>NC_086449.1:292649493-293249493 GCF_028390025.1 Pseudophryne corroboree
GGCAAAGGAGAAAGTGTTCTACTGCATGATATGTGAAGGTATAATACATCTACCTCTGGGTATCTTACTGTCTAATATTCATGCAGTCTGACTTCTATTCAAGAGATGTCATTTACCAGGAAATACAAAATTAGATTTATTATAATGAGTTGTATATTTTATTCTTTACATTTATAGTATATTTTACTTTGTTTAACAAAACCACAAATTTGCTGTCTACTGTTCCCGGAGACGCTCAGATGTTCACTCTCTTCTGTCCAGATTCCCTTCTGTTATGTTAGAAAAGTTTGTTTTCAAACTATTGATGGGGGTTGGAAGGCAAGCAGAACAAAGCTATATAGTTAACAGGTAACTAGGAGGTTAATATGTAAGCTCTAAAGTGCCATAAAGAGTTTGGAATGTACATGCATAATGGAAATCATTTTGAAGGAATTACAACCGTTTAAATAATTGCCATAAATACAGGAAGTCTCAGTTGCTATAATGTGACTATAGTGTTTTCACATCATTTTCTGCCACAATCACACTGACCTATCTGGTGTTAACAAATACGTTCAAATTTGGCTCATACACATAGACTTTTCTCACAGCTCCCAAGTCAGAGTCATCACAGAAAGAGAAAGGCCTTGAGGCTGCCAGTTTTCTAAAGCAAAGATCTGCTGCCATTATCTAAGGGTCAATGAGTTTTAGTTTTTGAATTCCAGCTGCCTACCTATAAATCACGCTCTTGGGATGTGTTTTGTCTATTGGGCCTTTCCTTTTTTTCTGCAGTGACAGAATCTGTTTTTCTCTTACTGGGTTCTGGCCTAGGCAATAAGAAATTCCGATAGTATAGCATATTATACATAAATACATGGACACAAAACGCTTTGGACACATGAATTAAAACTTTTTGCCCACTTAAAATTTACTTTAATAAAGATGTGTTTTGGCCTAATTTTAATCATAAACATATTTCATTGTCAAACGGTACTATCCTTTTTAAGACTATGGGGTCTATTTACTAAGCTTTGGACGGAGATAAAGTACCAGCCAATCGGCTCTTAACTGCTATGCCACAGGCCGTGTTTGAAAAATGACAGGAGCCGATTGGCTGGTACTTTACCTCCATCCAAGGCTTAGTAAATAGACACCTTAATGCCTTGCATGATGACAACATAGCTTATTGAACTGCTCATTCCCTCAGTGTATTATTCACTTTTTAAACAGTACATTCTGTTCCTTTAATATCTCTCTTTGGGAATAATTCCATATTCGCCAGAAAGAATTGCCACAGGCTAAAACTTCTATTCAAGTTAATGAAAGTTTCAGAGCATTTTGGATTACCATCCTCTGTGTGGTGCAAATTCAATTTCAACATACATAAATATCCATTACTGGATAACAGGCAGTAAACCTTATTTATGTCAATGGTTACTGATTTAATAATATACATATTTAACCCTGCCAGTATTAAATGCACAAATATCAGTTTTAAAAGTTTGAAGGCTCATACAAACTGGTGTTAATAAACAATATTAGTTAAAAGCAGAAACAAATGCTTGCATTTAACGTTAGCAGTGGGTTCTCAAAGCACCCCCTCAGCATAACATACTAAAGGGACTGATTAATGTTTGCAAGTACAACAAAAAAAGCAAGAAACTGGGCAAAACCACGTTGCACAGCAGGAGGGGCAGATGTAACATATAGAGAGATTTAGATTTTAGATTGGGTTGTATTTTTTTCTGTATAGGGTAAATACTAGCTACTTTAGCATGTCGGCCACAAATGTTAAACAGCTTTATTTTTACGCTGCAATTCTGATTTCAGTTTGAGCACACCCCACCCAAATATAAATCTCTCTGCACATGGTTTTGCCCAATTGCTTACTTTTGTGCTTTATTTAAAACATGAAACATGCTTTATATATGAGGGGACATAATCTGACTGGTTGTGAACTGTAAAACTTTTAGTGAAATGTCAAGGCACAGTACCGTATATAAACAGCATTAAAGTCAGCATGTTCACTTCCTTCATGAACTAGTTAAGGAGCCCAAATGGCCACTGGAGGGCCATGATCTTCTACGACTACAAGAGTAGTCTGCAACTGTGAGCTGCTTTTGGAGGCACCACCCTGAAATTCTTAGAAGACGAGGAGCACTGTCGCCAACCTGTGTCCGCCATCACCAAAGCCAACATTGCTGCTGTCACAGGCCATAGTTGAAGTTGATGCCAGGGTACACGTGACCCAGTTAGAGAAGTAGGCATCCAGGCATCTCTTCGGGATCCATCAACGAAAAGCTTGGCCTGAGCAAGGTTTCTGCGTTCTGGGTGCCCCATCAGCTGACTCAAGAAAGTTGTTTGACTTTGTGCTGCAATATACTGGCCAGGTTTGATTGCAGTCACTGAAACTCTGTCTGGTAGATCATCATTGGCGATGAATCCTGCATATACAATTTTGACCACGAGACCAAACAACAGTTCGCACAGGGACCCCATTAGAGGTGCACAGAATTTCCAATGTGAGGGCAGTATTGCCAATCAGATGGTGGCTGGTTCTGTAGCCAAGACTGCTCATGTAGCTACTGTAAACTCGTGCAGCAGTATCACTGTATGCCAAACAATGCCTGCCATAAGTGCTGGAAGCCATTTTCAGGTGCTGTCCAACAACAATGCACCTGCCCACAAGTCCAGGAAAGTGGTGAGTTTTCTGGCCCATGAACGCATTCCAGGAGCTTGGTCATCCACCGTAGTCCAGACCTGGCCCCCTGTGACTTTGTGTAGCCATAAATCAAGCACAGGATGTGCAGGATTCATTTTGAGCCACCGGAAACTGCATTTGAGACCTTCATCCAACATAACTGTTTTGCACTGGTCCAGCTGCTTTACCAAGTGGTTTGACAGCGCGCAACTTAGCATAGACTCCTCTGGCAAATGCAATCCGAAACTTATTGCACATTCCTCATACTTAATGAGCACTCTGGACAGAGCTAATATATATAACCGCAGTCTGGGTACTCTATTGACTGGCACAAACTATTGTGTTAAATCAATTATTGACACCATCCCTGGTCAACAATGGTTAACTCATCAGTGGCTATCTCTACTAAAAACTTCATGTTAATCTCAGATATTATTTTATGTATTTGTGATAGATTCAGATTTGTTTGGTCCACACGTTCATTAGGGGATTAAGGAAAGTCTTTTTTTTCACATCTGAAAAAGGGTCAAGAACAACTCAGGGGTAGACCCGAGATTATGGAGTGTACGTAAGGTTCCAAAGAGGAGGTACAGTATTAGACACAGACCCCAAGACAATAGGAGTAGGGCCAAGAACCTTCATCACCTTACACTCAAGAGCCATTGTACATGTGTGGCAGTAGATTACCACAGATAAGTGATCGTTAAGGGTAGTTTAATCAGAATTAACCCTTCCAATTACTCAGATTCCTCAACAGATTTTTAACTATTCAAAGAATTGCAGTCCTCTGCCATTTGCTATGGACCAAGGAAAATAGAAATTTCCAACACATACAGTACAACACAAGACGGACTAGTCACTTGTTCCCTATTAAATTAGGCTTTTAGTTCTGTATCAGGTCACCCAAGCTACAAACAGTTCCTGAGTTTTCAATGGAAAAATTGCCTTTTTAATTGATTGTACTGGTGTTGGTTCTGTCAATTGCCCCTATACATTCTCTTGAGTAATGGATACAGTTGTGTCACACCTAGGTCAGCAGAATGTTCACTGAATAATTTAGATGGACAACATGCTCTTAGTCCATATAAATATATACACTTTTCAGCATCGCAGGGATTGATCCGTTTTTGGTTTCACTGGTGACAGGATGTAATATTTAACAGCTATCGGATACATTAAAATTAGCCTCTCTGTTAGCAATGGCCCTTGAAGCTGCTCTAGCAGGGCTGGTTCTCATTCATGTAATAGACCCCTGGTTAACAGACATGCCAAGGGGATAACATGTTATTTGAAAAAGCACACTAAAACATCCTCTTTCAATCAGCCTATCATGGAATTTGATCTGAACCAAGAAACTATGGAGTCTAGACTGTGTATGGTGTCTTGTTGTCAGCCTAACATACCCTTACATAGTCCCTCTGAGGGGGAGAATGACTCTCAGCTGTGCCTGACATGTCAAAAACTCTTCTGACCTCCTCTATTAGGGGGGGGGGGGGGGATTGTTGCGACTATGAGTGACTCTAGCATTGATACTAACCAATTAAGCGGTCACTAGCTACAGTGTGCAGCTACTACTAAGGAAAAGGCAAAGGTACCACCTTTACAAGCAATTATGTAAAGCTGATTTCTGGTCAGACTTTTGTTAAAACATTACAAGAAAAATAAAAATCTGATTTACCAAAGATCTGCCCACCAGATTTTGCTAGGTGGCAAGCCGCCCGATGAGCAAATGCAGGAATCAATGACATGCAAACTTGCTTTGTTGTAAGGAAATATGAATGCTACCTAACACAGCAACCACCTTACCTGCCTAACAATGGGACATATTTTTGAATATCTTGCTAACAATGGGCCTTTTTGGGTTCGCAGCAGTCCAATAGTTGCTTTACTGGTCAGCGCCATAGCCGCAGTGCACATGTGCTGTGGCTCCGGATGAAGTGTGGAGAAAACTTCCACCTGAATAACAGGCTGCAGGCGTTTATGGGCAGGAAGGGGGCACCTTTCTTTTCTGGGGCATGCTGTAGCCAGTGACTGCGGTGTGGCCACAGCGTCACTGGCCTTGACAGATGGACATTCTGAGTAACCCGAGGGTTGGGCAGATGTCCTATGGCCCACGTGATGGACGCAATGGTGATCGGATAATGCGTCTTAAAAACACAGGCAGCGGATCTGAGAAGCTGGCAGTGAGGCATCTTTTTACAAAAGACACCTCCTGCTGCATTAACATGTGTCCTTAGTTGTTATAAGTGTGGCACGCCCTCAGTATTCTTGTTCCACTGTCTCTGGGCCTGCCCAGTAATCCGTAGCTTTTGGCTCCAGGTTAAAAACTACTCCATTACTAAACTGGTTAACTATATCCCCATAACACCTGAATGGGCTTTATTTGGCATGCTACCCCCTAATACCCGTATCATGCAAGGCGGGAAAAGACTCCTGTCGGCTACTAGTGCAGCAGCTTGTAAGACCATACTACAGACCTGGCTGCAACCCGCCCAACCCTCGCTTTCACTTTTTAAAGCTAAATAGGGAAGCAAAAACAGCAAAAAAATGTTTATGTGGGAATCGTACATAGCCGCCCTATCAACTCCATTGAAAACGCAAATTCATTAAAAAAAACTTGTCCTAGTACATGTTACAATTAGCAGCCAATGATCCTCCAGTTAATTTATAAGGTTTCTTCTGGGACGATCTGGTGAGGTGATCTTAATCATTTCATGTACTACTTTTTTTTTGAGGAGGATGGGGGGATGCCGAAAGCTCAATATTTTATTAATGTGGCGGTATCAGATTTAATTACGATCTTCTGTTGTTCTGAATTGTCTTAATACGTTTCTGTGACATTGAAACGGCCTACTGTACTGATATATTTTGTGCGTTAGGTCACTATTTGTTAAATACTACATTGTATGTAAACTTGGCACTTGATGCTTCAATAAAAAAAAAGATTTAAAAAAATGATAAAAAAACAAAAAAAACGTGTTCTTAGATCTGCTGTGACTGAAGACGCAGCACTGTTCACTCCTGTATCCACCTCTGAATCAGGCCCAATATTATTGTATTTTAATGCAGTTGTCTGTGTTAGGCACAGCAAGTGACCAGAAGAGGTCTCAGACCAACGTGCCTAAGGAGTCAAAATGAAGCATGAGGGAAAAAAGTGAAGAGTTCTAAGATAGCTGCCAGTTAACCAGTGGCGGATTTCCCACTAGCCATGTGAGGCAAATGCCTAGGGGTGTCACTTGCTGGGTGGTGGCACAGCAGCCAGCACCCTCTCATCAGAGCAGCTGGTGGGCAGGGCTGTAACTAGGACAGTGATGTAACATGTTGCCTGTCAGGAGTGTCAGTACTCTGTGTGCTTGCCTGAAGTGTAGGCTGCTGCATGTTGTTGGTGGAAGGGGGGTGGGGGGGGTGGGGGGGGCAAATCATGCAGTATTCTATACTATAGGGATAGGGGAGCCATATTACAGATGTAGCCATGCTCATCTTTGCTGCGATGCATGCAACGCGGCTTGCTGTATGAGATGCCAGCCTACGACTATTCACAGCTGGCGATATCTTCATATATTCCTAATAGAATTGAGTGATTGCCGCCTGCGAATAGTCCCAGTCTGGCACGCCATTCAGCATTCTGCCTCACAGTAAGATGAGCATGGCTACATCTGCATATTCTCCACTATAGGGAGGGGGAAGGCACATTATATTCTATAGTATTATAGGGAGGAGGGAGGCACATTTTATATTATGGGCAGGGGGGAGTCACATCATATTCTATACTATAGGGAGTGTATTACATTCTATACTATGGGAATGAGGTACATAGTACAGGTTGAGTCTGCCATACCTGAAATGGTTGGTACCAGAAGTATTTTGGATATCGGATTTTACATATTTTGGAATAATTGTATACCATAATGAGATATCTTGGGGATGGGACCCAAATCTAAACATGAAATGCATTTATGTTTCACATACACCATATACACAACAATATTTTTGAATAATTGTGTGCATTAAACAAAGTTTCTGTACATTGAATAATCAGAAAGCAAAGGTATCAATATTTCAGTAACGCTCAAAATGACATATTTCTGAACTTTGGATATGGCAGTCTCAACATGTATGGCCATGCTATGTGGAAGGGGGGGGGGGTCACAATTGTTTTTTATTGTGTGATGTGATGGAGGGGGGGGGGGTGAGATAGGGAATAATTTGTGCCTACAAGGTGGCCTGACCCCCTACATCCAGCTTTGCGTTTACTGCGTATTATTTTCTTACAATGTTATTCTTTCACACTTCTGCTACTGTTTGTCGTTTTCATTCTGACAGTAGTGTCACTATGTACTGTGCATTTTTATACACTGCTCAAAAAAATAAAGGGAACACTAAAATAACACATCCTAGATCTGAATGAATTAAATATTCTTATTAAATACTTTGTTCTTCACATAGTTGAATGTGCTGACAACAAAATCACACAAAAATTATCAATGGAAATCAAATTTATTAACCCATGGAGGCCTGGATTTGGAGTCACACTCAAAATTAAAGTGGAAAAACAAACTACAGGCTCATCCAACTTTGATGTACTGTCCTTAAAACAAGTCAAAATGAGGCTCAGTAGTGTGTGTGGCCTCCACGTGCCTGTATGACCTCCCTACAACGCCTGGGCATGCTCCTGATGAGGTGGCGGATGGTCACCTGAGGGAACTCCTCCCAGACCTGGACTAAAGCATCCCCCAACTCCTGGACAGTCTTTGGTGCAACGTGGCGTTGGTGGATGGAGCGAGACATGATGTCCCAGATGTGCTCAATTGGATTCAGGTCTGGGGAACGGGCAGCCCAGTCCATAGCATCAATGCCTTTGTCTTGCAGGAACTGCTGACACACTCCAACCACATGAGGTCTAGCATTGTCTTGCATTAGGAGGAACCCAGGGCCAACCGCACCAGCATATGGTCTCACAAGGGGTCTGAGGATCTCATCTCGGTACCTAATGGCAGTCAGGCTACCTCTGGCAAGCACATGGAGGGCTGTGCGGCCCCCCAAAGAAATGCCACCTCACACCATTACTGACCCACTGCCAAACCGGTCATGCTGGAGGATGTTGCAGGCAGCAGATTGTTCTCCTTGGCGTCTCCAGACTCTGTCACGTCTGTCACATGTGCTCAGTGAGAACCTGCTTTCATCTGTGAAGAGCACAGGGCGCCAGTGGCGAATTTGCCAATCTTGGTGTTCTCTGGCAAATGCCAAACGTCCTGCACGGTGTTGGGCTGTAAGCACAACCCCCACCTGTGGACGTCGGGCCCTCATACCACCCACATGGAGTCTGTTTCTGATCGTTTGAGTAGACACATGCCCATTTGTGGCTTGCTGGAGGTCATTTTGCAGTGCTCCTCCTGTTCCTCCTTGCATAAAGGCGGAGGTAGCGGTCCTGCTGCTGGGTTGTTGCCCTCCTACGTCCTCCTCCACGTCTACTGATGTACTGGCCTGTCTCCTGGTAGCGCCTCCATGCTCTGGACACTACGCTGACAGACACAGCAAACCTTCTTGCCACAGCTCGCACTGATGTGCCATCCTGGATGAGCTGCACTACCTGAGCCACTTGTGTGGGTTGTAGACTCCATTTCATGCTACCACTAGAGTGAAAGCACCGCCAGCTTTCAAAAGTGACCAAAACATCAGCCAGAAAGCATAGGAGCTGAGAAGTGGTCTGTGGTCATCACCTGCAGAACAACTCCTTTATTGGGGGTGTCTTGCTAATTGCCTATAATTTCCACCTGTTGTCTATTCCATTTGCACAACAGCATGTGAAAATTGATTGTCAATCAGTGTTGCTTCCTAAGTGGACAGTTTGATTTCACAGAAGTGTGATTGACTTGGAGTTACATTGTGTTGTTTAGGTGTTCCCTTTATTTCTCTATCGTCCTAAGTGGATGCTGGGGTTCCTGAAAGGACCATGGGGAATAGCGGCTCCGCAGGAGACAGGGCACAAAAAGTAAAGCTTTTACAGGTCAGGTGGTGTGCACTGGCTCCTCCCCCTATGACCCTCCTCCAGACTCCAGTTAGATTTTTGTGCCCGGCCGAGAAGGGTGCAATTCTAGGTGGCTCTCATAAAGAGCTGCTTAGAGAAGTTTAGCTTAGGTTTTTTATTTTACAGTGATTCCTGCTGGCAACAGGATCACTGCAACGAGGGACAGAGGGGAGAAGAAGTGAACTCACCTGCGTGCAGGATGGATTGGCTTCTTGGCTACTGGACATGAAGCTCCAGAGGGACGATCACAGGTACAGCCTGGATGGTCACCGGAGCCTCGCCGCCGGCCCCCTCGCAGATGCTGAAGCAAGAAGAGGTCCAGAATCGGCGGCTGAAGACTCCTGCAGTCTTCTAAAGGTAGCGCACAGCACTGCAGCTGTGCGCCATTTTCCTCTCAGCACACT
The DNA here is from genome assembly GCF_028390025.1 of Pseudophryne corroboree. Lineage (NCBI taxonomy): Eukaryota > Metazoa > Chordata > Amphibia > Anura > Myobatrachidae > Pseudophryne > Pseudophryne corroboree. Next base: position 292,658,606 of record NC_086449.1, read on the forward strand.
TCACACGGCAGTCACTGAGGGTGCAGGGCGCTGGGGGGGGGCGCCCTGGGAGGCAAATGTAAACCTATATAAGGCTAAAAATACCTCACATATAGCCCCCAGAGGCTATATGGAGATATTTAACCCCTGCCTAAATACAATAAATAGCGGGAGACGAGCCCGCCGAAAAAGGGGCGGGGCCTATCTCCTCAGCACACAGCGCCATTTTCTCTCACAGAAAGGCTGGAGAGAAGGCTCCCAGGCTCTCCCCTGCACTGCACTACAGAAACAGGGTTTAAACAGAGAGGGGGGGCACTAAATTGGCGACATAAATATATTAAAGATGCTATAAGGGAGAAACACTTATATAAGGTTGTCCCTATGTAATTATAGCGTTTTTTGGTGTGTGCTGGCAAACTCTCCCTCTGTCTCTCCAAAGGGCTAGTGGGGTCCTGTCCTCTGTCAGAGCATTCCCGGTGTGTGTGCTGTGTGTCGGTACGTGTGTGTCGACATGTATGAGGACGATGTTGGAGGAGGCGGAGCAATTGCCTATGATGGTGATGTCACTCTCTAGGGAGTCGACACCGGTATGGATGGCTTATTTAGGGAATTACGTGAGAATGTCAACACGCTGCAAGGTCGGTTGACGACATGAGACGGCCGACAAACAATTAGTACCGGTCCAGGCGTCTCAGAAACACCGTCAGGGGTTTTTAATAACGCCCATTTACCTCAGTCGGTCGACACAGACACAGACACCGACACTGAATCCAGTGTCGACGGTGAATAAACAAACGTATTCCTTATTAGGGCCACACGTTAAGGGCAATGAAGGAGGTGTTACATATTTCTGATACTACAAGTACCACAAAAAAGGGTATTATGTGGGAGTGAAAAAACTACCTGTAGTTTTTCCTGAATCAGATAAAATAAAATAAAGTGTGTGATGATGCGTGGGTTTACCCCGATAGCAAATATTGGCGTTATACCCTTTCCCGCCAGAAGTTAGGGCGCGTTGGGAATGAATAAGGCGCTCACACGCTTATCAAGTGGCGTTACCGTCGCCAGATACGGCCGCCCTCAAGGAGCCAGCTGATAGGCAGCTGGAAAAATATCCTAAAAAGTATATACACACATAAGGTGGTTATACTGCGACCAGCGATCGCCATCAGCCTGGAGATGCAGTGCTGGGTTGGCTTGGTCGGTTTCCCTGACTGAAAATATTTGATTGATATAGAGCATTTAATAGGATGCATTATATATTTATGTATGCGAGATGCACAGAGGGATATGTGCACTCTGGCATCAAAATAAGTGCGTGATCCATATCTCCCAGAAGATGTCATGGACACGACAGTGGTCAGGTGATACATATCCCATACGACACATGGAAGTATGGCCGTATAAAGGGAAAGAGTTATTTGGGGTCGGTCCAACGGACCTGGGGGTCTCGGCAACAGCTGGAAATCCAACCTTTTTACCCCAAGTTACATCTCAGCAGAAACAGACACCGTCTTTTCAGCCTCAATCCTTCCGTTCCCATGAGGGCAAGCGGGCAAAAGGCCAGTCATATCTGCCCAGACATAGAGGAAAGGGAAGTAGACTGCAGCAGACAGCTCCTTCCCAGGAAAGGAAGCCTTCCACCGCGTCTGCCAAGTCCCCAGCATGACGCTGGGGCCGTGTAAGCGGACTCAGGTTAGGTGGGGGTGTAGTCTCAAGAGTCTCAACGCGCAGTGGGATCACTCGCAAGTTGACCCCTGGATCGTACTAGTATTATCCCAGGGGTACAGATTGGAGAGTCGAGACATCTTTTCCTCGCAGGTTCCTGAAGTCTGCGTTACCAACGGCTCCCTCCAACAGGGAGGCAGTATTGGGAAAAATTCACAAGCTGTATTTCCAGCAGGTGATAATCAAAGTACCCCTCCTACAACAAGGAAAAGGGTATTAGTCTTCCACACTATATGGTGGTACTGAAGCCAGACGGCTTGGTGAGACATAGTCTAAATCTGAAATCTTTGAACACTTACATAAAGGTTCAAATCAAGATGGAGTCACTCAGAGCAGTGATAGCGAACCGGAAAGAAGGGGACTATATGGTGTCCCTGGACATCAAGGATTACCTCCATGTCCAAATTTGCCCTTCTCAACAAGGGTACATCGGGTTCGTGATACAGAACTGTCAATATCAGTTTCAAAAGTTGCCGTTGAATTATCCACGGCACCCCGGGCCTTTACCAAGGTAATGGCCGAAAAGATGACTCTCTTCAAAGAAAAGGGCATCTTAATTATCCCTTACTTGGACGATATCCTGAAAGGGGCAAGTTCCAGAGAACAGTTGGAGGTCGGAAAAGAACTATCTAAAGTAGTTCTACGATAGCACGAGTGGATTCTAAATATTCCAAAAATCGCAGCTGTGTTTTCCGATGATACGTCTGCTGTTCCCAGGAATGATTCTGGGCATAGTCCAGAAAAAGGTATTTCTCCTGGAGGGGAAAGCCAGGGAGTTATCCGACCTAGTCAGAAACCTCCTAAAACCAGGCCAAGTATCAGTGCATTAATGCACAGGAGGCCTGGGGAAAATGGTGGCTTCTTACGAAGCGATTCCATTCGGCAGATCTCACGCAAAACATTTTCAGGGAGATTTGCTGGACGAATGGTCCGGATCGCATCTTCAGATGCATCAGCGGATAACCCTGTCTCCAAGGACAAGGGTATCTCTTCTGTGGTGGTTGCAGGAGGCTCATCTACTGGAGGGCCGCAGATTCGGCATACAGGATTGGATCCTGGTGACCACGGACGCCAGCCTGAGAGGCTGGGGAGCAGTCACACAGGGAAGAAACTTCCAGGGAGTGTGGACGAGCCTGGAAAAGTCTCTTCACATAAACATTCTGGAACTAAGAGCAATCTACAATGCTCTAAACCAGGCGGAACCTCTGCTTCAAGGAAGACCGGTGTTGATCCAGTCGGACAACATCACGGCAGTCGCCCATGTAAACAGACAGGGCGGCACAAGAAGCAGGAGTGCAATGGCAGAAGCTGCCAGGATCCTTCGCTGGGCGGAGAATCACGTGATAGCATTGTCAGCAGTATTCATCCCGGACGTGGACAACTGGGAAGCAGACTTCCTCAGCAGACATGATCTTCACCCGGGAGAGTGGGGACTTCATTCAGAAGTTTTCCTCATGAAAATAAACCGTTGGGAAAAACCAATGGTGGACATGATGGCGTCTCGCCTCAACAAAAAACTGGACAGGTATTGCGCCAGGTCAAGAGATCCGCAGGCAATAGCTGTGGATGCGCTGGTAACACCTTGGGTGTACCAGTCGGTATATGTGTTTCCTCCTCTGCCTCTCATACCAAAGGTATTGAGGATTATACGGCAAAGAGGAGTAAGAACGATACTAGTGGCTCCGGATTGGCCAAGAAGGACTTGGTACCCGGAACTTCAAGAGATGGTCACGGACGATCCGTGGCCTCTACCTCTGAGAAGGGACCTGCCTCAGCAGGGTCCTTGTCTTTTTCAAGACTTACCGCGGCTGCGTTTGACGGCATGGCGGTTGAACGCCAGATTCTAAAAGAAAAAGGCATTCCTGAAGAAGTCATTCCTACCTTGATTAAGGCAAGGAAAGAAGTCACCGCAAAGCATTATCACCGCATTTGGCGAAAATATGTGGCATGGTGCGAGGGTCGGAATGCTCCGACGAAGGAATTTCAACTGGGTCGTTTCCTACATTTCCTGCAATCAGGATTGTCTATGGGTCTCAAATTGGGATCTATTAAGGTTCAAATTTCGGCCCTGTCTATATTCTTCCAAAAAGAATTGGCCTCAGTTCCTGAGGTCCAGACTTTTGTCAAAGGAGTACTGCATATACAGCCTCCTGTGGTGCCTCCGGTGGCACCGTGGGATCTAAATGTAGTTTTAGATTTCCTCAAATCCCATTGGTTTGAACCACTTAAGAAGGTGGATTTGAAATATCTCACATGGAAAGTGACTATGTTACTGGCCCTGGCTTCGGCCAGGAGAGTATCAGAACTGGCGGCTTTATCTTATAAAAGTCCTTATTTAAGTTTCCATTCAGATAGGGCAGAGCTGCGGACGCGTCCGCATTTTCTCCCGAAGGTGGTGTCAGCGTTTCACCTGAACCAGCCTATTGTAGTGCCTGCGGCTACAAACGACTTGGAAGACTCCAAGTTGTTGGACGTTGTCAGAGCTTTAAAGATATACATTTCAAGGACGGCTGGAGTCAGAAAATCTGACTCGCTGTTTATACTGTATGCACCCAACAAGTTGGGTGCACCTGCGTCTAAGCAGTCGATTGCTCGTTGGATTTGTAACACGATTCAACTTGCACATTCTGTGGCAGGCCTACCACAGCCTAATTCTGTTAAGGCCCATTCCACAAGGAAGGTGGGCTCATCCTGGGCGGCTGCCCGAGGGGTCTCGGCATTACAACTCTGCCGAGCAGCTACGTGGTCAGGGGAGAACACGTTTGTAAAATTTTACAAATTTGATACCCTGGCAAAAGAGGACCTGGAGTTCTCTCATTCGGTGCTGCAGAGTCATCCGCACTCTCCCGCCCGTTTGGGAGCTTTGGTATAATCCCCATGGTCCTTTCAGGAACCCCAGCATCCACTTAGGACGATAGAGAAAATAAGAATTTACTTACCGATAATTCTATTTCTCGGAGTCCGTAGTGGATGCTGGGCGCCCATCCCAAGTGCGGATTATCTGCAAGACTTGTACATAGTTATTGTTAACTATTTCGGGTTATTTTGTTTAGGGAGCCATCTTTCAGAGGCTCCTCTGTTATCATACTGTTAACTGGGTTTAGATCACAAGTTGTACGGTGTGATTGGTGTGGCTGGTATGAGTCTTAACCGGGATTCAAAATCCTCCCTTATTGTGTACGCTCGTCCGGGCACAGTACCTAACTGGAGTCTGGAGGAGGGTCATAGGGGGAGGAGCCAGTGCACACCACCTGACCTGTAAAAGCTTTACTTTTTGTGCCCTGTCTCCTGCGGAGCCGCTATTCCCCATGGTCCTTTCAGGAACCCCAGCATCCACTACGGACTCCGAGAAATAGAATTATCGGTAAGTAAATTCTTATTTTTTTTGAGCAGTGTATATTATACAGGTATTGCAGTAAACATCCAGCATTGCTACAAAGACACTTTGTGACATTTGTGTTCTTCCCTGCTCAAAGATTTGCTGCCTAATCCCCTGATTGTTTCCCCTCACTAGGGGTGGATACCTTCAGAAATCTTTAGAAATATTTAAGTTTGTGGAGATGCATGTGAGTTTACATGCGATCATGACTGTGTAGGTTATTGTGAGCATGCAGATGAATGAGCACACATGCGACATGCTCCTGCCACAGCGTTACGTGGGGTGGCATGTTGCCTAACCACAAGCCTGTTACTAGGTGGCAATCCTATTTCCATAGAACAAAGCAAGTTTTCCGGTCCTAGATTCCTGACAATTTGTATTTTTTAAGAGGTAATGCAGGTTTAGATACATATCAGTGTTCTTTGTGGAGAAAGCAATGTTTGTATTTATCAGATCAACTGGCTTTGGCCAAGTTGCTCTGTGGATGAATAATTGATACTGTGTGTTTATAAGGTAAATTTTGACTATAAAATGGTTTATAATTTTAGTCTGGAGTTTGTATGTTCTCTCCAAGTTTCTTAGTACACTCCAAAAATACAGAGGTAAGGTAATTGATTTCTGACAAATCATTAATCCTAGTTTGTAAACTCAACTGGGACAGGGACAGATGTAAATACTCTTTGCAAAGAGCGGCTCAATATGTGTACGTTATATCAATAATGTAATAAATATGCATTATATATATAAATCAGGTACCAGGTTTGAAAACCATAGAAGTCTGGCCTGTGGAAGAGGCACTAGCAATGTGTTTATGAGGAATGGGAAGCATATGAGTTTTCTTTATACTGTTGCTCAAGACTATTTTCTGCACCAGGAGAAAGGTTGAGTTTAATCCTGATCGCTTCCAGCCAGGAAGAAAAATGACACTTTTTCTGTGCTGCCTCCCCATCACCTTTCACCTACTGGCCTCTTCAATCCCAGGAGATTTTAGCCTTCTTTTAACAAAAATGTCATTAACACATGTGCTGAATACAGTCCTTGCCCTGAAGCGATGAGGGGGAGACTTCCTATACCCTCTGTGTAATAGAGTAGCATCAAAACAGTGTTAAAATAACCATACTTCTACTAAAAGGACAATGCAAGAAAGCATTATGATCAAACTGGGCACCCTTTCCATGTTGAGAAGTGTTCAGAAACTCAAAAATTGATGGCAGAAAAATGTGTGTGTGTCCATGTGCATGGAGACTGTAAGCTTCACTACATCAAGGAATGATGTGAATGACTAGATATTCCATGTAAAGCACGGCATAATATGTAAGTGTAATATAACAAAGGGGGTCATTCCGAGTTGTTCGCTCGCTGCCGATTTTCGCAGTGCAGCGTTTAAGTGAAAAAAATGCAAAATGCGCATGGTACGCAGCGTGCATGCGCTAAGTACTTTCACACAAAACTTTGTAGATTTACACAAGCTCAAGTGACATTTTTTCATCGCTCGAGTGATCGTAGTGTGATTGACAGGAAGTGGGTGTTTCTGGGCGGAAACTGGCCGTTTTCAGGGAGTGTGCTAAAAAACGCAGGCGTGCCAGGTTAAAATGCAGGAATGGCTGGAGAAACGGTGGAGTGGCTGGCCGAACGCAGGGCGTGTTTGTGACGTCAAACCAGGAACTAAACGGACTGAGGTGATCGCAGTCTAAGAGTAGGTCTGGAGCTACTCAGAAACTGCAGGGAATTATTTAGTAGCAGTTCTGCTAATCTTTCGTTAGCTATTCTGCTAAACTAAGATACACTCCCAGAGGGCGGCGGCCTAGCGTTTGCAATGCTGCTAAAAGCAGCTAGCGAGCGAACAACTCGGAATGACCCCCAAAAACTGTTAATAATAATGATGACAGGTGTTGTTAGCGACTTGATAAACCTTATTCTCACAAACACGGGATCAAACTGCTGTGTTGCTTCCACTGTGTGTACATGACAGGCACACTAATACCCCTTTTCCACCTGAGTACCGTGTCCGATCTGGGATGTTAAACCCAGCTACATCCCGTGTCGGCCCCCCCGTTTCCACTGCACTTCGACGCGGGTTATTCCCGTGTCGGATCTGTTTCCACCTAACCCGGGTAAGCTCTGTAAAAGCCTATTGATGTCATTACAAATGGACTTTTTACTGTCTCATCAAGATGATGTCATCAAAAGGACCAAAAGGGAGGGGTGGGGCCTGCTCACAGCATTGCAGCAATGGACGCCGATGCAGTAGCTGTGTCTAGCATGGAGTCGCAGACTGTTTGCAGTTTACTGCTGCTTATTTCTGCTACAGACAGCTTGATGCAGCTTCTCACCTTGTGCTACCTACTGCTGAGCTGGAGAAGGAGGGCTCATTGTGAGCTGGGAAGGCTGTGCTGTGTTTCGTCACGGTCCTCGTCGACTGACATCTGGCGACTGGCAGAGCTGGATGACGATAGTGCTATGGGATTTGTTATCGCAGTTTTGCCGAAGACACTATAGCATAGGTCATAATATGCCCATTCCATACGCCCAGCACCACTTTTCTTGCGGTTATGGTCGTGTACTTTGGTGAATTGTCTGCGTAGTGCCTTCAATTTGTTAACAACTTGTTGCTGGGTTTTTTGGATGCCACTTTCTGCCAGCATAAGGGATATGTTCTTGTAGACGATAGCATCCTTAACTGTTCCAGTCACCTGCCTTCTAACTTCTTCCTCTCCCCGAATATTAAGCAGCTCTTTGATCTCTGTGTCTGACCAGGTATGGGTAGCCATAGCTGTGCTGGAGCTTCTGCTGCTGTATAGTGTCTGTTTGTTTGGAAGCTGCTGCAATAAAAATATCTGTATGTACCCAGCGTGACTTCAGAGTGTTTTGTTTGCAAGCTGCCTTAATGCCTGCATGTGCCCAGCGTAGTGTTGTTTGCAAGCTGCTGCAATAGGTGTGCATCCGCGTTTGTTTGCAAGCTGCTGCGGTGCCTGCATGTGCCCAGCGTGTCTCCCAGGGATGACATCATCTTCCTGTGCCCAAGAATCACCAATCAGCGTCTCAGAGCGTTACTCGGGTCTGAAAACACGGGTAATGACCGTTTCTACTGCACACTTACCCGGGTCATTACAGTGTTCTACTCAGGTAGCTATCCCAGGTAGGATTCCCGGGTCACTCAACCCGTGTTGACCCGTTTCCACCTACTAAAAACCCGTGTCGATGCGCGCCCCCGTGCAAAAACACAGGTAAAAAAAGCTAGTGGAAAAGGGGTATTAGGCAGTCATGATACCACCCCCATGCGATGACTTCCTGTCACTCATTTTGCGACTAAAATCTTGCTGCGACTGAACTCGTGAATCACTTTCTGTGCTTGCACACTGCGGCTTACATGCATGCGCAGTGCAAAAACATCGATTGATATGCATACAAACGTCACTTTGCGTCCGCACCTGAATGACTCCCACTATGTTTTTAACCATTTCTTTTGCTTGCAAAATATGCACTGCCTATTAGGCATCAAAGTAACTTAAAAAAAAACCTCTCTGATACAGCAGAAACAACTGAATATATCAAGTACAAAAGAAAGGTAACACAATGGGGGTCATTCTGAGTTGATCGCTAGCTGCCGATGTTCGCTGCGTAGCGATCATTTAAAAAAAACGGCAAAACCACGCATGCGTATGGGGCGCAATGCACACGCGCGGCGTACGGGTACAAAGAGCATCATTGTTTTGCACTGCTTCTAGCGACGATTCTATTCGCTCAGCCGATCGCAAGGAGATTAACAGGAAGTGGGAGTTTATGGGTATCAACTGACCGTTTTCTGGGAGTGTTTGGAAAAACGCAGGCGTGTCCATGCGTTTGCAGGGTAGGTAGTTGACGTCAATTCCGGGACCTTCGCTGCAGCAATCATTGCACTGAATAAGTAACTAAAGGGCTGGTCTTGTTTTGCACAAGCAAAGCGAAAATACACTCCCCCGTGGGCGGCGACTATGCGTTTGCACGGCTGCTAAAAGTAGCTACCAAGCGATCAACTCGAAATGAGGGCCATTACTAACACATGCACACAAAAACATAATAAAAGCATAAACAAAAAAAATCACCTATGCGCATCACAAGGGATTTACTAGTGCTGGCAACCATCATCTGCCATCATCCTACTCATTCACTGCCTCTCCACTTTGTCTCACCCCCGTCTTTCCCCTTCACCCCTTTTTTGGCACTGCTGTCTGTCTCATAAATAGGGCCTTCTTAATGTTCTTTTCCTTACCTCACTCATACCATCATCTCCTCCCCACTGTACACAACGGCACTAAACCTTTGTGTTTAACAGTCAGCGCTAGTTCTGTGGGCATAATGGCTGCATATGCAACATAGGGCCTAATTCAGATCTGATCGTAGATGTGCTAAATTTAGCCCATCTACGTCAGTTTCTCTGACATGCGGGTGGACGCCCAGCACAGGGCTAGTCCGCCCTGCATATCAGCCCCCCCCCCCCCCCTCCAAGGGTGCAAAAGCATTGCACAGCAGCGATGCTTTTCTTTTGCACCCGCTGAGTAGCTTCCTGCCTGCCAGCTCCTGTGCGCTGGCAGGGGGCTAACGGAAGCGTGCTGGGTCGCAGCGGCTGCATGTGATGTCATGCAGCCGTCGTGGCCCGCCCCCGCAACGGTCCGGACACTCCTGCGTTGTCAAAACTGCTCCCTCCCGCCCCGTGTCAATCTGTGCCTGTCAATCAGGCAAAGGCGATTGCAGCTCTGAGATGCTTTTAGCATCTTACAGGGCACCCGGGGTGCGGACGCGCAGTTTGCCTGCTGCACAAGCACACTCCACAAAGGAATTCAGACTGCGATCGCTGCCGCTGCAGTGATCCAGTATGAATTACCCCCATAGTTTATATAGCTAGTATCCCATGTTCTGCAAGGTTTTGCACTTTTAAATTTTTTTCTTATTTTGTTTGCCCTTTTTCTGCTTATCCACTTTGTAAGGCACTGCAAAACCCTTGTGGCACTATATTACACACAAACACACACATATATGAGCTTACATACTCTTATATAACCAAGAAGCCATAGTGCAAAAATGTGCATGTCCTTCATCACTGGGTACCAAGTAAGTGACACCATCATGTTACGGCCCGCCGCCAGCACTCCGACTTCCGCGTCATTACGCAATGACGTCAGATTACGGTGAAGCAGTGCGGCCGGCACGCCCATGAAGGGATGTATTACTTTAAATGTTATTCTACCCCTACTTGCCCCGTCCTGCAGCCTGTTTTACCTGCCTTTTGGAAAAAGACGCCCTGCTGGCGTTGAAACGCGTTAAGGATACAGGTGTACCCTTCCACTATCTGAAGTCAGGCTCAGCTTGAGTCACTACAGGAGATCAGCCCTGAACGTCCGCTATCATCACAGCCCTCCACCACCGAGCTGACGCACAGGTGCCGGGGCTCCGGTGCCTTCTTGATCTTGCCGGCGGCACACCATAGTGAGGCTGATTTGGAACCGTGTGTGGAAGCGCAGCTCCAACACCGCTATTCAGAGCACGGCGGGCTTCCACACCTATCCAGCACATCACATCTGCGGCTCCGACACCATTCTCTTTCTTCACCAGGTGTACCGCAGGGAGGCTCAATCGGAGCTGCCCGTGGGAGGTCAGTCCAGCCGTTTCTGGTGAGAGCCCACTAACATCGTGTCGCACAGGCAACATCCAGCGGTCCGGGTCCCACAGCCGTCTGACTGCATTCCATCTTAACCCGGCGGCAACTGCAGACACTGCTCTCCCTCCTCCGTGCGGGGGTAAACGGCTGGCTGCATTAATATCACTCCGGGCTCTCCCTGCTAATACCACCACAGCAGCCTGGTTTTGTTGGACACAGTCCATCTACTTACCCTTGCATTTATTTGAGCGGCATAATAACATTGCAAGGGTCATCTCTACTTCAGGAATATTGGAATTGACATCCGTCTGTATGGAATAAGGACAGTTTGAGAGTTCCACTAATAAGTGAGTCACTATTGGTATACAGATCCATCTGCTAATTGTAAAAGTCCAAAATTATTACTGTTGCTGTATTCATTACAACATTCTTGGGGTCATTTGTTTTAAAACATTAGGCATTGCCTAATAGGAATTTCATTATTACAATGTATTTGGACATAGTGTCGTTGTAGTTAATAGATTTCATGACAATTCATTCATTTTAACTGTACTCCCGGGAGAATTGTTGTTGTGATTTATAATTTTTAATATAAATATTTTTCATCTTTGATTGTTGAGTGCAACTTGGTTTTTGTTTCATTGAGTGTTTTTCTGAGGGATTGGCATTCCCTTTCCAAGTCGCTGCTGACAATCACATACACCACCATTCACCGAGCGCACAGCTTCTTTGTTTTTGCTGTTTTATGGGCATGCACTAAGCCGTTTTACTCTACCCAAACTGGTCTCATTCTCCATCAGCCCCCTTATGAGAATTTCTACTTCTCAACACTTTTCTTAAATATTACAAAAAGAATGAGAGATTTTTTCGTTTTTTTAAAAAAAGCCCTCATCAGCCATTGCTAAAAGGGTAGCTTTTTTTCCTCCTAATCCTACTGAAGTGACACTTCAAATGCAATGTATTTTTTAATAGGCAGTCTTCAAGTTTCATTATTAGTGCAGACCTTTTCCACTGGTCATCAACCCAACTTTTTCTCTCTCCCTCCCCCTACTTGTGCCACACGACCTCTGTGTCCACAATCCCACCTGACACGGAGAGGTTTGCATAAATTTTCCTGACAATAAAAGCTTTTTTGAACCTCATGAAAATGGCCATATAATTCATTTTCCTCTAAACCACTTAATGAAATCCGGACAACTCCATCTTCAAAGTGCTTGCCACAAAGAAACCCATTAAAACACTGACACATTCAAAATTAAACAGAGGAATGAAAAACACAACTTCCAGAACCTGTAATGCTGGTTTCTGCTTTGTCAAGTAGAGGTTTCACATCACACCTTCTACCAGGATCTAGCGTTAATGCTGCTCTATATTATGGCCGACATATTCCATCTGCTTTGTATTTTACTAAATAAATGAATTTTGACAATATAAGTTTGGTATCTTTATTTACTATTCCATGAAAACACCCAAAGTTTTTTTAATATCATTAAAGCTAGTAATATTAAGGGGTTCATTTACAAAGTATTGGGTTGTAGAACCCGGCGCTTTTTTTTTTTTGTATAATCTGTTTTTATTGAAACGAATACAGACTTATAACAGCTTGTTAACATATCTGGACATCAATCATCAGCAAAATAAAGTGGCAAATTAAGCATATACAGATTAATAGCCGAGTATTCAGTATAGTTATAGTCTATATTAACATTTTGAACTGAGAAGCATGATAAAGCATAGGCATATAACAAGAAAAAGAAAACAACAGAGAAGTGAGGTGACTGAACCGAGTATGTTGAAAAAAGGAGAGTAAAATATGTGTAATGAATTGGGGATTAAGCATATTGGTCCGGGGCCTTTGACAAACTGAACCAGGGAGTGTCTCTCGCCGCCCGCTTCACTTCGCGGAGGAAATGTAAGACTTATACGACTCAGATGTCTTGTATTCTATCCAAGGCCACCACATAGCAGTAAATTCCGAACGTCTGTCTGCAGCGCTCAATAATACATCTTCCATGTTCATATAATAGTCTAGTCTGGAGAACCAGGTATATCTTGTAGGAGGACTGACAGATTTCCACCTTGTGGGGATTACTGCCCGTGCGGCATTGCCAAGGTGTCGTAGTAAAGATGTCTTATAAGTAGAGATTGGGGTAGTGGAGTGGTTTAGTAGCCAAAAGGCCGGGTCAGATGGGACAGATGTATGTAGAATATCACTGGAAATAGAAATTACATCATCCCAGAAACTTTTAATAAGGGGGCAGGTCCACCAGATGTGTAGTAGAGAGCCTAGATCCCTATGACATCTCCAGCAGGTAGGTGAGATGAATGGGGAAATGACGTGTAAGAGAGTGGGGTGTCTGTACCATCTCATCAGGATCTTGTATTGCGTTTCCCTGACCTGTATACAAATGGAGCTCTTGTGGGCTTTAAGAAAGACAGAATCCCATTCCCTGTCTGAAAGTGAGATGTTCAAATCCCTCTCCCATTTTTGAGTGAAAAGGGGAGGGGTCGGGGAGTCAGACGTACTTAGGAGCTTGTACAGGGAGGATACAGTATGTAGGGGATTCATGGGGGCCACGCACATTTTTTCAAACGCGGTCAGCTCCCTTGATGCCTGACGGTACATATTATCTGTGTGTAGAAAGTGTCGGACCTGCAGGAACTTCCAGAAGTCCGTTTGTGGAATCTCCCATTTCTCTCGTGTCTCCGAGAACTGTTTAACCCCAGACGGGTGAACTAGCTGACCCATTCTAAAGAGTCCCTCCAATGCCCAGTTTTGATAATACCCCAGTGAGAGGCCAGGTGGGAAAGTCGGATTGCTCAGAAAGGAGGTAAGGGGGCCAAGAATAGAGGAGATGCAGGATCTACGTCGTGTCCCCTTCCAAAAAGAAAGTGTAGGAGAAATAGTCGGGTGAGGGTGTAGTAGTTTGGGCAAGGTCGGAAGCCAAGGGAAGATTTCTGGGAACCGTTGTAGGCATAGACCTTCTAAGACCACCCATTGTTTAATCTCCCGGCTCCTGGTCCAATCTAAGACTCTGTTTAAGAGGATTGCTTGGTAATAAATTTTAATATCTGGGAGCATGAACCCACCTTTTTGAGGTGGTCGAGTCAGGATGGATCTACTAATCCTAGGTCTCTTACGACGCCAAATAAATTGCTGGATCAAAGATCTCACAGTCCGGAACCAGGAGTCGGGGATCTGAATTGGCAAGGTCTGAAGGAGATAGAGCAGTTTGGGTAACGTGTTCATTTTTACAACGTTGATTCTACCAAGCCAAGAGAGATTGTGGTATTGCCATCTGCAATAATCGTTTCTAATGGCCTGGAGAATAGGGTGGAAGTTCAAGGGCAATAGACGTGAGGAGTCGCTAGACAGCTGAACTCCCAGGTATGTGATGTGGGAGTCCCTCCATTGAAAGGGGAATGTGGCTTTCAGACCAGTCAAGACCGAGTGGGGGGTTGAGATATGTAAGGCATAGGATTTAGATGTGTTGATTTTAAAACCTGACAATGAGCTGAAGATGTCCAATTCACTCATCAGGTTAGGGAGTGAGAGCGCTGGGTCTGTGACCGTCGTCAGTAGGTCTTCTGCGAATAGAGCAAGTTTGTAGTCTATATCACCTATTTTTAGCCCCTTGATCTTGTCATTTGCTCTAATAGCCCTGGCCAGGGCTTCAATGCAAAGAACAAAAATCAGGGGGGATAAGGGGCAGCCTTGTCTCGTTCCATTACTGATAGGAAAATTGTCTGAGAGGGTCCCGTTAACCCGTACCTTAGCCGATGGTTGTGTATAGAGTGATAGTATTCTATGGAGGGCTCGTGGGCCTAACCCAATATGTTTCAGCACCGCCCTCATGAAATCCCAATTCACCCTGTCGAAAGCCTTTTCGGCGTCTGTAGACAGCAACACAGTGGATGTCTTGCTGCTAGATGCCAGATGGATGAGATTTAGAAGTTTAGTCGTATTATCTTTGGCTTCACGGCCGGGGACGAAGCCCACCTGGTCGTTATGGACGAGCGACGGGAGAAATTCGTTCAATCTAAGAGCCATTAATTTCGCAAAGAATTTGAGATCTAGGTTAAGCAGGGAGATTGGCCTGTAACTGGAGAATACTGAGGGGTCCTTTCCTTGTTTAGGGATCACCGTAATGTGGGCCTCAAGTGATTGTCTGGTGAAGTGAGTTTCAGCGGAGATGGAGTTAAAGGCCCGCAGTAATTTGGGAGCGAGTACCTCCTTAAATATCTTATAATATGTGGCCGTGAAGCCATCTGGGCCCGGACTTTTACGTAGGGGAGCAGTGGAGATGACATGTTCCACCTCAGTCAAAGTGAAAGGTGCTTCCAGGGATTCCCGGTCAGAATTTGACAGCTGAGGGAATGCCACATCAGCTAAATATTTCCTGGATCTAAACATATTTGAAAGAGGGTCGTGGGACTGGGAAGGGTCACCTAGGTTATATAGAGTATTATAATAATTTTTAAAGCATGCTGCTATCTCCGGAGATTTAAAGCATATGGAACCCGTACTGTTTTTCATTGAAGGAACAAAGGAGGCCAGTCTCTGGGATCTTAGTGCCTGGGCTAATGGACGACCTGGTTTATTCCCCCACTTATAATATTTGCTATTACATTTACGCAAGGAGGCTTGGGTTTTATTATTAAGGGTTGATCGGAGTTGTGCCCGGGCTGCAGACAGTTCCACCAAATCCGATGGGGTCAGGGAGGACTTGTGGCGAGACTCCAAGGAATGAATTTTATGTAGTAGTGTGGTGACTAAGGCCTGACTGTTCCTCTTCACAAATGAGCCTAGTTGGATCAGTTTACACCGTATAACACATTTGTGGGCCTCCCAAATCATAATTTCGGATAGTTCCCCTGTATCATTAATGTCAAAATAATCAGATAATGCTTTATCTAGTTCCGATTTGCAATATGTATCGTACAAAAGGGATTCATTAAGACGCCAGGTCCAAGGACCAGGGGTTCGAGAGGGGGCCGATAGGGACAAGAATACTGGGGCATGGTCTGACCATGTAATGGAGCCAATGGAGGCGTCCACTATTAGGGGAAGGTGTTTATGGCTTAAGAACAAATAGTCTAGGCGTGAGTAAACCTGATGTGGGTGCGAGAAAAAAGAGAAGTCTCTGTCAATGGGATGTGTAACCCGCCAAGAGTCAGCCAATTGAAATTCGTGGAAGACCTTCCTAACCTGTCTATGTTTGTGTTCAGAGAATTTAGGGGCTGGTGGGGAGGTGTCGATGGATGGGTCCATGGACCAGTTTAGGTCGCCTCCCAGAACTACTATACCCAGCATAAGGGCTTCAAGTCGGGGAAGGTGGGACCGGAAAAAGGATAGTTGGCCTTGGTTTGGAGCATAAAGGGCTATGAGAGTATATGCCTGGGAGAATATATTGCATTGGACTACCAGTAATCTCCCTGGAACTAGTTTATGGACAGAGACGTTAGACACTTGGAGGGCCTTGGAAAAAATTATAGCGACCCCCTTAGATTTACTTTCAGGATTGTTGGAATAAAAAGCAAGGGGGAAACTCCGATTTACCAAGGAAGGCCCACGAGCAGAGATCTTAAAATGTGTCTCCTGAATCAGAGCCACATCTACTCTGTCAGATCGTAGCGTCCGAAGTAAATGGGACCGTTTCTCGGGGGTGTTAAGCCCTTTTGCATTAATCGAGGTAAATTTAAGTATACCCGGGAGAGACATCACATCGTATTATGACACAAAGAAGTATAGCACTCGGACAGTTCACCAAAGAAAATAAAAAAAACAGTAAGGAAAAGAAGATTGGAAAAAAGAGCAAGTCACAGAAAATAGAAACATCATAAACATAGAAACATCCGCAATGGGGAAGCAGGTAGGTATGTTAACCAGCATCCCCATGAGGCACAGTGGCCGTATGCGGGACTGGGGTAAGGGAGTCACCCCTACAGGCACTATTTGTAACATAAACATCGTAAGAAAACATTACTGACTAAGTGAGGTTTATAATGATCAATAGTATTAACCGGTGGAAACAGTTAACTAACTTCTAGTAGAGTCACATCGCTGAACTCCAGGACTGAAGATGAGACCGGGGGGGGACACTCAGTAAAACGAGGCTAAAGTGGCACAGGGCCGCATAGAACGTGCCTCACCCGGTACATCACAGTTAGAAAACAAAAGAAATCAATTGGCAGAGTAGTGGGGAGCGGTTTCTTCAGGTAGGGGAGGAATCCTGGCGTGTGGGAAGTGGTTTTGAGGGTTTCTTTTGAGAGCTACCGACCACTTGCCATGGCGCTCCATTCCCCGCAGGTTGTGGTGGGTGTAGATCCGGGAGGATGAAGTCCCAATCTGGGACCTTCAGGGGTGGGAGACCGAGACCGGAGCAGAAGGTGGGGAGGTCAGATGGAGTATGGAGAGTGTATATCTTGCCAGAAGATGATACCTGTAGGCTGAAAGGGAAACCCCATTTGTATTTCAGCTGTCGCTTGAAGAGTTCTTCCGTAAGGGGGCGAAGGATCTTCCTTTGTTGCAGGGTATGCCAGGAGAGATCCTGAAAGATGGAGATAGAGTCGCCGTTGAAGTCCAAGTCATCTATATGACGTGCTTTATTCATAATTTCTTCCTTCTGGGAATAATAATGAAGGCGACATATGACGTCTCGAGGTCGATCGGAAGATAGCCCCCTCGGCTTGAGAGCGCGATGGGCTCTGTCGAAGGTTATGACGGTAGCTGGGTCATTGCCCAAAATTGTGTTGAAGATTGTCGTCAAGGCATCTACTAAGCCTGTCTGGGGGACCTCCTCTGGAATGCCTCTCACCCGGACATTGTTCCTCCTACCTCTGTTATCCAAATCCAATACACGGGTCCGCAATGATCTGATCTCATCTTACTGGGTTTTAATAACCTCCGTTAAGGACCCTAGAAAGTTATCAGTGGAGTCACGATGTTCTTCCAGCGTGTTCACCCTATCAGAGAGCTGTGAGATATCTTGTTTGATTGATGCCAGCTCTCTTCGCATGGTGTCTTGGAGATCCTGCTTAGTGGGGAGTGTTTTCATAAATTGCAGGATATCTTGAAGAGCGGTATCGCTGTGAGTATGTGAGGTAGATTGCTCCATCATTAACGGAGAGGCTGAGGAGGTAGAATGGCAGGAAGATGGGCTGGAGGGGGAGAGGTTTCCAGAAAGCCTTGCAGGAGTAGGTTGTAGGAATGATCTCATTCCTGGTTGGGTCGCGGTCTCCTTAGGTTGTGCAGCATTACATTTCTTTTTCCCGGATCTGACCATGCTTAGAAGTGAGTAAGTGAATACGTGATTGCAAAAAATATCATAAGCATAATTTCAGCGTTGCTTGGTACGTTATGAAGTGCCTACAGCATGGTGACTCCCAATGGAATGGCATTAACACGCCATTAATCGATGACCGCTGTTAAGATATCAGGCACGTAGTGGGCATTGGATCCTGCCTCTTCGGTAATGTGGAGGTAGATGTGAGGCACCCGCATCGTCGGCCCCCAGAGGGCGAACCACCTCTTTTGCAAATTCTATCAGGCAAGTGCAAGGGAGCTTAAGTAGCACATGTATAATTATGTATATGGGTAGGTCACTAGGGGGAGCTCCAGACCAAGATATAAGCCTCAAGGGGCACTGCCACTGGAAAATAGGAATTAGGCCCACTGATCCATTAAAGTGTAATATCAGAACCGTAGAATAATAATAAAGCACCCTCTAAGGGACTCAGCAGATATAGTGGGGCACGGTGAAATAAATGGTGTAGGTCATCTGAGGGGTGTATTCACACCAAAAGAGCTGTGTGTAGTATATCGGTGTAGCAGTGCAGCAATCACCCCCATGTGGTGTTTGGAAAAGTGCCACTTATTAAGCCTGCCACGGGTGGAGAGGGGTCTTATATATGGAGCAGGCGTCTAAAGGTGAGCGCTTGGGGCCCGCCGTGTCTTCGTTCCGGTCCCGGAACTCGCGGCCGGGCCTCTTCTGAAATCCAGTCCCCGGTCTTCTGATGCAGGGTGCGGAGGCCTTGGCTGTCGGGCCTGCACAGGGAGCAGCTGTGGGTGACTGTCAGCGGGTGGGAGAGGCGTCACGTGCGTTGCAGGGCCGCCGGACGGCGAGGGACTAGCAGGCAAGTTACACTTACCAGCCGTCACCTCCGCCGGGTCCGCGGGCTTTCAGGGCCACCGTCTCCGTCGCCGGGTCTCGTCCGAGGGGTCACGGTCTCCTCGTCCCGCTGGTTCTTCCTCCTGGCGTCGCCACCTCTAGACGTGGTCAGGTGCAGGCTCCGACTCCGGGCTCCCGGGCAGGGACGCAACACTCGGCCGAGTGTCGATTCCGGGGGGGGATCTCTACTTCAGTCCCCGGCTTCACAGGGAGGGGTAGGCCACAACCCGCAAAGACCCTTAAAAGGGTCCCCCGGCTCCGTAGTCGCTACCCCCCGAGCAGGAGAGCTAAGGATCAGCCCCAGGGTGCTATAGGGTCGGTGAGAGATCCGATCAATATCGTTTAGAAGCCAAACGGTTAGAGGGTTAGTAGGAGCTCCTAAGAAACCCTTCCGTTCAGCTTGCTCGAACCCGGCGCTTTTGTTCATATTTATGTGTGATATTTAAAAAGGGCAATGCTTTTACAGGGCAGTAGGGAACCTGGCTGGGCCCAGGTACTTTTCAGGGGGTGTGGTGTAATCACAGGAGGTGGGGCCACGCACCCTTAGAAGAAAAAGTATTTTAAGCATCTCCATGGCCATACTGCATAGTTACCATAGGTGCAGCTGCTATGGGGCCCAGAGCTGAGAGGGGCCCACCATCTCTGTCAAAGTTAGATGTATTATTTAGCTTTTTCATCATTGGGTGGTACATATTGGCCCAAACAAACTTTGGACTTGAAGCCTACAGTATATCTAGGTATGCCCCAGGACCTACTCATTGGTAATATAAATTAAACTGCAGGGCATTACAATGTTACATAACATGATCTGGGGCACTGTAATGTGGCAAAATGTGATGTGAAGGCATTATAGTGTGGCATAATATGAATTGCATGTCATAATGTGAATTGTGGTGTACTGTGTTGCATAGTGTGTACTGGCAGCCCTACAATTTGTGACTGTGAACTAGGAAAATACAATGATTCATTAAATAAACTAGGCCTGCTGTGGAGATGTGTCTCTCCAAAAGCATTGTGACAGGGGCCTTTTCAAAATGTTGCTATAGGGCCCACAACGTATGGCTATGCCCTGTCTATAATTCTAACATAGCATTAAGTGCTAGGAATTGAGGGTAGTTCACAGATCACATAATTCATTTGGAAGAGGCAGGCATACTGGAAGGGCAATACTGTAGTGATAATGCTCTAAATGATCTCCCACAAGATCATTTCCCGCAGGAAAGAAATAGTGCTGACATGTAGCTAGTATTCCTAAATAGCCAATGCAGCATGGTACATACCAGGGCTTTGAAGTGGACTTCGTCTTTTCCTACTTGTGAATCAAACATGCAAATGAGGTTTTTCATTATTAATACATTGAAGACATTAAAAGGCGAATTGCTTTTGATGTTAATGGCAGCTGCATGTGCATATATGGTCAATAAAGCATAGGCAGCCTTCTTTGAACTAGGGTAATTATGGAGAACTATCAGAATAGTATGCATTTGGTATAATTTATATATATATGCTAAATACTTCAAGAAACAAAAAGAATTAGGAAAACATATGAAACAAGATCAGTGAATCAGTCTATAGTTGCTTTATATGGGATCCGGTCTGAAGATCGACAGTGTCTAGGTCGACAATGTTTAGGTCGACCACTATAGGTCGACAGTCACTAGGTCGACAGGGTTTCTAGGTCGACATGTGCTAGGTCGACAGGTCTAAAGGTCGACATGAGTTTTTCAAATTTTTTTTGTTTTCATACTTAACGATCCACGTGGACTACTATTGGAACGGTAAAGTGTGCCGAGCGAAGCGAAGGCACCATGCCCGAAGCATGGCGAGCGAAGCGAGCCATGCGATGGGACGCGGTGCACTAATTTGGGATCCCGGTCACTTTCCGAAAAAAACGACACAAAAAAAAAAAATCCTCATGTCGACCTTTAGACCTGTCGACCTAGCACATGTCGACCTAGAAACCCTGTCGACCTTCCATCCATGTCGACCTAGTGACTGTCGACCTATAGTGGTCGACCTAGACACTGTCGATAAAACGAACCACACCCGCTTTATATACAGAGAACAGCCTGGAGCAGAAATGTACATATGAAAACTGTGTGGGAATGTGCCATAAGAAGGTCATAGTTGTTACCTATTTTATTATAAGCATTTGCACAGGTAACTGTCCCTACACTACAAAGCTGCAAGAGTTATCACTGTAGCTTTTCCTAAATCAATGGGTTTTCATTTTCCCCTGTGATACCAAACAATCGCTAGCAGATATCACTAACTGACCTACAGTAAAGGTAGCTTAGGTCAAGCTATAGATGCCAAACTTAAAGTAATTGAAGGTTTTAGATTAAATTACTCAAAAACCTAAGCTAGGTACACACTATCAGATAGTGTGCGCTGATCTGATAAATGTTCCGATCCGACAGAGAGATTATTGGAGCAATTTCTTGCTAAATGTGTTTCTTTTGATCTCAGGAAGTTGGGAACGATAAGACAATATAGCATGTGTATCACACACTACATCGTGTTCCCGATCTGACCACTGTAGGAGTGTTGACATACTTATCTGTTCTCCCAGAAGCTGCGGGAGACTCATGATTTTTGGGTAGTCCCCTGCACCCCTGTAAGAGTGGGTACCCCTCCTGCATCCCGCCTACTTTCTAGTGAAGTGAACAGAAACGGCAGAAAATGGGCAACATCACGGGTCCGTAAGGAGGTGGCGGGGCTAAAATTAAGTGACTCTATAATTTTAGTTGGCCCCTTCCTTGAGGACGATTTGCAGGATTTACCGTGATGGGGCGGGGCCTAATGATGTCGACGTTTGAAGACGTTTTTTTCCGGCATACGGACTATACAATTATTAGGGTGATCAGTCAATGATCGGCTGATAAGCCCGATAACTGGACTGTCTGCACCTGGTTTTAGTGCATTAAGGGCAGTACACACGAAGAGAGATGTGTGCTGAGCGATCTAGCACAGACCGCTCAACACACATCTCTACCCCGCTCAGCACACAGCGCAATGTGTGCTGAGCGAGGGGATGGATACCCAGCGGTGAAATGAGCGATGTGCTAGATTGTGTCTGCATGCAGGCCAATCCAGTACCGGCGATAGCGACGCGTGGATCCGCATATTGCTATCGCTGTGGGGCATACACACGGAGAGATCCACGCTTAACGTCTAAGCAATCTAGTCAGCTTAGAATTTAAGCACGGATCTCTCCGTGTGTACCCCCCTTTAGTCTAACTACCAGCAATGCTTTTGATCTGATTGTGTGTGCAGACACTGGATGACTGCACTCAATTTAACTCATGTGATCTTGTCGAGATGTTAAATGCATGGCACATTATATATAACCAAATGCAACTGTAGTCATACACACAAAATTTAACAATACATTTTATGTTGCAACATAATAGCTTACTAACTTACAATTAAAATGACAACAAAAAAACCCAAACACTGTTTGTAATAGTGTCCAACTAGGAAATGCTACACAACTGCAAGAAAGAGTTTTACTATAAACTTTATGAAGAAAATAAACACACAAGGCATAATTCATATAGGAGAGCATGTGATCATAACTGTGATTATTACTTCTAAAAAATGATCTTGCAATAGTCAAACGTTAATATTATGGGGGTCATTCAAAAGTGGACGTAGGTAAAGTGTCCCGATGTTTTACTGCACATGCATCCCGATGTTTACCCCCAGGGGATGCAGTATGAATGCATGGAGATACACGCAATTTCAATGGCCATTTCTGGGCTGGGCGGCTAACAGAAGCGTTTCGGTGTCAGTGACAGCATCTAAAGCAGTTGCACTGACACCAACAACCATGGTCACTCGGACATTCTGCGTCTGCCATAGGCTGGTGCCATGTCCTATGGTGAGCGAATGGTGAGCCAAGTGAATGTTGTACACACATTGGCTGCGGCATTAGCATAAAGACACAGTAGCGGATGCCACTACTGCAACTGAGCCCACCTCTTAATCATCCCTTCCCTACATATTGAAAATGTATCATTTTGCAAATAAGTCATGGAGGTTACTGGTTGAAACATTAACTGCACAGCTCTCAATTTAATAAAGTTCAGAAACTCACAGCCTGCTGTAGGGAAGCCTTGCTGATTAATCACACTCACTGACTTTCTGTGATAGTAATTCATCAAGCTCAGTTCTGTGTTAGCTCAGCCATTTTCCCCTTAATGTCCAGTGACTAGCGTGGCAACAGCCCCGTTAGCCTTACATTTGTGACTCTTCTCCTGTATTACTAGGAGAATATTTCTTCACAGCTCTTGTTTAGTACAGTTCATAAAATATTTAAAGGGAAGACATGCAGGCTCCTTGCCCCGGGTGTAGTATGGTATGCCGGCGGCCAGGCTCCTGGCGACCAGAATACCGGCGCCGGGAGCCCGACCGCCGGCATACCGACAGCGTGGCGAGCGCAAATGAGCCCCTTGCAGGCTCGCTGCGCTTGCCACGCTATTTTATTCTCCCTCCAGGGGGGTCGTGGACCCCCATGAGGGAGAAAAAGTGTCGGTATGTCGGCTGTCGGGATTCCGGCGCCGGTATTTTTTTTGACCGATGGTCATTATCGGGATATTCAATTAAAGCCTATTTATTTCAGGATAAAAATGTCCCATTTTCGTGCAATAATACATGGGATAAGTATCCGGATCCATGAGTTATCGCGGCTGCAATGAGAAGCTACAGGTTGCTGGCAGGGCACATTGGGACTTTTAATTCTATAATAGCCAGATATAAGCAGGTTCACAGAAGTCTACTAGTTGTTATGTGTTGATGTTAGATGGATGACGTCAACATTGGAAATATACTATCCACGCTTTGCATTATACAGAAGTCACTTCTCTGTGTCACCGTGCCACTGGAGTTGCAGTTTGGAAAGGGATCCGGTCTGAAGATCGACAGTGTCTAGGTCGACAATGTTTAGGTCGACCACTATAGGTCGACTGTCACTAGGTCGACATGGATGGAAGGTCGACAGGGTTTCTAGGTCGACATGTGCTAGGTCGACAGGTCTAAAGGTCGACATGAGTTTTTCACATTTTTTTTCTTTTTTTGAATTTTTTCATACTTAACGATCCACGTGGACTACGATTGGAACGGTAAAGTGTGCCGAGCGAAGCGGTAGCGGAGCGAAGGCACCATGCCCGAAGCATGGCGAGCGGAGCGAGCCATGTGAGGGGACGCGGTGCACTAATTTGGGATCCCGGTCACTCTACGAAGAAAACTACACCAAAAAAAAATAATCCTCATGTCGACCTTTAGACCTGTCGACCCAGCACATGTCGACATAGAAACCCTGTCGACCTTCCATCCATGTCGACCTAGTGACTGTCGACCTATAGTGGTCGACCTAAACATTGTCGACCTAGACACTGTCGATTTGATGAACCACACCCGTTGGAAATGCATAGGCCAGCGTTTCCCAAACTCCAATGAATATCAGTCATTTTGATTCAGTCATCTGTGCTCAACCATGGATATCTTTAAAACCTGGACTTTTAGGGCGCATTGAGTGAGTTTTGCAACCACTGGCATAGCTATTACATATCAACATTACATTAGACATCATACCTATTAATAACATTTGGATTCTTGTTACGAAACTCTATTGCTACAATGTAACAAAACACCAAATACAAAAAAAAACTCTAAATAGTTAGTACTCAGTAACTGTGATATCCTTAAACTCACTTCTTCATCCATTTCTTTGTTTGCCCTCTAGCCTCTTATTTACTTAAACAATATAACATAAAAAGTTTAAGGAGGCTATTTATTAAAGCTCGGGGAGAGATAAAACTGTGAGAGATAAAGTAATAGCCAATCAGCTTCTGCCTTACATTTTACAGGCAGTGTTTGAAAAATAAGTTAGGAGCTGATTGAGAGAGAAAGTACTAACCAATGTTATCTCTTCCAAGCTTTGATAAATACCCCCCTAAATGTGTTTATCTTTGCAGTAATATTTTATTTACAATAGTGATTTACTAGAGAGAGAGAGAAAGGAGATTAGTTTACCACGGCTACGTCACATCCATTATTGCCAGGATGTATATAAATTCATATTACACAGACTGTGCATTAGGGAACATTAACAAGGCTGAGATGATGGCTCTAGCACATGAAATCACTGAGACTGTTTAGTTACTGGGACCTACACACTTACCTAATCCCCCAATGTTATAATCACAGTGTTTCACATCTAGCAGTATAGGTCCGCTTTCTGGCTGCCCTTCCTGCTTATAGTACAGCTTGTAACCCTGTATGGTTGCTGTATCCTCGGGATCCTGTTGCCATCTCACAGCTATCGTTGTGCAGTTCAAGGGATCCAAACGTAACTCTGGAGACCTTGGTGCTGTAAGAGAACAGTTTTGCTTTATATGATACCCTTTTCCAATTTGTTTGTATCACATATGATAAAATAAATGATGCATTGTATAGGTTTCCCTTGTTTATGGAATCTTTACTATAAAGATAGAAATGTAATTCTTATACTTTAGAAAGAAGAATTGTATGTTTTTAACAGGCTTTATATATATATATATATATATATAATTATAATATAATTACATAGCTGGTAAAGCCTAATGCAAACTGGTCTATCAAGTCCAGCCATTGTTAGACTTCTCTGTTGACCCAGAACAAGAAAGTTACAAAAGCGTTGCATTGCTGTCTTGTTTGCTCAAGCTGTCACTAAGGCACAGCTCTCTGATGCCGACATAGTGTCTTATTTAACTCTACACACAGTAGCGGCTCTTGCCATGGACAAGCAGGCTTTTTGCCCGGGACGCCGCTGTCCCGAGGGCGCCGCCGTCGTGGCAGGAGCCGCTACTGGTGCCGTGCGGTGCGCCTGACGTCATTGCACACCGCACGGCATTGTGGGAACGGACGTACACACTAGAGGTCATAATTGTCCTCTAGTGTCTGTGCGGCGCTATGGGAGAGACATCATGACGTCTCTCCCATAGATCCGAGGAGTGGCGCTGGTGGCCGGAGATGGATGACAGCAGCGGTCGGGAAGCAGAAGTAGGGCTGGTGAGTATTTTTTTATTTATTTATTTATGTAAGCGGTGCTACAGGGGGAATTAATACTGGGGGCACAGCTAGAGGGGGCATTAATACTGGGGGCACAGCTACAGGGGGCATTAATACTGGGGACACAGCTACAGGGGGCATTAATACTGGGGGCACAGCTACAGGGGGCATTAATACTGGGGACACAGCTACAGGGGGCATTAATACTGGGGGCACAGTACTGGGGCAAAACTACAGGGGGCACAGTACTGGGGGCAAAACTACTGGGGGGCACAGCTACAGGGGGCATAAATGTGACCACGCCCCTTCCATATGAAGCCATGCCCCTATTTTTTTATGCACACCTACGGCGCGCACTACCCTGTATTACCTGTTGGGTCTGGAACCAAAGGAAACCTTCACCCTGGGCACCACAAGGTCTAGAACCGGCCCCGTCTACACATCACTGTGTAGATGGCCTCTTTTAACAATAAAATCTATGGATCTCTTTTCTCCATGTCTAACTCCTCTTTAATAAACTTCTGCAGCAGGACTTCCATTACATTTGTTAAGTTCTATACAGTCTTTTTTTTTATCAAAGTCAAATTTTTGCAACAATACCTTGGCTATATGCAGAATATGAAATCATTCAACAATCCCAGATATAATACAAGTATTGCAAGCATTCATACATAGGATTGAAATTTTAGATTCTTGTTGCTTGTGGGAGATATAGGGAGGGTGAACCAGATCCTAGAGGTACTAAAACTGCCTAGCATCAGCTAAGGCTCCACAAACTCCTCCACTAACAATCGACAGGAGAAAACCACTACTAACATTCTGAATCTTAAAAGGTAAACAATGTGAACACATTAAAGAGAGTCAATACACAGAGAAACACCTCATGCTTTAATCGCCTTTGTGTTTATTTCAATTCAACACCTTCAGTACTATTAAGGGGTTCAATATGTAATCCCAATGGACGGGATGCCATTGTTCAGAACACAGACAACAGCATCCCGGCCATCAAAATCTTGAAAGCCCCGCAGTGAAGACACTGACCCACCCCTGCCCCCTACTCTAACCCTCCCTTGTGGGTGCCTAACCATAACTCTCCCCGGGGGTGCCTAACCCTAACCATCCCCCTGCGTGTGCCTAACACTCCCTACCCCGCTGCCTTAACCTAACCCTTCCTGCTTTGTTCCTAACCCTAACCTCTCCTTCTAAGTGCCTAAACCTAACCCTCCCTCCCAGGTAAATAACCCTAACCTTCCTGTCCCGACACCCTAACCCCCCCTTCTAATGTCTAAACCTAATCTCCCCCTAACCGCGTCCCTTGACCATCTGGATTCCAGCGTCAGGATTTTCCGGTGGTATTGTGACTGCTTACCCTATTGAGAGGTCTTTGAGTGTACTTTGTATGTTTTAATATGTTTAGTCTATCTACATATATCTAGATGTAATAGGAATAATAAGCAGTAAAATATTGGTTTTAGTGAAAGATGTAAATTAAATCATATCAAAGCCTGATAACTTTGGATTATTAACGTTAGAAAGCATTACAACGTGGTTGATCAAAGATTCTAATAAACAGCAATGTTTCACAGTATTAATATAAATAAATATTCACTTTTTTATTAAAACATTAATGCAAAATACAAACAAGCCTGGTTTAAAATAAAAAGCTATTCCATTGCCCCTATTTATCTGTAGCAAACATAATAAGATATGCACAGTGACGTTTTTGCACACGACACCCCTAGCGGTATGCCTTGCCAAAACGCTTACCTCTTATGCTGCTGACTTTGGGTGTCCTGTGAGATGTCCAGACTGAGGATTCTCCCCACCCCACGTTTGTTGCTGCTGCAATACGAACCAGGTAGACACTATCTGGTTTCAGGCCCTCTAGGTAATACTCATGCGTTGTGCCTGGAAGTTCAAGAACTTGGACGGAGCTCTCCGTGCTCATTCTAAATGATAACCGGTAAAGGGTAATTTTTCCTCTACGAAATTTGGGTTGGATGGGAAGCCATGAGATAAGAACATCTGTGGGACTTCGGCTTGTTAGACTGATTTCTGGTGCCCGCAATGGAACTGAAAGAAGATTAAATGTAATAATCCAAATCATGTTAGCATATAACAATATATTTGCAATTTACAAACCTTTTGCTGCTCGCTCATAGAAGAAAAGATTTTACCACAATAGCCAAACTATCCAGAGTGTGTTATTGTGCATGTTTAATACAGGTTGAGTCTCCCATATCCAAAACTCCAAATACGGAATATTCCGAAATATAGATTTTTTTTTTGAGTGAGACTGATATAGTGACATATTTGCCTTCTGATAGTTCAATGTACACAAACTTTGTTTCATGCACAAAATTATGAAAAATATTGTATAAATGTACCTTTAGTCTGTGTGTATAAGAAACATAAATGCATTGTTTAGACTTGGGTCCCATCCCCAAGATATCTCGTTATGGTATGCCAATATTCCAAAATGTAGAAAAATCCAATATCCAAAATACGTCTGGACTCAAGCATTTTGGATATGGGAGACTCAGCCTGTATTTACATTTGTTACATAGATTTAATCCCATTAACACAATTTCCTAAATTATTTTAGGAAAAGACCGTAGAGGAAAGACAGCAAGTATACTCTCTTACCATCCTCCAGTGTGTTCTGTGTTATATGATCAGACATCTGGCTTGCACCCATTGGCATATAGGCTACAATATAAAATGTGTAGTTGCTGGCAGGTTCCAAGTCATCAATAATGTAATGATTTGTGTCATTGCCTATTACCACTTGATATTCCTCATTATTTATACCTAGGTAAAAAAAGAACAATAAACAATGCATGCGATCTCATACATATCACAGTGATTTTAATTATGAGCTCTGGATAATTGTGAAATGGAATGTAGCATAAAACACAGACTTTTATATGATATTCAATTAGTGCCGAGTTTTCCGACAGTTGGAAACTCGGCACTAACTCGACTGGTAGTCAATTGCGGGCATTTTTCAACAGGGTTTTGCTCCTTTTTCACCATGCCTTTTCATTTTTGGGGGGACAAGTCGAAAAATCGGAACAGGCTTTGAATATGTCGAATGTGAATTCGACCTACAAACGGGCGGAAAGTCGAAAAAAAACAGCACTAATTGAATACCCCCCATAATGTTAATGTCCGCAGCAGTCCCATGGTTTATGTATACCTTATTTTGCTAACATCCCTATGATAAAACAGAAGTATACACTGTAGATCAAGTATTCAGTGACATACCAGTGAGGATTATACTACAAATGTTAAAATATTGGACACTCTAAGGATACTTACTTGCACATTCCCCATTCAGCAGTAAGACTAGGGGATACTTCACGGATAACCAATGAAATGATGTATTCCACATTACACACACCTTCCTTATATAATAATTACCAGTCTGTTAATAAATCAGTGTATCACTCTTTAATTACAATTTCAATTCAAACAAAAAAAATAAGAATTTGCTTACCGATAATTCTATTTCTCGTAGTCCGTACAATTCTACACCATTCACTGTTCTACTCTCACTATTTCTATTTCTCTAACGTCCTAAGTGGATGCTGGGGACTCCGTAAGGACCATGGGGAATAGCGGCTCCGCAGGAGACTGGGCACATCTATAGAAAGCTTTAGGACTATCTGGTGTGCACTGGCTCCTCCCCCTATGACCCTCCTCCAAGCCTCAGTTAGGATACTGTGCCCGGACGAGCGTACACAATAAGGAAGGATTTTGAATCCCGGGTAAGACTCATACCAGCCACACCAATCACACTGTACAACTTGTGATCTGAACCCAGTTAACAGCATGATAACAGAGGAGCCTCTAGAAAAGATGGCTCACTACAGCAATAACCCGATTTTTTTTTTTTTTTTTTTTGGTAACAATAACTATGTACCAGTATTGCAGACAATCCGCACTTGGGATGGGCGCCCAGCATCCACTACGGACTACGAGAAATAGAATTATCGGTAAGTAAATTCTTATTTTCTCTAACGTCCTAAGTGGATGCTGGGGACTCCGTAAGGACCATGGGGATTATACCAAAGCTCCCAAACGGGCGGGAGAGTGCGGATGACTCTGCAGCACCAAATGAGAGAACTCCAGGTCCTCCTCAGCCAGGGTATCAATTTTGTAGAATTTTACAAACGTATTTGCTCCTGACCAAGTAGCTGCTCGGCAAAGTTGTAAAGCCGAGACCCCTCGGGCAGCCGCCCAAGATGAGCCCACCTTCCTTGTGGAGTGGGCATTTACAGATTTTTGGCTGTGGCAGGCCTGCCACAGGATGTGCAAGCAGAATTGTACTACAAATCCAACGTTGTTGGGTGCATATAGGATAAACAGCGAGTCAGATTTCCTGACTCCAGCCGTCCTGGAAACATATATTTTCAGGGCCCTGACAACATCTAGCAACTTGGAGTCCTCCAAGTCCCTAGTAGCCGCAGGCACCACAATAGGTTGGTTCAGGTGAAACGCTGAAACCACCTTAGGGAGAAACTGAGGACGAGTCCTCAATTCCGCCCTGTCCGAATGGAAAATCAGATAAGGGCTTTTACAGGATAAAGCCGCCAATTCTGACACGCGCCTGGCCCAGACCAGGGCCAACAGCATGACCACTTTCCATGTGAGATATTTTAACTCCACAGATTTAAGTGGTTCAAACCAATGTGACTTTTGGAACCCAAAAACTACATTGAGATCCCAAAGTGCCACTGGAGGCACAAAAGGAGGCTGTATATGCAGTACCCCTTTTACAAACGTCTGAACTTCAGGGACTGAAGCTAGTTCTTTTTGGAAGAAAATTGACAGGGCCGAAATTTGAACCTTAATGGACCCCAATTTCAGGCCCATAGACACTCACTCCTGTTTGCAGGAAATGTAGGAATCGACCCAGTTGAATTTCCTCCGTCGGGCCTTACTGGCCTCGCACCACGCAACATATTTTCGCCAAATGCGGTGATAATGTTTTGCGGTTACATCCTTCCTGGCTTTGATCAGGATAGGGATGACTTCATCCGGAATGCCTTTTTTCCTTCAGGATCCGGCGTTCAACCGCCATGCCGTCAAACGCAGCCGCGGTAAGTCTTGGAACAGACAGGGTCCTTGCTGGAGCAGGTCCCTTCTTAGAGGTAGAGGCCACGGATCCTCCGTGAGCATCTCTTGAAGTTCCGGTTACCAAGTCCTTCTTGGCCAATCCGGAGCCACGAATATAGTGCTTACTCCTCTCCATCTTATCAATCTCAGTACCTTGGGTATGAGAGGCAGAGGAGGGAACACATACACTGACTGGTACACCCACGGTGTTACCAGAGCGTCTACAGCTATTGCCTGAGGGTCCCTTGACCTGGCGCAATACCTGTCGAGTTTTTCCCAACGGTTTATAATCATGTGGAAGACTTCTGGGTGAAGTCTCCACTCTCCCGGGTGGAGGTCGTGTCTGCTGAGGAAGTCTGCTTCCCAGTTGTCCACTCCCGGAATGAATACTGCTGACAGTGCTATCACATGATTTTCCGCCCAGCGAAGAATCCTTGCAGCTTCTGCCATTGCCCTCCTGCTTCTTGTGCCACCCTGTCTGTTTACGTGGGTGACTGCCGTGATGTTGTCCGACTGGATCAACACCGGCTGACCTTGAAGCAGAGGTCTTGCTAAGCTTAGAGCATTGTAAATGGCCCTTAGCTTCAGGATATTTATGTGAAGTGATGTCTCCAGGCTTGACCATAAGCCCTGGAAATTCCTTCCCTGTGTGACTGCTCCCCAGCCTCGCAGGCTGGCATCCGTGGTCACCAGGACCCAGTCCTGAATGCCGAATCTGCGGCCCTCTAGAAGATGAGCACTCTGCAACCACCACAGGAGGGACACCCTTGTCCTTGGTGACAGGGTTATCCGCTGATGTATCTGAAGATGCGACCCGGACCATTTGTCCAGCAGGTCCCACTGGAAAGTTCTTGCGTGGAATCTGCCGAATGGGATTGCTTCGTAGGAAGCCACCATTTTACCCAGAACCCTTGTGCATTGATGCACTGAGAGTTGGCTCGGTTTTAGGAGGTTCCTGACTAGCTCGGATAACTCCCTGGCTTTCTCCTCCGGGAGAAACACCTTTTTCTGGACTGTGTCCAGGATCATCCCTAGGAAACAGAAGACGAGTCGTCGGAACCAGCTGCAATTTTGGAATATTGAGAATCCAATCGTGCTGCCGCAACACTACCTGAGATAGTGCTACACCGACCTCCAACTGTTCCCTGGATCTTACCCTTATCAGGGAATCGTCCCAGTAAGGGATAACTAAAATTCCCTTCCTTCGAAGGAATATCATCATTTCGGCCATTACCTTGGTAAAGACCCGGGGTGCCGTGGACCATCCATACGGCAGCGTCTGAACTGATAGTGACAGTTCTGTACCATAAACCTGAGGTACCCTTGGTGAGAAGGGTAAATTGGGACATGAAGGTAAGCATCCTTGATGTCCCGAGACATCATGTAGTCCCCTTCTTCCAGGTTCACAATCACTGCTCTGAGTGACTCAATCTTGAATTTGAACCTCTGTATGTAAGTGTTCAAAGATTTTAGATTTAGAATCGGTCTCACCGAGCCGTCCGGCTTCGGTACCACAACAGTGTGGAATAATACCCCGTTCCCTGTTGCAGGAGGGGTACCTTGATTATCACCTGCTGGGAATACAGCTTGTGAATGGCTTCCAAAACTGTCTCCCTGTCAGAAGGAGACATCGGTAAAGCCGACTTTAGGAAACGGCGAGGGGGAGACGTCTCGAATTCCAATTTGTACCCCTGAGATATCACCTGAAGGATCCAGGGGTCTACTTGCGAGTGAGCCCACTGCGCGCTGAAATTAATTGAGACGGGCCCCCCACCGTGCCTGATTCTGCTTGTAAAGCCCCAGCGTCATACTGAGGGCTTGGCAGAGGCGGGAGAGGGTTTCTGTTCCTGGGAACTGGCTGATTTCTGCAGCCTTTTTCCTCTCCCTCTGTCACGGGGCAGAAATGAGGAACCTTTTGCCCGCTTGTCCACGAAAAGACTGCGCCTGATAATACGGCGTCTTCTCATGTTGAGAGGCGACCTGGGGTACACACGTGGATTTCCCAGCTGTTGCCGTGGCCACCAGGTCTGAAAGACCGACCCCAAATAACTCCTCCCCTTAATAAGGCAATACTTCCAAATGCCGTTTGGAATCCGCATCACCTAACCACTGTCGTGTCCATAACCCTCTACTGGTAGAAATGGACAACGCACTTAGACTTGATGCCAGTCGGCAAATATTCCGCTGTGCATCACGCATATATAGAAATGCATCTTTCAAATGCTCTATAGGCAATAATATACTGTCCCTATCTAGGGTATCAATATTTTCAGTCAGGGAATCCGACCACGCCAACCCAGCACTGCACATCCAGGCTGAGGCGATTGCTGGTCGCAGTATAACACCAGTATGTGTGTAAATACATTTTAGGATACCCTCCTGCTTTCTATCAGCAGGATCCTTAAGGGCGGCCATCTCAGGAGAGGGTAGAGCCCTTGTTCTTACAAGCGTGTGAGCGCTTTATCCACCCTAGGGGGTGTTTCCCAACGCACCCTAACCTCTGGCGGGTAAGGATATAATGCCAATAACATTTTAGAAATTATCAGTTGTTATCGGGGGAAACCCACGCATCATCACACACCTCATTTAATTTCTCAGATTCAGGAAAACTACAGGTAGTTTTTCCTCACCGAACATAATACCCCTTTTTGGTGGTACTCGTATTATCAGAAATGTGTAAAACATTTTTCATTGCCTCAATCATGTAACGTGTGGCCCTACTGAAAGTCACATTTGTCTCTTCACCGTCGACACTGGAGTCAGTATCCGTGTCGGCGTCTATATCTGCCATCTGAGGTGACGGGCGCTTTAGAGCCCCTGACGGCCTATGAGACGTCTGGACAGGCACAAGCTGAGTAGCCGGCTGTCTCATGTCAACCACTGTCTTTTATACAGAGCTGACACTGTCACGTAATTCCTTCCAACAGTTCATCCACTCAGGTGTCGACCCCCTAGGGGGTGACATCACTATTACAGGCAATCTGCTCCGTCTCCACATCATTTTTCTCCTCATACATGTCGACACAAATGTACCGACACACAGCACACACACAGGGAATGCTCTGATAGAGGACAGGACCCCACTAGCCCTTTGGGGAGACAGAGGGAGAGTTTGCCAGCACACACCAGAGCGCTATATATATACAGGGATAACCTTATATAAGTGTTTTTCCCCTTATAGCTGCTGTATTGTTAATACTGCGCCTAATTAGTGCCCCCCTCTCTTTTTTAACCCTTTCTGCAGTGTAGTGACTGCAGGGGAGAGACAGGGGAGCTTCCCTCCAACTGAGCTGTGAGGGAAAATGGCGCCAGTGTGCTGAGGAGATAGGCTCCGCCCCTTTTTCGCTGACTTTTCTCCTGCTTTTTTATGGATTCTGGCAGGGGTTAAAATTCATCCATATAGCCCTGGGGGCTATATGTGATGTATTTTCGCCAGCCAAGGTGTTTTTATTGCTGCTCAGGGCGCCCCCCCCCAGCGCCCTGCACCCTCAGTGACCGAAGTGTGAAGTGTGCTGAGGAGCAATGGCGCACAGCTGCAGTGCTGTGCGCTACCTTGTTGAAGACAGGACGTCTTCTGCCGCCGATTTTCCGGACCTCTTCTGCCTTCTGGCTCTGTAAGGGGGCCGGCGGCGCGGCTCTGGGACCCATCCAGGCTGGGCCTGTGATCGTCCCTCTGGAGCTAATGTCCAGTAGCCTAAGAAGCCCAATCCACTCTGCACGCAGGTGAGTTCGCTTCTTCTCCCCTTAGTCCCTCGATGCAGTGAGCCTGTTGCCAGCAGGTCTCACTGAAAATAAAAAACCTAAACTAAAACTTTCACTAAGAAGCTCAGGAGAGCCCCTAGTGTGCACCCTTCTCGTTCGGGCACAGAGATCTAACTGAGGCTTGGAGGAGGGTCATAGGGGGAGGAGCCAGTGCACACCAGATAGTCCTAAAGCTTTCTTTAGATGTGCCCAGTCTCCTGCGGAGCCGCTATTCCCCATGGTCCTTACGGAGTCCCCAGCATCCACTTAGGACGTTAGAGAAATAGAAATAGTGAGAGTAGAACAGTGAATGGTGTAGAATTGTACTATAGCTTTTAATGATCCAAAGAGACATCAACAGATCTTTTTCAATTCCCCTAAATCTAGTATTTACAACCATGACTGGCAAATAAAATTCAGCCTTTAAAAAATGTTTACATTAGGAATAGGATCCCAAAACTCAGCATGTCATTGCGTCCTTTTTGTTGATCACAAAATAATTAGGAACACAAACAAACATAAGCAGTATGCTTATTTTGTGTCGGAAAAGTTCTCTTCTGCTATATTCAATTTGGAAATGAAATTCAATTGAGCCCATAAAAAGTAACAATTAATTTGTGTGCCACAACTAGTCACAACAAGTTCTGGCAAACTGCTTCATTGAAGGGAAAAAACAAACCACTTAATGGATTTACCATTTAACCACTTATAATGCCTTCATCTTAAATCCATGTGATTAAATGTTGGGAAAAACAAATCACATTTTTTGTGTCATGCCATTCAAGAACAAGCCGTTTCATAGGAAACAACAACTACACAAAAAGCTGTATTGTAGAAGAAGCGATTATAGAGTTGAAATCTATTACAGCGGTTGGATAAGATTAAGGCGGCCACACTGAAAGAGAACGCTCTCTATAAATGTGTTGTGTCTTAATGAGCTTAGGAAAAATTTCAGCAATTCATATTGAAATATGCAGAGGGTTACATTGCCGTGATTCCCTTTGTTGTGTCTTAATTCCTAAACATAGGAGCAAGTAGGCGGAATTAGGTTGTTGAAGGCTGTTGGTTCAAGACCATTTCACACCAAATGCATGTCAACTTAATCAAAACTCCCCCACCACCCATTACCATTAAATTTATAAACAAAACCCAAGACCAAATTCCACTACAAAGCTTTCCCACATTTCTGAATTGACTAAAAAGCATTTTAATTAGACAAGATTACCGGCCTCTCACAACAGAGCCGTTGATGGTTTGTTAATTAGGAATGTCGTGGCACGATTTTTGACCCGCTAAACAAGATCCTTAAGCTCAAATTAAAAGGCCTTGTTCTTGGAGTGAATGAGCCACTGGGCCTCATGCAGGGGACTGATGAAATGACCATAATAGAGGGTGAGACCAGCCTACAAACATAATCACTATGCACTTTGTAGAGCTTCCAATTGCTAACAAGGAATTAATACACTCATGTACTCTCATCCGACCTTTCGTTTGCCCAGCACACTAACCCATTAATTTAAATGCAAGATCTTGTCCCTTTTTAAAGGACACCTGTTGGATTCCTTTGAACAGCATCTCTTATTTTCCAAACACTATTTATATATTACATTATATTCATCGTCACAGGAAATATGATGATGCAAACTTGATTAGGCAAAGTTACAAAGGAAGTTTTCTTTTATCTAAACAAGCAACCATTCACAGTAGATAAGAGAGTGTAGGAACATAGTCTCTTTTGTACTTTTTTGCGGTACTGGGCAACTGTGTTTGGTTTACTAGTTTAAACAGAATAAAGTAACATTAATAAGCTAGAAATAGTTAACCAAGCACAGATGAATTATATATCTGATTAAATACATACACACTACACAATTTAATTGTGCATTCCTAACTGAAAACTAAGGTACTGGAGTGGCTCCGGAAGGGGAAATCTTATAGGAAGAGCCACTTGCAGCTGTCAGAAATCTATAGGCTTTTCACAAACACTCTGCAATTCACTTTTTCTTACCTTCCGCCTTCATGTAATGCACAGAATAAGCAATTACTTTTTGCGAGTTGTAGAGGGGCCTTTCCCACGACAGTATAATAGCTGAACTGGACATTGTTTCAGCTTGGAGGTGACGTGGAGCACTGGGTCTGTCTTCAGACATCACTACTATCAGCCTTGCTCGAGAAAGGACAGAGCCCCGACTATTTTCTGCCATGCACTGATATACTGCATCATCTTCAGGAATGATCTGATTAATTACCAGTTTACTAGTGTAGAGAAAGAGAGAGACACAGAGTTTACTAACCCAGCAAACCCTTCGCAAATACCCATACTTAACATAAGGCCAAACATATAGGAGGGAATTCAAATGTTTGAAAAGTCAGTTGGGAGTCTGTTTTTTCCTATCTAATAGACAGCAAAAAACAGACACCCAACCGACTTTTCAAACATTTGAATTCCACCCATAGTGTATTGAGGATTTAGACCCTTCCTAAAGTAAAATAAATGTTCTATAACCCATCACGATGAGTACAGAAAAGTTGAGCGAGCCTCCTCTCTCTCACTGATGACGGGTTTGCTCCTCTCTATTGCATAATGCAGGTGAAAATGTACTTTGGATACAGTTCACATTGTACATAAGCAAATATATTGTACACAGTGTGTGTGTGTGTGTGTGTGTGTGTGTGTGTGTGTGTGTGTGTGTGTGTGTATGTGTGTGTGTGTGTGTGTGTGTGTGTATATACAGGAGTAGGCAGGATGGTTTTTTTTTCACCTGTTGTACATTTTTATTCTTCCATTAGAATGTATCTTTCTGCCATTCTTGAGCCAGGAGATTTTTGGCATTGGGATCCCTTCAGCCTGACATACAAAACGAGCCGTTCCCGCACGTGGCCTTGTCAAGGTTTCTGGAAGTTCAATAAATGATGGAGGCGCTATAGAACAGAAAGTATAACAAGACAAGATAAAGCTGTGATGCATGATCCTTCCTTATATATATCTATATGTCCTGCTGGTGCTAAAATTAATTGTACCACACATATACAATGACTAATATACAATTTGTTCAAGCACAATTTAGAGTTGAGCATACATCAAAGATGAGACTGCACACTTGTGATTCCAAGATTTATGTGAGTAGCATGTATATATTTGTTCGGACCAAAGATGAGAGAACTGTCATCATCTACTCCAAACCTACACCCTGGGGCATGTAAATACATAATTGAATGTATGTCAAGTGTCATTTAAATAAGACACATCTCAACGGGCATCTGCATGCAGAGCCGTAACCAGACTTTTGGTGCACTGTGCCAGAGATAGAATTGGCACCCCTCCATTTTCCCCTCATGGGGAAGGGGCATGACCAAACTGATAAAACCCATGCTATGCCCCTTTCCATATACACACACATTTATAGAACACTGCAAGAAAATGGATTAGGACACAAATCCTCTTTATACCACATTCATTGCTATTCAGTAACAATGGGGGTAATTCCAAGTTGATCGCAGCAGGAATTTAGTTAGCAATTGGGCAAAACCATGTGCACTGCAGGGGAGGCAGATATAACATGTGCAGAGAGAGTTAGATTTGGGTGTGGTGTGTTCAATCTGCAATCTAATTTGCAGTGTAAAAATAAAGCAGCCAGTATTTACCCTGCACAGAAATAAAATAACCCACCCAAATCTAACTCTCTCTGCACATGTTAAATCTGCCTCCCCTGCAGTGCACATGGTTTTGCCCAATTGCTAACTAAATCCCTGCTGCGATCAACTTGGAATTACCCCCAATGTCCTTTATTAAATAACACATTTCAAAATACTGACATACCCAGGATTCAAACCCATAACCTGTTGCATTACAGTTAAACACCCTATTCTGAGCTATTTGATCCTGCAAAAACTATGAGATGTCTCACTACAGGACGCTACTTGTACTTTGCAAAAAAATAATCAGCATTGCAATTGAGCAGCCACACATCCAATCTCTTGCAGCCACACGCTACACACAGTAGATCTGCTCAGCTGCAATGCTTATCATTTTTTTCACAAAGTACAAGGTAAGCTTCAATTAGTTACATTTCTATAGCTTAGAATTATCTAGCTTTCTATGCAAGGGCAGCTAGCTCAATGAATAGTGTGTCTGACTGCAATGTCACAGGCAATGGGTTGAATCCCGGGCATGTCAGCATCTTAAAATGTAATAAAGGACAGTGTGACTGAATAACAAAGAGCTATCAAGATAACTTCATGAATACTGTATAGGTATTAGCGATGGAAGGGTTGGGGGGAGACATGGGCGGTCAGGATACGTTGGGCTTCAAAAAGGGGGGGTAGCTAAAAGTTAAAGTCATTAAAACAGATACTTGACACGTGCCACCAATAGCGCCCCCTACCCTGCAGCACTATGTGTGGGAGCACACACCGCAACTCCCTAATTACCGCCGTGCTTGCATGCCCTTACAGTGAAGCAGTGCATATTAGCAGTCAATATCAAGATCTCCAAGCTCACAGGGCCACATGTGCAAGATACAAGATACTCTGAATATGTGCAATTGCGAAGCTCCCATCCATCTTATCCACTTAACTGGCATGGTCAGATCACATGCGACTGCGCCTCCCCACTGTATCCCCCAGTTTTTGACGAGGAGATCCGTTCTGCAGACATGCATAGTTTAATATTTAAATATTTAAAAAAAACACTTTTTAAACTATATGAAAAAAAAAGAAAAAGAAAAAAAAAAACATTGTTATGAACGGTTTTGAAGGGAAAATAAGAATTTACTTACCGATAATTCTATTTCTCGGAGTCCGTAGTGGATGCTGGGGTTCCTGAAAGGACCATGGGGAATAGCGGCTCCGCAGGAGACAGGGCACAAAAAGTAAAGCTTTAGGATCAGGTGGTGTGCACTGGCTCCTCCCCCTATGACCCTCCTCCAAGCCTCAGTTAGGATACTGTGCCCGGACGAGCGTACACAATAAGGAAGGATTTTGAATCCCGGGTAAGACTCATACCAGCCACACCAATCACACTGTACAACCTGTGATCTGAACCCAGTTAACAGTATGATAACAGCGGAGCCTCTGAAAAGATGGCTCACAACAATAATAACCCGATTTTTGTAACTATGTACAAGTATTGCAGATAATCCGCACTTGGGATGGGCGCCCAGCATCCACTACGGACTCCGAGAAATAGAATTATCGGTAAGTAAATTCTTATTTTCTCTATCGTCCTAGTGGATGCTGGGGTTCCTGAAAGGACCATGGGGATTATACCAAAGCTCCCAAACGGGCGGGAGAGTGCGGATGACTCTGCAGCACCGAATGAGAGAACTCCAGGTCCTCCTCAGCCAGGGTATCAAATTTGTAGAATTTAGCAAACGTGTTTGCCCCTGACCAAGTAGCTGCTCGGCAAAGTTGTAAAGCCGAGACCCCTCGGGCAGCCGCCCAAGATGAGCCCACTTTCCTTGTGGAATGGGCTTTTACTGATTTTGGCTGTGGCAATCCTGCCACAGAATGTGCAAGCTGAATTGTACTACAAATCCAATGAGCAATCGTCTGCTTAGAAGCAGGAGCACCCAGCTTGTTGGGTGCATACA
The DNA here is from genome assembly GCF_028390025.1 of Pseudophryne corroboree. Classification (NCBI taxonomy): domain Eukaryota; kingdom Metazoa; phylum Chordata; class Amphibia; order Anura; family Myobatrachidae; genus Pseudophryne; species Pseudophryne corroboree. The sequence continues at coordinate 292,699,007 of NC_086449.1, forward strand.
GGATAAACAGCGAGTCAGATTTTCTGACTCCAGCCGTCCTGGAAACATATATTTTCAAGGCCCTGACAACGTCAAGCAACTTAGAGTCCTCTAAGTCCCTGGTAGCCGCAGGTACCACAATAGGTTGGTTCATGTGAAATGCAGAAACCACCTTAGGTAGAAATTGAGGACGAGTCCTCAATTCCGCCCTGTCAGAATGAAAAATTAAGTAAGGGCTTTTGTATGATAAAGCCGCCAATTCTGACACACGCCTGGCTGAAGCCAAGGCTAACAGCATCGACACCTTCCATGTGAGATATTTTAAGTCCACAGTGGAAAGTGGTTCAAACCAATGTGACTTTAGAAAACTCAACACCACATTGAGATCCCAAGGTGCCACTGGAGGCACAAAAGGAGGCTGTATGTGCAGGGCCCCTTTTACAAATGTCTGAACTTCAGGTACTGAAGCCAGTTCTTTCTGGAAGAAAATCGACAGGGCCGAAATTTGAACCTTAATGGACCCTAATTTTAGGCCCATAGACAGTCCTGTTTGCAGGAAATGAAGGAAACGACCCAGTTGAAATGCCTCTGTAGGGGCCTTCTTGGCCTCACACCACGCAACATATTTACGCCAAATGCGGTGATAATGTTTTGCGGTTACGTCCTTCCTGGCTTTGACCAGAGTAGGGATGACTTCTACTGGAATGCCTTTTTCCCTCAGGATCCGGCGTTCAACCGCCATGCCGTCAAACGCAGCCGCGGTAAGTCTTGGAACAGACAAGGCTCCTGCAGTAGCAGGTCCTTTCTTAGAGGTAGAGGCCACGGTTCGTCCGTGAGCATCTCTTGAAGTTCCGGGTACCAAGTCCGTCTTGGCCAATCCGGAACCACGAGTATAGTTCTTACTCCTCTCCTTCTTATGATTCTCAGTACTTTTGGTATGAGAGGCAGAGGAGGGAACACATACACTGACTGGTACACCCACGGCGTTACCAGAGCGTCCACTGCTATTGCCTGAGGGTCCCTTGACCTGGCGCAATATCTGTCCAGTTTTTTGTTGAGGCGGGACGCCATCATGTCCACCTTTGGTTTTTCCCAACGGTTTACAATCAGGTGGAAGACTTCTGGGTGAAGTCCCCACTCTCCCGGGTGAAGGTCGTGTCTGCTGAGGAAGTCTGCTTCCCAGTTGTCCACTCCCGGAATGAATACTGCTGACAGTGCTATCACATGATTTTCCGCCCAGCGAAGAATCCTTGCAGCTTCTGCCATTGCCCTCCTGCTTCTCGTGCCGCCCTGTCTGTTTACGTGGGCGACTGACGTGATGTTGTCCGATTGGATCAACACCGCCTGACCCTGAAGCAGAGGTTTTGCTTGACTTAGGGCATTGTAAATGGCCCTTAGTTCCAGAATGTTTATATGAAGAGACGTTTCCAGGCTTGACCACAGGCCCTGGAAATTCCTTCCCTGTGTGACTGCTCCCCAGCCTCTCAGGCTGGCATCCGTGGTTACCAGGATCCAATCCTGAATGCCAAATCTGCGGCCCTCTAGTAGATGAGCACTCTGCAGCCACCACAGGAGAGACACCCTTGTCCTTGGCGACAGGGTTATCCGCTGATGCATCTGCAGATGCGATCCGGACCATTTGTCCAGTAGATCCCACTGAAATGTTCTTGCATGGAATCTTCCAAATGGAATCGCTTCGTAAGAAGCCACCATTTTCCCCAGGACCCTCGTGCACTGATGCACTGAGACCTGTCCTGGTTTTAGGAGGTTCCTGACTAGCTCGGATAACTCCCTGGCCTTCTCCTCCGGGAGAAACACCTTCTTCTGGACTGTGTCCAGAATCATTCCTAGGAACAGTAGACGTGTCGTTGGAATCAGCTGCGATTTTGGAATATTTAGAATCCACCCGTGCTGACGTAACACTACCTGAGATAGTGCTACTCCGACTTCTAACTGTTCCCTGGATCTTGCCCTTATCAGGAGATCGTCCAAGTAAGGGATAATTAAAATGTCTTTTCTTCTTAGAAGAATCATCATTTCGGCCATTACCTTGGTAAAGACCCGAGGTGCCGTGGACAATCCAAACGGCAGCGTCTGAAACTGATAATGACAGTTTTGTACTACAAACCTGAGGTACCCTTGGTGAGAAGGGTATATCGGGACGTGGAGATAAGCATCCTTGATGTCCAGAGACACCATATAGTCCCCTTCTTCCAGGTTTGCTATCACTGCTCTGAGTGACTCCATCTTGAATTTGAACCTTTTTATGTAAGTGTTCAAGGATTTCAGATTTAAAATTGGTCTCACCGAGCCGTCCGGCTTCGGTACCACAAACAGCGTGGAATAATACCCCTTTCCTTGTTGCAGGAGGGGTACCTTGATTATCACCTGCTGGGAATACAGCTTGTGAATGGCTGCCAAAACTGCCTCCCTGTCGGAGGGAGACTTTGGTAAAGCAGACTTCAGGAAACGACGAGGGGGAAACGCCTCGAATTCCAGTTTGTACCCCTGCGATACTACCTGTAGAATCCAGGGATCCACTTGCGAGTGAGCCCACTGCGCGTTGAAATTCTTGAGACGGGCCCCCACCATATCTGAGTCTGCTTGTAAAGCCCCAGCGTCATGCTGAAGACTTGGCAGAAGCAGGGGAGGGCTTCTGCTCCTGTGAAGCGGCTGCATGGTGCAGTCTTTTTCCTCTTCCTCTGCCCCGGGGCAGAAAAGAGTGGCCTTTTGCTCGCTTGTACTTATGGGAACGAAAGGACTGAGTTTGAAAAGACGGTGTCTTTTTCTGCTGATGTGGAGTGACCTGGGGTAAAAAGGTGGATTTTCCAGCCGTTGCCGTGGCCACCAGGTCCGATAGACCAGCCCCAAATAACTCCTCCCCTTTATACGGCAATACTTCCATGTGCCGTTTGGAATCCGCATCCCCTGACCACTGTCGCGTCCATAACGCTCTTCTGGCAGAGATGGACATAGCACTTATTCTTGATGCCAGGGTGCAAATATCCCTCTGTGCATCACGCATATATAGTAGTGCATCCTTTAAATGTTCTATAGTTAACAAAATATTGTCCCTATCCAGGGTATCAATATTCTCGGTCAGGGAATCCGACCATGCGACTCCAGCACTGCACATCCAGGCTGAGGCGATTGCTGGTCGCAGTATAACACCAGTATGTGTGTATATACTTTTTAGGATATTTTCCAGCCTTCTATCAGCTGGTTCTTTGAGGGTAGCCGTATCAGGAGACGGTAACGCTACTTGTTTTGATAAACGTGTGAGCGCCTTATCTACCCTAGGGGGTGTTTCCCAACGCGCCCTAACCTCTGGCGGGAAAGGATATAATGCTAATAATTTTTTAGAAATTAGCTGTTTTTTATCGGGGGAAACCCACGCTTTTTCACACACCTCATTTATTTCCTCTGACTCAGGAAAAAATATTGGTAGTTTTTTCTCTCCCCACATAATACCCTTCTTTGTGGTACTTGTAGTGTCAGAAAGGTTCAATGCCTCTTTCATTGCCGTGATCATGTAACGTGTGGCCCTACTGGACATTACGTTTGTCTCGTCACCGTCGACACTAGACTCAGTATCTGTGTCAGGGTCTGTGTCGACCCACTGAGGTAACGGGCGTTTTAGCGCCCCTGACGGTGTCTGAGACGCCTGGACAGCCACTAATTGATTTGCCGGCTGTCTCATGTCGTCAACAGTTTTCTGCAAATTGCTGACATTATCACTTAATTGTTTAAATACAATCATCCAGTCAGGTGTCGACTCCCTAGGGGGTGACATCACCAACACAGGCAACTGCTCCGCCTCCACATAATTTTCCTCCTCATACATGTCGACACACGCGTACCGACACACAGCACACACACCGGGAATGCTCTGATAGAGGACAGGACCCCACTTAGCCCTTTGGAGAGACAGAGGGAGAGTCTGCCAGCACACACCCAGCGCTATATATATATATATACAGGGATAACCTTATATAAGTGTTATTCCCTTATAGCTGCTGTTATTATCGTTATTTGCTGCCAAAAATGCCCCCCCTTCTCTTTTTTACCCTGATTCTGAAGCAGGACTGCAGGGGAGAGTCAGGGAGCCGTCCTTCCAGCGGAGCTGTGAGGGAAAATGGCGCTTGTGTGCTGAGGAGATAGGCTCCGCCCCTTCACGACGTCCTTATCTCCCGCTTTTCTGTGTAAAATGGCAGGGGATTAAAATACATCCATATAGCCCAGGAGCTATATGTGATGTATTCTGTTTTGCCACCTAAGGTATTCCGTTATATTGCGTCTCAGGGCGCTCCCCCCCCAGCGCCCTGCACCCTCAGTGACCGGAGTGTGAAGTGTGCTGAGAGCAATGGCGCACAGCTGCGGTGCTGTGCGCTACCTTAGTCTGAAGACAGGATGTCTTCTGCCGCCGATTTCACCGGACCTCTTCGTCTCTTCTGGCTCTGTAAGGGGGACGGCGGCGCGGCTCCGGTGACCCATCCAGGCTGAACCTGTGATCGTCCCTCTGGAGCTAGTGTCCAGTAGCCTAAGAAACCCGATCCACTCTGCACTCAGGTGAGTCCGTTTCTTCTCCCCTTAGTCCCACGATGCAGTGAGCCTGTTGCCAGCAGGACTCACTGAAAATAAAAAAACCTAACTAAACTTTTATTCTAAGCAGCTCAGGAGAGCCACCTAGATTGCACCCTTCTCGGCCGGGCACAAAAATCTAACTGAGGCTTGGAGGAGGGTCATAGGGGGAGGAGCCAGTGCACACCACCTGATCCTAAAGCTTTACTTTTTGTGCCCTGTCTCCTGCGGAGCCGCTATTCCCCATGGTCCTTTCAGGAACCCCAGCATCCACTAGGACGATAGAGAAAACTCGTTAGTAAAGTGGTTAACCACATGTACTGTGATTCCTAAGAGTTTGGGCATGATCTTTATCTCAATGGCTCTAACTCTCTGCTGATTCCTCAGCAGGTTAAACGTAATTTTGTGCCACCCTTTTATATTTTGTGTTACTCTGAAGTATAACTAACCCAGGCGCCTTGAGTCCTGTTGGAGAAAGAGCACTATATAAACAAAATTATTATTATTAACCCCCAAAAAATGAAAACACTTCATTTCAAACTTAAGGGCCCATTTATTAAAGAGTGACAAAACTCTCTGCGAATGATAAAACTCACTGCATATGATAAATGGTGCTCCAGCCAATCAGCTCACAACTGTGATGAACACATGATAGGAGTTGATTGGCTAGAGCACCATTTATCGGGTGTAGTAGGGTATGCCGGCGGCCGGGCTCCCGGCGACCAGCATACCGGCGCCGGAAGCCCAATCGCCGGCATACCGACAGCATGGTGAGCGCAAATTAGCCCCTTGCGGGCACGGTGGCGCGCGCTATCTATTCTCCCTCCAGGGGGTCGTGGACCCCCAAGAGGGAGAAAAAGTGACGGTATGCTGGCTGTCGGGATTCTGGCGCCGGTATACTGTGCGCCAGGATCCCGACAGCCGGCAACCTGAAGACCACCCCCATTTATCATATGCAACGAGTTTTATCATTCACAACACGTTTTATCACTCGTTGATAAACGGGCCCCTTATCTATTACCGACATTCTACGCCGTAACAAACCAAAAATTGTACAGAATGCATAATACTGTACCTCTTATTGTGTAAATGTGTCCATAAAAAGTTTGTAGTTTATGTGTACAGATACATTATCTACGTATAGATGTATAATTTTTCCCATCTTTCATACTGTTTCCTGTACACATAGAATTTCTTCTCTCTATAAAACCATGCAGCACAAAGTTACCAGCATTGCTCTTACCAAACACTATGACGTTAGCCATTGCCACAGTGAAGTTGCGAGTTCCTGGGGTGGACGCTTTGCAGATGTAGACCCCAGAATGCTGTAGTTTTACATCAGATATAACAAGATTTCCAGTTCCCAGCACTCTTGTGTTGAAGACGTCAATGGGTTTTTGGTCTAGGAAAGAAAGTTTTGTTTTACTTGTTATTTTCTTTCATAATTGAAAGCAACTGTACTGTTATAATCTATCACTAAATAGCATTAAAGGTTTACTGTACATTATTGGTATATAATACGAGGTTCTCACATAATATTATTTGTGGCAAAATGAACTCTTACCCAGCCTGCTCCAAGACACTATAGGTTTAGGGTTTCCTGTAGCCAAACATTCCAGGGTAACAGACTGATGCAGGGAGGTAGTTGTATTCTGTGGAGCTGCTATGATAACAGGTTTTTGGATAGACGTCACCTGTGTGGCTTGGGGGACACAAAGAAACAGAGTCAGGAGCCACACTTCTGAGAATAACGTATTTGAAAGGGCCTAATTCAGAGATGTACACAGACTCTGATGTTTTTGGATCTGTGCATGTGCAGATCTGGGTCTGTGATGCCGTTCACTGAGTGTCAAACGCTGCAGTAAGATTGATGGCGATCGGCAGCACTTCAGAAAACAGGACGTTTCCTCAGACGCAGCAGAAGATCGGAGAAACTGGCAGGAGGCATCTATGTACACAAGATGCCTCCTGCGACATTAGCATGTTATCACACACTGGCTGTGTACATCTCTGAATCAGGCCCAAAGTCACCGTGGCTATCCTTTTCTAGCAGCTTATTTTTATACCAGTAACATAACATGGGTTCATAATGAAAGCTAAACTACTGTAGTCAAATGTTAATTTCTACATCCACCTACTATGATTGGAAATTTCTGTATGACTTCACAAAAACTTCCACATCCAGACAACTGGGGGATAAGCTATCAGTAGAATCAGATTAAAGATAGGATGGAAACGTGTTTTCTATTATGGGGTGGTTGAAACAAATACCTGGTACAATAGTCAACATGGCATCAGCACTCTTCCGTCTATTTGAAACAGTAGTGGCTATGCATCGGTAATTTCCAGCATCCTTCTTAGTGACACCATAGATCTGCAGAACTCCTTTTGGTAAAACAGTAATCCTTAAATAACACCAGAAAAATAATATATACATGTTATGATATTATGAAGATGGTAACTTAGAAATATCATGAGTACAGCCTTTTCTTACCCAAGATGCTACCAAAACTTGTCACCTCTCCCATCATCTCCAGTCTTGACTACTGCAACCTCCCGTTACATGGCATGCATTTATCCCTGTTTCAACTGTTACATACTCTTAACAACACAGTCCTCAACACCACCACTTTCTATATATCATATCTGATCTCAAAATACCCTTACTCTCACCCCCGTAGATCTACATCTGGCCTGTGCCTTGCCTTATCTCTGTTAACCTCCTCTCACTCCCACCTACAAGATATCTCCCATGTTGGTACCTACTTATGCATTTCCTTAACACACCTGATCAGACTCCCCCAGCCAAGGACGTACCTACTGTGGGTGCTGATGTTATGTGGCCCACAGCATCTCCAGGGCCCACCTCCCCTGCACCCAGATTGCCTCAGCAGTTAAGAGGGGAACACAAAGCTGGCTGCAAAATTCAGTGCTATCAATACACAAACTAGGAATCATAGCTGTGCCCTACCACTCTGGGTAACTTCCACTATGGAGGTGGGGCAGGGTCATAGCCAGAACATTGTGGGCCACATAACGGCATTTTGAAGGGTCCCCTGAGCCAATGCTGATAGAGAGACGCCTCTCCACAGCAGTTGTTCAGTTTATGCCCAATAACAGTGCCATAGTTCATTTTATGAACCATAGTAGTGCCCTAGTTAATGTTATGCCACATAGCAGTGCATTAGTTCACATTACATCACATTGTATTGCTGCCAGTACACATTATGCCACACAGTATTCCCCAGTTCACATTATGACATAGTGCCCCTAGTTCATATTATACCACACTACAGTGCCTCCACTTCATACTGTGCCACACTACAATGCCCCAGTTAATATTATGTAACATTTTAATGCCCTCCACTTCATTTTAGTCCAAATTACAATAAGCAGGTCCAGGGGTGTAACTACATATATTGTAGGCCTCTAGACAAATGTTGTAAGGGCCCCAATGGTAAAAATTGTATATAACACATGTAACTTTGACAGGGAAGGTGGGCCCCTATCAGCTCAGGGCCCCCTGTGGGAAAAGGGGAGGTAGGGGGCTACTGGGCACATCATCTGGTGTGTGGAAGAGAGTAGTATATGTTATCAGGACCATAGACGCTGCTGATCGTGCCTGCATAATGTTTTTTTAGTCATAGGCAGACTTCACTCTGTGACTAAATTTTCCTCCTTCACCTGCTTTGTGCTTTCATAGATCATAGATGCACACAGGACTTTCCCAGGAGTACCTCTACCCCCTGCCTCCTGCCTCCTCATGTGTGCCTCAGACCCTCCCTTCTCATGAGTGCAGTTACCCCCTCCCTCACCAGTTGTGCCTCTACTCCCTACCTCCCCATGTGTGCCTAAGATCTCCCCTTCCCATACGTAGATCTAACCTCCCTCCCAAAGAGTGCCTCTGCCCTCTACCTCCCCATGTGTGTTTATGATCTCCCTTCCCCATATGTGCCTCTGACCCCATCCCCATGTGTGCCTCTGGTCACACTCTCCCCATGCATTCCACTGACCCAGTGTGCTCTTCTGACCACCCTTAACATGCGTTCCTATGACCCCCTCTACCCATCCCTAGCCAACATCCTCAACTTTATCCCCTCCTCCAAGACTAGTGGCTGGGGAAGGGGATAAGCAATTTCATCAGCAGTAGCATGGATGAACAGGGACAAGACCGTGTTCAACACCACACAATTGAAACTAAGCATGGCAGGTAAAAACAACTTTCCTTTAATAAATGATTAAGGGGATTACGTGATAGGTTCCAAGTTCAGGATACTGGCATGCGGCATCCCAGCAGTCAGAATGGTGACGTCAGAATCCTGACGCTGATCTCAATGCCGGCCCGGGACCCCGAATACCAGAATCCCGATCGACCTCTGCCGAGACTCCTTCTTGGTAAGCCCCGGGTATTTTAGGTTTAGACTGCGAGCGGAGGGTTAGGGTTAGGCTGCAGGAAGGGGGTTAGGCACCCTGGGGAGGGATAGGGTTAGGCTGCTGGGACGAGATGGTTAGCTTTAGGCAGCGAGAAGGGGGGGGGGGGGGGACAGGTTTAGGAACCACCGTGGAGGATTAGGGTTAGTCTGCGGGGATGGGGGTGTGGGGGAGATTCTCTGCATCGGGATGCCGTTGTCGGTAAATGACTGCCGGCATCCCATCTGCCAGGATATCGCATGTATCCCCAACAAAGCAAACCATCATCAATTTGAGTACTACTAGGTCACTTATATATTTCTGTAAATTATTCAACTTACCTGTCCATGGCAAGAGGCAGAGCTGTGCGGTTTACCTCCCAAGTAATGACCGCTGAGGGGTTTGCGGTTATTTTGCAGGAGAATCGAGCCACTCCTCCCTCTTGAACCTCCATCGAAACTGGTTGCTCTTCAAAGGCAGACATACCTGAAATATAAAACACAAAGTTTATGTACAAGGCACAACCTGAATCAATGGAAACAAAACCACAATAGTAATATTCATTACATAATAAAGTGTTCACTGACCACATAATGCCTGCATGGGATTCATTTTATTGCTACTTGTTTCCATAACTTCATTAAGGCTGTTCAAAGATTTATAACAAGCTCACTCCCACATTATCCAGATTGAAAAGATTTATTGATTGTACTGTGAAAATGCCAAGTTTGGTCAGCTCTGAATGTATCATCTGACCTACACAAGTTGCATCCTGACTTCACAGTGATGGAATTGTGAATGGTTAGAAATACTAATTAGTGTATTATGTAGAATAGAAAAAACCCTGGGGGTGAAAGTTGAAAAGTCCATAATGTTAAGATCCCAAGGTAACTGGTACTAGGCACATAACACTATTACAAGACATCATCTCTATGGGGAAATGTTTATATGTCACATATGTGTTGTTTTTATTCCATACATGTATTGCTACAGTTCCCGAGCAATAGTTATTCCTGTCAATGGATACAGAAACAAATTAAATCATGTCTTTGGGCAGATACAAGGCTGTAAAGCTTCCAATTCCTACTTGACACTGATATTACAAACTGTTTCCTAGTTCACAATTGATCCAAATGGCCATAGAGAATAGTATCTTCACTTCTTTTCTGATTTAAAGAACATATATTTTGTCCTTCTTATGGCAAATCCCAACAACCTTTACTGTGCAGGCAGTCTCAGAACATATAGGGAACCAGAGAATAGAAGCAAGATAAAAGTACTCTTAGCCAAGCAAAAATAAATGCTCTATTATTCCAATAATCTTAAACGAAGGCTGAGTATAATAAATAGCTAATAAGTCAATCGCACTGGGATATTCAACAGTTTGTAGGAGTCACTTTTCAAACATGAAAGAAACCATGCATAATATACTGTATACATTAATATACGTATACATTTGTATTCATTCTTCTGTTGAAGGGTTATTTGATATGCAGCAACTACACATCCCAGCATGCCACTTTATAACTGTGGCAGGGGATACTGGGATGTGTAGTTCCATATCAGCTGGAGGGCTGCATATCAAATAACCCTTCAATATAAGAATGAATACAAATGTATAGATTAATGTATACAGGTTACTATGCATGGTTGCTTTCATGTTTGGAAAGTGACTCCTACAAATTTATATGGTAATCGCCATGGGTTTTTTTTATAATTGCTATTTAAACATAATCAGATGATTAACAGCCTGGTAATTAGTGTTTGTGATTAATACACAGCGATCCAGGCACAATATGTAATGTTGCAGTATTGTCTTTCATCCATCTTTCATATTGTTCTTAGACTTGTGGAATCATTGTCCCCTGCTGAAATGTAATTTCCAGAATAATTGTGTCTTTGTAACAGTATAAGCGTTTACTGCACCTTATGAGTCAGTGCTAATGTCAATTTAAAACCCAAACTGTAAAAGCAATATAGTGATGGGGTGAATGAGCCATAAAAAATACCCACATCAAAGTCGTACAGAGGGCTGTGTTGTTTATGAAAACAACCCCCTTCACAACACCATAAATGTAATTGCCTTTTTATGAGAAGTTCACCCCTTTCTTTCAGTTTGTAGGTACTTCTCAGCTTTACGACCTGGCGAAAACAACACAAGCTATTGTGTCATACTCCCCACCCCTAGTCTTCCGTAATCCTACTCATAGCACCTGCGCTTCCTCTATCCAGCACAAAGCTGTGACCAAACTCAGGATACAAGCTTTTCCCCTGACATCCAGATTGCAGCCACTATACACAAGCTGTCCCTCAGTCTCCTGAGTATTTGGCCACATTGCAACTACACTATTGACATCAAATGGTGGCAATAAACTTTTCTATTCAACAAACCTTTCCATACAGTAGCTATAGCCTGCACTTTCCCCCAGCTGACACTCGTCTTTTAGGGTTCTGGTCTAATCTCCAGTCTTTGCCCCACTAGCTGTTATTGTAACAGCACTGCTCTCTTCCATTCAGTTGTAAGATCTAATGGGCAGGGCCTTCTCATTTCAGCTTAACGGGGGCGTTTCAATTCAGCGCGATATGAATAGAGCTAAGAAGGAGATCCCGGAGCTATTCAATTATCCCCATCGCACCCTACACTTAGTTGGAAAATATACTAGTTACCGCGCATTAAGCTGGATGTAGTCATGGAAACCGTCATTCTCTGACTTAAACACCGCACCGATGCTGTTTGCACATGTGCTAAGGCAGGAAACAGCATTGCAGCACTAGTTTAGTTGGATTTCTGCTTGCACCTCAGGAAGGGTGCAAGCAGAAATCCTCTAGTCGGGCTTAACAGCGTGGTCAATTGAATAGCTCAGGGACCTTCTTCCTGGTGCTATTCATATCACGATGCATTGATTCGTCCCCTATGTTTGATGTTTTGTGTATGGCTTGTTATACACACTGTGTGGCAGAGTTTTGCTGCACTTGACAAATACATTATATTTACCCATAGCAATCTACCTATCATTTTATAGAATGTACTTGATAAATTCTTCCTCAAAAGTGATTAGTTGCTAAAGGCAACTTCTCTACCTGTCCACTCTTTTCACTGATTGATACATCACCCCCTTTATGTCTTATTATGCTAGGTACACACTATACAATTATCTGGCAGATAATCTGCAAGATCTAGCTGGTTGGAATGAAAATTTGGTAATGGATGAGAGCAAATGACAATCGACCATTTGCTCCCAAACACTGGAAAATGGACAAAAACTGTTGGTCAAATTTGTGTTTAACTAATTTGTATGAACGTCAGGTTTTGTTGTTTTCCAGTGTTTGGGAGCAAATGTTCGATTGTCATTTGCTCTCATCCATTACCAAATTTTAATTCCAACCAGCCAGATCTGGCAGATTATCTGCCAGATTATTGTATAGGGGGTAATTCCAAGTTGATCGCAGCAGGAAATTTTTTAGCAGTTGGGCAAAACCATGTGCAGTGCAGGGGAGGCAGATATAACATGTGCAGAGAGAGATAGATTTGGGTGTGGTGAGTTAAATCTGCAATCTAAATTGCAGTGTAAAAGTAAAGCAGCCAGTATTTAACCTGCACAGAAACAAAATAACCCACCCAAATCTAACTCTCTCTGCAAATGTTATATCAGCCCCCCTTGCAGTGCACATGGTTTTGCCCAACAGCTAAAACATTTCCTGCTGCGATCAACTTGGAATTACCCCCATAGTGTGTACCTAGCTTCATAGTGAAATGACTATATTGCTTTCGACATTCCAAATACAAATTCCCCCAGCTCGAACAAATATTTTTTATTGTTTTCCGATATAAATAAAACTTAACAAAAACATTAATTAGAACAATTAAACACAAAAACAAAAAGTACAAATAAGCAAAGGAAAAGATTAAGTAGAAATCTGCTTGTTCTAAGAGTCACTAATAAAGTAAAGGTGTGTACATACGGTGATATATAGTCTATATAGTCAAAATCGCAAGGAAAAAGTTAGTGGAAATCGCAAGGTGTTAGGCAGCTTGCGATACAGATTCAATCCCGATGCGCGCTCCCGCGGGGTCGATATTGCAAGGCTAGATAGACCGTGCAGGCAAGTCAATCTTGACTATCTAGTAGTGATGTGCACCGGAAATTTTTCGGGTTTTGTGTTTTGGTTTTGGGTTCGGTTCCGCGGCCGTGTTTTGGGTTTGGACGCGTTTTGGCAAAACCTCACCGGAAATTTTTTGTCGGATTCGGGTGTGTTTTGGATTCGGGTGTTTTTTTCAAAAAACACTAAAAAACAGCTTAAATCATAGAATTTGGGGGTCATTTTGATCCCATAGTATTATTAACCTCAATAACCATAATTTCCACTCATTTTCAGTCTATTCTGAACACCTCACACCTCACAATATTATTTTTAGTCCTAAAATTTGCACCGAGGTCGCTGGATGGCTAAGCTAAGCAACACAAGTGGCCGACACAAACACCTGGCCCATCTAGGAGTGGCACTGCAGTGTCAGACAGGATGGCACTTGAAAAAAATAGTCCCCAAACAGCATATGATGCAAAGAAAAAAAGAGGCGCAATGAGGTAGCTGTGTGACTAAGCTAAGCGACCCTAGTGGCTGACACAAACACCTTGCCCATCTAGGAGTGGCACTGCAGTGTCAGACAGGATGGCACTTGAAAAAAATAGTCCCCAAACAGCACATGATGCAAAGAAAAATGAAAGAAAAAAGAGGTGCAAGATGGAATTGTCCTTGGGCCCTCCCACCCACCCTTATGTTGTATAAACAGGACATGCACACTTTAACGAACCCATCATTTCAGCGACAGGGTCTGCCACACGACTGTGACTGAAATGACTGGTTGGTTTGGGCCCCCACCAAAAAAGAAGCAATCAATCTCTCCTTGCACAAACTGGCTCTACAGAGGCAAGATGTCCACCTCATCATCATCGTCCGATTCATCACCCCTTTCACTGTGTACATCCCCCTCCTCACAGATTATTAATTCGTCCCCACTGGAATCCACCATCTCAGGTCCCCGTGTACTTTCTGGAGGCAATTGCTGCTGGTGAATGTCTCCACGGAGGAATTGATTATAATTCATTTTAATGAACATCATCTTCTCCACATTTTCTGGAAGTAACCTCGTACGCCGATTGCTGACAAGGTGAGCGGCTGCACTAAACACTCTTTCGGAGTACACACTGGAGGGAGGGCAACTTAGGTAGAATAAAGCCAGTTTCTGCAAGGGCCTCCAAATTGCCTCTTTTTCCTGCCAGTATACGTACGGACTGTCTGACGTGCCTACTTGGATGCGGTCACTCATATAATCCTCCACCATTCTTTCAATGGTGACAGAATCATATGCAGTGACAGTAGACGACATGTCAGTAATCGTTGGCAGGTCCTTCAGTCCGGACCAGATGTCAGCACTCGCTCCAGACTGCCCTGCATCACCGCCAGCGGGTGGGCTCGGAATTCTTAGCCTTTTCCTCGCACCCCCAGTTGCGGGAGAATGTGAAGGAGGAGCTGTTGACGGGTCACGTTCCGCTTGACTTGACAATTTTCTCACCAGCAGGTCTTTGAACCCCTGCAGACTTGTGTCTGCCGGAAAGAGAGATACAACGTAGGTTTTAAATCTAGGATCGAGCACGGTGGCCAAAATGTAGTGCTCTGATTTCAACAGATTGACCACCCGTGAATCCTGGTTAAGCGAATGAAGGGCTCCATCCACAAGTCCCACATGCCTAGCGGAATCGCTCTGTTTTAGCTCCTCCTTCAATGTCTCCAGCTTCTTCTGCAAAAGCCTGATGAGGGGAATGACCTGACTCAGGCTGGCAGTGTCTTCTGAACTGACTTCACGTGTGGCAAGTTCAAAGGGTTGCAGAACCTTGCACAACGTTGAAATCATTCTCCACTGCGCTTGAGACAGGTGCATTCCACCTCCTTTGCCTATATCGTGGCCAGATGTATAGGTTTGAATGGCCTTTTGCTGCTCCTCCATCCTCTGAAGCATATAGAGGGTTGAATTCCACCTCGTTACCACCTCTTGCTTCAGATGATGGCAGGGCAGGTTCAGGTATTTTTGGTGGTGCTCCAGTCTTCTATACGCGGTGCCTGAACGCCGAAAGTGGCCCGCAATTCTTCGGGCCACCGACAGCATCTCTTGCACGCCCCTGTCGTTTTTTAAATAATTCTGCACCACCAAATTCAAGGTATGTGCAAAACATGGGACGTGCAGGAATTTGCCCAGATGTAATGCACGCACAATATTGCTGGCGTTGTCCGATGTCACAAATCCCCAGGAGAGTCCAATTGGGGTAAGCCATTCTGCGATGATCTTCCTCAGTTGCCGTAAGAGGTTTTCAGCTGTGTGCGTATTCTGGAAAGCGGTGATACAAAGCGTAGCCTGCCTAGGAACGAGTTGGCATTTGCGAGATGCTGCTACTGGTGCCGCCGCTGCTGTTCTTGCTGTGGGAGGCAATACATCTACCCAGTGGGCTGTCACAGTCATATAGTCCTGAGTCTGCCCTGCTCCACTTGTCCACATGTCCGTGGTTAAGTGGACATTGGGTACAACTGCATTTTTTAGGACACTGGTGAGTCTTTTTCTGAGGTCTGTGTACATTTTCGATATCGCCTGCCTAGAGAAATGGAACCTAGATGGTATTTGGTACCGGGGAAACAGTACCTCAATCAAGTCTCTAGTTGGCTCTGAATTAACGATGGATACCGGAACCACGTTTCTCACCGCCCAGGCTGCCAAGGCCTCAGTTATCCGCTTTGCAGCAGGATGACTGCTGTGATATTTCATCTTCCTCGCAAAGGACTGTTGGACAGTCAATTGCTTACTGGAAGTAGTACAAGTGGTCTTCCGACTTCCCCTCTGGGATGACGATCGACTCCGAGCAGCAACAACAGCAGCGCCAGCAGCAGTAGGCGTTACACTCAAGGATGCATCGGAGGAATCCCAGGCAGGAGAGGACTCGTCAGACTTGCCAGTGACATGGCCTGCAGGACTATTGGCTTTCCTGGGTAAGGAGGAAATTGACACTGAGGGAGTTGGTGGTGTGGTTTGCAGGAGCTTGGTTACAAGAGGAAGGGATTTAGTGGTCAGTGGACTGCTTCCGCTGTCACCCAAAGTTTTTGAACTTGTCACTGACTTATGATGAATGCGCTGCAGGTGACGTATAAGGGAGGATGTTCCGAGGTTGTTAACGTCCTTACCCCTACTTATTACAGCTTGACAAAGGCAACACACGGCTTGACACCTGTTGTCCGCATTTGTGTTGAAATAATTCCACACCGAAGAGCTGATTTTTTTTGTATTTTGACCAGGCATGTCAAGGGCCATATTCCTCCCGCGGACAACAGGTGTCTCCCCGGGTGCCTGACTTAAACAAACCACCTCACCATCAGAATCCTCCTTGTCAATTTCCTCCCCAGCGCCAGCAACACCCATATCCTCATCCTGGTGTACTTCAACAGTGACATCTTCAATTTGACTATCAGGAACTGGACTGCGGGTGCTCCTTCCAGCACTTGCAGGGGGCGTGCAAATGGTGGAAGGCGCAAGCTCTTCCCGTCCAGTGTCGGGAAGGTCAGGCATCGCAACCGACACAATTGGACTCTCCTTGGGGATTTGTGATTTTGAAGAACGCACAGTTCTTTGCTGTGCTTTTGCCAACTTAAGTCTTTTCTTTTTTCTAGCGAGAGGATGAGTGCTTCCATCCTCATTTGAAGCTGAACTACTAGCCATGAACATAGGCCAGGGCCTCAGCCGTTCCTTGCCACTCCGTGTCGTAAATGGCATATTGGCAAGTTTACGCTTCTCCTCAGACGCTTTTAATTTTGATTTTTGGGTCATTTTACTGAACTTTTGTGTTTTGGATTTTACATGCTCTCTACTATGACATTGGGCATCGGCCTTGGCAGACGACGTTGATGGCATTTCATCGTCTCGGCCATGACTAGTGGCAGCAGCTTCAGCACGAGGTGGAAGTGGATCTTGATCTTTCCCTTTAACCTCCACATTTTTGTTCTCCATTTTTTAATGTGTGGAATTATATGCCAGTATCAATAGCAATGGCCTACTACTATATTTACTGCGCACAACTAAAAGGCACCACAGGTATACAATGTAGATGGATGGATACTAGTATACTTTATGGATGACGAGTGACGACACAGAGGTAGGTACAGCAGTGGCCTACCGTACTGCTATATACAGTATAATGGACCTGGTGGACACTGTCAGCAGACTGCTAAACTACTAGTATAAAAAAAAAGCCACCACAGGTATACAATGTAGATGGATGGATAGTATACTTTATGGATGACGAGTGACGACACAGAGGTAGGTACAGCAGTGGCCTACCGTACTGCTATATACAGTATAATGGACCTGGTGGACACTGTCAGCAGACTGCTAAACTACTAGTATAAAAAAAAAAGCCACCACAGGTATACAATGTAGATGGATGGATAGTATACTTAATGGATGACGAGTGACGACACAGAGTAGGTACAGTAGTGGCCTACCGTACTGCTATATACAGTATAATGGACCTGGTGGACACTGTCAGCAGACTGCTAAACTACTAGTATAAAAAAAAAGCCACCACCGGTATACAATGTAGATGGATGGATAGTATACTTTATGGATGACGAGTGACGACACAGAGGTAGGTACAGCAGTGGCCTACCGTACTGCTATATACAGTATAATGGACCTGGTGGACACTGTCAGCAAACTGCTAAACTACTAGTATAAAAAAAAAGCCACAGGAGTGTTTTTCAGGCAGACAAACGTATACTGGTGGTCACTGTCAGCAAAACTCTGCACTGTACTCCTGCTATAGCTGCTCCCCAGTCCCCACAATTAAGCAGTGCGAGCACTCAGCACAGATATATCATGCAGCACACTGAGCACAGATATGGTATGGAGCGTTTTTTTCAGGCAGAGAAGAGAACGGATAAAAAACTGGTGGTCACTATCAGCAAAACCCTGCACTGTACTCCTCCTAACAGCTGCTCCCCAATCCTCCCCACAATAGTAAAATAAACAAGCAAAGAAAGCAATCAGATCAACTGTCTCGTATATAAACGGAGAGGACGCCAGCCACGTCCTCTCCCTATCAATCTCAATGCACGTGTGAAAATGGCGGCGACGCGCGGCTGCTTATATAGAATCCGAATCTCGCGAGAATCCGACAGCGGGATGATGACGTTCGGGCGCGCTCGGGTTAGCCGAGCAGGGCGGGAGGATCCGAGTCTGCTCGGACCCGTGTAATAAAAGGTAAAGCTCGGGTGGGTTCGGTTTCTCGGAAACCGAACCCGCTCATCACTACTATCTAGTGTACTATCTAGTACAAAGTATAGTCAAAATTGGCACTTGTGCAAAATCGAAAGTACAGATAGTCAAAATCTGTGCTATCTGGGCAAGGGAAATCGTATAGTCAAAATCGCAACACTGTGTGAACAGCTTGTGATGTCCCCACACGCATAAGTATGTTATGTGAATGGGCAAAATCATACACTATATATATATCATATACAGTATCTGTGGGGTTTTAAGTAGGTGAATAACACAGAAGTCTGTTTAGGTTTTTCTTTCTGGAAAAGAGCTACAGGATCTCAGGTCTTTATATGGAATATGTATGTTTTTATAGCACAGATTTTTAGCTGGCTTGTTGGAACGACATCGCCCTGATGTATGGCTAGCTTAACAGAATAAATTCATCACACTTCAATACCCTTTCCATCCAGAATGAAGACTGATGGGATGTCAAACAGCTCTCGTGCAATATCTATAGGGCACAGATAGTACATCTGATAGGTGGTCACGGTAGCTATTTATGTCAGAGCATCATTATAACTACCTGTATATATAGTAAACATTAGGGAAAAAGAACATTTGCCTGGATATACCAGCAAGGGACTTCCATCAAATATAAGTGATACTGTAGTTCTGCAATTCTCAATACAAAATACACAATGGCTGATACTATACGTGAAATTTGTCTACAAGGAAAGCTGTTAAAGATCTATAAGTTTATTAATTATTCCTATCCACTAAGTAATTGTAAGAAAAACCACTGGAATGTGTAACCTATAGGCATTGTACAGAATGGGCTGGTCCGTGATTGCGAGGTCACTCACCGTGCCCTCTCAGCTACAGCATGACTGACATCCTGATGCTGTATGGGGGCAGGCTGGGGCGGCACTGGGCAGGTTCCTGAAAATGGGGTGCATTGGGAGTGTCGAGGCCAGCATCTGCGCCTTCTGACACCTACCCTATCTACAAGTGCCTACATAGGATAAGCATCATGGAATAGGTCATGAAAATGACATGATTTTAGATGTTTTTATCAAATTTCAAGAAATCCAAATCCAAGGGTGATTTTGCCAAAAGCGATAAACAAAACACAGAGTGTGGTTTTGGCAAAACCAGAACATAAGGGTCCACACACATCTCAAATTATCTGTGTGTCTGAACTCTACACTTCAATTGCTGTGCATGCACTGCACAAGGTGGTAAATCAGAGTCTTCCATGTTACTCCTGCCTGGGGTGATTCTGAAGCAGTTCCAGCAAAACAGTTCAAAGGATACTGCTTTGCCTTTTAATTTGCACTGTTATTATATGTTCCTTCCCATATCATGTTCCTTCCCATATCATGTCCACAGTTTGATTCATTTACCTGACATGTAACACGAATGCTTGTTTAGAAGCAGCAGGACACCATGAAGTTGCACAGAGTTTATAAACAAGAGGGGTATGGGTCGTTGGGTCAACAGTCATTAGGTCAACAGTCATTAGATTGACCACTATTGGTCAACATGCATTAGGTTGACAGGGTCATTATGTCGCCATGTACTAGGTTGACAGGTCAAAAGGTCGACATGAGTTTTTACCTTTTTTGGTGTAGTTTTCTTTGAAAAGTGACGGGGAACCCCAATTAGTGCACTGTGTCCCCTCGCATGCTCCGCTACAGCTGCGCTCATCACAGGTTACTATTCCCAGTCATAGTCCACGTGGATCATAAAGTATGAAAGAGTCCAAAAATGGGGGGGGGGGTGAGTGAAAATGTCATGTCGACCTTTTGGACTATCGACCTAATGGCCATGTCGACCTAATGCATGTCGACCAATAGTGGTTGATCTAATGACTGTCGACCTAAGTGGTGTCGACCTAATGACCGTATCCCAACAAGAGGATGGACTTGTTAGTGACCAATATGACATGCCTATAGGCTATAGGCTACAATGACAGATATACAAGGCCTGAACGTATGAAAACTGTTTGTGAGAGTTGTGCATGGATGCCAATTCTTACTGGTGCAAAATTCAAAGCTAAACTTAGGACATGTTGTATGTGTTTCCCAAAAGCTGTTTGTAGCAACAAAATAACTCATGTCTGTGCATGAGAATACCCCTATTAGTCACAAGTGGACATCCGTTCAGTCTGCATGTGACTCTGCATTGCCCCTAGTTGCACACGCTTGTCACCAGAGCATACACATAGTGAAAAAAATGCAGTATAAGTTCAGCAAAAGGACTTTTATTCATTAGTCTTACAAAGCTTAAGTCATCAACACTATAAGAGTCAATGGAGAAGATTTACCTACAGCTTATAAAACAGAAAAGTGGTGCTTTGACCTATAGCAACCAATCAGATTCTATAATTTTCTAGAATGCAACAAAGAAATCAGATTGGTAGCTCTAAGCAACACCTCTTGTCTGTTATAGAAGCTTCAGCAAATCTGGTATCCGGACTCCAGGTCAACACCAATTAGGTCGACACCACTCAGGTCGACACCAATTGGTCTACACACCTTAGGTCTACACCAGAAATAAGTTGACACGGACAAAAGGTTAACATGAACAAGCTCGACATGGAAAAAGGTCGATATGAGTTTTTAAAAAAAATTAATTTTTTCCTACTTTACGATCCACGTGGACTCCGATTGGGAATAGTAACCTGCCCGAAGCATGGCGAGCGAAGCGAGCCATGCGAGGGGACACTGTGCACTAACTGGGGTTCCCGGTCACATTACAAAGAAAATGACACAAAAAAACATTAAAAACTCATGTCGACCTTTTCCATGTCGACCTATTTATGGCGTCGACCAATTGGCGTTGACATAAGTTGCGTCAACCTTGAGTCCCAGACCCATAAATCTACCCGAAGATGTGTATAGAATAAAAAAGTTCCATAGGAATCCAAAGAAAGATTTCTGTGATTGATGTGTTCTGGCACTAAGTAACAATTCCGAATGACATTACATTTGATAGAATTTTTCTGAACCGTTCACCAGGTTCTAGTGTTTCAAAGATCGGAAAACTTTATACACATTTGCTTTGTCAATCACCAACTTCTTTTTAAGTTCAGGATGTTACAAACTACCCACCAGCCATTACATGTGAAAAACATTTCAAATGATCAGCTTAACACCCCTATCCACATGGCAGTAATTAAAAGGTCAAAGAACAAAGAGAAATATGTTGAGGAATAGAAATACACCAAATAATAACCAGCACAACTAGGAAATACCAGTGTTATACAACAGCACAAAAAAATTATTCTAAAACAAAATATAATACATTTTGTTAACAGCCAAAACACTACAGAAACTGTTGCAAAACTGAATTAAATTGTCAGACAACTATTGATATATATATATATGATATATATACCACAAACATCCTCAGCACCATAGGGCATTTTCTCTGAGCTACTTACATCCTCTTGCTGTAAGTTTCAGCTACCAGATGAATACATAAACTGAAAAATGTAGACAGACACTGATTTTGTTCAATAATAAACATGTTACCTATTAATGAAGTTTACTTTATAAAATGCTTACGACAAACTGAACATAACACATTTTCCAGTAATATTTTATATCTGTCATTGTAGTAAGATAGTTACATGTAGGAGTGTAAGCTCATGGGGCAAAGCAATAGCTTTATCATTTATTACTACAGAAACATTATACTGTATGGCAATATTTTGATTCTATATACATGGTCTTACCATAATATCCCTTTAACCTGGGACACCTATGATTTATACAGGTTCTGTGGCTGCTGACTTCAAACCTGCATTTCACCTGATTTTAATCAGCCAAAGAACCTGTGTAATCCATGAGCGCCCCAGTTTAAAGGGATGGTATGGTGATCTATACTCGTATACAGTACAATAAAATGATCATCCTCTAATAATATGTCCTGACAGACATAACACAAACTTCACATATGGAATTTTCTCAGCTTCCTAATGCCTGATTCCTCTATAATGTACTTGCATAAGCGTTAGACATGGCCACTGGAGTATGTATTTCAGAGGCATTACTGTGTGATGACCAACAGGGCAGACTTTCTACACAGTTGATGATCTATGTCATTCTGAAAGAAAATAGTGGGTATTAACTGCATCAGCAGGAGATCAGCATACCTAATTACTGATATAACCCAGCAGTGCCAATTACAGTACTTCATCCATTCAACAGAAGTCATCTTTATCTGCATTCTAGGGCTTTGATTTAATAAGGTAGCATACTTTTTGGATTTAGAAATTAATTATGCCCATAGCCAGTATGAAGCTTGTTGGATTATTAGTATGATTAGTATGCCTTAGAAATAAAGTGTCTGTCTGTTAGTATGTAGTATAAAGTATTTGGGTGTTAGTATGTAGGTAAGAAAGGAGGTTCTTTTCATGTATCATTTTCGTTCTCTTCTCTGCTTTGCATTATTTTATACCTATTCACCCAGAACATTTCACTCAAATCAGCCATGAAAACAAAGGTACGGAATCTTTTCTCATTTTCCTCCGCATTACTATGGTGTTTGAGGGGAAAAAATTGCCCCAGAGTGACCTTCATGGCCGTTCCAGTGGCGCAGAGCCCAAATTGTTGACCTGCATGCATTCCTGGGCACTTGCTATTTCACATTGCTGTTACGTATTTGCTGGTACAGCCACAATTATAACCGTTAGACACAAATGAATAATTATAGAGGTTGTTGTATTATTATTATTATTGTTAGGAATTCCGTAGATATCATTGACACAAAGTACCTCTGTGATATTGCGGTTTCCTATTATCCCTAGTGAATAGATAGGCTTCATTCTCAGAATAGTTTCCTTCATTCTGAGAAAGTGACGAGTGCTACAAGGTCCTGCACATAAAGACACTGCTACATAGTGCTTTATAATGCTTCATTTTATACTCGCAGTAAATGTGTTAACTTGTAATTGTAATTAGCAGTAAGAGCATGAGCTTCATGTGTCCTATCGCTTATTTATTCCAAGTGCTGTTGACAGAACGTATTTGATTTTGCAGGCTTAGCGAGTGTGATTTGATCTTCTCACTTTTAAAGCATCCCAGATGGGTTTCCCCTTCTCAGATCAGCTATCAGCCATGCTGCAGTGTGTGGCCGCAGAAATGCACAGTAAATGCTAATACACTTATCATAAGTTATCAAGTAGCTCCCTTTGGCCCTTTGCAATTTTCAGCAAAGGTGGAAACAGAACAGGGAAGGGAGCAGCAAGCCACATTAAATGGCTTCAAAGCTCCTCATCTTGTGTGGCCACCATGCTTTTAGGGGCTAAAGGGCACACAGATTTCCCCTTGCCAGGGGTGCTTTTTTTGAGCACTTTGCCAAGTGATTGGCTTCTTGCTCTGATACCTAATCCTTTGCATACCTTTTCCCATGGCTTTCTACCAATCCATAAAGATTAACTCTAGTAAGTGGCTAAACAGTCATGAAAACCTCACAGAGTCCTTGCACGACTAAGTAGTATTAATAAGCAATCAAATTGTCAGACATTGGACAAATACTTAAGTATGTAAAATACAATTTCTTTCCCACAGCTAGTAATAATCCTTCCAACAGTCTACATCATGCGGCTAACACACCTATTAACCTTTCATTTTTGTATTCAGCTATGCACTTTGCCGGTACTAGTCTTGTTTGCAACATACACACACGTTATCCCTCCACCTGGTTATATTAGTAAGGATTGAAAAGACTATACTTATTTGCCTGTTGACGTGGAGTACTGGGTAGGATTTAAAACCGCTATAATATTCAACGCGAAACCATTGCACTCAATATTATTGTTGTTTTAAATTTCAGAGGCAAAATTGCTAAAAATCGTCATCTTAGACAACTCACCGCTTAGTAAATTTAGCCCCAGGAATCCAACCATAACGAACACTCAGCTCAGTCCTCACTATATTATGGGGTATATGCAATTAGCGGCGAATCGCGGCAAATTATCGCCGTTTTTAAATTCGACACAATTCGACCGTCCAATTTCGGCAAGTGGTTGCCGAAATTCACCATATTCAATGGAAAACGGATTCGACAGTCCCGCGGGCGAAAAACGGCCGATTTGACGGATTTTGCCGCGATTTAAAAAAAACGGAGAAAAACGGGAAAAACCCGAAAAAAATGGCGTGGGGTCCCCCCTCCAAAGCATAACCAGCCTCAGGCTCTTCGAGCTGGTCCTGGTTCTAAAAATCCGGGGGGAAATTGGACAGGGGATCCCCCGTATTTTTAAAACCAGCACCGGGCTCTGCGCCTGGTGCTGGTGCAAAAAATACGGGGACAAAAAGACTAGGGGTCCCCCGTATTTTATACACCAGCATCGGGCTCCACTAGCTGGACAGATAATGCCACAGCCGGGGGTCACTTTTATACAGTGCCCTGCGGCCGTGGCATTAAATATCCAACTAGTCACCCCTGGCCGGGGTACCCTGGGGGAGTGGGGACCCCTTCAATCAAGGGGTCCCCCCCCCAGCCACCCAAGGGCCAGGGGTGAAGCCCGAGGCTGTCCCCCCCATCCAAGGGCTGCGGATGGGAGGCTGATAACCTTGAGGAATGACATAAATATTGTTTTTCCCAGTAGTACTACAAGTCCCAGCAAGCCTCCCCCGCATGCTGGTACTCGGAGAACCACAAGTACCAGCATGCGGGAGAAAAACGGGCCCGCTGGTACCTGTAGTACTACTGGAAAAAAAATACCCAAATAAAAACAGGAGACACACACCGTGACAAGTACAACTTTATTACACACTGCCGACACACACATACTTACCTATGTTGACACGCCGACTGCCACAGTCTCCGACGATCCGAGGGTACCTGTGAAAAAAATTATACTCACCTGCCAGTGTCCAGAGATAAATCCACGTCCAGAGATAAAATCCTCGTACTTGGCAAAAAAACAACAACACGAACACCCGACCACCGGACTGAAAGGGGTCCCATGTTGACACATGAGACCCCTTTCCCCGAATGCCGGGACCCCACGTGACTGCTGTCACTGAGGTCCCTTCAGCCAATCAGGAAGTGCCACGTCGTAGCGCTCACCTGATTGGCTGTGTGCGTCTGAGCTCAGACAGCGCATCGCACAGCTCCCTCCATTACTTTCAATGGTGGGAACTTTGCCGTCAGCGGCGGGGTTACCCGCGGTCGGTGACCCCACCGCTAACCGCAAAGTTCCCACCATTGAATATAATGGAGAGGCTTTGCGATGCGCTGTCTGACAGCTCAGACGCGCACAGAGCCAATCAGCAGAGTGCAAGGACGTTGCACTCGCTGATTGGCTGAAGAGACACTTCAGTGACAGCTGTCACGGGGGTGTCTGCATTCGTGGAAAAGGGTCTCATGTGTCAACATGGGACCCCTTTCAGTCCGCTGGTCGGGTGTTCGTTTTGTTGTTTTGACAAGTACGAGGATTTATCTCTGGACCCTGGATCAGGTGAGTATAATTATCTTTTATTTTCAGGTACCCGTGGATTCTACTTGGAGAAGAGGACCGACTGCTTCGTGTCAACATAGGTAAGTATGTGTGTGTCGGCAGGTGTGCAATAAAGTTTTACTATCAAGGTGTGTGTCTCCTGTTTTTATTTGGGTATTTTTTTTCCAGTAGTACTACAGGTACCAGCGGGCCCGTTTTTCTCCAGCATGCTGGTACTTGTGGTTCTCCAAGTACCAGCTTGCGGGGGAGGCTTGCTGGGACTTGTAGTACTACTGGGAAAAACAATATTCATGTCATTTTCCTCAAGGCTATCAGCCTCCCATCCGCAGCCCTTGGATGGGGGGGGACAGCCTCGGGCTTCACCCCTGGCCCTTGGGTGGCTGGGGGGGGGACCCCTTGATTGAAGGGGTCCCCACTCCCCCAGGGTACCCCGGCCAGGGGTGACTAGTTGGATATTTAATGCCACGGCCGCAGGGCACTGTATAAAAGTGACCCCCGGCTGTGGCATTATCTGTCCAGCTAGTGGAGCCCGATGCTGGTGTATAAAATACGGGGGACCCCTACTCTTTTTGTCCCCCGTATTTTTTCCACCAGCACCAGGCGCAGAGCCCGGTGCTGGTTTTAAAAATACGGGGGATCCCCTGTCCATTTTTCCCCCGGATTTTTAGAAAACCAGGACCGGCTCGAAGAGCCCGAGGCTGGTTATGCTTTGGAGGGGGGACCCCACGCCATTTTTTTCTGGGATTTTACCATTCCATCTAAAAAAAAATAAAAATAAAATATTATTTTTATAAATATATAAATAATACTTGTGCCTCCAAAAAAGACAAACCAAGTACCTAATCCCTTCTAATATAAATAGATATGCTATTACCAAGAA
Organism: Pseudophryne corroboree; assembly: GCF_028390025.1. Classification (NCBI taxonomy): domain Eukaryota; kingdom Metazoa; phylum Chordata; class Amphibia; order Anura; family Myobatrachidae; genus Pseudophryne; species Pseudophryne corroboree. The sequence continues at coordinate 292,725,629 of NC_086449.1, forward strand.
AAAAAAAACACAAAAAAAACATGTTTTAAATTTTTTTTATTAGTTTCACCCACCAAAGTGTGGCGGATTGAAAATGACGAATTTACTGTCTAAAAGCACTGTTGTCGAATTTCCAAACTTCAATTGAATATACTTTGGTCGAATTGCAGCACTTGTATCATTGCAGAAAAGTCGAATTTGACAAAAGTCGAATTTCAAAAAGTCGAATTTTGAAAGTCCGTTTTTTTGACGGAAAGTACTGAATTGCATTGTCGATTTTTTTTTTTTGGCGAAAAAGTCCAGAAATTCGACAATTTCGGGAATTCGACCGCAATTGCATATACCCCTATGGCTGTGCACTGTAAACCTAATACTTTCCAAAATCAATTATTATTTTGTTTTACACAGATCTATTGTCATGAATTTTGAGCCTAGAAAATCATTCCAGATTATAAGAGGAATTTCAGGAACGTTAAATCATGTGGCACAGTCGTACTCTGCAGCTGGAGAGAATGTTTGATAAAAGAGGAGGATGGTCCCATATCTTAAATACCATCCAGGGCACATGGTAACCTTATTGCACTACAGGCTGTATCTACAACATAAGCAAGGCCTGATGACAAGAAAAAGAAATGCCCAGGCAGAAATATTAGAAATGTAATGATACAATTTAAACCTCGCCGTGACTGTTGCTTCTGAAACGGATTTGTATTGGAAGCTTCATTTAGTACTACAAATCATAAATGACTCCATACCAGAAGGCAGAAGTGTATATAAAGTGTAATACTATAATGGGCAAACACATGTTCTGAATTTTTTTACAGCCAGATTCCAAAAACTAGAGCCAATACGAGAAAAAGTTGCAAATGTATTTTACATACACATAATAAGCAAATAGCTTTGTTCTATTTCCCTTGTCATAAAGGATTTCATTTATCAAGAGATACATCCTGAAGCACCTAACATTATTGCAACCACTGCACAGCTCATACATGTGATCATAGGTAGTGGGTGTGTAACTCATACATTCTAAAAAGACATTAATATTGTAGTAGGGAGCAGTACCCAATAAAAAGAGAACTATCAACTGTATTTTTAGGTCTTCTTACTTATTATTTCTGTGCAATTGGACCAGCACAATAGCACAGTGGGGATCATGGATTAGATGGTATGTTAGCTCCACTGGGGCAAGGACTGCTGTGCTTGATTAAATATTCCCTGTAAAGTGCTGTGTAATATATGTAAGCTATATTAACTCATTTTAAGAAATAAATAGTAACAATAATTGCCAGAAATAGATTTCATATCCTACTGAGCTGGGAGGCAAAGCTATGTACAGATGCAGTACGGATGGTGCAATGGTTAGCATTACTGCCTCACAACACCGAGGTCATGGGTTCAATTCCCACCATGGCCCTAACTGTGTGGAGTTTGTATATTCTCCCCGTACTTGCGTGGGTTTCCTCTGGGTACTCCGGTTTCCTCCCACAATCCAAAAATATACTGGTAGGTTAATTGGCTCCCAAGAAAATTTACCTTAGTGTGAATGTGACTGCGTGTATATGAGATAGGGAATATTGATTGTAAGCTCCACTGGGACAGGGACTGATATGAATGGCCAAATATTCTCTGGAAAGCTCTGCGGAATATGTGTGCACTATATAAATAACTGGTAATAATAAATAAATAGATGCAGCCATGTTCAGCTTTGCGGCTTGCTGCATGGCATGCCAGCCTGCAATCGCTCCATTCATTTCTATGTACGTGCACGTTGTACACACGTGCGCATCCTAGTCACTAGCACACTTGTCGAACCAGCAATTGTATTTCCACATATGTAAATTACGAGCGCCCGATGGGGTGATACTCAACAGTTCTGCAGACGGGCTGGAGTGCTGCAGGCACCCATTACTTGTTGTGCTAGTCATGCCCAAGGGCACCGGGTTTCGATGCTTAAAGTGACTAAATCCATGCAAAGTATTGGGCACGCTGCTGAATCGGCAGTTTGGGCACCAAAAGTCTGCTTCAGGCAGATTTCTGCTCGACACCTCAGAGTAGAATAATGGGCGTCCGTGGAACTTGCGCCCATTCGCAAAAATAATTGAATACTGTAGCTTCCATCACTTTTGATTTGAGATGCGGATGGCCAAAAACAATTGAATTCCACCCCCCACCCCCACCTCGAATGCATGTTTCTCTAGCAAACAGCTAAGCAACAAAGTCTTATTAATTTGCACACAGTACGGTAGGAAGCCTTAACAACAATTATGTACACTTCAAAGGACCCTTATAATGTTATTCTTTCAGCTGAATACAGCAGTGTCTTGCTCTGAGCCAGGACTTTAACACATGTCCAGACAAAATTCTTCTCAACAAAGTTTATCAAAGTGACATTTTTCTAGACCCCAGCACACTTGCCATGTAGACATCAAGGAAGGAATGTTACTGGTAACTAGTTTAGCAGACAACTCTCTGCATGGAACTCTGAAATTAACATACTGAAAAACCAGAGCAGTCTCAGTGTATTTGGTTCTGATTAGATATTTCAAAACATCCCAGTAAGAGAGTTTGGTAAGTCCGAATGAATAAGAGGACTCATTTAAAACCCAGATATATATGGATCGTCTGCTTTACAGCCACTGATTATTATTATTCTCAGCCTTTATATCGTGCCACAAGGGATCCATAGCGCCCTATTACAGAGTAGATAAATGAAAAATCAAAACGGGACAATAGTGCCTTACAGTTTAAGCCAATATAGGACAAGTACAGGGTAAATAAACACTGACATAAGTATCAGGGTAGCAGAAAACCACGGGATTAGGTGCCGTTGAGGATGGTTTAAGTAAGAGAAGGATAAGCACATGAGGGGTGAGGGCCCTGCTCGTGGGAGCTTACATTCTAAAGGGGAGAGGCAAACAGACAGGGGTGGTACAGATGATTACATCAGTTGCAAATACTCACTGGACTTATTACAACAGTGACAGATCAAAAAAAACATGGGGTGTGATGCAGCCTTGGAAGTTAAGTGGATGTGCATTATTAAAAAGAAACTTTATGGGGGGGGAAATAGTGTATTTTCACACATGCGGAACCGTATCTTCTGATGAGTATACCTCTGTATTGGCAACAACTTGAATCTGCCCAATACCATATACAAATGATGCCTTCCCAATTGCCATATATACGGGATGCGGTCAGCATGTGGGAGGGGTTGGTTAGGGATAGGGGAACAGTTAAAATGCTTACTGGGATCTGTCATGATTTCACTGTCAGTCTTCTGACTGTAGTGATCCTGACAGACGGGATTTCATACCCAACCAATATATACACACATATGTGATAGCCTGTATTGGCCACTTTTTTATGAACATATCCTTACTGAACTCTGCCTACATGAGAACACCCAGTCACACCTCCATCATGCCTCTCCAGTCTTTTTTTTTCCCAACATTACATTTTTATTAAGATTATAAAAGTTAAATGGGGGTACAAAAAAGAAAAAGGTGACAATAAGGGGAAGGCAAAAACACAAGGGGAAGGGGGACAGGACATCAAATAGCATCAAGTAAAACACAAAATATTAGACAAATCAAGCATTTTCTCCTGCAGGAGATTCGCTTAAATCAAGAGGTGGGCTCCGTGAAGCAGGGCGTGAAGGGATGGGGAGGGCTCCCTTACTCTCTGATATAGATATGCCACGGAAGCCACTTCACAATGTGTGAAGAGAGGGCAGTAGAATACATTACGTTTTAGAGATTAATGCCTCTCCAGTCTTGAGGGTAAACACGTTCAGAATGAGTCCAACTATGCATAGCTGTATTATTGTGCATTTATTTTCTAAGCATGTGTGGAACAAATTCAAACCAAATATGCAACATTTCCTAAGCACATTTGGGAATTTTATGAAATCTGATTTTCGCACATGACTATCGGACTTTTATTGTTTACAGGCAGTTTACAAGAATGGTTTGTAACTTACACCTCTTTACTCTTCAGTAAGCACCTTTTCCTAAGTAGCAAACCATATTCGTGAGTTCTCACCATTTTAAATAGTAACAATGAGAAGTCACCTTTAAGCAGGGCCGAAACTAGGATGTTCGGGAACCGGGGGCAAGGCAGTAATTTTGCAGACCCCCCCCCCACACACACACACAAAAAATTTAATTACACCATACGTTCTGTCACACAATAGGGTTCTTTATTCACAATGTGTCACACAGTAGTAATGCCCTTTAGTATCCCTTATACATCTTATACTACACGGTTATAATGCACTTTATATACATAATGCCACACAGTAGTAATGCCCTTTAGTATCCCTTATACATCTTATACTACACGGTTATAATGCACTTTATATACATAATGCCACACAGTAGTAATGCCCTTTAGTATCCCTTATACATCTTATACTACACGGTTATAATGCACTTTATATACATAATGCCACACAGTAGTAATGCCCTTTAGTATCCCTTATACATCTTATACTACACGGTTATAATGCACTTTATATACATAATGCCACACAGTAGTAATGCCCTTTGGTATCCCTTATACATCTTATACTACACGGTTATAATGCACTTTATATACATAATGCCACACAGTAGTAATGCCCTTTAGTATTCCTTATACATCTTATACTACACGGTTATAATGCACTTTATATACATAATGCCACACAGTAGTAATGCCCTTTAGTATCCCTTATACATTTTATACTACACGGTTATAATGCACTTTATATACATAATGCCACACAGTAGTAATGCCCTTTAGTATCCCTTATACATCTTATACTACACGGTTATAATGCACTTTATATACATAATGCCACACAGTAGTAATGCCCTTTGGTATCCCTTATACATCTTATACTACACGGTTATAATGCACTTTATATACATAATGCCACACAGTAGTAATGCCCTTTAGTATCCCTTATACATCTTATACTACACGGTTATAATGCACTTTATATACATAATGCCACACAGTAGTAATGCCCTTTAGTATCCCTTATACATCTTATACTACACGGTTATAATGCACTTTATATACATAATGCCACACAGTAGTAATGCCCTTTAGTATCCCTTATACATCTTATACTACACGTTATAATGCACTTTATATACATAATGCCACACAGTAGTAATGCCCTTTAGTATCCCTTATACATCTTATACTACACGGTTATAATGCACTTTATATACATAATGCCACACAGTAGTAATGCCCTTTAGTATCCCTTATACATCTTATACTACACGGTTATAATGCACTTTATATACATAATGCCACACAGTAGTAATGCCCTTTAGTATCCCTTATACATCTTATACTACACGGTTATAATGCACTTTATATACATAATGCCACACAGTAGTAATGCCCTTTAGTATCCCTTATACATCTTATACTACACGGTTATAATGCACTTTATATACATAATGCCACACAGTAGTAATGCCCTTTGACTCCAGTTCAGAATATGGGACCATGGGGGAAGTGTGGGGAGATTAGGAAGACAGAGATGGGAGAGAGGAGAGAGAGGGGGGGAGGGAGAGAGAGATAGAAAGGGAGGGATGTGAGAGAGGAACAAAGAGATGGGAAAGAGGAGAGAGGGGTGAGAGAAAAGAGATGGGAGAGAGGGGAGAGAGCGAGCAAGGGAGAGAGGGAGAGAGAGAGAGAGTGAGAGAGAGAGAGAGAGAGAGAGAGAGAGAGAGAGAGAGAATGCAGGCCCAGGTTTGGAATGGCAATTAAATTAAACATATACTTACCAGTTACCACACACTGGATCACTGATGAAGATGCAGGCTGCCACCAGTTACAGCACCCCGCTAACACCAACAGTAGCAGGCAGGATCTAGGATCCAGGAGGAGGACCCTGCACACAACAACCCACTGCCCCTACAGGATCATGTGCTTTGTTCAGCATTTGATTCATTCAGACTGTGGCAGACTATACAATCAATCTAAAACCCTGATTGTCAAGCAGTGCTTTGCCGTGAAGATTATAGATTGATTGTAAAGTCTTACCCAATATTAGAATTCAGAGATCTTGATTACATATATTTGCGCAAATGTATGAATAAGCCGCCAAGCCGCGTCAAGGTCTCTCTGTGTATTGGGTGTCCCTAGCGCTATATCTAGGTGCAGGGTGCGGCACGCCAAAAATCAGAATAAGCCAGACAGCCCAGGGCAGCATACCAGTGAAAAATTATAGTGTTAATAAATTAGTGTTAGGAAGCCGTAGCTATATATACAGATGTGATACAAAAATAATGAGATGTAATTAAAATAAAGAGTCTCATGACTGTAGTTGTACAGACACAAATCAGATTATAAACAGCAAAGCACAGCTTAGGTTCTGCAAGTTACAAGTTACAATCACAACTATGGACCTCACACTATCAATACTGAGCCGCTTGACTGAAGATCGACAATCGTTCGAGGCAGCTATCCATAGGGTTGACATAAGTCGGCATTGACTTGACAGCACATAACAAGCTACAAGCTGTCTACATTTGTTACATAAACCCTGTACACTATGGACATTGCACTGACTGTACAGTATATGACCAATGAATTGGCAGCAGGTCTAACTCATCACACATCAGACTCAAAAAAGTGTGACAGGCTGGCCCACAGCCAGTTGGAAATCCACCACAATGCTTTGAATAAGCCATATCCAAACATTTCATGGTTTATATGAGTGGAGTAAAAGAAACATATAGGTCATATTTCATCTGCGGAAGGCTGGTATGTGCATTTAAACAGAGGCAGGAGGTTAACTGACGGGATCTGCACCCTAAAGCTTATTATTTTTAGTGCAGAGGGTCTAGCAGCTAGGAACCTCTCTCAACACCTCATAATGACTAATAAACCAGTGGTGTGAAATAAACACCACACCTAAGACACATATGTAGGTTTACAAAAACTGATGTTTCTAGCCTGAAGCTAGGCAACAGCTTACAGCAAGCAGCAGGTAAAAAAAATGACCTCAATTAAGCACATGTTCAATTTCAGATACGTACGACGATCAATACCTTTGTATTTATGTGATGCGAGACAGCACCACACTCCCAGCTGCCACCACTATCCGTTTGTACAATCATTGTGTGAAATAAATCTCAATTTACATACAAGTTAGTAAAAAATATATATATAAATCATTCAACTTTGTGTGTTTGATTATATTTATTTTCATTTGTACACATGTTGCCATGATATTTAGTAAATACACATGCAGATGTAAACATACACTTGCTACAAAGCTTGCAAATGCGATATAATAGGGAAATCAACAACATTGGGGCTTTAATTGTAAAAAATAATATTACATGACCTTTGCAAAGGCCTAAAGGGAGTGGGATGACCACTCAGCAATAGATAGATATGGGATCTTCCTTAAGGTACTGTGTGTTAGGGCATCAAATTTCAAGTCCTGTGGGAGGCAACCTGCCTTTGTTTTGACCAGTTATTTGCCTGCTGTGGAATTAAATTACATTTTAACACAGCATGACTGAGATGTTAATGGATAGATCTGAAAGCAGCCACAGAGGAGGCTGTCATTTCAAAAACTTATAGGGTTATTACTACAGTTTGGATCTGCTGAATACCATAACCCATTCTCAGCTAATGCAAAACAAAATAATGGCTGTAATCTACAATCTATTCATAACCAAAAGTAAGGAACGATGGTTCTTCACTAAGAATAAAGATAAAATGATGGTTATGATATCATAGATAGTTTTTTATTTTTTATTCACCAAGTAAACCTCTGTAGTAATAATAATAATAATAATAATACTATCGAGAGGGAAAAAAACAGATGGTTCCGTACATTAAACTGTAATTTAATGTAGTCAGGCTTGATAAAGACTGCAACAGCTGATGATATTGAAAGTGCTTTTTAAGTAACCAGCAATAAGCTTTTAGTTACAAAAAGTAATTATTTAGCAATTTTGCTCTTTCCAACCCACACACTCTCCAATATTTGTCCATGTACCAAATACCAGCTGCAGTATTGTGGCACGTATGGACAGCTTAGGTGTCATAGAGGCTAGATGTACTGTAGATCTCTCAGATATCTCATACGTGATGGCAGTCAGAATGGCCTCCCTCTCCCACAGCCTAACCACAACCCTCCCCGGTGGTCCCTGATCCCCCCCCCCCCCCATGGCCTAAGCCTAAATCTCACAACCCCCCCCCCCCCTTCCCCGTGCAGCCTAACCCTAACCCCCATCACCGCAGCCTAAACCTAACCTCCGCCCCCCGCTGCTTACCTCTAAGCAGTCCTGGCATACTGACATTCGGGATCACGGCGCCTGCATTGCAATTCATGTCGGGTTCCCGGCCGACTGCCAGGATTTCGAACGCCAGTACCCACCATGAACACACTGATTGCCGTTTCTCATTTTGACACAGGTATAGATTAACAGCGTTATGGAAACAGCAAGACAGACATTTAAATGTGCAAAATGGGACTTCATACAGTAGACATGGTCAAGTGCAGAGGGAGCGCTGAAGTTCCCAATAGGAAATAATACAATTACAAATCATGAGGAAGTGCTGAAACAGGCCACAACCAGTGTTCATTCTAGTACCCTGCATATAATCAGTGAGGGGGGGGGCATATTTTAATTTTGGTAGGCAAAATTTTAGACGTGATGTATTGCTGCAGCTACTGTAGCAATACATCAAGTATAAAATGATTATGTGCAGGGTGCTAGAATGAACACTACACAACCATATATACCACAAATTCAATCATTAAATAAGACTGGGCATTAACAAACAAACAGGTAAAATGCTCTGCTCATAAGCTTACAATCAATAGGTTAAATTTAGTGAAAATATGACTCTGAAACAATTGAGTATTGGAAAAAAAAAAAGTAATCTCCACGTAACATATAATTTTGTTCTTCAACATCTTTAAGCCGTGGTTGGTTGGTTGGTTGGTTGGTTGGTTGGTTGGTTGGTTGGTCATACGGTGTCCTAGGCTGGATGCCATCAACTAGAAAAGTATGTAATTGTCTTAATAGAGCTGCAATCATTTGTTGACTCCTTTAGGAAACATTTTCTAGTTTTTGTATAAATCCCTCTTTGATGACTGGCTAAATTAAAACTTGTGGCCGAGTGGCTCTTTCTGACCCAAAAGTAATCCACTCAATCATATAATGCGTCTCCTCCATTTTTGGGAAATGAATGGCTCTCCACAGAGCTGTTGTGTCTCATGACAAGCTGCTCTCACAATAATGTGAGGCTGGATAGTTTCACAAATCAATTTCCAGCTGCTAGCCTGTGACCTATATGGTTAGCCGAAAATGCCTGTTAAGGTTCACTGACCAGTGGCCAAGCCCTACTGAATAGACCAGTTCTGTCACCCAGGGGTCAGTGAAGATGCCCTTACAAAGGTCTTCACATTCATTCTTCTCAGATATCCTCCAGCTAGTACTATTAGGGGGATTCCATATATTTCCTTCCTTTGTCCTAGCACTGACAGAGGGCCACATAGCTTTTAACTAACTCAGAGAAAGGAAATGTGCTGTGCACTTACAAATAGCAATAATTGATAAAAATGAATCATAAGGACAAAGAGAGATAGATAATATTGAAAGCGAGTAGATCGGATGTGGGCAATGTGTACAAATCTGGATTAAAATGAATTCAAGTAATAAAACATATTTAGGGGTATAGTCAATATCCCTTCATTTCTATAAATTTAGGTGAAAATTAACATTTTCACCTACTTTTGTAGAAATTGCTATTCATTAGAAAAGGTAACACAGGAGATATCATGGATCTCTCTGGTTTACCTTTCAATCCTGATCAGGCTTGCTGTCCCCATAAACTAGTATGGGGACCTAAACTCATCAAGTTTAAAAAAAAAAGACTACATGTTCGGAGTTTGACTGTGGGAACCTTCTCCATCTTCAGATTGCACTGATTGCCGAGTCCAAGGCTAGTACACCTTGTGTTTTTCAGCTATCCACTAACTAGATGTCACCAGGGAGGGAATGATAAGGATGCACAACCTATTTTAACGAAGGGGCGAATTCAAAAAGTGTCAAAATTGCAGTAATTTACAGTGATTGCTGTTTACGCAAAATTTACGTCTTTTTTTTGTTACCACGAAAATACAGCATGCGCGCTCCAGCGATTTGAGTACTCAGTTACAAAATCACGAAAATAGGATTACCGCGAAATTTAGTGCCGGAAGTGAAAAGTCCAAAATTTTGCCTGTACCCCCCCAAAAAAACATTAGCTAACAGTATAGAAGTTTATTATTGGGTAAAATAAAAGTGTTCGTGGTACTTAAATTGGGTCAAATGGCTGTTATATGCAATTTGAAATGTAAAAAATATGATAGAAAGCAATTTTCAGCAAAATAAGTCACTGAGTTTGTGGTACATAAAAATGGGTACAAGTATATATTTGGGTCATTTTAGGAGACTTAAAAAAAAAAAAAAAAAAAGAGAGACCGATTATTCCCACCTGTAATTCTAAATACACTTGTCCCACTCATAAAGCACCCCAATATACCCGTCCCATACCTTGTACCCACATATCCATAATTTTGTACTTTTTACCCCCAAATGACATATCATTATTGGCATATTGAAAATAATTTAAAAAATCTGTAAGTGCTTAATTAATTAGTTAATCAGGGGGTGTTCCAGGGGTTGTGAACCAAAGCTTGACATTTTTTAACTTAAAATGGGGATTTTCACTAAGATTATCACCTGCACAATGTTGGTGAATTGAAATTCGCTGTAAAATTACTGCAAATCCATTTTCGTGGACAATTGAATTTGGCCCCAAGTGTGATTTTATGAAGCATGGAAAGTCTTGAGGAAACCATTTGCACAATGGTGCGGCGAGGCTAGGAACATCACTTAAATCACAATATATACTTCTAGTAATATAGAAAACATATGGGGTCATTTCGAGTTGATCGCTCGCTGCCGATTTTCGCAGTGCAGCGATCAGTTAAAAAAATTACAAAACTGCGCATGCGTATGCACCGCAATGCGCACGCGCATCGTACGGGTACAAACAGCATTGTTGCTGTGCAATGCTTCTAGCGACGAATCCATTCGCACAACCGATCGCAAGGAGAATGACAGAAAGAGGGCGCTTATGGGTGTCAACTGACCGTTTTCTGGGAGTGGTAGGGAAAACACAGGCGTGTCCAGGCATTTGCAGGGCGGGTGTCTGACGTCAGTTCCGGGACAGGACAGGCTGAAGTGATCGCAAGGGCTCAGACCTACTCAGAAACTGCAAAAAACTTTTTCGTACCGCTCGACTGCACATTCGATCGCACACTTACAAAGCGAAAATACACTCCCCCGTGGGCGGTGACTATGCGTTTGCACGGCTGCAAAAAGTAGCTAACGAGTGATCAACTCGGAATGAGGGCCATAGGGCAGGATGCAACAAGCATCTACCATTGATCCCAAGCACAGAGACATTTAGTAGTGCCATATACTTGAACAACAGCAAATAGAAACACAAAAAAAAAAGACAGCTCTCACAATAAGATATGACTTGCGAGTCCTTCTAGGCATGTGCAGCCGTCGGCCAGGGCATGCGCAAGCTCCGGGGGACACTGGGAGGGATACAATTGGATCCCTCTCAGAGAAAATGCAAAGAGAAGCCCATAGGCTTCTATTAGACAGCACCATCTATAGACGGCATTGCCCATCGGGTCCTAGCTCCGGACAGTTTAGAATTCTGGAGTTTGGTGGATAAGGGGAATGCAGTCAAACCTTCAAAAACAGCATTTTCGGAGGTTTGACCACCTTTTTTGGCCGTCCCTGCAATGTATTCAGAGTAAAGAGACCGCATCCGCAGTCTCTTCACTCCTTTAAACTGACTCTTGCGCGTGTGTGTGTTCTACTGACCAGGCAAGTGCGGCGGCTATTGCTGGGAAGGGTTCCGGAAGAAACCACTTCAGGTTAATTTTGCAAAGTGTAGAGCAGTACAACAGAATGGCGTTAACTGCAAAAACCAAACCTGCATTCCAGAGCTTGGTACTGTCAATCTGGCAGCACTGCATCACAAATAGAAACCTGTGGGGTTTGTGGCTGCTGTCGGAAATGGAAGGGCAGCAGCATATATCAGGAATATCTGCTGCAGCCACTCCATCTGGGTGATAGTTAATATTTGTGGGTAAATATTTAATGATAAATAGGCCCCCATGTGAGAATAAACCAAGGTCTATAGGACAATTTGCTTCTGTCCAAGAGGCCGATAAAATGCCCTATGAGTCTCCTAGTCTGAGCATGGGCATTGAGTGGCAATGGTGTGAAATGGAAGTTTGAACTATGATCAGCCCTGCTGACCCTGGAAAAACCCACATAGCGATGAAAGAGAGGAAGAAAAGTAGGAAGTCTCATGTCAGAGAAATCCAATCATTTGCACTGCGTTGCTTGGCATTTATTTGCATTTCCATGACATACAAAGATTGGGAAAAGTAAATATCACTGGCTATTGAGCCGCTTTAGGCAGATTACCATGAGATGAATGAAGATAAAAGTCGGCATATGTCCCAAGCACAAAGGAGAGATGCCCATATCCCATTCTATGGAGAATTGCTGCCAGCGAGTATTGTTGCATGAGCATGTAACATTGTAATGTATTCCAGATAACAGAAAGCATAACAAGACCTGCAATTTTATGCCTCAAAGAGCCTAACACCAAATATTGTTATATTATTCTAAGCCTTTCCAGCAAAGAAAATATAGGAATTAGACTAGAAATGTATCTTATGTGTAAGGACTATGGTGGTCATTCCGAGTTGATCGCTCGCTGCCGATTTTCGCAGTGCAGCGATTAAGTAAAAAAATGGCAAAAATGCGCATGCGCATGGTACTTTCACACAAAATTTTGTAGATTTACACAAGCTCTCGCAACGTTTTTTCATCGCTCGACTGATCGTAGTGTGATTGACAGGAAGTGGGTGTTTCTGGCCAGAAACTGGCCGTTTTCAGGGAGTGTGCTAAAAAACGCAGGCGTGCCAGGTAAAAACGCAGGAGTGGCTGGAGAAACGGGGGAGTGGCTGGCCGAACGCAGGGCGTGTTTGTGACGTCAAACCAGGAACTAAACGGACTGAGGGGATCGCAGTCTAGGAGTAGGTCTGGAGCTACTCAGAAACTGCAGGGAATTATTTAGTAGCAGTTCTGCTAATCTTTCGTTCGCAATTCTGCTAAGCTAAGATACACTCCCAGAGGGCGGCGGCCTAGCGTGTGCACTGCTGCTAAAAGCAGCTAGCGAGCGAACAACTCGGAATGAGGGCCTATATAAGCAAATATTAGCAATGCATACTTCCCGATTGAGATTTGTATCTGACGCACTGTTTACTTTTTAAAGAGACTGTTATAATAAGGATAATAATAACAACTCAAATCCATTCAGAATAAGTGGGGTATCCAATTAATGCCGATCCGTTTTCAGCGGGTGAAAACAGTCTGATATCGCAATTAATGACCAATGGTCATTATCGTGGTATCCTATTACAGTTCTCATCGGCCAAAAACCAACCCGCAATTCCACGTAGACACATGGGATCGGGGATGAGGCATCCAAAGCATAATCTACTATAAGTGCCAGCATCGGAGGGAGGAGCCCGCCGCATTGGGGCCAACAGGATAGCCCCTAGCTATACAATTACCCGCTGTCTTTGACTGTGGGTAATTGGATACCTGTTTGTATGATTATTATATTTACATAAAACTACCATAAAAATTTTATTTTTTTATCCATTTTATGGTTTGTTTTTTTTGTTGTAATAAAACACAATACCAAATATCTTATATTTGAAATTCTAGTGGGAGTAATCTTAATGTAATACACATCACTGTAATGATTCCACCTAGGGGTTCAGCACACACTACATGCAGCCCACAGGCACATATATGTCTGCACATCTCAGGGATGGGTTGTTGTATAGCCCTGACCACTATGTCTACCCACACCTAACTAAAACACCTGGCCATCTTATTATTTATATTATTAATATTATTATTATTACCAGTTATTTATATAGCGCACACATGTTCCGCAGCGCTTTACAGAGAATATTTGCCCACTCACAGCAGTCCCTGCCCCAGTGGAGCTTACAGTCTATATTCCCTACCACATGTACACACATACACACTATGGTTATTTTTTGTATCCAATCAACCTATCAGTATATTTTTGGATTGTGTGAGGAAACTGGAGTACCCGGAGGAAACCCACGCAAGCACAAGGAGAGTATACAAACTCCACACAGCTGTGCCATGGTGGGAATCAAACTCATGTCCTCAGTGCTGTAAGGGCAGTAATGCTAATTTTTACACCATCTGTGCTGCCCAATTTAAGGGGGACATTTACTAAGCAGTGATAAGAGCTGAGAAGTGAACCAGTGGAGAAGTGCCCATGGCAACCAATCAGCACTGAAGTAACATCTATAATTTGCATACTATAAAATTATACAGAGCTGCTGATTGGTTGATGGAGCAACTTCTCCACTGGCTCACTTCTCCGCTCTTATCACTGCTTAGTAAATGTCCCCCTGAATTTGATATCAGTTGAAGTCTGTAGGCTTCCATAGGACAAAGCCATCTAAAGATGGTACTGCCCACCACACCCAAGGCTTGGAATCTATCACATTCCAGGGCTTGGTACATATGCAGTAAAAGTAGAAACCTCTGAAAACTGCATTTTCAGAGGTTTGCCCACATTTGTAACCTTTGTACAACCAGCCCCTAGTGTGGCCAATTATTAATATGAAATCAGTTTATTCAAAATACCATATTCAGATGCATCACAATAATAGATCATTGTTGAGTCCTCTAAATCTGGTATTTGAAATAAACTGATTCCATATTAATCATTAGCCTCACTAGTTCTTATTCCAACAAACACCAACACCCAACAGTATATAGGAACACTAGCTCTACCCCTATAATCCCCTCCCCCCTCCCGGCACAGTGTTCTAATATTGTCATGCATCATTGCTAATTTTGGGGCAGATGTATTAACCTGGAGAAGGCATAAGGAGGTGATAAACCAGTGATATGTGCAAGGTGATAAAGGCACCAGCCAATCAGATCCTAACTGTTAATTTACATAATGGAGCTGATTGGCTGGTGCCTTTATCACCTTGCACATATCACTGGTTTATCACTTCCTTATGCCTTCTCCAGGTTAATACATCTGCCCAATATCTTTTATTTACAGAGCGTAAACAGCTGTTAAGCGTTTAATAACCCTGCATTTTGTATTTTCTTAAATGATAACATCTGCGTATCCGTCATGTGTGAGAACCTAGGCTACACATATTCATATTCCTTGTAACAAAATCATAATATAATACAGGACAATACAGGACAATAAGCTTTAGCTTGGAGAACAGCAAAGACAGCCACTCTGAGGACATCTAAATTACAGTATTAACAGTGTTTTCAGCAGGTGCTAGTTCTTCAAAAGTTTTGTTCCTCAGGCAAAATATCATGTACAAACTCCCCCAAAATATTTCCATCATTAATTTGCCAGATGTCAAAGACAAGTTAAATGAACCAAGTGATAAATATCTGTCAGTACCCTAACAAAACACTGTGCACTGGAGTTATGTGTGCATGTATAATACATGATTTAGTTCAGCCCCAGGCACTTGCTACTGTAATGAATGTACTTCTAGAAAGATGACTTCACAAACCAGAACAATGTAACAATATATATCTATTTATAGCATCAATAAATGTTGTTTTATTTAAACATTCCAATGTGAAATTAATAATTCTGCAGCCCACACAGCTAATGACAGGACTGAGGACAGAATCTTTTGGCACCACTGTCACAAATTGGAGCAAACAGCAATACATGAACATGCTTGATCCATTGGTGAAGCTGGTGAAAAGTGCTAGATGATTACCCCACTCACTATTTTTTTGGACCCTGTACTCCCACCACCCATGTACCCACAATTCTCCCCAAGGTCCACCCATTCCGTTCAGGAAAAAAACAGCGGAGTCCTCTTCCAAACTGCTCATATTTGTTGCATGCGATGGACTAGAAGAATAAATATATACAGTATATATTAGAATTACAATACATTATCCATAGTTCAGAAACATACAGAGTAAATAGGGATGAAAATATTTTCCTGGTACATTCAGTTAAGAACTGCACTTATTAACATTTTCCTTAACAACTCACCTATAGGGGTATATTCAATTAGTGTAGAAAGCTGCCGTCTGTCGAAAAGATGGCAGTTTTTGACTTTTTAAGGTCGAATCGTGATTCGACCTATTCAATCCCAAGCATTTTTTTTCGACAAGTCGGGGAATTCGACTTGTCGAATAGTACGTGAATCGGCGGTATAGCTGCCGATTAACGTACTTTTGAGGGAAACTCTAATTTGACGAATTTGGCCCCGTTTCCGGCCATCTCAGTCCGACATAAAAAAATGTCGGACTGAGATGAGGAACTGTGGAGGAAAGGGGGGAGAGCAGCGCCGGAGGAGATGGTGGGGGCACAGGGGGAGAGCAGTGCCGGAGGAGACGGGATAGCCACGGGCACAGGGTGAGAGCAGCGCCAGAAAAGACGGGGAAGAGCCGGGAGCGCAGCGCTACAGCAGCTGGCAGCATAGCCGGAGGATGTCACAGCCGCCGCTCACTGCAGCTTCCACCCGGCTCCAGCAAGCGAGGTCCCGCTTGCTGGAGCCGGGTGGACGCTGCAGTGAACGGCGGCTGTGACATCCTCCGGCTACGCTGCCAGCTGCTGTAGCGCTGCGCTCCCGGCTCTCCCCCGTCTCTGCTCTCACCCTGTGCCCGCGGCTCTCCCCTCTCCTCCGGCGCTGCTCTCTCCCTGTGCCCCCACCGTCTCCTCCGGCGCTGCTCCCACCTCTACCCGCATCTCAATTCGACTTTTTTTAAAGTAGAATTGAGATTGCTTTGAATAGCTCAGGTCGGATCCATTCCGACAAATGAATGTCGGAATGGATCCGACTTCAATTGAATATACCCCATGATCTCCTCGGGCAGGGAAAATGTCATGTGTAAATACACACACAGCCCACTATTCATTTAACAATCCCTTATCAGGACAATATAAGTGTTATCAGTGAGAATATTTATATTAACTCAATACTAGGCTCTTGATAGCTTTGGGATAAACCACATTTAGACTGGTTATCTGTGTTTAGATAAGAAAAAAAAATAAAACAAAGTTTTATGCTAGGCTTTTGTGACATCTTTTAAAGGATCTTTCAGTTTATGTGGTGTCGTTTTATGTATTGCCTGTGTAGATTCTTTACATGGTTTCTTATGGATCTATTTAAAAATGGGAGGTAAGCCATACCTATCCGGCTGTAAACCTAGTGAATAGTTTCTACGCTGAAAGCTGGCTATTTAAATAGGTATTGCGGCGGTTCATGTACCACCATAATCCTCTTTTTACCATCTCAGGATGGTAATTGCAGGAGTAACCTACAGAATTTTTTTTTTATTTGTTAAAATAATATCAAACGTACAACTTGATGCCCAAGTTTGCCCTTCTAGTCAATGGACGGGATGCATGACGCATAGCATTGTGAATGCGATGCATCCTGACACTCAGCGGGATTCACTAACACTGTATGCATGAATATTTTAGCAAAGGACAGCTCTACCGATGACAGCTGTCTTATGCAGTGTGGGGACTTCTGGGTTTACGACCGTGAATCTGGCTGCGCATGCGTCAAGTGCCGCACATGCCGCAGGGGGTTCTGGGGAGGATTGGACTGGATCCCCCACTGGGGGAAAGAAGGATAGCAGCCCATAAGCTTCTACAGGGTAACGCAATCTACTGCATCCAAGCTCCGGATTATGGTGGTCATTCCGAGTTGTTCGCTCGTTGCCGTTTTTCGCAACGCAGCGATTAGGTGGAAAATGCGCATGCGCATGGTACGCAGCGTGCATGCGCTTAGTAATTTAACACAAAACTTTGGAGATTTGCACAAGCTCGAGCGACGTTTTTTCAACGCTCGAGTGATCGTAGTGTGATTGACAGGAAGTGGGTGTTTCTGGGCGGCAACTTGGCGTTTTCAGGGAGTGTGCTAAAAAACGCAGGCGTGCCAGGTAAAAACGCAGGAGTGGCTGGAGAAACGGGGGAGTGGCTGGCCAAACGCAGGGCGTGTTTGTGACGTCAAACCAGGAACTAAACGGACTGAGGTGATCGCAATCTAGGAGTAGGTCAGGAGCTACTCAGAAACTGCAAGGAATTATTTAGTAGCAATTCTGCTAATCTTTCGTTCGCTATTCTGCTAATCTAAGATACACTCCCAGAGGGCGGCGGTCTAGCGTTTGCAATGCTGCTAAAAGCAGCTAGCGAGCCAACAACTCGGAATGACCACCTATATCACATTCCGAAGCTTGGTGCAGCAGCATTTTTGCCCGCATTTTTAGTGTTGCCCAATAACAGAACCGGTTAATGTACTGTATGTACATATACATACATATATACTGGTAAAGAGATCAGTACAACCATACCAGTGCCAGGCGGCAGCACTGGGGATCTGAGATTCACTCAGCTGGTCCTCAAGGGTGGTCCTCAATACAATATTTTCAGCATTATGTCCCTCCCCCTCCTGTGCAATGTTGCATCTCTGTGTAGCAGGTTCATAATGATGTAATTTGTGCCACCACGACCCCTGCACTTTGACCTACACCTCTAAGATCTCCTGGATGGGAGGTAAAGTCAGCATATATCAAAGTGTACTATAGGGGAAATGTATGAATCAGTGTAAACAGAAGAAGTGGACCAGTGGAGAAGTTGCCCATAGCAACCAATCAGGTTTCTCAGGGTACTACTTATCAAGTATGTTCTATAAAATTATAGGTAGATGGTAACTGGTTGCCATGGGCAACTTCTCCAATGGTCCACTTATCCATTCTTTTCACCGATCCATATATCGGTCACCAAGTACTTAATATTCAGCCATAACTCCACAGTACTTTACCTAGTTTTAGTGAATCAATGTCACAGGCAACATAGAGACTCATGCAAAGTAAACATCTGGCAGAAAGTGGACTACCAGTGTCAAAACATGTTTAACAGTCTTAGGGAGCACATGTTAAATTATTATTATTTGACTCCTTTATTTATATGGCACCACAAGGGGTCCACAGTTACTTACAGTACATAAACAGAGACCATATGAACAAAACAAGAAAACTGATTTTCCATACAGAAAATTACAGAACATGGACAAGGTTTAAAGCCTTAGGGGTATATTTATTAGTGCAGGTTTTTAGAAGTGGAGATGTTGCCCACAGCTTCTACCTATCATTTATCTAGCACATTCAGGAAGATAATAGCTAGAATCTGATTGGTTGCTATGGGCAACATCTCCACCTCTAAAAACCCGCAGTTTAGTAAATAAACCCCTTAGAGAAGCACTTCCCAACTAACATGATAATCTGCTGCAGTGGCAGACACAAGGCACAGAGGACATATCTACCAGTTTTTTCCCTTACATTATTATTCCAGCATCTCTCTAATAGCTCAATGTTAAATAGAAAAACACATCCCCGCTAAACACTAATTGGGGATTTTATGATAGATGCGCTGAAAATAGCTGGATTGCTGTGACAGGAATCCATTTTCTTTTCCTGTAGTCAGTTTAGTCACATTAATGTCCATACGCAGGGCACTGTCATCCCACTTATCTCACTATAGTACAATATCAGTCAGGTGAGAGGCAAAATAGATTCCTATCCAATAAGCTAAAGGTATAAGACAGTCTGGATATAAAATAATACAATGAGAGAAAATCACAACATAATGTGAAGTGTAAATCTATGTATTTATTTATAGTAAAGTCATGTATGCCGGTTGCCTAAAGGGGGGTACACAAGTAGCGATGTATGCTTAAATTCTAAGCAATCTGCCTAGACTGCATAGAAGTTAAGCACGGATCTCTCCGTGTGTATCCCCTACAGCAATAGAGATGCGCAACCCGGTGCTAGATTGCCCAGGCACAATCTAGCAGGTCGCTCATTTCACCTGGGTGAAATGAGCGCCCCTCCCCTCGCTCAGCACACATCGCCCTGTACTGAGCGGGGGGAGAGATGTGTGCCGAGCGGTCTGAGCTAGATCTCTCCCCGTGTGTACGGGGCTTTAGATCTCAGCAGTTGTTCTTGTCATAATTAAGGGGTCTATTCATGAAGAAGTGAAAAGTTTGGGAAAGTGAGCCAGTGGAGAACCAATCAGCTGATCTATATAATTTTATAGTATGCAAATTATAAGTGTTACGTCAATGCGGATTGGTTAACATGGGCAACTTTTGCACTGGCTCACTTCTCCACACTTTTCACTGCTTTATGAACAGACCCCTTAAGTTTAATAGGCCCTACTCACAAATCCCTTGCAGGGGCAACAGCTTATACATGCCCCTGCAGTTGAGGAGTCTTCCCTGTTTTACAGGATGGCACACAGCATTTTTTTTCTTGTAAGAGGGCTTGATTTTGATGTCTACTGAGGGGCAGAGATAAGAGACCTTAATTGCTTTGCTAGTAAAAGCATTGCCCTTTTACATTTTAGGCATAAACATGATTAGAAGCGGACGGGTTTTACAACCCAATGCTTCATAAGGGTGTGGTAAGTTAGGTAGATAAGACTTAGGTCGACAGTGTCTAGGTTGACCACTATTGGTCGACAGTAAGTATGTCAACATGGTTTCTAGGTCGACATGAGTTTTTTTACTTTTTTTGGTGTCGTTTTCTCCATACAGTGACCCCAATTAGTGCACCATGTCCCCTCGCAGCTTCGGGCAAGGTGCCTCGCTCCACTACCGCTGCGCTTGGCACAGGTTACTGTTCCCACTTGTAGGCCACGTGGATCGTAAATTATGAAAAAGTTCTAAAAATGAAAAAAAAAAGTGAAAAACTCATGTCGACCTTATGTCATGTCGACCTAGAACAAGTTGACCTAGAGTCCCTGTCGACCTAGAAATCATGTTAACCAATAGTGGTCGACCTACTTACTGTCAACCCAACATAAGAATGTTCATTTTCAGCCTGACTTCAACCAAAGCAATGACAACATTTATTGCTATTTCCTAAATTAATGATTTTCCTTTAAATAAATTATAAGCTTAATAATGGTGGTGTTAGGTTGGACTTTTTAACTACTATTTTTAGTTATTTTAATAAAATATTTGTAAGTATGCCATAATTTAATGTACAGATTCATCCACTATGGGGAGTATTTAATTACGGTCAGACGTTCTGACAAGGCGGAAAGATGGCACTTTCTGCTGATAATCAGAACTTGCCGACACTTCAATATTCAATTGAAGTGCCGTTCTTCCGCCCTGTCGGAAATTCCGCCAAGTTGAAAAACACATGGATGAGTGGGAGCTCTGCTGTCAAAAACAGGCCATTTTCAACCATTCATTTCCGCCCATAAGAGAGAGCAAAAATGAATGGTCGGAATGGGAGGGGAAACGGGCGGAAACTACCGACTATTGAATAGTGACGTGTCGGTGAGGATCCAACTTCAATTGAATATACATTTCTTACCAATACCTATAATACTTATTTATACCTATATACATTTCTTACCAATTGGAGAGATGTACTAAAGCAGACAATGCATATTTTCCTTGTTTTTATATTAATCACACCTTTAATCTTATAGAGCCAATACTATCATGCCAATTTCAACCCAGCATTGTAACAAACCTAATTCACTTGATACCTATTGATGTATAAAGAAAAATGGATATAATCATGAAATGTAAACGTTATTCACTCAAATTTTGTAGCCATTTTGAAAATCTCAAGTGTTGCTATAGCGTTCTAGACACATAAATGCATAGAATATACCAAAGTGTCAGATGCAGCTGCCATGTCTATCAGACTCCTAGGATTTGCTCAATCAAGGTTCTAAAATCCTAGTAATACTTACGTAATACCTACACCGCTTCTCTTACCCCATCTTATAAAGAAAAAAAATAGGAATTGTCTTTGTCACATGTAAATCTCAGTAACACATAGAAGAGTCACAGCACTTAAAGATGAAAATTAGAGCTTCTCAAGGCAAAGCTTATCACAATGTCATCCCAACCCTTCAAACACTTAATCATGGCATTACAAGAATGCGCCTTGCACAGGAATATTTAGTGTTCATTCTAGCACCCTGCTCCTGTCACAAGCCATGCAGTTTCTCTTTCCTGCCTGGGGTGTCGCTCCCTACTGTGGTGCTTCTAGCACACTCTAGTCTGTATCTCAGTGCTGAGATACAGACCAGGGTATGTGAGAAGCATCAGCGCAGAGTGTGACACCCCAGGCAGGAAAGAGCAACTGCATGGGTTGTGACAGGTGCGGGGTGATAGAATGAACACTGGGCCTAATTCAGACCTGATCGCTGCTGTGCATTTTTGCACAGCAGGCGATCAGGTCTGAACTGAACATGCACCGGCGCTACAGTGCACCAGCGCATGCCAGACAGCTGATGGCCATCTCAGCCCTGCGATCGCCTCTGCCTGACTGACAGGCAGTCGGTCGCTGGGTGGGAGGGGGCGGGCCGGTGGAGTTTGGCCGCTGGTTTAGGGGCGCGGTCCGGGCAAAGCAGGCGTGCCCGGACCGCGCGGGGGGGGGGGGGGGGGGCGGACCGTGGCAGCTGTGTAAGATCACACGCAGCCGCTGTGACCCGAACAGCGACGAGTAGCTCCCTGCCAGCACGCAGGAGCTGCGCTGGTAGGGAGCTACTCTTCAAGTACAAAAGCATCGCCGCTGTGCAATGCTTTTGTACTTGTGCAGCGGGGTAGTGCCTGACATGCGGGGCGGACTAGCCCTGTGCTAGGTGTCCCTCCGCATGTCATGGATGCTGATCGTTAGCACATCTACGATCAGGTCTGAATTAGGCCCACTGTTCTTACGCACAGTGAAACTTTACAATACAATATATGAAGATATTCAATATATGCCTCACAAGTGTAAATGGTAGGTATAATGTATATCACACTCCAAAAACTATGCATTATTATCACTTGCACTAATACGTATACAATACGGCTGAGTTATGTTAGTCCAATAGGGAGAGATTCACGGACACAAGCTAACGTGACGCAATGCCAATGTATTTGCAACTACGCATGCACGAAAAAGTTCTGAAAATCCCTATGATAAATGAGTCCCAAAGGTGCAGCTGTGATCGGGACAGACAGCATCAGAAAAGGAGCTGCAATGTGATGAGCGTTCCTGAGCGGTTACTGGGATGTAGCCTAAACTGAACACACACACAAAAAAAAGTATACCTCAAGGGCATTTTATGGGAGTGTTGTGACTCGTAAGCATGTCTGTAAAAGTGACTGCGTCCCCAGACGCAAAGCTGCAGCCACAGAGGCCAAACTCAGATGGAAATAGGACAGGTGCAAGTGTATATAGGGGGTCTGATGCTGCGCCCCTGATGGCGTGTCAAGAATCCCCATCAGAGCTACAGCGTGCAGAGACGCAGAAAGTGGATGTCCTAGTGCGTCACATTCAGATGCACGCTTGTACACCAGGGGCAGGCTGAAACTGGCATTTGTACAGTATTGCAGCTGAAACAAGAGCAAATGCTGGAACAGCAGAATCCACCTCTCAATCAGGCCATAATGTGCATATACACACAGTAATGTTCCTGGTTCATATGTCTCAATAAATACCCTTATGTAGGGGTGACATCTCACAGTATGCTAGGATATGAAGAATATACACAAATAATAGACAGTATACATTCAGTGGAAACCATCTCACCCACCCAAGGAAATAAGGTTATTCTATACTTTGAACAATACACACAAACAGCTGCTAAATAAGGAAGTATGACAATATATTGCTGGCAACTATAGAGTTAGGAACTATTCGTCAACAGTGATAGGGAGAAGGGGGAAGGTTAGCAAAAGACACCAGTTGAATACCTCCACCAACAAACTATTAGGTACCTATATAAGTGGCCTAATCAGTTTTGATGGAGACACAGAAGCTCTGTACTGTTCAGTATCTTTTATTGGAGTACTTAATCAGAAACTTACCTGTCTGGTGAAAACTACAGCTGACCAAACACCACCACCACCACCACCACAACTATTCAGTTGTCTATACTGAGAAAATGAGATGGGTAAAAGACGCTGTGACAACAATGGAGCATCTGCCATACTAGACACAAGCCAACAATGTGGGACAGAAAATTGTAAATAAGACGGACAAAGTGACAAATTTTTATATATATATATATATATATATATATATATAAATATAAATATATATATGTGTGTGTGTTACCAAACGAGATGGACACTGCATTTTCCATGAGTATCATCACCCACTGACATGTAGTTTATGCATAAATAATATGCTACCAGTTCCAAGCTTCTTTTAGTGACGATACTTCATATATAAGCTATATATGTGTCACGGAGGGATAAACTGATTAAAACAGCTGAGGATTAGAGAAAAAGAATCATGTCATGTGATGTGTTCAAAATGAAATTAAAATCAATTGTAAACATCAAGTTATTATAATTTGCTCTCTATAACTTCACAAGAGTTTTGCTGGCCTAAGTAAGGCTAATGGAAAGAGCACTTCAACTGCATGACTGAGCAGAGAAGCCTTGGAACAGTCTGCAAGGAATCTCAGTCTCTGTGGTTCTGCTGGGAACAGGAGATAAGGGTCTAAGGGACACCAAAGAGGGGTCTGCTCTTTTCCAATCTGTGCATTCCTACAGAACAATCCCTGGCAATCACCCTTTGCAGAAGAGAAACATGAAAGATTTGGCCAAAGAATCAGGGTCATCTGCCCTTTATCAGTTCAGTAAAGGCTCACTCTGGCCAGTTTCTAACCTTTTAACCCAATGGAGCCTTCATTTGCACTCGAATAATGACATTCCTGTATGGAGTGCAACCTCCAGTTTCCACTTCTTAAACTTTAGAAACCTGGCACCCATCATCTTCTTGTGTGCTCAGGCCTTAAAACCATTGCCTGGGCAAAAGCTATACACATCCCCAAATGTAAAACTCTACATTGTGAGTCTTAATCTAATAGTAATCTTGCTTGTTAAAGCTTTGGCCAGACACAGAAAAAGAACATCCTTACCCCCTGCTGCTGCCACCGACTAAGATACTACTCACTCTTTGAGAAGGAAGAATGCCCATTTAATGCCTATTCTCCACCTGTTTAATATGTATAGCAGCCCTGAGCTGTAATAGTAAGTCATCGGAGATTCTAGGAGCTGACATAAAAACAACCCAAACAAACCGAGGCTAAATCTTTGTATTCATTTCTAAATATCCAAACACCGTCTATGCTAATAATTTTGCTGCACAATGTTTGTGGGGGGAAAAAGAAGATCTTTAGAAACTAGGGATTGTGGTTTAACTTCCCTGGTTCCAAAGAAATCAGTATCTGCATACATTAGCGTATCATGGCTTTTCTCCCTAGAAATGATGCGCCATACACAAATGAAGCTGGTAAGTAGATACATTTCAATAAAAGGACACATGCTGATAAAGCAATAATTGATGTTTGCCCATTTTATATATATCGCTATTCCAGGGCAAATTTGACCCCAAAACCAATTTCCATAGCCGTTTGTATTTATCTAAAAGACGCTCATTTACGACATTCAGCTTTCTTGCAATGTATCTTAAGAAAAGTTTACATGGGGCAAACAAAATGAAGAAAAAAAAATGCCTTAAGCCTAAGTACACACAGGCCCTTTTCTCCTATTTACCATCCTATCCCATGTGAAAAAGACTTTAGGATATTCTCAGAGCTACCCACTGATGTCTCTATTAGAGGTAGTGATTAACAATGCATTTGATATTCAAAGCAGTGTTAGTTCCATACAGCGCACTATTATCATCTTCAATGCTAATTTATGTATCTGCTTATATGTGGCTCCATGTTGTGCCCTGTATTATGCATATATTGTGAGATTGTCTAGACTCATTAGACATTAAATGCCTTGCAGAAAATTACACCACTGCCTGTTCCCTATAATAGATGATTATCTGTTGTTTGCCTTATCGCAACCTGTGAATTATGTCTTGATAAATTTTCAAAAATTATAACAACCAAAATACTTCCGCTCATACTTCCACTTATGCCAGGGATATATATCCTCTGCTCTGAGCAACTTTGCAATCCATAGTCCAGTTTTTTAATAAAAAAAAAAAAAAAGAAGCTAAAGTCTGGAATGCCACCATCATCCACTGGACACTTTGCATGCAGTTTCATGTGTGGAGTGACTAGATAATGGTAACTCCATTCCAATACATTATTTTCATATTTGGGAGACTGAATGTGAATGTTTCACAGGACAGCTGACAGTGATTTGGGGGGGATTCACAATTGTTTTATTTAAGGTAGGAGGGAACCATGTAGATGGACACACATCTAGAAGGACCACTAACTATGGTGACTGAGGTGGTAGAAGTGGAGAATCTTTTTTAAAAAGGGCCCAATCTAAATGGCATGTTGATCCCTTTTATGTTGGGACCCACTGGTTAATAAACCTGAAATAGCTAACAAAGCACATAAATAGTAATGCAATGCATTGCTTTCCATGTACTACGCCAAATACAAACATTCCATCATCATGACTGTCAATACAGTGCATTTAGGAGAGGATGCAAGATGAAAGGTACTGTGGAAGCACCACCTCATCCATAAACACTATGAAGAAATAAACAGGACAGAGATGAGAATTTCAAGCCTCCAGTTTTTACGGTTTACAGCTAACACTAACAGTGAATGTGGAGATGTTATCAGGAACAAATATGAAATAGCTGGAAACAGGCTTGCCATGGTTACAGGGGCTAATGGAAAAATCAATTGAATCACAGCCTGGTGTTTAAAACCATAGATAAAAGTTTAATCCTTAAGGATGCTCTATACACAGGTGTCATAGGGGAGAAACCCATTACACTTCAAAAAAACTGAAACTGATTAGAGGTTCCATATCACAAATGCTTTAAACTTTAAGGACAGGCAAGAAAGCAATAATTAGAACATTAATGCAAAGCTCAATGTACCCTTTTGCCATTTTAATAAAACTGTCTTTTACGCTTTGAAGTGTAATCAAGTTGAGGAGGTGACTTAAATTAGGACCTCAACTTAAGACTTGAATACGTCCCACCATTTAAATATGCAAAATGGTGACTTTTGTGGGTTGTGCTTCATTATGTTACAGTCATGTGCTCTCACTACACAAAGGTGTCAGCAGCAACGTATCTTGTGGATCGGTCTTCAATAAAACAGGAATGTCCTCTTCCTGGGATTATATATTTTGTAGTAATTTGTTGGATTCCAATAAATAAATGAAAGGGAAAGTTTCAATAAAGCCACATACCCAGGAGGAATAATGCAAGTTATGCGGGATGTTATGGTACCAAAAATAAGATTTTACTCACCGGTAAATCTATTTCTCGTAGTCCGTAGTGGATGCTGGGTACTCCGTAAGGACCATGGGGAATAGACGGGCTCCGCAGGAGACTGGGCACTCTAAAGAAAGATTTAGGTCTACCTGGTGTGCACTGGCTCCTCCCCCTATGACCCTCCTCCAAGCCTCAGTTAGGATACGGTGCCCGGAAGAGCTGACACAATAAGGAAGGATTTTGAATCCCGGGTAAGACTCATACCAGCCACACCAATCACACCATATAACTCGTGATAGGAACCCCGGTTAACAGTATGATAACAATGGAGCCTCTGACCAGATGGCTCGCAATAACAACCCGATTTTTGTAACAATAACTATTTACAAGTATTGCAGACAATCCGCACTTGGGATGGGCGCCCAGCATCCACTACGGACTACGAGAAATAGATTTACCGGTGAGTAAAATCTTATTTTCTCTGACGTCCTAGTGGATGCTGGGTACTCCGTAAGGACCATGGGGATTATACCAAAGCTCCCAAACGGGCGGGAGAGTGCGGATGACTCTGCAGCACCGAATGAGAGAACTCCAGGTCCTCCTCAGCCAGGGTATCAAATTTATAAAATTTTGCAAACGTGTTTGCCCCTGACCAAGTAGCAGCTCGGCAAAGTTGTAAAGCCGAGACCCCTCGGGCAGCCACCCAAGATGAGCCCACCTTCCTTGTGGAATGGGCTTTTACAGATTTAGGCTGCGGTAGTCCCACCGCAGAATGCGCCAGCTGAATAGCGCTACAAATCCAGCGCGCGATAGTCTGCTTAGAAGCAGGTGCACCCAGCTTGTTGGGTGCATATAAAATAAACAGCGAGTCAGTTTTTCCTGACTCCAGCCGTCCTGGAAATATAAATTTTCAGGGCCCTGACTACTTCCAGAAACTTTGAATCCTCCAAGTCCCTAGTAGCCGCAGGCACCACAATAGGTTGGTTCATGTGAAAAGCTGATACCACCTTCGGGAGAAACTGAGGATGAGTCCTCAACTCTGCCCTATCCATATGGAAAATCAGATAGGGGCTTTTACAGGACAAAGCCGCCAATTCTGACACACGTCTGGCCGAAGCCAGAGCCAACAACATAACCACTTTCCACGTGAGCTATTTTAAATCCACAGTCTTAAGTGGCTCAAACCAATGTGATTTCAGAAACTCCAAAACCACATTGAGATCCCAAGGTGCCACTGGGGGCACAAAAGGAGGCTGAATATGCAGAACTCCCTTGACAAAAGTCTGAACTTCAGGTAGTGAAGCCAGTTCTTTCTGGAAGAAAATAGACAGGGCCGAGATCTGGACCTTAATGGACCCCAATTTGAGGCCCAACGTCACACCTGCTTGCAGGAAATGCAGGAATCGACCCAGTTGAAATTCCTCCGTTGGGGCCTTCTTGGCCTCACACCAAGCAACATATTTTCGCCAAATGCGGTGATAATGTTTTGCGGTGACATCCTTCCTGGCCTTGATCAGGGTAGGGATGACTTCCTCCGGAATGCCTTTTTCCTTTAGGATCCGGCGTTCAACCGCCATGCCGTCAAACGCAGCCGCGGTAAGTCTTGGAACAGACAGGGTCCCTGCTGCAGCAGGTCTTGTCTGAGCGGCAGAAGCCAAGGGTCCTCTGCAAGCATCTCTTGAAGCTCCGGGTACCAAGCTCTTCTTGGCCAATCCGGAGCCACGAGAATAGTTCTCACTCCTCGCTTTCTTATTATTCTCAGTACTTTGGGTATGAGAGGTAGAGGAGGAAACACATAAACCGACTGGTACACCCACTGTGTCACTAGAGCGTCCACAGCGATCGCCTGAGGGTCCCTTGACCTGGCGCAATATCTTTTTAGCTTTTTGTTGAGGCGGGACGCCATCATGTCCACCTGTGGTTTTTCCCAACGGTTTACCAGCATCTGGAAGACTTCTGGATGAAGTCCCCATTCTCCCGGGTGGAGGTCGTGCCTGCTGAGGAAGTCTGCTTCCCAGTTGTCCACTCCCGGAATGAACACTGCTGTCAGTGCTAACACATGATTCTCTGCCCATCGGAGAATCCTTGTGACTTTTGCCATTGCCCTCCTGCTTCTTGTGCCGCCCTGTCTGTTTACATGGGCGACCGCCGTGATGTTGTCTGATTGGATCAGTACCGGCCGGTTCTGAAGCAGGGGCCTTGCTTGGCTTAGGGCATTGTAAATGGCCCTTAGCTCCAGAATATTTATGTGAAGCGAAATCTCCTGATTTGACCACAGTCCTTGGAAATTTCTTCCCTGTGTGACTGCACCCCAGCCCCGAAGGCTGGCATCCGTGGTCACCAGGACCCAGTCCTGTATTCCGAATCTGCGGCCCTCTAGTAGATGAGCCCTCTGCAGCCACCACAGCAGCGACACCCTGGTCCTTGCCGACAGGGTTATTCGCTGTTGCATCTGGAGATGGGACCCGGACCATTTGTCCAACAGGTCCCACTGGAAAGTCCTTGCGTGGAACCTTCCAAATGGAATCGCCTCGTACGAAGCTACCATTTTTCCCAGGACTCGTGTGCATTGATGTACCGACACCTGTCCCGGTTTTAGGATGTCTCTGACTAGAGATGACAACTCCTCGGCTTTTTCCACTGGAAGAAACACTCTTTTCTGGTCTGTGTCCAGAATCATTCCCAGGAACAGAAGACGTGTCGTCGGGACCAGCTGTGACTTTGGAATATTGAGAATCCAGCCGTGCTGTTGTAGCACTTCCCTAGAAAGCGCTACCCCCACTACCAACTGTTCCTTGGACCTCGCCTTTATCAGGAGATCGTCCAAGTACGGGATAATTAAAACTCCCTTCTTGCGAAGGAGTATCATCATTTCGGCCATTACCGTGGTAAAGACCCTCGGTGCCGTGGATAACCCAAACGGCAGCGTCTGGAACTGATAGTGACAGTCCTGTACCACAAATCTGAGGTACTCCTGGTGAGGAGGGTAAATGGGGACATGGAGGTACGCATCCTTGATGTCCAGGGAGACCATGTAATCCCCCTCGTCCAGGCTCGCAATAACCGCCCTGAGCGATTCCATCTTGAACTTGAACCTCTTGATATAAGTGTTCAAGGATTTTAGATTTAAGATGGGTCTCACCGAACCGTCCGGTTTCGGTACCACAAACATTGTGGAATAGTAACCCTTTCCTTGCTGAAGGAGGGGTACTTTGACAATCACTTGCTGTGAATACAGTTTTTGAATAGCCACCAACACCGCCTCCCTGGCAGAGGGAGTTGCCGGTAAGGCAGATTTTAGGAAACGGCGGGGGGGAGACGTCTCGAATTCCAGCTTGTACCCCTGAGATATTACTTGAAAAACCCAGGGATCCACTTGTGAGAGATCCCACTGAGCGCTGAAATTCCTGAGCCGGGCCCCCACCGTCCCCGGGTCCGCCTGCGCAGCCCCAGCGTCATGCTGTGGACTTACCGGACGCGGGGGAGGACTTCTGCTCTTGGGAACTAGCTGTGTGTTGCAGCTTTTTTCCTCTACCTTTGCCTCTCGGCAGAAAGGATGAGCCTCTAGCCCTCTTGCTTTTCTGGGGCCGAAAGGACTGTACCTGATAATACGGTGCTTTCTTTTGCTGTGGGGCAGCCTGTGGCAAAAAGGTCGATTTCCCAGCAGTAGCTGTGGACACGAGGTCCGAAAGACCATCCCCAAACAGTTCCACCCCTTTATAGGGCAAAACTTCCATGTGCCGCTTAGAGTCGGCATCGCCAGACCATTGCCGAGTCCATAACCCCCTTCTGGCGGCAATGGACATAGCGCTTATTCTTGATGCCAGCCGGCAAATATCCCTCTGTGCATCACGCATGTATAAGACTGCATCTTTTATATGCTCAATCGTCAGCAAAATATTGTCCCTATCCATGGTATCAATATTATCCGACAGGGAATCTGACCACGCAGCAGCAGCACTGCACATCCAAGCTGATGCAATCGCTGGTCGCAATATAATGCCCGTGTGTGTGTAAATAGCTTTTAGGGTAGCTTCCTGCTTTCTATCAGCAGGTTCCTTCAGGGTAGCCGTATCCGGAGACGGTAGTGCCACCTTCTTTGATAAGCGTGTCAGCGCCTTATCTACCCTAGGGGGTGTTTCCCAACGTGACCTATCCTCTAGCGGGAAAGGGTACGCTGCCAATAACCGTTTTGAAATTATCAATTTCTTATCGGGGGAAGTCCACGCTTCCTCACACACCTCATTTAATTCCTCAGATGTAGGAAAAACTACAGGTATTTTTTTCTCACCAAACATAATACCCTTTTTTGTGGTACCTGGGGTATTATCAGAAATGTGTAATACATTTTTCATTGCCTCAATCATGTAACGGGTGGACCTATTGGAGGGTACACTAGTCTCATCATCGTCGACACTGGAGTCGGTATCCGTGTCGACGTCTGTATCTGTCACCTGAGGTAGCGGGCGTGTTAAAGCCCCTGATGACATTTGAGACGCTGGAACAGGCACAAGCTGTGTAGCCGGCTGTCCTATGTCGTCAAACCTTTTGTGTAAGGAGTTGACACTTTCACGCAATTCCTTCCATAAGTCCAACCACACAGGTGTCGACCCCGCAGGGGGTGACATCACATTCACAGGCATTTGCTCCGCCTCCACATCATTTTCCTCCTCATACATGTCGACACCGCAGTACCGACACACAGCAGACACACAGGGAATGCTCTTACAGAGGACAGGACCCCACAAAGCCCTTTGGGGAGACAGAGGGAGAGTATGCCAGCACACACCAGAGCGTTATATATCACAGGGATATCACCTATAAAAACGTGTTTTCCCCTTATAGCTGCATAATATATTTATACTGCGCCTAATTTGTGCCCCCCCTCTCTTTTTTACCCTTTTCTGTAGTGCAGGACTGCAGGGGAGAGCCAGGGAGCTTCCTTCCAGCGGAACTGTGAAGGAAAAATGGCGCCAGTGTGCTGAGGGAGATGGCTCCGCCCCTTTTTCGGCGGGCTTTCTCCCGCTATTGTAAAAGTTCTGGCAGGGGTTAATAAGCACCCATATAGCCCCTGGGGCTATATATGGTGCCAGTTCGCCAGCCAAGGTGTTAATATTGCTGCTCAGGGCGCCCCCCCCCCCAGCGCCCTGCACCCATCAGTGGCCGCAGTGTGTGGTGTGCATGAGGAGCAATGGCGCACAGCTGCAGTGCTGTGCGCTACCTTGGAGAAGACAGAAGTCTTCAGCCGCCGATTTTCCGGACCTTCTTGCTTCTGGCTCTGTAAGGGGGACGGCGGCGCGGCTCCGGGAACGGACGACGAGGTCGGGTCCTGTGTTCGATCCCTCTGGAGCTAATGGTGTCCAGTAGCCTAAGAAGCCCAAGCTACCACCACTTAGGTAGGTTCGCTTCTTCTCCCCTTAGTCCCTCGATGCAGTGAGCCTGTTGCCAGCAGGTCTCACTGAAAATAAAAAAACTAACATATACTTTCTTCCTAGGAGCTCAGGAGAGCCCCTAGTGTGCATCCAGCTCGGCCGGGCACAGAAATCTAACTGAGGCTTGGAGGAGGGTCATAAGGGGAGGAGCCAGTGCACACCAGGTAGACCTAAATCTTTCTTTAGAGTGCCCAGTCTCCTGCGGAGCCCGTCTATTCCCCATGGTCCTTACGGAGTACCCAGCATCCACTAGGACGTCAGAGAAACATTGCTTATTTTTGTGATGTTCACAATCCTGTAATAACTAGAAATACGTACAGCCTAAAATGCCTCCTACTGGACGTTGCGCCTAATTCTATCTTCCCCAATGGATAACTGAGTGCACTGTGCGCTCACAAATCTTATCAAAAAGAACCAAGCTAAAAAGGAATTTTATATACCTGACCTACATTTAATTAGAGATGAGCGGATTCGGTTTTACTCGGATTTACTCGGTTCTCAAAACGGCATCCGATTGGCTATCCAAAACACGTGACATCCGTGAGCCAATAAGATACCATTTTGAGAACCGAGTAAATCCGAGTAAAACCAAATCCGCTCATCTCTACATTTAATACATTAATAATGCATGTGCTGTGACCTTTTATTTCTCTGTCTACATTTTAACTCATCTGACACAAAGAGTTTACAGTTATGAGCTGATTTAAAGATGGCCGTCATCTTGATCAATAGTTACATGGTTACCACAGCAACATGCACAGCAGTTATTAAAGGTCTTTCTTTACGCAACACTAAAATATTCAAACGTTGACGCACATTCCAAAATTAAACCTTACGAGGTAGGATGAGAAATGATTCTATCCTTCCCAATATAATTGTATTCACACAATAATTTGTTTTGTGTAAAAGACATAAACCCCCAATTGTTTTATGAATAAACTGTGCAATAAAACAAGGACAATTCAATTGAAACCAAATAACCGCACTTACTTGCTAATGAAAGATGAGCCCTTTGACTTAAAATGGCACCATATTTGTTCAGAGCTAAGCACTGGTAAAATCCTTCATCAGACGGCTCTCCTTTCCTTCCCTCCACCTCTTGGATGTACAAGGACCCATTGTACAAAGTCGAGATCCGTTCATTCTCCACAATCTTTGCTCCATTTTTCATCCACACAACTGTGACTGGACGTTCTCCGCGAGCCTGACAATCTAAAACCACTGCATCCTTCCGAGAAACTACTACATCCACAGGTTCTTTCACAAATAACAGGTCGCTAAGACACCAAGACCCTGTGAGGATAAAAAGATTTTGTATAGTAAAGAAATTATATTGAAACATTGATCAGCAAGTAATTTCAAAGAGACTGCTCCTTTATAAAAGATGGTTTGTTAGTTCTTGTTAATGTCAAGCAACAGTGCACCTTATCTTATGACAATTGCTCTCTTGATAGCACTGGTTGATTCCTTGTATATGTGGATCATATTATGGTTTACTCTGACTCATTAATGCATGCAAATATGCAGAGAAGAAACGCTCACTGTCTGGAGCACAAGGGTTATATGTTTCAGAAAATCTATACAGAAATAAAGTAGAAATCAAATTTGAGCTATGTAGTCATTTCAATAATTAGTGTACCATTTAAACATGTAATGTACCTAAACTGATTACGATAACAGTAACAAGATTGACATTCTTTTTTAATCCTTAATTCCTATGATTCCCTTTAAATATACAAGATGATTTAGAGAGAAAGAGTAGCCAGTAAACATAAGAGTATATGTTAGATAATTCACTTGTTATGTTGATTCAGAACATATTTTAATTTTGTGTATTTCTATGTAATTTGCTAGAGAGAATTCTGAAAATATAAACATTCTGGCAAAAATGAGTTCACTGATTCACTATGAATCACTATGGCAATAATTCAAGGCAAGGGTTTACCTTGTTTCATTGCAAAGTTATATTTGTTTACCAAACACTCGTAAACGAGCACATTTAAAAGAAGATGAGAACTCACAATGTGAGGTTTCACTGTCATTAACAGGGAAACAAGAGGTAAAGCGGTTTGCTAATTTTACAAGCTTGTCACAGAGATCCTAAACAAGAAAACTCATAAAAGTTGGATTTTTACAAGAAATCATTAACATCCCTTCCTCTTTATAAACACGCAGGTTTTCTGCCCCTGGGGAAATTTAGTACATACACACCCATCTCTGTTGAGGCTGAGATCATCTCTATTGATAACTGCATATCTACATATTTTGTAATACATTTTACATAGAAATATGAATCTCTCTCCGATTACCAGTGTACGAGAGAAAAAGTGTTTAGTGCCTGTTAATGTTTAATATTTAATATTACTTTAATATTGCCTGTTCTCTTACTAGGTACGTTTCCAAAACCTACCAACTTGATCAATTCACTTCGTCTTTTACATTTCAGCAGATACTTTTAGATGAAGAACAGAGTAACTTCCTAATATCTGTGACTCTTGCTGCTAGATCTCAGTGGGAGAGGGATTAAGGAACCTTTACTTCCACTGTTTGTGTATTGCCAACTGTTACAGAAATGCGGAACTAATTGGCTGCTTACTGTCTCTTGCAGTGGGGATTACTTAATTACCCGATACACATTTTCTTAACTGAACAGATCTCCAAAGGAAATAACATGCCTCTTTTTTTTTTCTTTTTTACCTAACAAAACAATCCTGGTTTTCCATCCATCACAGCAAGAGATAAAAAGAAGTCAGATAATTCAGAGACCCAGCCTTAGGACAATCTCTGTAGCCCTACTCTTAATCAGTCCCTTTAATCTTTGTTGTTTTTTAGGGTATTAAGGTTTAAGGTGACATATACAAATAGGTTTGGACTCCCCATTAACAATTGATTTTACAGGTCACCCTCAATAACTGGACTCTGAGAAACCAGTATGTAATCTCAGATATTTCACACGAGATCCTGCACTTTGGACAAATACATTTTGAGCTGTTTCTCTGCTATCCAAGAACTGTGAAATCCATCACAAACTAGCTTTATCTGATCTCAGTTGCCAATAATGGCACATTCAATCCTCTCTGACTGATGTGTACATTCCTAAACCTTTCTGTAGGTCAGCATTTGTGCAGTGACAAGAAGCGTTAATTGGTATAACACAAACCTAATATGGGGGCAATAAAATGACAACCATTACATAAAAGATGTGTAATGCAGGTATTACCCAGATAAAAAGCACTTATTAGTATATAAACCATGCATACACTAAAAAAATAAAAATCATCAAAAGGACATGTCTATACAAATAGCACACTAACTGGCAGATTTTGGTTACTTTATATATAATGCATCAACTAAGATACAGTCATGAAGCACCAGGATAGTATAGGTAATATCACAAAACAAAAATAAAAGCCACTGGTGACTATTAGGGGGATCAGATTTAACCTCGGTCTTGTAAACATACTTGGAAACGAAAGGTGTTGTGTGGAAAGTATTTCTATAGCTTTATAAAAAAATATATATCTTTATTCAAAGATACTTGTACTAGGGTAAATTATTACATCAAACTACACTATGGCCACTCTACCCTGAACGCAGTCACTG
This sequence comes from Pseudophryne corroboree, assembly GCF_028390025.1. Classification (NCBI taxonomy): domain Eukaryota; kingdom Metazoa; phylum Chordata; class Amphibia; order Anura; family Myobatrachidae; genus Pseudophryne; species Pseudophryne corroboree. Next base: position 292,762,047 of record NC_086449.1, read on the forward strand.
ATACATACTTTTCTGCAAATCAAGGAAATCATTTCAACAACAACTACATGCAAATAATATTGAATCAGTACCTAAACTATTTGCCACAAGTATATAGTTAAAATATGATACACTTAGTATTCTGCAAACAAGCAATACTGTCACAATCACTCTAAACTTATTGATTTAAATCAAACTTTGTTATTGCAACACATAAACTCTTTTCATTAATCCTAACATTTAGTTGCTGCAATAATAAGCACATTGCTAAAAATATGCATTTAATATCTAGCTTTTTTAAAGGGGGGGGGGGGGGGGGGCAATTACAAATAGCAACCTAGCGCAGAACATCATTAAGATACCCTAAAGAAATTGACACACATTGTCTGAAGGAATACATCAATAATACAACATGTATTCTATTTGATCAAGATTTTGCATTAAATCCACTTTTTGTAGAACAGCACATTACATAGAGAAGATGATCTATAAGCAACATTTTACATTAAATAGATTAAAAAAAAATATGTGACTGGTCCGGATTCAAACTTTATTTTCTTTCCAGAACTAGGCAACATGGTATAATAATGATGGGTACATGTACAAGATTAGCAATGCATCTCTCTACCGGTGGTAATGAGAGCAAGGTGAGCCAGCAACAAGATAAGCGAACAGTATGCAGGGTAAAGAGATGGCACTGGAAAACAAATCTGCAATGACTTGTGACCTGCATCATCACTACTAGGAATATTGCACAGGTCCACGTCTCTTCTACCTATGTGTAAGAACGATCAGGAGGGAGAGAGGGGAAGTAGTAGTTGCCTGATGCCAGCAGAGGCCATGCACAGGAAGGCGACACGGGTCACTCTCACCCGCACTGCTGCAATTGCAAAGTTTACTGGAAGCAAATGCTGCCTACTCTCACCTGGAAGGGTAACCAGGGCTGCCAGGAGCAGCAGCCCCCGAGCCATCCTCCTCATGCACGGTTCCATTTACCGGGACTGTGTACACATGCTACAGCTGGGGTCCTTTCACTGGCAGTGGCTCTCACGGTCTCTCACTCGCACCAGGCGCCTCTCAGCGCTGCGGGACTTTTTTCTGAAACCACAGCTCCTGCGCAGGCACACAGAAGGAGGAGGCGGAGGGAGAGTGCACATAGGTGGGGGGACGCTGGACAGAGGGACAGGGGGAAACCTTGGAGTGGCCGGGACTACATAGTGCATCCTCTTGCTGTGAGCGGGGGGAGGGGTCAGGGGCTGAGGCATGTGGTGCTGGTGGTGAGGGTGTGTGTCACACTCACAGCACGAGGCTGTGCAGGGCAGGAGGTCATGGGTCTGGGTAGCGCCTGGAGCTCACATGTTATCCCCCTTCCCAACCAGCATTTAGGAGCAGTCCGGCCATGGCCTGAAATGCCCCTCATGCATCTGGATGTGACCTGTCCCTGTAATACATGTCTGCAAGGGACAAGCTGGGGTGCTACAGCTGAGGCATAACTAGGGCACTGAGTGACAGATGGGGCACACCAGCCCTAACTCCTTCCATTCCACGTCACCCGCAGCCATAAATAATCTATGGGACTCCCCTGCCACACACACATTCCAGTGACAGTCGTCTGCATCGCCGGGGTCACCTCTCACTGCTGCTGAGTGCCGTCACTTTCTGCACATTATTAACCCTTCCTGTGCTAACACATTTTCTCCAACTTTCACTTCCTCACTGTCTTCTCATGTTCAAGAATGTCAGCAAAGTGAGCACATCATGTCATGTCTGCAATAATTACTCCTTCAGCCTAATATCTGCAGTTATATGACTTGTCACTATGAGGTTAATAACGTTTCCTAATGACACTTTAGAGGTTTTCCGTTTCAACTCATACAGGTTATGACAATGATGAGTTCCATTTAGAACTGCCGTATATAGGAGAGATGGCCACTGAGTAGGAGTAGGAAAAATATGTTTGCATCATTTTTCTTGCTCATATCAGCAAGCCATAGAGAAAGGTCAGCTTGCACATAGTCCTAATTGACTAAAGTATGATTTGAACTTGTATGTGATAAACTGTAATCTAAATGATCCACAATTTAACAAGTGGGATGTTTTAGCAATAATTCCCTCTGTATGTTGCATCATTTCCACGGCTGTTTCCAAAATTAAACCCAAACCCACCTGGGTATACTATAAAAAGAAAAACTATTGTTGTACATGAAAATACAACACATTAGAAATATTGTTGGCATTAAATATTGCATTATAGGGGTCCTTTGAGCAGATAACGCAGAGATTGATTCCAAACAACCGCTGTGACCAATGGTATCCGGACTCCAGGTCGACAGCACAAAGGTCGACACACCTTAGGTCGACGCCAATTGGTCGACACACCTTAGGCCGACATGGACAAAAGGTCGACATTGACAAAAGGTTGACATGGAAAAAGGTCGACATGAGTTTTTCACGATTTTTTTCTTTTTTTTAACCTTTTCATACTTAACGATCCACGTGGACTACGATTGGAACGGTAAAGTGTGCCGAGCGAAGCGGTAGCGGAGCGAAGGCACCATGCCCGAAGCTCGCTCGCCATGCTAGGGGACGCGGTGCACTAATTGGGGTTCCCGGTCACTCTACGAAGAAAACGACACCAAAAAAACATACAAAACTCATGTCGACATTGTTCCTGTCGACCTTTTGTCCATGTCGACATTTTGTCCATGTCGACATTTTGTCCATGTCGACCTAAGGTGTGTCGACCAATTGGCGTCGACCTAAGGTGTGTCGACCTTTGTGCTGTCGACCCTCAGTCCCAGACCCGTGACCAATAATGAGCCTATTAAAATTGATAGATCATTATAGGCCAATGCATAAAATGCATTCAAATAAGGATATCTATCAACCTCTGTTTGCTGGCAATGCTTAACCAGAGATGAATGACCTCTTCCGATTAAGCCATACACTTCTGATCCCATCTTTCAACTCTAGGGTCAAGCAGCGGACCAGCCTGTATGTGGCCATCTTGAAACACTTTGTTGAAAATCCCATTGTAAAGGCTTCACCTTAGCTCTTTAGTAGTGTTAGGATTTATTTTAGCTTGTAATGTTTTCTCGTTCACCACTGAAATGCTGCGTTTCAGAAACAACATTGCGAGGGGAAATCTGCATACAGTAACCATCTAGAATTAAAATGGAAACAAAGCAATAATGTGTTACCCTGAATAGATATGTTTTGCAGTAAAGTGATTTTAGTACTGTAAGTAGGCATGGCTGTTTTTTGTGGTGATTGTTTTTCCATTTGATTCTATCTAAGCTATATGGTTGCCATCATCGCTTGCTGTGTTTTCGATGTTTCTCAGGTGTTATCAGAACACTGACTCAGCTGCAGTGTGCTTTGCGTATGTGCAACTTATGCCCTCATTTATCAATGAGTGATAAATTTCACTGTGAGTGATAAATTGCACCAGCCAATCAGCTCCTAACTGCCATGTTATAGACCAGTGATGGCTAACCTTGACACTCCAGCTGTTGTTGAATTACACATCCCAGCATGCCCTGCATCAGTTTTCGCAAGGCCAAATAGCAAAACTGTGGCAGGGCATGCTGGGATTTGTAGTTCAACAACAGCTGGAGTGTCAAGGTTAGCCATCACTGTTATAGACTGTGGGGTCTATTCATGAAACAGTGAAAAGAGTGGAGAAGTGAGCCTGTGTAGAAGTTGGCCATGGCAACCAATCAGCTGCTCTGAACAATTGTATAGTAAGCAAATTATAAATGTTACTTCAATGCTGATTGGTTGCCATGTGCAACTTCTCCACACTTTTCACTGCTTCATGAATAGACCCCTGTGTTTGAAAAATGACAGTTAGGAGAGGATTGGCTGGTGCAATTTATCACTCATTGATAAATAAGGGCATTAGTTTTCTAACATTAGGGTTCTTGCATCCTCTTCAGCACAATGGGAGGCCATAGAAAAGATGTTGTGTAACCTGCTTGGTACAAGTACCAGCTGTAGAGCAGTTTATGCAACACATATTCAGATGTCAGACCAGTCATCCACACTGAGAGGTTCACAATACCACTTTCCCTCTGCAGTTCATGTGTACAGTATTTTGATGAGGTGGGAAGCAGAATAGAGTTATAAAAGAAGGCGAGGAACCTCCAAGGCAGGTGGCCGCCCAGCCTGACAGACGTTTAGAGGGGAGGGAGGGAGTAGTCTGGATGAGAGTCTATGAGAGTATGTGTAAAAATTGTTAAAGTTGTATTTATTGGTCAAATGTAGGTGTCATAGGGAAAGGCGGTCCTGAAGTTGAGAGAATGTAGGGAACACACCACTAAAGGCAAGATTATTATGTAACTTAATTCCTGACCTAAACCACAGAGAAAATGTTGATTGGGATAGCCCAGGGGGAAATCTGAAAAACACCAGAGTGGCAATGAAGGGGGCCGAGCTGGGGCTATAGACAGAGCTGCAAGTGGGGCGGTACGGCGTACCAGTAAGAAATTACCAGCCGGTATGCCGTACCACCGCCGGGCCGTCCACCATACTGCATCTTGCTGGCTTAGTTCTGTGTGAGGGGAGGAGAGAGTAGCCTCTCCTGCCCCTCAATTCTCTGTGATGCTCAGTCTCACTCTCCAGCGGCGGCAGGATCAATCTGAATAAGGCACCGGTTTGCTAGCCAATCAGCTCGCGGACCGCGGCAGCCGTGGCTCCTGATTGGCTAACGAACTGGCACCTCATTTGAGATACCCGCCGCCAGAGACCTCACCGGATTTCTGGAGCATTGAGGGGCAGAAGAGTTGCTGCGCTCTCCTCCCCTCACATAGCAGCAACAGAGCCAGTGGTGAGCCGGAGGGGGCAATGTATATCTGGCACAGTGGGGGTAATGTATATCTGGCACTGTGGGGGCATTGTATATCAGTCACAGTGGGGGGCATTGTATATCAGGCACAGTGGGGGGCATTGTATATCAGGCACAGTGGGGGCAATGTATATCTGGCACTGTGGGGGCAATGTATATCTGGCACTGTGGGGGCAATGTATATCTGGCACAGTGGGGTAATGTATATCTGGCACAGTGGGGTAATGTATATCTGGCACAGTGGGGGGCATTGTATATCAGGCACAGTGGGGGCAATGTATATCTGGCACAGTGGGGGTAATGTATATCTGGCACAGTGGGGGTAATGTATATCTGGCACTGTGGGGGCAATGTATATCTGGCACAGTGGAGGCATTTGTATATCTGGCACAGTGGGGGCATTTGTGTATCTGGCACAGTGGGGGCATTTGTGTATCTGGCACAGTGGGGGCATTTGTGTCTCTGGCACTGTGGAGGCATTTGTGTATCTGGCACAGTGGAGGCATTTGTGTATCTGGCACAGTGGGGGCATTTGTGTATCTGGCACAGTGGGGGCATTTGTGTATCTGGCACTGTGGGGGCATTTGTGTATCTGGCACTGTGGGGGCATTTGTGTATCTGGCACTGTGGGGGCATTTGTGTATCTGGCACTGTGGGGGCATTTGTGTATCTGGCACTGTGGGGGCATTTGTGTATCTGGCACTGTGGGAGCAATGTATATCTGGCACTGTGGGGCAACGTGTATCTGGCACTATTGGGGTCATATGTGTATCTGGACTCCCCATATGTGTATCACACCCCATGTGGCATTTGGCCACGCCCATTTTTTGGTGCACACAGTACCTATAAGACATTTTTTCTACTTGAACCTCTGGCTATAGAATATAGGTTATTATATCTGTGCCATATGGACAAGCTTGCTGTATGACGGGACAGGCCTCCCCCTGGGGGGGCTCCTGGGTGGGATGCCAATGTCTGTAATTCACCCAGGTCTGGTTAAAGACCGCTTCAGATGCATGGGTGGGAAGTTGTCTCGGACAGGTATGCAGTCTCCTTCAAGAGACGTCTCCCTCACCAGTTTTGCACCACAGTTATCCCTTTGGATCCGTTAAAGGCGCAAGCTCTGCAAAAGGTTGTCGGTTCCCTCCTGAAATCCGGAGTGGTAGTGCCGGTTCCTCTGGCCCAGAGAGGCAGAGGTTACTACTCGACCCTGTTTCTATTTCTGAAACACAATGGGTCTTTCCGGCCAATACTCAACCTCAAATCACTGAACAAGTTTGTGAGAGTATCCAAGTTCTCTATGGAAACAATGCACTCAATTGTACTGGCTATTGAACCCAGACACTATATGGTATCCCTGGATATATAGGATGCGTATCTGCATATACCTATTGCCATGTTGCATCAGCAGTATCTGCGGTTTGCTATTGGCAACCTCCACTATCAGTTCCAGGCTCTGCCATTTGGACTGGCTACAGCTCCTCGGATCTTCACCAAGGTCATGGTCGTAATGACAGCCCATCTCCGTCACCAGGAAGTCAGGATCCTGCCGTATCTGGACGACTTGCTGATTCTGGCAAACTCCCATGATGTCCTCCTCAGTCATCCGCAACTGACGGTAAGCTTCCTACAAGCCCACGGGTGGCTCATCAATTGGAATAAATCCTCGCTGGTCCCAGCTCAGAGCATGGTGCACCTGGGGGCACTCCTGGACACACACAGGCAACAACTGTTTCTGTCTTCAGAAAAAGTCCTAAGACTTCAAGACAGGATAAGATGCTTCCTTTGTTGCCACAGAGTGTGAATACGCTTAGCGATGCAAGTACTTGGACTGATGGTGTTGGCATTCAACATGGTAGAGTACGCTCAATTTCATTCTCGCCCTCTGCAGAGGTTAATCCTTTCCAAGTGAGACGGCCTACCTCATCGGATCAGATTTCACATGATCACTTTGATTCCGGAGGTTCGTCTGTCGCTGACCTGGTGGCTACAGGACCAGCAATTGAGCAGGACCTTTCTAGATTCCCGACTGGGTCCTGCTGACAATGGATGCCAGTCTGAGGGGATGGGGTGCGGTGTTGGAGCAACACTCTTTTCAGGGTTGCTGGACCAAGGAGGAGTCACTCCTCCCAATAAACATTCTGGAGCTGCGGGCGGTGTTCATTGCACTCTCTCTCGCCCTGCCTCTGGTACAGAAGAGGCCTGATCAAGTACGGTCAGACAATGCCACCACGGTGGCATACATAAACTATCACTCGAAGCCGCATGGCAATGTTGGAAGTGTCAAAAATCTTTTGTTGGGCGGAACGCCATCTGCCAGCCATATCGGCAGTGTTCATTCCGGGCATCTTGAACTGGGAAGCGGACTTCCTCAGTCGCCAGGACGTGCACACCGGCGAGTGGATTCTTCATCCAGAAGTCTTTCAACTCCTAGTGGACAAGTGGGGCCTACCAGACGTAGACCTGATGGCGTCTTGGCACAAGCACAAGGTTCCGGTCTTCGGATCAAGGACCAGGGATCCTCAAGCAGCGTCCTTGGATGCATTGGCAATTCCATGGAACTTTCGGCTGACTTACGTGTTCCCTCCAGTGTCACTACTGCCCAGGGTCCTGCGGAAGTTCAAACAAGAAGGAGGATTTCTACTTCTAGTCGCTCCAGCGTGGCCCAGACGGCATTGCTTCTTAGACCTGCAGGGTCTATTGACAGAGCGTCCTCTTCTACTTCCTCAGCGCCCAGACCTCCTCGTACAGGGCCCTTGTCTTTATCTGGACCTGGCCAGGCTGGCTTTAACGGCGTGGCTCTTGAAGCATCACTCCTGAAAGCCAAAGGATTCTCTGAGGCGATCATTCAAACTATGTTAAAAGCCCGTAAACCTTCATAAGCTCGGATTTATTACAGGGTCTGAAAATCTTACTTCACTTGGTGTGCTGATAAGAATTATGATGCATACAGATTCAGAACTTCCAGAATTCTGGCTTTTCAGCAAAGAGACCTGGACTTAGGCCTTCGTCTGGCCACCCTTAAGGTTCACATATCTGCCTTGTCGGTATGGTTTCAGAGAAAAATTGTGCATATACCTGACGTTCATATATTCACTCAGGGTGTCTTATGGATTCAACCTCCCTATGCTCCTCCTGTGGCTCCATGGGATCTGTTGGTTTTCCTGAATGCCCTGCAAGAGTCTCCATTTGAACCTCTTGAGACAGTGGACCTTAAATGGTTCACGCCAAGGTCTTGTTTTTACTGGCTATTGCCTCTGTTAGAAGGGTGTCAGACTTAGGCTCATTGTCCTGTCGTCCACCCTTTCTAATATTTCATTGTGAACGGGCAGTTCTTAGAACTCGCCAGGTTATTTACCTAAGGTGGTATAGTCTTTCTCATACGTCCTAGAGGATGCTGGGGGTCACCATAGAACCACGGGTATAGACGGGATCCGCAGGAGACATGGGCACCTTAAGACTTTCAAAGGGTGTGAACTGGCTCCTCCCTCTATGCCCCTCCGCCAGACTCCAGTTTTAGAATTGTGCCCAGTGAGACAGGACACACTACAGGGGAGCTCTACTGAGTTTCTCTGAAAAATACTTTTGTTAGGTTTTTTATGTTCAGGGAGGCTGCTGGCAACAGTCTCCCTGCTTCGTGGGACTTAGGGGAGAGAAGTATGACCAACTTATAGTGAGTTAAATGGCTCTGCTTTTGGCTACAGGACACCATTAGCTCCTGTGGGTGCTGATCGCTGGGTACGCCTAGATGCTCACTCCCGCAGCCGGCCGTCAACCCCTTTCAGAGCCAGAAGCCAGAAGACAGGTGAGTAACAGAAGAAAAGAAGACTTCTTCTTCAGTGACTGCATTTTCTGAGGTACCGCGCAGCGAACAGACGCTGCGCGCCAAGCTCCCACACACAGCACTACAGGGTGCAGGGTGCGGGGATGGGGATGGGGGGGGGCGCCCTGGGCAGCTAAAAAAATCCTCAATTTACCACTGGCAAGAGAGGACACTAGTGCCAAGGCACTGTCTTAACTCCCGCCAGTATAATTATTAAAAAGGTGGGACAGAAGCACGCCATTAAGGGGTCAGAGCTTCCTCCTCACGGCGCCATTTCCTCTCCGCAGGCTGCAGAGACGCTGGTCCTTCTCACACTGACAAGTATCTGGGGTGCAAAACGGGGGGAGGCACAGTATAAATTGGTGCAATATACGTGATAGTTAAAGCGCTACAGGTCCGAGGCAATTTCTTAGTGGTTTCTGACCCATTGATTTAGCGCTGGGTTGTGAGCTGGCAAATCCCCTCTGTGTCTCTCTAACAGACTTTACTGTGGGTCTGTCCCCTATATGCCCGGTGTGTCTGTGGGTGATTGGTGCACGTGTGTTGACATGTCTGAGGCTGAAGGCTCTTCCCAGGAGGAGGCTGTATTAGGGACACAAACGGCTGCGGGGGTGACCCTGTCTGCACCGCCGACGCCTGACTGGGTAAATGTGTTGAAGGCCTTGAATGCTAATGTGGCTCTTATTAGTAAGAGGTTGGATAAGTCTGAGTCTCAGACCCAGGAATGGAAGAAATCTGTGGAAGATATGTTATTGCAAGTTCAGGTCCCCTCAGGGTCACAAAAACGTACGTTGGCCCAGTTGGCAGACACTGATACCGACACGTACTCTGATTCCAGTGTCGACTATAGCTATTCCAGATTAGATCCAAAATTGGCAAAGAGCATTCATTACATGATTGTGGCGGTTAAAGAGGTATTACATATCACTGAGGACCAGGCTGTCCCTGATAAAAGGGTCTGTATGTATAAGGAAAAGAAACCTGAGATAACGTTTCCTCCCTCTCATGAACTGAACACGCCATTTGAAAAAGTCTGGGAAGGTCCTGACAGAAAGTTTCAGATTCCCAAAAGGATTCCGGTGGTTTCCGTCTGGGGATAGGGAAAAGTGGGAATCGCCCCCCATTGTAGACAAGGCCCTATCGCGTTTGTCAAAAAAGGTGGCTCTCCCGTAACCTGATACGGCAGCCCTTAAGGACCCTGCGGATCGTAAACAGGAAAGTATGTTAAAATCCATTTATGCGACCACAGGTACGCTACTCAGACCGGTCATTGCATCTGTGTGGGTGAGTAGTGCTGTCGAAAGGTGGGCAGGTAACTTGTCATCCGATATAGATGCCCTAGATAGGGATAGCATCCTCTTGACGCTGGGTTATATCAAGGACGCTGCAGCATACCTAAAGGAAGCTGAAAGAGATATTGGCCTTTTGGGATCAAAGGCCCATGCCATGGCGGTCTCAGCTAGGCGAGCATTGTGGATTCATCAATGGAATGTGGATGCTGACTCCAAGAAGAATATGGAGTCTCTACCATATAAAGGAGGTGTCTTGTTTGGTGACGGCCTCACAGATTTGGTATCTACGGCTACCGCGGGTAAGTCATCCTTTTTGCCTTATGTTCCTTCACAACAAAAGAAAACACACCACTATCAAATGAAGTCCTTTCGGCCCAATAAATACAGAAAAAGGCGAGGTTCTTCCTTTTTTTGCCACTAGAGGAAGGGGAAAGGGTAAAAGATCACCAGCCGTGGCGGGTTCCCATGAGCAGAAGTCCTCCCCGAATCTAGCGCATGACGCTGGGGCTCCTCTGCGGGAGTCCGCACCGGTGGGGGCACGTCTCAAACTCTTCAGTCAGTTCTGGGTTCGTTCGGACCTGGACCCATGGGTTTTACAAATAGTATCCCAAGGGTACAAACTGGAGTTTCAAGACGTTCCCCCTTGCCGTTTTTTCAAATCGGCCTTACCAGCTTCTCTTCCGGACAGGGAGGTAGTTTGCGACACAATACAAAAGTTGTGTCAAAATCAGGTCATCGTCAAGGTTCCCCAGTCACAACAGGGAGAAGGCTTTTATTCGAGCCTGTTTGTGGTCCCAAAGCCGGACGGCTTGGTCAGACCAATCCTAAACCTGAAATCCCTAAATTTCTACCTAAAGAAATTCAAATTCAAGATGGAGTCTCTCCGAGCAGTGATCTCCAGTCTGGAGGAAGGGGATTTTATGGTGTCGGTGGACATAAAAGATGCCTACTTGCATGTTCCCATTTATCCTCTGCATCAGGCTTACCTGAGATTTGCAATTCAGGATTGTCATTACCAATTTCAGACGTTGCCGTTTGGTGAAAATCCTCGGAGCCGTGGACAGACCAAAGTGATGGCAGAGATGATGGTTCTCCTTCGCAAGCAAGGAGTCACGATTATCCCATACTTGGACGGTCTCCTGATAAAGGCGAGATCCAGGGACCAGTTGGTGCAAAACGTTGCACTCTCCCTGACAGTTCTTCAGCAACATGGTTGGCTCCTAAACTTGCCAAAATCACAGTTGATTCCGACTACGCGGTTGTCGTTTTTGGGAATGATATTGGACACAGAACTACAGAGAGTTTTTCTTCCAGTGGAAAAGGCTCTGGAACTTTAGAGTCTGGTCAAACAAATTCTGAAACCAGCAAGAGTGTCAATCCATCAATGCACTCAGTTGCTGGGGAAGATGGTTGCGGCCTACGAGGCCATTCAGTTTGGCAGATTCCATGCCAGAGTGTTTCACTGGGACTTGTTGGACAAGTGGTTCGGATCCCACCTGCACATGCACCGAAGGATAATCCTGTCATCCAAGATCAGAATTTCACTCCTGTGGTGGCTGCACAGTTCTCACCTCCTAGAGGGGTGCAGGTTTGGGATCCAGGACTGGATCCTGGTGACCACGGATGCAAGTCTCCGAGGCTGGGAAGCAGTCACACAGGGGGAAAACTTCCAAGGAAGATGGTCAAGCCAGGAAACTTGTCTCCACATAAACATTCTGGAGTTAAGGGCCATTTACAACGGCCTTGTACAAGCGGAACATCTTCGCAATCGGCCCGTACTGATCCAGTCGGACAATATTACTGCAGTAGCGCACATAAATCGCCAGGGCGGAACAAAAAGCAGAACGGCAATGGCAGAAGCCACAAAGGTTCTTTGCTGGGCGGAAAAGCATACAAGCGCTCTGTTGGCGATCTTCATTCCAGGAGTGGACAACTGGGAAGCAGACTTCCTCAGCAGGCACGATCTCCATCCGGGAGAGTGGGGCCTCCATCAAGAGGTCTTCACAGAAGTGATAAGTCATTGGGGAATTCCTCAAACAGACATGATGGCCTCTCGGTTCAACAAGAAGCTTCCGAAATATTGTTCCAGGTCGAGGGATTCTCAAGCAATAGCAGTGGATGCTCTGGTGACACCATGGGTGTTTCAGTCGGTGTATGTATTCCCTCCACTTCCTCTTATTCCAAAAGTTCTAAAGATCATAAGAAGAACAAAGATTCAAGCGATCCTCATTGTCCCAGACTAGCCAAGGAGGGCTTGGTATCCAGATCTTCAGGAATTACTCATAGGAGATCCCTGGCCTCTTCCTCTACGCGAGGATCTGTTACAACAGGGGCCGTGCATGTCTTAAGACTTACCGCGGCTACGTTTGACGACATGGCGGTTGAACGCCAAATCCTAGCCCGAAAGGGTATTCCCAGTGAAGTCATTCCCACACTTCTTTAGGCCAGGAAAGGAGTAACGTCGAAACATTACCACCGTATTTGGAGAAAAGATGTGTCTTGGTGCAAATCCAAGACGGCTCCTATGGAAGAATTTCAGCTAGGACGTTTTCTCCATTTTCTACAGGCTGGTGTGGATGCGGGCCTAAAGTTGGGCTCAATTAAAGTACAGATTTCAGCCTTATCGGTTTTCTTTCAAAAACAATTGGCCTCCCTTCCAGAAGTTCAGACTTTCGTGAAAGGTATGTTGCACATCCAACCCCCATTTGTGCCCCCTGTGGCACCATGGGATCTTAACGTGGTGTTGCAGTTCCTTCAATTACATTGGTTTGAACCTTTACAGAAGGTGGAGTTGAAGTTCCTCACTTGGAAAGGGGTCATCCTGTTGGCTTTGGCATCTGCAAAGCGGGTGTCTGAGTTAGCGGCTTTGTCTCACAAGAGCCCTTATTTGACCTTCCATGAAGATAGAGCGGAATTGAGGACTCGTCAGCAATTTCTGCCGAAGGTGGTTTCATCTTTCCACATGAACCAACCTATTGTGGTGCCAGTGGCTACTGACGCCTTGGTCGAGTCGAAGTCTCTGGACGTGGTCAGAGCTTTGAAAATTTATGTCACCAGAACGGCTCAGGTTAGGAAAACGGAAGCTCTGTTTGTCCTGTATGCTCCCAACAAGATTGGGTGTCCTGCTTCCAAGCAGACCATTGCACGCTGGATCTGTAATACGATTCAGCATGCTCATTCCACGGCCGGATTGCCGTTGCCGAAATCAGTGAAGGCTTATTCTACTAGAAAGGTGGGCTCGTCCTGGGCGGCTGCCCGGGGGGGGCTCGGCATTGGAACTATGCCGAGCAGCTACTTGGTCGGGTTCAAACACTTTTGCAAAGTTTTACAAATTTGATACCCTGGCTGATGATGACCTCAAGTTTGGTCAATCGGTGCTGCAGAGTCATCCACACTCTCCGTCCCGTTCTAGAGCTTTGGTATAACCCCATGGTTCTATGGTGACCCCAGCATCCTCTAGGACGTATGAGAAAATAGGATTTTCATACCTACCGGTAAATCCTTTTCTCTTAGTCCGTAGAGGATGCTGGGCGCCCGTCCCAGTGCGTACTGTATCTGCAGTTAGTAGTTGTGGTTACACACATGTTGTATTACGTTTATGATCAGCCTGTTGCTGAAATTGTTCATGCTGTTGGCTTGTGTTCTGTTGAATGCCACGTGGTGCGGCATGCTTGTGGTGTGAGCTGGTATGAATCTCACCTTAGTTTAACAATAAGTCCTTTCCTCGAAATGTCCGTCTCCCTGGGCACAGTTCCTATAACTGGAGTCTGGAGGAGGAGCATAGAGGGAGGAGCCAGTTCACACCCTTTGAAAGTCTTAAAGTGCCCATGTCTCCTGCGGATCCCGTCTATACCCCATGGTTCTATGGTGACCCCAGCATCCTCTACAGACTAAGAAAAGGATTTACCGATAGGTATTAAAATCCTATTTTTCACATTATCCAAGAGATTGTGGTTCCGGCATTTTATCTCTTCTGATTTGTCCTCCAAAGAGCAGTCTTTGGTTGTGGTACAGGATCTCCATATATATGTGGAGAGGACTGCCTCAATCAGGCGGTCAGACTCCCTTTTTGTCTTGTTTGGTTTTCAAAAACGTCGCTGGCCTGCAAATAAGCAAACCTTGGCCAGATGGATTATAATGGTGATTGCACAAGCTTATGCGCAGGCTGGTCTCCCATCTCCTGCTGCTATTAAAGCCCATTCTACTCGGTCTGTTGGACCTTCTTGGGCGGCTCGCCATGACGCGTCTGCTGAACAATTGTGCAAGGAGGTTACGTGGTCTTCTGTGAACACAATTATTCGGTTCTATGCCTTTGATACTACCGCCTCTCAGGATGCTTCCTTTGGACGTCGGGTTCTCATACCCACTAAGTCGCGTCCCCTCCCTCGAGGAACTGCTTTAGGACATCTCAGATGTTTCCCTGTGGAAACCAATGTTACTTGCTGCAGAAAAGGAGAGTTATGGTAGACTTATTATTGTTAACTCTTTTTCTCTGACGTCCTAGTGGATGCTGGGTACTCCGTAAGGACCATGGGGAATAGACGGGCTCCGCAGGAGACTGGGCACTCTAAAGAAAGATTTAGGTCTACCTGGTGTGCACTGGCTCCTCCCCCTATGACCCTCCTCCAAGCCTCAGTTAGATTTCTGTGCCCGGCTGAGCTGGATGCACACTAGGGGCTCTCCTGAGCTCCTAGGAAGAAAGTATATGTTAGGTTTTTTATTTTCAGTGAGACCTGCTGGCAACAGGCTCATTGCACCGAGGGACTAAGGGGAGAAGAAGCGAACCTACCTAAGTGGTGGTAGCTTGGGCTTCTTAGGCTACTGGACACCATTAGCTCCAGAGGGATCGAACACAGGACTCGACCTCGTCGTCCGTTCCCGGAGCCGCGCCGCCGTCCCCCTTACAGAGCCAGAAGCAAGAAGGTGGTCCGGAAAATCGGCGGCTGAAGACTTCTGTCTTCTCCAAGGTAGCGCACAGCACTGCAGCTGTGCGCCATTGCTCCTCATGCACACCACACACTGCGGTCACTGATGGGTGCAGGGCGCTGGGGGGGGGCGCCCTGAGCAGCAATATTAACACCTTGGCTGGCGAACTGACACCATATATAGCCCCAGGGGCTATATAGGTGTTTATTAACCCCTGCCAGAACTTTTACAATAGCGGGAGAAAGCCCGCCGAAAAATGGGCGGAGCCATCTCCCTCAGCACACTGGCGCCATTTTCCCTCACAGCTCTGCTGGAGGGATCGCTCCCTGGCTCTCCCCTGCAGTCCTGCACTACAGAAAAGGGTTAAAAGGTTAAAAAGAGAGGGGGGGCACAAATTAGGCGCAGTATATATATATTATGCAGCTATAAGGGAAAACACTCTATAGGTGATATCCCTGTGATATATAGCGCTCTGGTGTGTGCTGGCATACTCTCCCTCTGTCTCCCCAAAGGGCTTTGTGGGGTCCTGTCCTCTGTCAGAGCATTCCCTGTGTGTGTGCTGTGTGTCGGTACTGCTGTGTCGACATGTATGATGAGGATAATGATGTGGAGGCGGAGCAAATGCCTGTGAATGGGATGTCACCCCCTGCGGGGTCGACACCGGTGTGGATGGACTTATAGAAGGAATTACGTGACAGTGTCAACTCCTTACATAAAAGGTTTGACGACATAGGACAGCCGGCTGCTCAGCTTGTGCCTGTCCAAGCGTCTCACATGTCATCAGGGGCTCTAAAACGCCCGCTACCTCAGATGGCAGACACAGATGTTGACACGGATACCGACTCCAGTGTCGACGACGATGAGACTAGTGTACCTTCCAATAGGGCCACCCGTTACATGATTGAGGCAATGAAAAATGTATTACACATTTCTGATAATACCCCAGATACCACAACAAAGGGTATTATGTTTGGTGACAGAAAACTACCAGTAGTTTTCCTGCATCTGAGGAATTGATATGAGGTGTGTGAGGAAGCGTGGACTTCCCCCGATAAGAAATTGATAATTTCTAAGCAGCGTACCCTTTTCCGCCAGAGGATAGGTCACGTTGGGAAATAACCCCTAGGGTAGATAAAGCGGTTACACGCTTATTAAAAAAGGTGGCACTACCGTCACGGATACGGCCGCCCTGAAGGACCTGCTGATAGAAAGCAGAAAACTACCCTTAACAGTTATATACACACACACGGGCATTATATTGAGACCTGCTATTGCCTCGGCATGGATGTGCAGTGCGGCAGCTGCGTGGTCAGATTCCCTGTCGGATAATATTTATACTATAGATAGGGACAATATTTTGCTGAAAATAGAGCATATAAAAGACGCTGTCTTATACATGCGTGATGCACAGAGGGATATTTGCCGACTGGCATCACTAATAAGCGCTATGTAAAACCATTGCCGCCAGACGGGGGTTATGGACTCGGCAATGGTCGGGCGATGCCGATTCAAAATGGCACATGGAAGTTTGCCCTAGAAGGGGGTGGAACTGTTTGGGGATGGTCTTTCAGACCTCGTTTCCACAGCTACGGCTGGGAAATCAAAACTTTTGCCACAAGCTACCCCACAGCAAAAGTAAGCACTGTATTATCAGGTACAGTCCCTTCGGCCCCAGAAAAGTAGAGGGCTAGAGGCTCATCTTTTCTGCCAAGAGGAAAAGGTAGAGGGAAAAAGCTGCAGCACACAGCTAGTTTCCCGGGAGCAGAAGTCCTCCCCTGCGTCCGGTAAGTCCACAGCATGACGCTGGGGCTGCTCAGGCGGACCCGGGTACGGTGGGGGCCCGTCTCAGAAATTTCAGCGCACAGTGGGCTCTCTCACAGGTGGATCCCTGGGTTCTTCAAACAGTATCTCAGAGGTAGTACAGGCTGGAATTCGAGACGTCTCCCCCCCGCCGTTTCCTAAAATCTGCCTCACCGGCAACTCCCTCTGCCAGGGAGGCAGTGTTGGTGGCTATCCAAAAAAATAAAAAAATAAACTGTATTCACAGCAAGTGATTATCAAGGTACCCCTCCTTCAACAGGAAAAGGGTTACTTTTCCACAATGTTTGTGGTACCGAAACCGGACGGTTCGGTGAGACCCATCTTAAATTTAAAATCCTTGAACACCTATAACAAAAGATTCAAGTTCAAGATGGAATCGCTCAGGGCGATTATTGCGATCCTGGACGAGGGGGATTACAGGGTCTCTCTGGACATCAAGGATACTTACCTGCATGTCCCCATTTACCCTCCTCACCAGGAGTACCTCAAGATTGTGGTACCGGACTGTCACTATCAGTTCCAGACGCTGCCGTTTGGATTATCCACGGCACCGAGGGTCTTTACCATGGGTAATGACCGAAATGATGATACTCCTTCGCAAGAAGGGAGTTTTAATTATCCCGTACTTGGACGATCTCCTGATACAGGCGAGGTCCAAGGAACAGTTGGTAAGGGGGTAGCACTTTCTCCGGAAGTGCTGCAACAGCAGGACTGGATTCTCAATTCCAAAGTCACAGCTGGTCCCGACGACACGTCTTCTGTTCCTGGGAATGATTCTGGAAACAGACCAGAAAAAAGTGTTTCTTCCAATGGAAAAAGCCGAGGAGTTGTCATCTCTAGTCAGAGACATCCTAAAACCGGGACAGGTGTCGGTACATCAATGCACACGAGTCCTGGGAAAAATGGTAGCTTCGTACGAGGCGATTCCTTTCGGAAGGTTCCACGCAAGGACTTTCCAGTGGGACCTGTTGGACAAATGGTCCGGGTCCCATCTCCAGATGCAACAGCGAATAACCCTGTCGGCAAGGACCAGGGTGTCGCTGCTGTGGTGGCTGCAGAGGGCTCATCTACTAGAGGGCTGCAGATTCGGAATACAGGACTGGGTCCTGGTGACCACGGATGCCAGCCTTCGGGGCTGGGGTGCAGTCACACAGGGAGGAAATTTCCAAGGACTGTGGTCAAATCAGGAGATTTCGCTTCACATAAATATTCTGGAGCTAAGGGCCATTTACAATGCCCTAAGCCAAGCAAGACCCCTGCTTCAGAACCGGCCGGTACTGATCCAATCAGACAACATCACGGCGGTCGCCCATGTAAACAGACAGGGCGGCACAAAAAGCAGGAGGGCAATGGCAGAAGTCACAAGGATTCTCCGATGGGCAGAGAATCATGTGTTAGCACTGACAGCAGTGTTCATTCCGGGAGTGGACAACTGGGAAGCAGACTTCCTCAGCAGGCACGACCTCCACCCGGGAGAATGGGGACTTCATCCAGAAGTCTTCCAGATGCTGGTAAACCGTTGGGAAAAACCACAGGTGGACATGATGGCGTCCCGCCTCAACAAAAAGC
The DNA here is from genome assembly GCF_028390025.1 of Pseudophryne corroboree. NCBI lineage: Eukaryota > Metazoa > Chordata > Amphibia > Anura > Myobatrachidae > Pseudophryne > Pseudophryne corroboree. The sequence goes on from NC_086449.1 coordinate 292,780,303, forward strand.
TAAAAAGATATTGCGCCAGGTCAAGGGACCCTCAGGCGATCGCTGTGGACGCTCTAGTGACACCGTGGGTGTACCAGTCGGTTTATGTGTTTCCTCCTCTACCTCTCATACCCAAAGTACTGAGAATAATAAGAAAGCGAGGAGTGAGAACTATTCTCGTGGCTCCGGATTGGCCAAGAAGGGCTTGGTACCAGGAGCTTCAAGAGATGCTTGCAGAGGACCCTTGGCCTCTGCCGCTCAGACAAGACCTGCTGCAGCAGGGACCCTGTCTGTTCCAAGTCTTACCGCGGCTGCGTTTGACGGCATGGCGGTTGAACGCCGGATCCTAAAGGAAAAAGGCATTCCGGAGGAAGTCATCCCTACCCTGATCAAGGCCAGGAAGGATGTCACCGCAAAACATTATCACCACATTTGGCGAAAATATGTTGCTTGGTGTGAGGCCAAATAGGCCCCAACGGAGGAATTTCAACTGGGTCGATTCCTGCATTTCCTGCAAGCAGGTGTGACGTTGGGCCTCAAATTGGGGTCCATTAAGGTCCAGATCTCGGCCCTGTCGATTTTCTTCCAGAAAGAACTGGCTTCACTGCCTGAAGTTCAGACTTTTGTCAAGGGAGTTCTGCATATTCAGCCTCCTTTTGTGCCCCCAGTGGCACCTTGGGATCTCAATGTGGTTTTGGGAGTTTCTGAAATCACATTGGTTTGAGCCACTTAAGACTGTGGATTTAAAATATCTCACGTGGACAGTGGTTATGTTGTTGGCTCTGGCTTCGGCCAGACGTGTGTCAGAATTGGCGGCTTTGTCCTGTAAAAGCCCCTATCTGATTTTCCATATGGATAGGGCAGAGTTGAGGACTCGTCCTCAGTTTCTCCCGAAGGTGGTATCAGCTTTTCACTTGAACCAACCTATTGCGGTGCCTGCGGCTACTAGGGACTTGGAGGATTCCAAGTTTCTGGACGTAGTCAGGGCCCTGAAAATTTATATTTCCAGGACGGCTGGAGTCAGGAAAATTGACTCGCTGTTTATTTTATATGCACCCAACAAGCTGGGTGCACCTGCTTCTAAGCAGACTATCGCACGCTGGATTTGTAGCACTATTCAGCTGGCGCATTCTGCGGTGGGACTACCGCAGCCTAAATCTGTAAAAGCCCATTCCACGAGGAAGGTGGGCTCATCTTGGGCGGCTGCCCGAGGGGTCTCGGCTTTACAACTTTGCAGAGCTGCTACTTGGTCAGGGGCAAACACGTTTGCAAAATTTTATAAATTTGATACCCTGGCTGAGGAGGACCTGGAGTTCTCTCATTCGGTGCTGCAGAGTCATCCGCACTCTCCCGCCCGTTTGGGAGCTTTGGTATAATAACCATGGTCCTTACGGAGTACCCAGCATCCACTAGGACGTCAGAGAAAATAAGATTTTACTCACCGGTAAATCTATTTCTCGTAGTCCGTAGTGGATGCTGAGCGCCCATCCCAAGTGGGGATTGTCTGCAATACTTGTAAATAGTTATTGTTACAAAAATCGGGTTGTTATTGCGAGCCATCTGGTCAGAGGCTCCATTGTTAGCATACTGTTAACCGGGGTTCCTATCACGAGTTATATGGTGTGATTGGTGTGGCTGGTATGAGTCTTACCCGGGATTCAAAATCCTTCCTTATTGTGTCAGCTCTTCCGGGCACAGTGTCCTAACTGAGGCTTGGAGGAGGGTCATAGGGGGAGGAGCCAGTGCACACCAGGTAGACCTAAATCTTTCTTTAGAGTGCCCAGTCTCCTGTGGAGCCCGTCTATTCCCCATGGTCCTTACGGAGTACCCAGCATCCACTACGGACTACGAGAAATAGATTTACCGGTGAGTAAAATCTTATTTTCTGCAAGGTACATAGGGTTCCGCAGGGCACCCGCCCTGACGCACCTAGCTTCTATGGGTTTGTATGGCATTAGCCTCTGGTCCCTTCTCCTGTCGTGAGAATGTGGTTCTACGTGACTAACATCTACCTTCTCTCTTACCTGCTCCTGCATTGGACTGGTTAAGGAAACTGAGCTCACAGTTCCTGGAGGCAGGGTTATAGAAGAGGCTCCAATGCATCCTGGGATAGCCTATAGCTTTAGCCTGTTGGTGCCTCTGGATCACGATCCACTCTACTCTCGATGTTTCCCTGTGGGACCCAATGTACCTCGCAGAAAGGGAGTTAACAATGGTAAGTCTACCATAACTCTCCTTTTTTCCAGACACTCCCAGAAAACGGCCAGTTACCACCCGCAAATGCCCGCTTCCTGTCAATCACCTTGCATATGCCTAGTGGTTGAAATTTTCACACCATTCTCTCACTGTTTGGCATCGCACGTGCGCATTGCGGTGCATACGCATGCGCAGTCGTTCGATAATCGGCCACTGTGCAAATTCCCACAACAGCGATCAGGTCTTAATCAGGCCCATAGATGTGTGAGTTCATACACAGAGGGCTGTTCACAGGTACATAGATAGTTAGAACAAGTTCAGCGTCCAGGCAGAGGTGAAATAAGGCAGCAATCCCAAAAATAGTCAGCATCCCGCCAAGATATATTTGGGCAGCAATCCAAAGAATAGTCAGGGGCCATACAAAGTCGTCGGAGAAGATCCAGAATCAAGCAAAAGGTCAGGACAGGCAGCATTCTAAGGAGAAAGAACTAGACAGGAATCAAGGTAACCAGTATCAATGTAAATGTAGTTAGTGGATTGTGGGAGGAAACTGTAGTACCCGGAGGAAACCCACGCAAGCATGGGGAGACTATACAAATTCCACACAGTTAGGACCATGGTAGGAATCAAACTCATGACCTCAGTGCTGTGAGGAAGTAATGCTAACGATTAAACCATCAATATGCCCAATGTTTTTCTTGCTATCCTCCTATAAACACGATTCTTATTCAGTGTTTGCCAGATGGTGGTCTCATGAATACAGCGTTAGCCAGGCAAGAGTGACTGCCAGATACTGACAAAGAATTGGTGATGACCAAAATCGATAGAATTCATTTTGTATCTTTTTTAACCTGATTAGCATTCACAAATCTTTTTCTGAGAGCCTCTGAAATCGCTTTTAAACAAGGCATGATAGGTGTTCCTAAACTCTTTTGTGGAGAAGATCAGGCACTCAAATTCACACCTGATTGTTATCTCATTGATTGACACTTGCAACTGTAACTATTTCCTTCAATGTACTCATAATATTAAAGGTTTCATTCTTTAAATTTAACAAATAAATGTAACATTGTTTCAATTTGATCAATGAATGAAGGAAAAAGTTTATTCTTTATTTTTTTTAAGGCTTAAATGAAGATCTAACAATAGAATAATAGGTCTGATGGTTCCAACCACACACACACACACACACACACACACACACACACACACACACACACACACACACACACACACAATATGGGCCCTCATTCCGAGTTGTTCGCTCGCTAGCTGCTTTTAGCAGCATTGCACACGCTAAGCCGCCGCCCTCTGGGAGTGTATCTTAGCATAGCAGAATTGCGAACGAAAGATTAGCAGAATTGCGAATAGAAAATTCTTAGCAGTTTCTGAGTAGCTCGAGACTTACTCACAAATAGCGATCAGTTCAGTCAGTTTCGTTCCTGGTTTGACGTCACAAACACACCCAGCGTTCGGCCAGACACTCCCCCGTTTTTCCAGACACTCCCGTGTTTTTCCCAGAAACGTCAGCGTTTTTTCGCACACACCCAGAAAACGGCCAGTTTCCGCCCAGAAACACCCACTTCCTGTCAATCACAGTACGATCACCAGAACAATGAAAAATCCTCATTATGCCGTGAGTAAAATACCTAACTTTTGTGTAAAATAACTAAGCGCATGCGCTCTGCGAACCTTGCGCATGCGCAGTAAGCGACTTATCGCAATATAGCGAAAATCGGCAACGAGCGAACAACTCGGAATGACCCCCATTATGCATATAAGTCAGGACAGGTCTGCAGTAATCTAAGCTTGAAAGTAAAATTTATGCAGAAATGTAGCGTATTCTCAAGGGTTCACAAACATTCTAGAACCATTGTGATGTGAACCACCATGAGCATAGCTACAGTGATACGCAAGCCAAGTCAGCACTCAGCATTAGCTCCTCGCCCCACAGGAAGAGTTGTCCAGGCTGCTGCTCTCTGGTGGAGATGTTGCCTGTTTGGTTGAGCCAGCATGTACAGGTTGGTAATATGGGATGCACTACACAGGGTGGCCCAGTTTGTAGGCCTCTTAGAGGAAACTGAGAGGATCACATGATCCTCAATGGGGAACATGTCAACATCACTAGCTGCACTGACACCGGTCCATCCACAACAACAGTCCTCGTACATCATGGTAAAGTGGGCTGTCATGGTTGTCAGACGAGCACATGGGTGATAGACAGGAAGTGATTGTTACTGTGGGGACACTCTCTGAGCTGATTGGTTGACGCAATCTCCAGGCATAACTAGTAGACTAATGCATGGAAATCAGCAAACAAGCTTTAAGAGTTATAAAACCCAGTGAATAGATAGTGAGAATGGCATCCAAGCTTTAAAACCTGGGTTTGCTCCATGACATGAGGACAGTTTGCGGCTATGCACACAGGGAGGCAGAAATGAAACAAATGTAAGAAGTAATGTAACACAATTACACTTCTGTAAATAACTTAATGGACAAGATATTGTTTCTTTGAACTATGAGAAATAAGTTGTTGGTAGGAAAAAAATCGGTATGGGACTCATGGTCGACACCAATTAAGTCGACACCCATTGGTCGCCAGTCGATAGGTCGACAATAGAAATAGGTTGACACTGCCATCAGGTCCACATGAAGAAGGTCGACAGGAAAAAAGGTCAACATGAGTTTTTTATGGGGGTTTTATGTCATTCTCTCCGTCAAGTGACCGGGAACCCCGATTAGTGCACCGCATCTCCTTGCATGGCTCGTGAGCTGCGGGCAAGGTGACTTGCTTCGCTACCGCTGTGATCGGCACAGGTTCCCGTTCCCAATCGTAGTCCACGTGGATCGTAAAGTATGGAAAAAAAATGTGATAAACTCATGTCGACCTTTTTTCACGTTGACCTTCATGTTGACCTATTTCTAGTGTCGACCTATTTCTAGTGTCAACCTATCCACTGTTGCCCATTGTCGAGCAATGGGTGTCGACCTAGAGTCCGGATACCGAAAAATATATGTTGAATTACTTTAAACAATGATTGTAACACAATGTTAGTACAGTATGTAACAAGTACATTTCAAGAACATTTTTAAATTCCTTAGTGTATGTCCTTGATTGACAATGGGACAGAGCCCCAAACAAGATAATCAAGTTAAAAAACACACTGTAAAAGAATCCATGCTGATAAATAGTACCTCATGTTCTCTAACACAATGGTTTCTAATTACAACTACATGGTCTCCTGTCCACTTCTAAGAACACAAATACATGCTCATACCTCCCAACATGACCCTCTCCAGGAGGGACACAATGCTCTGCTCCTGGACTTCCCTCTTAATATATGATTGCAATCACCTGTGCTGTCACACCTTTCTTATCCATTCACCTGTTCAAAACAGGTGCCGGCGATCGCACATTAAGAGAAAAGTCCAGAAGCAGAGCATTGTGTCCCTCCTGGAGAGGGTCATGTTGGGAGGTATGCATGCTTGTGCTGATGGGTTACATACTGATATGACAGGTTGTAATATGGTGGCAATATGGGCCAATCGCGGTCCTCAAGGCACCCCAACAGTCCAGGTTTTAGGGATATTCCTGCTTGTGCACAGATGGTATAATCAAACTGACTGAGGTACTAATTAAGTCACCTGTGCCTGAGTATGGATAGCCTTAAAACCTGGAAGGTTGGGCTGCCTTGAGTGCTGCATTTGGGAACCACTGGCCTAGGACCTGTATTGGATATGCTGATGATATTTGTAATGTATGTGTTGCTATATCAAAAGCTGAATAATTGTGTCTGTGGTGCACAGTATTTAATATGTATTCATATACTACACAAAGTTTGTGCATGTCACCATAAATATGTTTTTTTTTATAGTGGCATTTATGCTAAGTATTCACTTTTACAGTATAATAATTATACTCCTAATTGTCGTGCAATGCATGACAAGTGTCTTGATTTCCATTGTACTGTACACAGCGCTTAAGAGTAGTTATTAATGATGTCATTACACATTCGCCGTTTACCTATAGTAGTTAACATTTGTCAAAAAATGTAAAAACCAAAATACAATAAACACTAATTTTCATAACATTATGTGGAGTGCTTATTATTATACGGAGAATAAAACCCACATACATCTCTGGCATTCAAGTAATGAACATAAGGGTCTGTTTAGAAATGTCACCACAAGACACCTATTACCATAATTTGTTATGAAATTCTTGCTGATGCAGGTGACCAATACATGTACTGCCACGATGCTTGTTAAATAGACTTTCCCACGTTTTGTTGGGACTCTTCTTTAACTGCAGTGACACCTAAATATATAGGACTAAGGCCTACTGCCAGTGAAATCCCTGTCATCCCCAGTCATAAGTCTTCTCAGCCTTTAACTCCCATAGGTGCTGTAGGTAAAGCAGCTATGTGGTTCAAAACTGAGAGAGGCCCACATTCCTTTGTAAATTATTTTTTCACTATTTGGTAGGACATGGTGGTCCTTACAAAATTCTGCTATAGGGCCCACAAATGTCTAACAGTACCGTAACTAGACATTTTAGCGCTGTGTGCAAGAAATATCATCCCCCTCCCATTCATATTTTGAATAAGGCAAAATATAGGAGCGAGGCTTCATGGGGAAGGGGCGTGGCCACAAAATAATACCAATTTATAGTCCGCTGCACAGTAGTCTCCATTATTCAAATTACAACACACAGTAGCGCCCAGAGCCGTAACTAGACTTTTTGGTGCCTTGTGCCATAGAGAGAATTGGCCCCCTCCTCATTTTTCCAATAGGGGCATAAGGTACATGCCTCATGGGGAAGGGGCATGACAAGATTGATACAAAGAGAAAGCCCATGTTATGATGCCCATTCCCACATTATATATACAGTATATATCACACACGCATTTAACAAGAATCCTCTTTATACCACATTCATGCACTTAACTTGAGAGCTCGTTGTTATTCAGTTACAATACCCTTTATTAAATCCTAGGTATGGCAGTATTGAATATACTGCCATACCCAGGATTCAAACCTATAACCTGTTGAATTCTAATCACACACCCTACTCATTGAGCTATTTGATCCTACATTAAAACTATGAACACTATATGAATCTACTGGTGCTTTGTATAAAAAAATAATCAGCATTGCAATTGAGCAGATCTATGTAGTGTGCAGCAACACATCCAATCTCTTGCTGCCACACACTACATAAATCTGCTCAGCTGCAATGCTGAATATTTTTCACAAAGTACAAGGTAAGCTTCAAATAGTTAGAATTCTCTAGCTTAAAATTCTCTAGCTTTCTATGCCAGGGCCAACAGCTCAATTAATAGATTGTCTGACTGCAATATCACAGGCAATGGGTTTGAATCCCGGGATGTCAGCATCTTGAAATGTAATAAAGGACAGTGTGACTGACTGACTAACATAGAAATCTCAAGTTGAGTTCATGAATGTTGTATTGGTATTAAAGACAGAATGGATCAGGGTAGGAGACAGGGGCAGACAGGAGATGCTGGGTTTCACAAAGGGAGAAAGCTGCAAGTGAAAAGGAATTAAAATAGATAATTTACAAGTGCTCCCAACAGCGCCCCCTATCTTGCAGCGCTATGTGCGGTGCCCCTTCCGCACACACCTAGTTACGGCACTGATGTCTAATTAGTAATTACTCCCCAGAAAAAACTCCATAGACTTCGTTGAAACATAGAGTTTGTTTGCATGGCTGATAGTAATGAGGTGCCAAAAATACATTACTTGTTGAGATTAGTTGAGTGTGCACCTTATACCTTATTCCCAGTCTGCCACATAATTTGTATAATTTATCTTTCCCGTATAATTAAAACTTCCTATTACAATTACACACTTCATTAGGCTAGCCTAATGCATATTTTGTCGCTGATCTTCACATGTAAATGAAGCAGTGATTGCACAGCACAAAGGGAGTAGGGGATTAAGGCCTAAATGTATTAAGCCTTATAAAGTGATTAAGTGGAGAGTGATAAAGAGTGATAAAGTACCAGCCAATCAGTTTCCTAACTGCCATGTTACAGGATGTGTTTGAAAAATGACAGTAGCTGGTTGGTTGGTTGTTACTTTGGGGTCTATTCATGAAGCAGTGAAAAGAGTGGCGAAACAGACCAGTGCAGACGTTGGCCATGGCAACCAATCAGCATCTCCCTTACATTTTATAGAATGTACTTGACAAAGGCTTCCTTCAAAGCTGATTGGTTGCTATGTGCAACTTCTCCACTGGTCATTTTCTCCATTATTTTTACTGCTTTATGAATAGACCCCTTTATCACTCTTTACCACTCTCAACTCTATCAATTTTTAATGCTTAATACACGGTCAAGTCACATTATTGTGACCACTTCCTACATCTGATGTCGGCAGCGCGTAGCCCATTAGGTACGTCACGTGTCATGCGCTGGCTTGGTGGGCATACAAGGTGTGCGGACAGGCCATCTGCACACATATCACTCGCTGCTGTCATGGGTAAAAGGGCCGATTTATCAGAGTGGAAAAAAGGGATGATTATCTGGTTTCTGAAACAGCAGTTTGTGAACTGTTCACGTGCTGCTGTGCTGAAGGTGTATCCAGGGCCAGCGCTACCACTAGGCAGCTTTAGGCAGCTGCCTATGGGCGGCGACCACTGGAGGGCGGCACCGCTTAGTGAACGAAAGTGAAAGAGAACACTTTTTTATCATCTGCCTCAGTCCAGCCAAACTCCTCCTATTCTTTAAGAAACAGAGGAGCAGCTCGTAGGCGCCCACCACGTCTCTGTCTGCCTTCTAACGTGAGTTGACTGAGTGCCTACTTCTGCAACCCTGCCGTGCCGCCGCCCCCCCCCCCCCCCACCTCTGCGATCATAGCCCACATAGTGGAATGTTTTATGTGCAGCCTGCTTATGCCTGCCGCATGTGCTCCTGAGTCCAGGGTCCCGAGTCCCACGTTATGAGCTATCAGTCTCTCACTGACTACCCGCAGCTCCCCCACGCGATGATCTCCCGCGTCCCCCCCCTCATCACCCCTGCATTTGGGCACAGGGCACATGAAGGAGTCACCCGCTGGCCTGGTCCGCTCCGCTGCCGCATCGGGCGCCGCCTCTCCCTACAATGGAGTGCTGTGCAATTTGTTATCCGTGCTCCCCCCCGCAATCCCGCGACTGGCTCCCGCATCTCATCAGTACCTGCTGCTGCCACTTTTTGTTACCAGCGCCCCCACAGCTATTGGGCTCCCGCTGCACCCCCCCCAGTGGCGCACCCAGGGGGGTTTCCGAGTGCCCAGAAACCCCCCTCCACCAAAAAAAAAAAAATATTTTTTTTTTTTTTTTTTTAATGCTGCATGAGTATTAATGGCTGTCTAGCGTCCTCTGCAGCCTGCTCTCTTCCTGGTGGCACTTGTAAGTGCTTCATAAAAGTTTACTTTATTTTAATTATAGTACATATATATCCATGTGCAATTTGTGCATACATATATACACATGTATATACATATAAACACACACACATGATATATATACTTGTACTGTATATATATCTATATATATATATCTCTCTCTCTATATATATATATATATATATATATATATATATATATATATTATCCTTTATTTATATGGCGCCACAAGGGTACCGCAGCGCCCAATTACAGAGTACATAAATAATCAAACAGGAAAACAGCAACTTACAGTTGATGACAGTATAGGACAAGTACAGGGTAAATAAACATAGTTACATCAGTAGATGACACTGGAATAAGTATCAGGTGGCAGAATACTGCTGGAGTTGATGCAGTTGAAGATTATTAAAGTAAGACAAAGGATAAGCACATGAGGGAAGAGGGCCCTGCTCGTGAGAGCTTACATTCTAAAGGGGAGGGGTAGACAGACAGGGGTGAGACAGATGGGGTACATAGAGAGCGTAGAACAGAGGGTTAGGATGAGATTTGGCTGGGTTTGGTGAAGAAGTGGGTCTTGAGAGCCTGTTTGAAGTTTTGTAGAGAGTTGGAGAGTCTGAGGGGGAGAGGTAGGGAATTCCAGAGAATTGGAGCAGCACGTGAAAAATCTTGGAGGTAGGAGTGGGAGGAAGTAATCAGTAGGCAGGAGAATCGGCGTGCATTAGCAGAGCGAAGAGGACGGGTGGGAGTGTAAAGGGAGATAAGGTCAGAGATGTAGATGGGAGAGGAGTGGGTGAGGGCTTTGTAAGCGAGTGTGAGAAGCTTGAAATGGATATATATATGCATGTTTAATATGCTATGTGTGTATTATATATATATATATATATATATATATACGGTATATATGTGTACATATATAGATATGAACACAGACACACTAGTTTTACGGACCCAGCATGTACTGGGTCACCTCAGTCCCCGCCCCCGTGCTTGGCTCCACCCAGTTCTGGAAACCCCCCCATGAAAATCCTGCGTTTGCCACTGCCCCCCCCCCTTCCTGCATCTTGTTCCTAGCTAGGTTCATTTCTCCCTCCCCCCCTCTGCTGCTGCCTCTTCTTATTACCAGCTCCCCCACTGCTCCCCCCCTTCCCCCTCCTGCATCTTGTACCAAGGTTCATTTCTTCACCCCCCCCCCCCCCCCGCTCTGCTGCCTCTTCTTATTACCAGCTCCCCCACTGCTCCCCCCTCCCCTCTCCTGCATCTTGTACCTAGTTTAATTTCATCACCCCCCCCCCCCCCGCTCTGCTGCTGCCTCTTCTTATTACCAGCTCCCCCACTGCCCCCCCCTCCAGCATCTTGTACCAAGGTTAATTTCTTCACCCCCCACCCCGCTCTGCTGCTGCTTCCTCTTCTTATTACCAGCTCCCCCCTCCTGCATCTTGTACCTAGTTTAATTTCATCACCCCCCCCTCCCTCTGCTGCTGACTCTTCTTATTACCAGCTCCCCCACTGCTCCCCCCCTCCTGCATCTTGTACCAAGGTTCATTTCTTCACCCCCCCCCCGCTCTGCTGCCTCTTATTACCAGCTCCCCCACTGCTCCCCCCCTCCTGCATCTTGTACCTAGTTTAATTCCATCACCCCCCCCTTCTGCTGCTGCTGCCTCTTCTTATTACCAGCTCCCCCACTGCTCCCCCCTCCTGCATCTTGTCTCTATTAATAATATCAACCCCCCCCCCACCCTCTGCAGCTGCCTCTTCTTATTACCAGCTCCCCCACTGCTCCCCCCCCTCCCCCCTCTTGTACCTAGTTTAATTTCATCACCCCCCCCCCTCCCTCTGCTGCTGCCTCTTCTTATTACCAGCTCCCCCCTCCTGCATCTTGTACCAAGGTTAATTTCTTCACACCCCCCCCCCGCTCTGCTGCTGCTGCCTCTTCTTATTACCAGCTCCCCCACTGCTCCCCCCCTCCTCCCTCCTGCATCTTGTACCTAGCTTAATTTCATCACCCCCCCCCCTCCCTCTGCTGCTGCCTCTTCTTATTACCAGCCCCCCCACTGCTCCCCCCCTCCTGCATCTTGTACCAAGGTTCATTTCGTCACACCCCCCCCCCCCCGCTCTGCTGCTGCTGCCTCTTCTTATTACCAGCTCCCCCACTGCTCCCCCCCTCCTCCCTCCTGCATCTTGTACCTAGCTTAATTTCATCACCCCCCCCCCTCCCTCTGCTGCTGCCTCTTCTTATTACCAGCCCCCCCACTGCTCCCCCCCTCCTGCATCTTGTACCAAGGTTCATTTCGTCACCCCCCCCCCACTCTGCTGCCTCTTCTTATTACCAGCTCCCCCACTGCTCCCCCCTCCCCCCTCCTGCATCTTGTACCTAGTTAATTTCATCACCCCCCCTCCCTCTGCTGCTGCCTCTTCTTATTACCAGCTCCCCCACTGCTCCCCCCCTCCCCCCTCCTGCATCTTGTACCAAGGTTCATTCCCCCCCCCCCCCCCGCTCTGCTGCTGCTGCCTCTTCTTATTATCAGCTCCCCCACGGCTATTTGGCTCCCCCCTCCCCCCTCCTGCATCTTGTACCTAGGTTCATTTCATCCCCCCCCCCCCCCTCTGCAGCTGCCTCTTCTTCATACCAGCTCCCCCACAGCTATTAGGCTCCCACTTCTCCCCCCCCCCCTGCATCTTGTTACTAGGTTCATCTCTTCTCTCCCTCCTCCCCCCCAAATTGGGCTCCCACATTTTGCGGCCTCCCCTTTCCTTCATATTGTTACCAGCTCCCCCCCTCGATCAGGAGCACGGTCACCCAGGGCCAGGAGAGTACTAGGAGGACATCTCCTAAATGTATATAACATTGCATCCTCAACACTGACTGCTCTTCTGCCAACTTCTCCCTGCAGTCCTAATGTGCCCCCGTTCCCCCGTGCCACGGATATTGGGCTCCTGCATGATGATACCCGCTCCCACTCCCCCCATGATTGGGCTACTGCATGTTACCCCTCCCGCCCCAAGCCCCCACCCCCACCCCCCGCACGATTGGGCTCCTGCATCATTTCTCCCTCTTACCCCTGGTGCGTTTAGTCTCCAACATGTTACCCAATGCCCTCGCATCTTGTTACCTGATTCCCCCCCTACCCCCACGATTAGGCCAATTGTTTCCTGCGATTGGGCTTCAGCACCATGTTACGCACTCTTCCCCACCCACAATTAAGCTCCTGCATGTTACCTGATCTCCCCGATGGGATTGGGCTCCAGCATGATGTTACCTGCTCCCCCTACCCCCATGATTGGGCTCCTGCATGTTACCCCTCCCACTCCCATGATTGGGCTCCTGCATCATGTTGCCCGCTCCCTACCTACCCTGCGATTGGGCTCCCGCATCATTTTTCCCTCCTGGTGCATTTGGTCTACTGCTTCTTACCCGCTCCCCCCCTACACCCACGATTGAGCCACCACTTGTTATCTGCGCCCCGTTATTGGGCTCCAGCACCATGTTACCCGCTCTCCCCCTCCCATGATTAGGTTCCTGCATGTTACCTGATCTCCCCAACGGGATTGGAATCTCACATGTTATTGCTCCCCCCTGCGATTAGGCTCCTGCATCATGTTATGCACTCCCCCGTGATCGGGCCCCCACATGTTACTCAATATGTATGAATGCATTTGATTGAATGATAAATAATGTACCTTGAAAGTGTGCAGACTCAAGTCATCATTTTTTTTTTTTTGTATAAATTAATTTTAATTAAGGGCGCTTTAAAAGAACATTGAATTCAACATAAAATTATAATATAGTATCTGCGCACTCATCGCTACATGAGCCCCACGACATCTATAAAACTATATGAAGAGTTGTATGATCAGGTTCAGTATGTTATTCCTATGGACGGGATGCCGGTGGTCAAAATACCGACAGCGGCATCCCAACCATTGGAATCCCGACAGCCCCCTGGAAAGTACCCTAACCCTCCCCTGCCCCTATCTTAACCCTCCCTTGTGGGTGCCGAAACCTAACCCTCCCCGATGGTGCCTAACCCTCCCTTCCCCGCTGCCTAAACCTAACCCTCTCCACTTGGTGCCTAACCCTAACCCTCCCTTCCCCGCTGCCTAAACCTAACCCTCCCTCATAACTACATAACTAGACCCTTTCCGTACCTGCACCCTAACTCCCCTTCTAATGCCTACCACTGGATGAACAATTGGGATTCCGGCTGTCTGTATTTCGACGCCGGGATCCCGACATCTGTCGGGATTTAGACGGCAGGTATATAGCGTGCCTCCGGATTCCGGCGTCAGTATATCAACCGCTGGGATCCCGCCCTTTGGGATCTTAACTGCATCCCGTAGGATCGTCTATTGGGGGTCATTCCGACCTGATCGCACACTGCAGTTGTTCGCAGTGGTGCGATCGGACCTGAACTGCGCATGCGCCGCGGCCGCAATGCGCAGGCGCGCTGTTGACCGGCGATGGGGGACGCCGGGCAGCGTGGGTCCTTGCGAAGAAAATGAACGCAGTTGCGATCGCAAGGTGATTGACAGCAGGAAGGCACTCGTGGGTGGCATGGAAAACGCAGGCGTGTCCAGGCGTTTGCAGGGCGGGTGTTTGACGTCAAATCCGGGACCGGACAGGCTGAAGTGATCGCAGCGGCTGAGTAAGTTCTGAGCTACTCAGAAACTGCACAAAACATTTTTGCTTTGCTCCCCTGCAAATGCGATCGCACACTTGCACAGCTAAAATACACTCCCCTATAGGCGGCGACTATCTGATCGCACGGCTGCAAAAAACTGCTACCGTGCGATCAACTCGGAATGAGGGCCATAGAATTTCACTTTATTATTTTATTTCAGGAATATATTGTGGACAAAATGGCTTATACCTATGTGGTTGTTATCAAGTGTATAATTCTAAATAAAGGAAATGCCAATCGAGCCAACTATCAATATTTCAATGTTGTGAAATAATAAAGGCCCATACACACGGTGAGATGCGGGCTATGCCCGAATCTCACTATGCGACAGGGGCTAGGTCGGAACATAGTCAGTATCGCAAGCACACTCATTATGTGCTTGCGATACTGACTATTGTGGTCATTCCGAATTGATCACTAGCTGCATCAGTCTTAAAAACAGCAGTTCTGCACATGCGTATGCGGCGCAATGCGCACGCGCGTTGTACGGGCACAACGAATGATGTCGTTTTGCACAGGGTCTAGCAAAGCATTTCAGTCGCACTGGTGGCTGTAGTGTGATTGATATGAAGTGGGCGTTTCTGGGTGTCAACTGACCGTTTCCAGGGAGTGTTCGGAAAAATGTAGGCGTGCCAGTAAAAACGCAGGCATGGCTGGGCGAACGCTGGGTGGGTTTGTGACGTCAAAACAGGATCTACACATTCTGAAGTGATCGCAAGCGCTGAGTAGGTTTTGAGCTACTCTGAAACTGCACAAAAAAAACTTTGTGGCCGCTCTGCGATACATTCGTTCGCACTTCTGCTGAGCTAAAATACACTCCCAGTGAGAGGCGGCATAGCGTTTGCACGGCTGCTAAAAACTGCTAGCGAGCGATCATCTCGGAATGACCCCCTATGTGCGATTTTGGCTAAGTGTCAATTTTGACTATCTCTTCTATAGAGAGCCAAAATTGACTTGCCTGCACAGTCTATCTAGGCTTGCAATGCCGACCGTGTATCGGCATTGAATCGGGATCGCAAAGTGATTTTCACCTTGCGATCTGCACTAACTTTTCTTACTATTTTGACTATATAGTCAAAATCGTAAGAAAATATCTCACCGTGTGTACACACCATAAGTGTAGATTTTTCCTGTGATTTATTAATTTAAAAAAAATGTTATGTTGAATGCAATGTTCTTTTAATGCATCACTAATTAAAATGAACTTATGAAAAAATAAATAAGATGATGATATATATGTGTACAGTATACATACTAGCTGTTCTACGCACGGGAGTTTCCCCACCACTGCCACTCATTGTGCAGCATGCGCAAAGCGAGTGGGGATGGCACCAATGACACACTGCTCTTCGCTCCACTCCACGGCTGATACTGCCCGAGCCAGCCACCTGCGTGCCATCCTAAAAACATTGACTGCGTGCTGAAAACATGCGGGCACATGAATAAAAACGGATTTTGTACTTAAACCATAGCATATACGGTACAAAGTGACTGGAACATTTTTGTAGTTTATTAAATTCTACACACTGGAGGTACAATCCAAATGTTGATCCGATTGTCTGTTTGGGCGTTAGCGTTCACACAACGCAAGCCACGCATCGGTAATGATGTCATTATGTCATCCCCCTTTTCATCCCCTTAGAGGAGGTTTATTAGAATTCTAGTTACGTAGTTTTCCTATTTCCCACCTGAAGAAAACCTATGTTACATTTTAGCTATTTCCCAAAATATCGGGAAGTAAGAGAATTAGTGACAAGTCAGTGAGTGAGGGCTTTTGCATATATATATATATATATATATATATATATATATATATAGGATTTGGAGCTCCTCTACAAGTCACTCAGACAAGTTCTTGCTAGCCTAAATACTACTTGATAACTACTACCAAGATGGCAGATGTTTATACTCCTAACACCTGCTTCATTGTAGGCTGCATTTGGGGGCCATTTATTATAAATTGCATATTAAAAGCGATCTGGAAGGGATCTTACCACCTGGGATCGCATTGCAATATGCGATCATACATATCGTCTGGATGTATGATCCAGCACAGGCAGGGACATGGACTCTGAAAGGAACCCGTCCCTGAGATGGGCTGTGATGGCTGCTGGGGGCTTTGCGCATGTGTGGTCAGCTCAGACTGCACAAAAACTGGGGGAACCTCTGCCAGCTAGAAATGCGATGTGTAGCCCATAGGCTACAATGGGCTACCACCATCTTCAGATGGCAGTAGCTGCGGGTACCAATATCGGGAATGGGGGTGCGACTGCTGGCGGGAATAGAGGGATCGCAGCAGGAATGAATCGGAGGTCCCTCCTATATACATTGCAGAGATACATCATATTTGTGGCTATCTCCAGAAAAACTGGTGTTTTTGGGGACATAGCTGCAAATATTGTTTGATAAATGGGCCCCTAAGTTTTAGGGTGAGATAACATCCAAGATGAAATGGCAGAAAGGCATTCAGTGATGCTGAGCAATACAGATTATGACAAATCTGGGGAGGAGAGATAGATTTGAGTATCATGCATATGCAGATGACACTGAAATCCAATAGAGCTGATTAGTTTGCAAAGAGATCTGGAGTTATTTATGTATAGCTTTATGAAAACACTACAGCAAAAAGTGTTTTTTTTTTCAGTTGGGTTTCCACGATGGCAGACAGAGAAAAGAAATTATCTGGTGCACAGTATCGAAAACGGAGGGCTGAAAAGGAAAAGGAACAAGGCAAGCAAGAAGGTTCATTTCTTAAGTATCTTCGGCCACAACATCGGGATGATGAAGGTAGCTCTACTTCAGAGATTCAACCTGAGACTGAAACAGAGACAACAGTTTTGTCTACAGCCTCACAAGCTGACAAAGAGTATGAGGAACATACTGAAGATGTTGAAGAGGAACATACTGAAGATGTTGAAGAGGGCCATACTGAAGATGTTGAAGAGGAACCATGTGAAGTCCAGTGTTATGCACACCAGTGCCTGCAGGAAAGTACTGGTGTCAGGACTGTTATGCACTCCAGTGCCTGCAGGAATGTACTGGTGTTTGAACTGTTATGCAAAACAAATGGACTTACAGACAGACTGGGGAATATGACATAACGTACACAGAAGGTGATAGGGTAACAAAATACACACAAAGTGAACAGAGAAGCCCAGAGGCTAAGGAACTGGGTATCTCCCTTGTATTAGAACTGCTCAGATGGGAAAAGCAAGATGTTGTGTTTTAATACGTAGAGAACCCGAAATGCTGTTGCTAAGGGCAACAGCAAAACCCTAAAGGGTTACAAACGGGTGTGGCAGTAAACTCCTTGGTCAGAGATGGAATGATAGACACAAGGAGAGTCTCCACAATCCTAATTCTCACTTGCAGTGCACAGGTTCAGCTTACTGCCACTAAACTGACCCCTGACACCTAGCACAGTGAGACAGGATTAGACAGGCAAGTCTTAGAATACAGCCGCAAACTTGCTAAGTTCACAGAGTAGTAACAGAACCCCAGCAAGCTAAACGACTGACTCCAGTCTTACTGCTAGGTCTGGATTGGCAGAGTGTAATACCAAATCCCCAGGCCTATTTGCAGTAAGCAACAAACAAATACAAAGCTACACAGTACTGGCTAACTTTCAGAAACTGACTAACCAACAAAGATTCAGCAGCATCTGCTTACCCTGAGAAGAGGCCTTATAAAGCAGGTGCTGTCCACGCCCCACTCAGACCTCACAGACTGTGAGCACAAAAACCAGCACCGGATCCCCTGCCATGCACAGAGCCTATAACCACTGCACAGCAAAAGACCCGAACCGGAGTATCAGCTGCGCTCAGGTCACTCCGCTAGCACTTGTCACCCGGTTGCCATGACGACGTGGCAGCACAGGGCAGGAGACCCTAACAGTACCCCCCCTCTGACGAGGGGTCAAAGAACCCCTACCACCGGGTTTATCGGGGAACTGCGAGAAGAAAGAGCGTATCAGTCTGGGGGCATGAAGATCACAACTGCGCACCCACGACCGCTCCTCCGGGCCATACCCTTTCCAGTGCACCA
This sequence comes from Pseudophryne corroboree, assembly GCF_028390025.1. Classification (NCBI taxonomy): domain Eukaryota; kingdom Metazoa; phylum Chordata; class Amphibia; order Anura; family Myobatrachidae; genus Pseudophryne; species Pseudophryne corroboree. Next base: position 292,798,611 of record NC_086449.1, read on the forward strand.
AAAATGACAGCCGACCCCGAACCACCTTGGAGTCAAGAATCCTTTCAACAACAAACTCCCTCTGGCCACGTATCAGAAGAGGGGAAGGTCTTCCACTGGAAGAAGGATTACTAATCGCCCGTTTTAAAAGGGAACAATGAAATGTTTTATTGATACCCAAAGAACGGGGCAGATCTAACTGAAATGCCACCGGATTGATAACCCTGGTGATCTTATAAGGGCCGATGAACCGGGGGCCTAACTTATGAGATGGCTGTCTCAACTTCAAATTCTTGGTAGACAACCAGACGAAGTCTCCTAATTTGAAGCTGCAGGGTCTTTTCCGCTTATCAAAAACCCTTTTGGTCACTAATGACACAGACACAAGGGCTTTCTTCACTTTCCGCCAAATACCTCTAAGGACCGAAACCACAGAGGAACCACCAGGCGTGGAGTCCAGGGGGTCAAAAGAATTGGCCTTAGGATGATGCCCATACACACAAAGGAAGGGAGAGATCCCTGTAGCAGAGTGAGCCGCGTTGTTATAGGCAAACTCCGCCATGGACAGATGAGCAACCCAGTCAGTCTGACACTTGGAGACATAACACCTGAGGAACTGCTCCAAGGACTGGTTCACCCTTTCAGTCTGCCCATTAGACTGCGGATGGTAGCCCGACGACAAGCTGACAGAAATCTGGAGATCGGAACAAAATGCCCTCCAGAATTTGGCCACAAACTGGGATCCGCGGTCAGAGACCACATCAAGTGGCAACCCGTGGAGACGCACAACATGCAGCATAAATAATTCAGACAGGCGTCTGGCCGATGGCAGCCCAACCAGTGGAACGAAGTGCGCCATCTTCGAAAACCTGTCAACGACAACCCAGATGGCTGTCATCCCCGAGGATTTGGGCAAGTCCACCACAAAATCCATTGAAATGTGGGTCCATGGCTTAGATGGGATAGAGAGTGGATGTAATGGGCCAACAGGAACCCCTCTAGAAGTCTTATTTCGGGCACAGATGTCACATGCCCGAACCCACTGATCCACATCCTTAGCCACCGAGGGCCACCACACCGCCCTAGATAGCAACTCCCGAGTTCTGGCAATACCCGGGTGACCTGCAGACTTCTTGGCATGGAATTCCAGGAACACTCGCTGTCTTAACCTAGGAGGCACAAACAAAAGACCTACCGGAAGGTCTGGAGGAGCCTGCTCCTGTGCTCTAAGGACTAATGATAAGAGGTCCTGGGTAATGCCCACTTTAATGCATGATGGGGAAACAATGGGCAACGGCTCCTCGGTGGTCTCCTGGATTGGAGCAAAACTCCGCGAGAGCGCATCAGCCTTGATGTTTTTTGACCCAGGGCGATATGTTATCAAAAAATTAAAGCGAGCAAAAAACAGAGCCCATCGTGCCTGCCTGGCATTGAGACGCTTCGCTGACTCTAAATATGCCAGATTCTTATGGTCAGTGAGAATTGAGACCACAAACTTAGCCCCCTCAAGCCAGTGTCTCCACTCCTCGAGTGCATCCTTAATAGCCAACAATTCCCGGTTACCCACGTCATAATTCATCTCGGCAGGCGAAAATTTACGGGAAAAGTAAGCACAGGGATGAAGGCGATTATCAGACACTCCCATCTGAGAAAGCACTGCCCCAATACCCATCTCAGAGGCATCCACCTCCACCACAAAAGGACGCTCTGGATCTGGGTGTCGCAGCACCTTGGCCGAAACAAATGCCCTTTTGAGACGGGCAAAAGCCGCTTTAGCCTCACAAGACCAGTGAGCAACATCCGCCCCTTTCTTAGTGAGTGCCACCAAGGGCGCCACTATAGACGAAAATCCAGCGATAAATCGTCTATAAAAATTCGCAAAGCCCAGGAAACGCTGAAGCGCCTTCAAACTAGTGGGCTGCACCCAATCCAGGACTGCCTGTACCTTGGAACCCTCCATTTGGAAACCTTCTGGGGAGATAATATATCCTAGAAATGCGATTTGCTGAACTTCAAATTCGCACTTCTCCAGCTTCGCCCCAAGCCGGTGGTCTCTGAGTTTCTGGAGGACTAAGCGTACATGCTTCCGATGTTCCTCCAGGGAATGGGAGAAGATTAGGATGTCATCTAAGTATACAACTAAGAATCTATCCAAATATTCCCTGAGCACATCATTCATGAAATCCTGGAAGACTGCCGGGGCATTACAGAGCCCAAAAGGCATCACCAAATATTCATAATGCCCTGAGTGGGTATTAAAGGCAGTCTTCCATTCATCCCCCTCTCTTATTCGAATTAGATTGTACGCACCGCGTAGGTCAATCTTAGAAAAAATGGTGGCAGTACGAAGCTGGTCAAACAAGACCGAAATGAGAGGCAGTGGGTATGAGTTTTTAATCGTGATACGGTTCAATTCCCTGAAGTCGATGCAGGGTCGCAATGAACCGTCCTTTTTACCCACGAAGAAGAACCCCGACCCAACTGGAGACTGTGAAGGTCTGATAAATCCCTTAGCCAAGTTCTCCTGAATGTACTCTGCCATAGCCTGAGTCTCAGGACGTGACAGGGAGTACAACCTGCTCTTGGGAAGCTTAGCATTTGGCAACAAATCAATGGCACAGTCATAGGGGCGATGGGGAGGTAGTACCTCTGCAACTTTTTTGGAGAACACGTCCGCAAAATCTGCATAACACCCTGGCAATCCTGGCAAACTTAGCTGCGAGAGCCTGACTGGAAGGCTCAAGCAACTCCTGAAACAATCAGTACCCCAACTAAGAATCTCCCCAGAGACCCAGTCAAATTGAGGATTGTGGGCCCTTAACCAGGGTAACCCCAACACCAATGGGGCAAAAGTACAGACAGTCACATAAAAGGACAATTTTTCAGAGTGTGTGGCTCCAATAAACAAAGAAATCTGGCTAGTGCAAGAGGTAATTTTACCTTGGGATAATGGTTCCCCGTTTAACCCACAAATCTCAATTTCCGATGCCAAGGGTACTAAGGGAAAAGAGTGTTTCAGGGCAAATTGGCGGTCCATAAAAACCCCGTCGGCCCCACTGTCCACAAAGGCCTCAGTCTTGACAGTTTGACCGAGGATCTTCAAGGTCACCGGAATGATAAAAGTCTTCTTGGGAAATTCTGACTTCTGGCCTGACAGGATATTTCCCATCACCCTCAGGCCCTGAAGTTTTCCGGCTTTTCTGGGCATGATACTACCACATGACCTTTATTCCCACAGTACAAACACAACCCCTGCTGTCTCCTCCGCGTCTTCTCACGCGAGGAGAGGCGGGTAGCCCCAATCTGCATAGGCTCCTCGGAAAATTCCTCAGAGTCTGAGGTTCCCTTGGGAAGGAAGGAAATCTCAGTCTCCCTTTCAAGCCTACGCTCTCTCAGCCGTCTATCCACCCGGATGGATAACTGCATGAGCTGATCCAAGCTATCAGGCAAGGGATATTGTACCAGTTGGTCCTTTATCTGGTTAGAAAGACCTCTTCGGTACTGGTGTCTCAGGGCTGGGTCATTCCACTGGGTATCATGGGCCAACCTCCGAAACTCCGTACAGTAAACCTCAACTGGCCTTCGCCCTTGCTTAAGGATCGAAATCTGAGCCTCGGCTGAGGCCGTCTTGTCAGGGTCATCATACAACATGCCCAGTGCCGTAAAAAAAGCATCAACACTTTTAAGCGACGGACAGTCAGGCTGCAACCCATATGCCCAGACCTGTGGGTCTCCTTGTAGCAAGGAAATCACTATGCCCACCCGCTGAATCTCCGACCCAGAAGACTGAGGCCTAAGCCGGAAGTATAGCTTGCAGCTCTCCTTGAAACAAAAGAACTGCGAGCGATCTCCAGAAAAACGATCCGGGAGATTTACTTTCGGCTCCTTAACCCCTGCAGGTGCTGCTGCTGCGGGAGCTCCGCCAGCAGCCTGGGAGGTGTGCATTTTAATGGACAAATCATTAAATTGTCGAGTCAGGACCTGCACCTGATCGACCACCTGTTGCAACGTATTTTGAGGGGTATGCTCCATATTCCCACAAAATTTCAACAGGAGTATTGGGCTGCTGAATATGTTATGCACACCAGTGCCTGCAGGAAAGTACTGGTGTCAGGACTGTTATGCACTCCAGTGCCTGCAGGAATGTACTGGTGTTTGAACTGTTATGCAAAACAAATGGACTTACAGACAGACTGGGGAATATGACATAACGTACACAGAAGGTGATAGGGTAACAAAATACACACAAAGTGAACAGAGAAGCCCAGAGGCTAAGGAACTGGGTATCTCCCTTGTATTAGAACTGACACCTAGCACAGTGAGACAGGATTAGACAGGCAAGTTTTAGAATACAGCCGCAAACTTGCTAAGTTCACAGAGTAGTAACAGAACCCCAGCAAGCTAAACGACTGACTCCAGTCTTACTGCTAGGTCTGGATTGGCAGAGTGTAATACCAAATCCCCAGGCCTATTTGCAGTAAGCAACAAACAAATACAAAGCTACACAGTACTGGCTAACTTTCAGAAACTGACTAACCAACAAAGATTCAGTAGCATCTGCTTACCCTGAGAAGAGGCCTTATAAAGCAGGTGCTGTCCACGCCCCACTCAGACCTCACAGACTGTGAGCACAAAAACCAGCACCGGATCCCCTGCCATGCACAGAGCCTATAACCACTGCACAGCAAAAGACCCGAACCGGAGTATCAGCTGCGCTCAGGTCACTCCGCTAGCACTTGTCACCCGGTTGCCATGACGACGTGGCAGCACAGGGCAGGAGACCCTAACATCCAGCTGGATCAAGAAGTGATACAAAGTGAAAGTAGCTCCAGCTTCAGCTATAGTGACCCTGCTACCTGGATAAAGTGTGATCATAATTTACGACAAATTTTGGTGGAACATGGGCCAGAACAGGTTCAGCAGTTTAAGTTTCCTAAAGATGCCAATAAGAGAAGATTTCTAACAAATCATAACAAAAGAAGACTTTCTAATGGAGACCTAATGCACCGTCAGTGGCTACAATATTCTATATCAAATGACTCTGTATTTTGCTTCTGTTGCAAGTTGTTTGGTAATTGTACAAACCCGCCATCATCTCTCTCGGATAAAGGATCCAAAGATTGGAAGAACATCACTGCAATTTTGTCACAACATGAGAGAAGTAATGCACATTTGGTCAATTTTCAAAACTGGAAGGAGCTTGAAATACGATTGAAAAACAAAAAAACAATTGATGAAGAACATATGCGCATTATTAAACAAAAGGAAAAGTACTGGCAGCAAATCCTTGAACGATTGATTGCTCTAGTGAGAGTTCTTGGTATGCAAAATCTGGCCTTCCGTGGAACCAATGAAAAATTGCACACAGCTGGAAATGGGAACTTCCTGAAATTTATTGAATATCTTGCTTTGTTCGACCCCGTAATGGATGAACACATTCGTAAAATAAAAGATAAAGAGACCTATGTACACTACCTTGGAAAAGATATACAGAATGAACTAATTCAGCTTTTATTCAACATTATCAAAGAAGAAATTATTAAATCTGCTCAAGTTGCAAAGTATTTTTCTATAATTATTGATTGTACACCTGATGTAAGCCATGTTGAACAAATGACCATGCTCCTTCGCTTTGTGAACATAGCTTCATTAACTGATGATTGCGAACCTGTACGCATTAAAGAACATTTCCTATAATTTCTGCCACTAAAGGAAACAACTGGTGCTGGTATGACAGAAATTATCCTTCACCAGCTAGAAGAGATGTCATTGCCTGTTGCTAATTTACGTGGTCAAGGCTATGATAACGGAAGCAATATGAAAGGGAAGGAAAATGGTGTGCAACAAAGAATTATGGATATTAACCCAAGAGGATTGTTTGTTCCTTGCAGTGCACATTCTTTGAATTTAGTTGTGAATGATGCTGCAAAGTGTTGTTTGGAGGCCACATCTTTCTTTGCTCTCGTACAACATGTGTATGTGTACTTTTCAGCATCCACACGTCGATGGGATGTTCTAATGCGCCATGTGCCTAGTCTTACGGTTAAGCCATTGAGTGAAACAAGATGGGAAAGTCGAATTGATGCCTTGAAGCCTCTTCGCTTTCAGCTTGGTGATATTTATGATGCCCTATTTGAAATCTATAATGACAATACCCTCACTGGAGCATCTGGCAACACCTCAAGAATAGAGGCACAAGGTCTTGCAAATGGCATTTCTAATTTCAAGTTTGTCATTTCTCTAGTGGTTTGGTATGGTATATTGTTTGAGGTCACTATGACAAGCAAACAGCTTCAGACAAAAGAATTTGACATACATAATGCCATTAAGCAACTGAATGAAACAAAGAAGTTTCAAACTTTCTTGTAGACTGCAGAAGGGATGAAGGGTTTGGGAAAGTACTGGAAGAGGCCTGTGAACTTGCTGAGGCACTTGGGATACCAGCACAGTTCGAAGTAGATCCTGTTCGCATTAGTAGAAAGAGGAAGCAGTTCATATATGAAGCAGAGGATGCGCCTATTCAGAATCCTAAGGAAAAGTTCAAAGTGAACTTTTATTTTGCTGTGCTTGATACAGCTATGCAATCAGTTGAAGAAAGATTCACGCAGATGAATCAAATTAGTTCTGTGTTTGGCTTCCTCTATAATGTTCACAGTTTACAGAATAGAACATCACAGCAAATTATGGAAGATTGTTGCAAGTTAGAGCAAGCTTTACAGCATGGCGACTCCAAAGATATTGATGCTTCTGATTTATGCAGTGAATTACAAAGTATTGCAAGGCGAGTTCCAGAGTGTACATCTCCACAAGATGTATTCAACTTTTTGTGTAAAAATGAGCTGATAGATGTTGTCCCCAACACATGTATTGCTCTTCGCATCCTTTTGACCCTCCCTGTGTCTGTGGCCAGTGGCGTGAGAAGCTTTGCCAAGCTAAAGTGGATCAAAACATATATTCGATCTTCCATGATGCAAGAAAGACTTGTTGGTCTCTCTCTTTTGGATCTGAAAGAGCTTGTCTCTAAATTTGCTAAATTAAAAGCGCGGAAAGTAAAAATCTAATCTTTTTTTGCACTTCTTCCAGTACATTTCCTGTACAAAGCGTTAATGTTATTACTGTTAGTGTTATTTATTGTTGCACTTCTTCCAGTACATTTCCTGTACAAAATGTTAATGTTATTACTGTTACAGTGTTATTTATTGTTGCACTTCTTCCAGTACATTTCCTGTACAAAGCGTAAATGTTATTACTGTTACAGTGTTATTTATTGTTGCACTTCTTCCAGTACATTTCCTGTACAAAGCGTTAATGTTATTACTGTTACAGTGTTATTTATTGTTGCACTTCTTCCAGTACATTTCCTGTACAAAGCGTTAATGTTATTACTGTTACAGTGTTATTTATTGTTGCACTTCTTCCAGTACATTTCCTGTACAAAGCGTTAATGTTATTACTGTTACAGTGTTATTTATTGTTGCACTTCTTCCAGTACATGCCCTGTAAAAAGTGCCAATGTTACTACTGTTACAATGTTATTTATTGTTGCTATAATTTATGTTGTTAATCTAAAAATAAATCTAATAATAATTTGAAAAGTCAAGTGTGTATGTGAGCAGCTGGGGGGAGGGTATCGGGGAAGGCAGGGGCGGGATTGTGTAGCTTTGCCTAGGGCGCCTATAAACCTTGCACCGGCCCTGGGTGTATCATGACTGGACAAATGGCACCATTGCGAATAACCGGCGTGGACACTGCGGAGCACAACGTGCCATTTATGTGCAGGGGCGGATTGGGATAGAAAACCAGCCCGGGAAATCTATGGAGGCAGCCCTAATGGAGTTGGGGTCACAATGTCTGCAATATCATCAGACACTCATCCAGCCTCACAGTTTTCCAGCGTGCCCTTAAATCCAATCTAATAGAAATTAATACTTATACACTGGCCTGTTTCCCTCAACTAGTCCCAACATCAAATTAATGACATACACATTTAACATAGACCATGCATTGCATTAATATCCTCCAAGAACCCCACATTACATTACTAGCCAACAAATAACATACTCCCCAGATAATGATAATTCAAACATTAGTCCCCACATAACATTCATATTCCCCACACATCATTCTTCACATAGCACCAGTCTGCACAAAATATCAACCGGTCTACACTAACACCCACATAACATTAATTCCCCACAAACTACAGTAGTCCCAATATACAGTATTATTAATAACCCTCAGCACAGTTCATTAAAAGCTACTCCAATACAGGTACTGTACCTGCTCTGTAAAACGCTGTGGGAGGATGTGATACAGTGATGCCGGGGGGTATTAATCTGCATCGCTGCCCTTACAGTAAGGTTGCTGGTTTCAGTGTAAAGGCAAGCCACCAATAAGCACAAAGTCAACTATAAGACCAGCTCGAACAAAGGACGCCACATGATGCAGTGATGTCCTGTGAGTGTGTGGCTGCTGGTTAGCCTATTACATCCCGCTGGAGCCATGCTACACCTACACGGGATGTGCCTGCAAGCCAGAGCAGCTGACAGCTTCCGGTGTGCGTGGTGCAGTGGAACGCAAATCCTAGACCTGTGCTTGACGGCCCCCACAACATGTGAGTAGGTGTACTCAGAGCCAGCCCAGCCAGCCCAGCAGGCAGCTGTGAGCCAGCCCAGCAGGCAGCGGTGTGAGAAAACTATAGGATTAGCCTAGCCAGGAAGATGATGGGACCGGCCTAGCAAGATCTCACATGGTGTCCCGCTGGGCCAATCCGCCCCTGTTTATGTGAGAGGTGAACGTCAGCTACGAAGGTACGTGAGGGCCGACCATCACGATACACTGGAGCAGCTCACTGTCAAAATCAAACTTGGGGATACCAGACGGGTGTCTGAAATGACAGTTCAGTCCGTCTAGCTGCTGTCCATGCTGCACACGGCGGTTACTCTGGCTATTAGCTGGTCATCATAATAATGTCACTTGACCATGTACATTTGGGCCTAAGTGTCTATTTACTAAGCCTTGGAGAGAAATAAAGTGGGGAGAGATAAAGTACCAGCCAATCAGCTTTTAGGTGCCATGTTACAGGCTGTGTTTGAAAAATAACAGTTAGCAGCCGGTTGGCTGGTATGTTATCTCCATTCACTTTATCTATCTCCAAGGCTTAGTAAATTGATCCTTAAATAACAGTGGTCACGGATTTGCTCATAACATACCAGATTTAGGGGGTTATTCAGAGATGGATGCAGATCTTGCTTCCGCAGCAAGATCTGAGTCCACCTACTCACATGTTGTGGGGGCCGTCAAGCACAGGACAAGGCTGCCCAGCATGTGTCTGGTTTTGCCCTTCAATGCATTCGCAGTTAAAATGCGAATGCATCGGCACTTCCGATGGGTGGACCTTGCTGCTGGATGCATTTTATTTGAGCCCTCTGCTCCCCACTGAGACTGGTGCTCTAAAACACCTTTTGGCACCGGATGAGGAGCCCCAATTACACCTGGGCACTTGTCAGAGATAACGGTGAGTAAGTGGACAGTGATCCCAGCTCCCCACTTTCACTGTATCACCGGAATTGAGTCGTTTGTAAAACGCCAGCTCTCACACGGCTGCCATCTTGGACCTTTCTTAACGTTAGTACAGCGTTGCATCCAGTGGCCGCCGTAGTCTGCTGCCGCCAACCTGTCCTCCTGCAGGTACCGAGTACTCCGCAGTCTGGACCGCTACCGCCAACTACTGCCCCCCGCATTAGCAGCTGTCAGCCTACCGTGCTCTCCTGTGGCCGCCGGCTGGAGCCTTCCTTGTGGCGCGCACCAGGCTGACGTGCTTGTCCTGTGATCATCCGGTGGGACTTGGTCAGCGGTTATCCTGGCTTCAGAGGGCTTATAGTTCCTTGGCTGCTTCAGCTCCCATCTGCTGTTCCCTAGCCCCTCTATGCTGCACCACTTATGAGACCATGGGCTTCTCTCTGAAGGGGATCTTCAGACCAGCGCACACTCTCTCTGCAGGACAAGTACTATGACTGTGGTGACTGCACAGCTGCAACACATGAACTATTGTGACTATTCAGCTCACGTTGCATTTTAGTTTACTGCTTCTGTGCCACTTCCCTTTGCTCAGCTAGTACCTGCTCCAGCAGTTCTTGGCTAGTGTTGATGTTACCTACTTCTACCCTCCCTCAGTATACAACACTGCATGCCCCCACTACTTGTTATTTGTTGCTTGGAACCTGTCTTTGTGCCTTTCATGGATGATTCACTGTATATAGTCGACATTGGCTCCAAATTGTTCTTCTACACCCCCTGCTGATTGGGATTATATATTTCCGACATTATACAGTTCTCTATAGTCTCCTATTCTATTGTTGCTTGGAACCTCTCCTATTTGCCTACACCCCTTTGCATTTTCGTAAATGGAAAAGTTTATGGCTAAACCACCGAAGGGGGTAAGGGTGTCCCTGGTCCCAAATAGAGGGAGACAAGAGCCACATCATCGACGACGGCAAGTGCACATGCTTTCCCGGCTGGGGATGATGTCCTACTAGGTGTATCTGATCCCACTGCCTACAGCCTGGCCTCGGTAGCCAAGGCTCAGGAGATACCCAATTTGCTATCACCTTTATTGTATAATTTTTTTTTTAGCAGGCATAAATTATGCTATTGAATTCGCCCTTACACAACTGAAGGAACATAATGCTCATTTTGATGAGGCGGAGCAACGTATCTCTAACGCAGAGGATGATTTAATTACTGCTAAAGCCATCATTGCTTCTCAAGCGGCCTCGCTACTAGCTGTCCAAGACAAATTGGATGACCTCGACAACTGCAGTTGTAGTAATAATTTGAAGCTCATTGACTTACCTGAATCACTTAAACAACGCGATTTGCTTTACTTGGTGTCCATTTGGCTCCCAAAGAAACTGGGCTGCCTACCGGAGACAGGTTCAATGCTGGTGGAACGTGCTCACCACATTGGTCCAGATCATCTAACAGAACGCCATAGGTCTCAACCTGTTATCTTTAAACTACTCAACTACACTGATAAAATATGCTTATTGGATGCCTACAGGAAATCACAAGGTCTACATAATCAAAGTGACAAACTTATCCTCTTCCAAGATTTCTCATACCAAGTGGCGATGAGGCGTATGGAATTCTCCCCAGTCTGCAAATCATTATTTGACGCAGGAGTGCGTTTTGCCTTACTTTATCCCACTAAACTGAGAGTGCAACACAATGGCAAGCAATACTACTTTGATTCAGTGTCACCGGTGAAATCATTCGCTGCATCCTTATTGGATTCACATTCCACCTCATAGGATGACGCTGATTGACTTTAGAATTAACCCGCAAGTGTCTTGTTCTCATCGAGCAATGATGTATCTGTTATTACTAACATTACTGTTTGGCTTGTTAGACAATGATGAACATGTTTATTCTGCTCCGTGTAGTTTCTTAGGTGTGCTCATGTTCCTTCATTACCGATTATTTTCCACATTTCCTTTCTTCTCTGCTACTGGGCACACTTTTATTTGTTTCCCCTCCCCTTTACTCGACACCTACATTTTCTAGTGAGCATGATTGGCCCTGCGGACCTCTTGCTTGGGTTTGACAAAACAGAAAACTAGGTTGGACTGCATTCCATAATTATTGTTTGCAATTGTTACCATTGTTACAGGTTCTGTTAAGAGAATACACAATGTGTTTCCAGATGATACCCTTGCTAGCTGGGACAAGGGGACCCATTGTTTATTCTTTGTCTATCTTACACAATATGTTTCTAAGGTCAGGTATAGGTTGATATGACTCCTTCACATTCAATATCATCCTCCACACGGGACCACATCAAGTTCTTGACATGGAATGTAGAGGGTCTTAACACACCGTTGAAACGTAGGAAAGTCTTACAGCATTTAAAGAGATTTAAACCTGATGTAGCAGTATTACAGGAGACACACTGGAGGGAAGGGGACCCTAATACTCTACGGGACACATGGTTTACTGACTTTCTCTTACGTCCTAGAGGATGCTAGGGTCCACATTAGTACCATGGGGTATAGACAGGTCCCTTGGGAGCCATGGGCACTTTAAGTGTTTAATAGTGTGGGCTGGCTCCTCCCTCTATGCCCCTCCTACCAGACTCAATTTAGAAAATGTGCTCGGTGGAGCCGGTCACAGCTTGGGGAGCTCCTAGGAGTTCTTTTAGTTTTATTTTTTTTTAAAGAGGGGGGGGGGGGGAAGTAGGATCCAACCCTAGAGGTTAATGGCCCCTATCTCCGCTGACAGGACACTGAGCTCCTGAGGGTGATGATTGCTATCCTCCGAGGCGACCGCTCACTCCCGCAGCACTGCCACCACCCCCTAACAGAGCCAGAAGATCGATGTGGTGAGTAGAACGCCGGTGCCCCGATAAGCGGGTCACCGGCGAGAATGGCGGCACAAGGGTGGGAGCGCAGCACTATAAGGCTGCGCTCCGGAGGGCTCAGAGGTACAGTGTGCGGCGATGTGAGGGGCATCCTGGGCCAGCGCAATACCCTAAACACTGGTCACTATTGCTATCAGGGACTCTGTACTGCTGATAGCCACCATTACCTCAGGCCAGTATAATCTCCAGGAGTGCGGGAAGATGCGTAATTACAGGGGGCGGAGCTTCACCTCAGAGCGGATCCAGCACCAGTGCCATTTTCTCCCTGCAGATCACAGATCAGAGACGCTGACAGGGAGCGCTGACCCTCCACATAACTCCAGCTATCCTGTGCGGTACCAGGCGGTTATAGAAGGAGGGGGGGGGGGGGGGAGAGTGTTTATTCACATTATAGTACTGTGTAGTCTATTAAGGTTACTCAGTCAGCGCCAGGCTTTTATTATATAACTGCCTACTGGGGTGCTGTGTGCTGGCTCCTTAACTCTGTGTCTCTCTGAAGGTACGTGGGGGGGAAACTGTGTCTGACATTTTCCTGTGTGTGTGTGTGTTTGTGTGTGTGTGTGTAATATATCTCACATTACCATGTCTAGGGACTCTGTATCTTGTGCTGCAAAGTGTGTATCTTCTCCAGGAGAGTCTATTCCTTGTACTCAGGAATGCAATGTAGTGACTCAGCCTTCTGAATCCGAACCCCCATGGGTGGCTTCTATTAAGGGAATGATATCCCAGATTTCATCTAGGATAACTCATAATGAGACTCACACGCGCACGCAGGGGTTTTTCCAAGTACCTAGAGACCCCCCCTGGCCACCGATCCATAAGTGCAGCACACCGATTTATTTATTTTTGATGCTTTCACGAAGCCTCAGGAAGGCTCTGAGGCTGACGGCAGCATCCAGCTGCAGTGCCTCCTATTGCAGAGAGGCTGGCTGAACATACAGTAGGGGGAGCTAGCTGCAGAAGCAGCATGCAGCTCCTCCCAGGCAGATCTCCTAGTGGTGCTCTGCAAAAGAGCTGGCCGGATCATGTGCTGGTGAACAAATGTCCGTGGTGTGTGTCTTGTGCGGGTGGGTTTCTTTTCCTGCTGGCCAGGTGAGCCTCTGTGCTGAAGCTGTTTGTTTAACTGGTGGTGGGGAGAGATGTGTGTGGTGTGTTTGTGGGAAATGTCTAACGCAGGGGAGGATGGTGTGTGTTTGTGTTTCACTGGGTGTCATCTGTGTCATGTTTCACTGGGGGAAGGAGTGTGTGTGTGTTTTTTACTGGGGTTCTGTCATGTTTCACAAGTGGGGAGGGAGTGTGTGTTTCACTTGTGGGGGTCTGTCATGTTTCACTGATGGGGAGGGTGGGGGTGTGTGTTTCACCAGGGGTCTGTGTCATGTTTCACTCGGGTGGAGTATGTGTGTGTGTGTCTGTGTGTGTGTGTGTTTTACTGGGGGTCTGTCATGTTTCCCAGGTGGGGACTGTGTGTGTGCTTCACTCGTGCGTGGGGAGGGGGTCTGTCATGTTTCACTGGTGGGGAGGGTGAGTGTGTGTGTTTCATGGGGAGGGGGGTTACTGAGGGTCCGTCATGTTTCACTGGTAGAGAGGGGGGGTGTATGTTTCACTGGGGTCTGTCTCATGTGTCTCACTAGTGGGGAGGGGGGTGTCATGTTTCGCATGGAGGCCTGTGTTCGTCATGTTTCACTGGGTGGGGGGAGAGTGTGTGTCATGTTTCACTGGAAATCTGCGTGTATCATTTCACTGTGGGAGGGAGGGTGTGTGTCTGTCATGGTTCACGGGGGGGGGGGGGGGGGGGGAGGGTGTGTCTATGTTACACTGGGAGTCTGCGTCATGTTCACTTACTTTGGGGGTGGGGTGTGTTTGTGTCATGTTCGTTTTTTTATGACATGTTCCACTGAGAAAGGGGAACACGGATATCTTTTATTTCCCACACTATGGGGTAAATGTATGAAACTACGATATGGCAGAGGTAGTGGTATTAGTGCACGTTATGTCCGGGTCACTCGACCCGGACGATTCCAACACAACCCTTTTACACCAGCCAGCAACATTCATGTGCAGTAACCCGTGTTACTAGCTGGTGGTGTAAAAGGGGTATAAGTATCTGGAAACCCCCCTTTCAAAATCCTGCGTTTGCCACTGAGACTGTAATTCAGGTTTTGAACAGATCTGTTGAGGTTTTGTCGTATTCTGCTCCCACTATCTCTTCCAAAACCCCTGATATATGTCCTAAGAAACGTGCTCTTGCCCAAATAATGCAAGTCGACACGGATACAGACTCTGATACATGAGATGGTGAGGGGGATATTCTGGGGGGCAAGGCATCCCTTGCTAAGGGGGTGCAAATCATGATTGAGGCTATTAGGGACATTTTACACATTACTGATAAGGTACCTGAGCAGGTAGAGGAGGCATACTTTACTGACACTAAGAAATCCTCCCTTACATTTTCTGCACCTAAGGAATTAAGGCCCTCATTCCGAGTTGATCGCTCGGTATTTTTCATCGCATCGCAGTGAAATTCCGCTTAGTACGCATGCGCAATATTCGCACTGCGACTGCGCCAAGTAATTTTACAATGGAGATAGTATTTTTACTCACGGCTTTTTCATCGCTCCGGCGATCGTAATGTGATTGACAGGAAATGGGTGTTACTGGGCGGAAACAGGCCGTTTTATGGGCGTGCGGGAAAAAACGCTACCGTTTCCGGAAAAAACGCAGGAGTGGCCGGGGAAACGGGGGAGTGTCTGGGCGAACGCTGGGTGTGTTTGTGACGTCAAACCAGGAACGACAAGCACTGAACTGATCGCACAGGCAGAGTAAGTCTGAAGCTACTCTGAAACTGCTAAGTAGTTAGTAATCGCAATATTGCGAATACATCGGTCGCAATTTTAAGAAGCTAAGATTCACTCCCAGTAGGCGGCGGCTTAGCGTGTGTAACTCTGCTAAAATCGCCTTGCGAGCGATCAACTCGGAATGAGGGCCTAAATGCATTATTTGAAAAATCCTGGGAAAACCCAGATAAAAAATTCCAAAACCCTAAAAGGGTTCTCATTGCTTTTCCTTTCCCTGAAGAGGATAGGAAAAAGTGGGAAAACCCGCTGGTAGTAGATGCTTCTGTTTCTAGACTGTCTAAGAAAGTGGTTTTACCTGTCCCTGAGTCCACCGCTTTAAAGGAGCCGGCTGACCACAAGATTGAGACTACTCTCAAATCTTTATACACAGCAAATGGCGTAGCTTTAAGACCCACTATTGCTTGTGCATGGATTTCTAAAGCCATAGTAAAGTGGTCAGGCACTTTACTGGAGGAATTAGATTCTATGGACAAAAGTGACATTGAAATGTTTTTATGTCACATAAAGGATTCTGCAGGTTTCAGGATGGAGGCCATGAAAGACCTTGGACATCTGAACGCGAGGGCTTCTTCCATGGCTGTCTCTGCACGCAGGGGGCTCTGGCTGCGCCAATGGTCTGCGGATGTGGAATCCAAGAAAAGTGTTGAGAACCTACCCTTCACAGGTCAGGCTCTGTTTGGGGAAGCGCTAGATGCGTGGATCTCCACGGCAACTGCGGGTATGTCAACTTTTCTTCCCTCTGCTACACCACCAACTAGGAAATCATATCCTACGTCTGCGATGCAGTCCTCTCGGACCGCCAAAGTTAAAAAGTCCAAATCCCCCTCCACTTTCTGTAGAGGTGGTCGGGGGAAATCCCAAAAATCTGTACCCGCAGGTTCCCAGGAACAGAAACCTGGTTCTGTTTTCTCAAAATCCACGGCATAACGGTGGACATCCCAGTCTGGAAATCGGGCAGGTGGGAGCAAGACTCAGAAATTTCAGTTATGTCTGGGCGTCATCATGCCTAGACCCCTGGGTACAGATATTGTTACCCAGGGGTACCGACTGGAGTTTCAAGAACTCCCACCTCACAGATTCTTCAAATCAGGCTTGCCAGCTTCGCTGACAGAAAGTGCTATTCTACAGGAAGCCATTCAAAAATTACTAAGGTGAAACTTAATTGTTCCAGTTCCACCTCACCTATATCACAAGGG
Organism: Pseudophryne corroboree; assembly: GCF_028390025.1. Classification (NCBI taxonomy): domain Eukaryota; kingdom Metazoa; phylum Chordata; class Amphibia; order Anura; family Myobatrachidae; genus Pseudophryne; species Pseudophryne corroboree. Next base: position 292,815,059 of record NC_086449.1, read on the forward strand.
TTATTATTCATACCTGTTTGTGGTACCGAAACCGGACAGTTCGGTAAGGCCAATATTAAAACTTAAAGTCTTTGAATCCCTACTTAAGGGAATTCAAATTCAAGATGGAGTCTCTGAGAGCGGTGATCTCAGGTCTGGAGGAGGGGGGATTCTTGGTATCCTCGGATATCAAGGATGCGTACCTTCATATTCCGATCTGGCCGCCTCACCAGGCTTATCTCAGATTTTCACTGCTGGACTGTCATTATCAGTTCCAGGCGCTGCCGTTTGCCCTCTCCACGGCACCAAGAGTGTTCACCAAGGTAATGGCAGAGATGATGCTACTCCTTCGCAAGCAGGGTGTGAACTTAATTCCTTACCTGGATGATCTGCTGATAAAAGAGTCTTCCAGGGAAAAGCTGTTGCTCTCTCAACTCAACTACTCCAGGATCATGGTTGGATCATGAATCTTCCAAAGTCGCATCTGGAGCAGACAAGGAGATTGTCCTTCTTGGGTATGATCCGTGACACGGAAGTACAGAGGGTGTTTCTGCCAGAGTAGAAAGCATTGGTGATATAAACAATGGTCCGGGATGTCCTGAAGCCAGCACGGGTGTCGGTTCATCAATGCATTCACCTTCTGGGAAAGATGGTTGCCTCCTCCGAGGCTCTACAGTACGGAAGATTTCATGCACGGTCTTTCCAGCTGGATCTCCTGGACAAATGGTTGGGATCTCATCTTCACATGCACTAGAGGATACATCTGTCACCGAAAGCCAGAATATCGCTTCTATGGTGGCTACAAACTTCTCACCTACTAGCGGGCTGCAGGTTCGGGATTCAGAATTGGATCCTCCTAACCACGGATGCAAGTCTCAGAGGTTGGGGAGCAGTCACCCAGTGGGAAAACTTCCAAGGAAGGTGGTCAAGTCTGGAATCTATCCTTCGATAAACATTCTAGAACTAAGAGCCGTGTAACAACGGTCTTCTACAAGAGGCACATCTTCTGAAAGATCAGGCTGTTCAGGTTCAGTCGGACAATGTAATGACAGTGGCCTACATAAACCGACATGGCGGAACGAAGAGCAGAGCTGCAATGTCAGTGGTAACAAGAATCATCCTCTGTGCAGAAAAGCACGCGGTGGCGCTGTCAGCGATCTTCATTCCGAGAGTGGACAACTGGGAAGCGGACTTCCTCAGCAGACATGATCCCCATCCGGGAGAGTGGGGCCTCCACACAGAGCTGTTTACAGAGGTGACAAGTCTTTGGGGCGTACCTCAAATAGACATGATGGCCTCACGCCTCAATAAGAAGCTTCTGAGGTATTGTTCCAGGTTGAGGGATCCAAAGGCAGTGGCGGTGGATGTCCTGGTAACACCGTGGGTGTTCAAGTCAGTGTATGTGTTCCTTCCACTTCCACTCATCCCAAGGATTCTGAAAATAATCAAAAGATCAAGGGTTCAGGCGATCCTCATTGCTCCGGACTGGCCAAGAAGGGCTTGGTACACTGATCTTCTGGAGTTGCTGCTGTAAGATCCGAGGATTCTTCCTCTTCGAGAGGACCTTCTGCAACAGGGGCCGTTTGCTTATCAAGACTTACCATGGCTACGTTTAACGGCATGGAGGTTGAACGCCAGATCTTAGCTCGGAAGGGCATTCCAAACAAAGTTATTCCTACCTCGATACAGGCTAGGAAAGGAGTAATGTGAAAACATTACCATTGGATTTGGTAAAGTATGTGTCTTGGTGTGAATCCAAGAAGTTTCCTATGGTGGAGTTTCAACTTGGATGGTTTCTGCTCTTCCTGCAAGCAGGGGTGGATGTGGGCCTACGCCTGGGCTTTATAAAAGTCCAGATTTTGGCCTTGTCCATTTTCTTCCAGAAACAATTGGCTGCCCTCCCTGAGGTTCAGACTTTCTTGAAAGGGGTTCTGCACATCCAACCTCCCTTTGTTCCTCCTACGTCACCTTGGGATCTTAACGTGGTACTGCAGTTCCTGCAGTCAGATTGGTTCGAGCCTTTACAGGAGGTTGAGGTCAAGTTTCTTACTTGGAAGACTGTCACACTGTTGGCATTGGCGTCTGCTAGACGTGTGTCAGAATTGGCGGCATTGTCCTACAAGAGCCCCTACTTGATTTTCCATGAAGATAGAGCTGAGCTCAGGATGTGTCAGCAATTCCTTCCGAAGTTTGTGTCGGCTTTTCATATAAACCAACCTATTGTGGTGCCAGTGGCTACTGACTCCTCAATTACCTCAAAGTCCTTGGATGTTGTGAGGGCTTTCAAGATTTATGTGAAGAAAACTTCTCGTCACAAAAAGTTGTACACTCTGTTTGTCCTTTAAGCAGATGATTTCTCTCAGGATCAGGTTTACTATCCACCATGCTTTTTCTACGGCAGGCTTGCCATGTCCAAAATCTGTTAAGGCCCACTCTACTCATAAAGTGGGTTCTTCCTTGAGGGCTGCTCGGGGTGTCTTGGCTTTACAGCTTTGCCGAGCAGCTACATGGTCAGGGTTGAACACGTTTGCTAAGTTCGACAAGTTCGATACTTTGGCCTCTGAGGACCTAAAGTTTGTTCAATCGGTTCTGCAGGAGCCTCCGCGCTCTCCCTCCCGTACTGGAAGCTTTGGTACATCCCCATGGTACTAATGTGGACCCCAGCATCCTCTAGGACTTAAGAGAAAATAGGATTTTAATTACCTGCCGGTAAATCCTTTTCTCGTAATCCGTAGAGGATGCTGGGCGCCCGCACAGCGCTTTGTTTTCCTGCAGTTGTTACTTTGTTCAGTACTGCCTTGTTACTTGGTTGAGTAATACATTGTTACTTGGTTAAGTACTGTTGTTCAGCCGTTGCTGACTTGTTTCAAGCTGCTTGCTTGATTTTCTGTTGTTATGTGGGAGCTGTTGTGAATCTCACCACTATCTGTGTATTTCCTTCTCTCGAAGTATGTCCGTCTCCTTGCGCACAGTTTCTAGACTGAGTCTGGTAGGAGGGGCATAGAGGGAGGAGCCAGCCCACACTATTAAACTCTTAAAGTGCCCATGGCTCCCAAGGGACCCGTCTATACCCCATGGTACTATTGTGGACCCCAGCATCCTCTATGGACTACGAGAAAAGGATTTACCAGTAGGTAATTAAAATCCTATTATCTCTCTGCTTCCTATCACACTAAACATAGAGGTGTGCTTTTACTTATTAATAGGTCTCTATATTACACAGTTCTTGGTAAATTATGTGACTCATAGGGTAGATTCTTGTTTGTGAAGCTGTGCCTAGAAGGGGAAATATACACGATTGCCACCATTTATTCTCATGAGTTCTTTACTGATTTGTGTGTTAGACTACAGGACTTGGCTGAGGGACATGTTATACTAGGAGGGGATTTTAATAGCCCCTTGCTTGATAAATCTGGGGTATCTACCCATCGTCTGCCCTTGCCCTACTTCTTTCTTCATTCTTTCTTCATTGAATTTGTCCGATCCCTGGCGGTTTCAACATCCTGTAGACAGGGCATACATGTTTTATTCTCATCCTCATCACACCTCCACCAGAATAGATTATTGGCTCATTCTCACTACTCTTCTATCTAGGGTTTGCCGGTCTAAAATAGAAAATATTGCTATATCCGACCATGCCCCGACCTGGTTCACGTTGACACTCTACTCCCCTAGAACACTCTCTTTTAATTGGAGATTCCAGTCTCACCTTGCCGATTCCCTTGATTTTAAGTTGTCGCTAGAACAATTTTTTTTTGCATTATGCTACTGATAATGCACAACATGTAGAAGATATAAATCTATTCTGGGCCACTTTGAAGCAAGTACTTCGTGGCACAATATTCCCTTGACTATCAAAAGAATTGATACTTCCAATGGGGTAATAAAGCTGGTAAACTGTTGGCCTCAGTGGTTTGAAGTCAATGCTCCCCAAAGACTAATTGTAAAATTTACTCTGACAGTGGCCAACTGACTTCTACTGTACATCTGCCATAGCAACATCATTTTTAGAATACTATACAAATTTATACACTGCTTCCCCAGACAACCCGTCTTTAGGCATGGAATTTATACGGGAAGCAGGAGTTCCACTGTTAACTGACGAAGAAAAAGACCTTGGTAGACCCTGTATCTGAACCAGAATTGCGCTCTGCCATAGGCAGACTGGCCAAAGGTAAAGCCCTGGGCCCTGATGGTCTAGGAGCTGAATATTATAAATTGCTGTCCCCGCATCTATTACCTTATCTTTTATCTTTGTTTAACTCCATATTGTCAAGCAATAATCCCCCCACATGACTTTAATCAGGCACGAATCATCGTGTTGCCCAAACCAGGCAAAGATCCCACATTGGTTCAGTCGTACCGACCAATCTCTTTATTAAATCAAGACCTTAAACTCTTAACTACCATTGTAGTGCATCATCTGCAGGTTCTACTTCCAGGATTGTTGCACCCTTCCCAGACAGGTTTTGTAAAAGGCGAGTCCCCAGTGCATAACATCCAACAAGTTGTGGCTGCTCTGACTCACTCCTTATCCACTCCCTCGGGTAAAACTCTATTAGGGGCTAATTCAGACCTGATCGATGCTGTGCATTTTCGCACAGTAGCGATCAGGTCTGAACTGTGCATGCGCTGGTGCTGCAGTGCACCGGCACATGCCGGACAGCCGACAGCTGTCTTAGCCCAGCGATCGCCTCTGCCTGATTGATAGGCAGAGGCGGTTACTGGGCAAGAGGGGGTGCGGCCTGGGCAACACTGGTGAGCCCGGACCGTTGGGAGGGGGGAGGGTAACATGCCGCGGTGGCTGTGTGACATCAGCAATGAGTAGCTCCCTGCCAGCGCGCAGGAGCTGCGCTGGCAGGGAGCTACTCTTCCAGTACAAAAGCATTGCTGCCGTGCGATGCTTTTGTACCTGTGCAGGGGGGGGGGGGCCTGACATGTGGGGTGGGCTAGCCCTGTGCTGGGCATCCCCCCGCATGTCTGAAGACTGATTGTAGATGTGCTAAATTTAGCACATCTACGATCAGGTCTGAATTAGGCCCTTAGTTAGCTGTGACGCCGATAAAGCGTTTGATAGAGTGTCTTGGACGCACTTGCTTAGGGTATTTCATTTATACAACTTTGGCACTGGATTTATTACCTTCTTCCGTAGATTATATGATTCCCCTAAAGCATTCCTTACTATTAATAGGTTAAATATGGCTAGTTTTACTCTTTTTCATGGCACTAGACAGGGCTGTCCTCTCTCCCCTCTCCTTTTTATTTTAGCCCTGGATCCTCTGATCTGACATTTTTACCTTTATACTCCATGGCAAGGCGTTGTGATAGGTACTAACATTTTAAAAGTCTCTGCATATGCGGACGATTTACTATTATATTTTTCCAATCTCCAGGAGGTGTTTCCAGGTTTTTTGGGGTCTTTTAAATGATTTTGAGAACATCTCGGGATTTCTATTAAACAAATCAAAGACTTTAGCCTTTCATACCGGCGCTTCAGAGGGTTGGTCTAATATTTTCCCTTTTATTTGGGATGACTCCTCGTTGCAATATCTTGGCCTTAACATCCCAGTGAACCTGGCAGAATTATATAGTTTTAACTTCCCTAGGGTGATAGCCCGCACATTGTCAGACTTACAATATTGGCATCATTTACCACTATGCTATATTGGTAGGTACCACAAATGCTCCCCTTGTTGCTGAAGGACTCAGATTTAAAGATACTGAACCGGGCAATTAGCACTTTTATTTGGGCCGGCAAGAAGCCCAGGTTTTCTTTGTTTAAACTATGTCAACCTGTTACTTCTGGTGGTATAAAGTTACCTTGTATATGGAGTTACTCGGCAGCAAACTACAGATATGCGATAGATTGGATTCGTGCCACAAATAATGATGCAATCCCTTAGCTGGAACAGGTCTTCTGTCCTACTGTGGCTTTGACTAGCTTATTGCATATGAAGCCCTCTAACTTCCCCTCCACTATATCCGATAATTTGCTGCTAACCACTACCTGCACAGCCTGACGACTTTCTTGCTCCCGTTTAGGCATTTCAACACATAACACCGTATTTCTCCTGCTTCCACATGTCACTAATGCCCGCGCTCTTTTGACTAGTGGCTCCACCACACATGCCTCATGGCATAGAGGTGGACTTTGATTGGTTCATCACACTCTAAATGCAGATTGTTCGAAAATGTTGTCCTTTTCCCAATTGATGGAAAAGTATTCTTCATTGAATATACCCCTATTTTGGTATTACCAAATGCGAAGTTAAGTTTCTAGTGTGATGACCCACTCTGCTACAGCCAGTGTCCTCAATGATCTAGACTCCTTGGTCAGGACTTAAGGTGATAGGGTTTGTTCCATTTCTACATCAAACGACAATTTAATTTGGATACTTTACAAACGGTTATGGCCAAATGGACATTAAATATACCTAATGTCGCACTTAACTCACTTCTTACTGCGTTCTCTTGCCTTAATAAGACATTAGTATCCTCTTCCTATGTAGAAATGCAATATAAACTTCTGCATAGTGCATATTATACCCCGAAATGAAGGATGCTGATGGGTGCCTCCATAGATTCACAATGCTTTAAATGCACAACTCCAGATGCTGATCTATTTCACTGTATCTGGAGCTGTCCTGAGGTTCACAAATTTTGGTTGACAGTGTGTAAGTACCTAAAAGATGCTTATAGAATTCTCATCACCCACACTCCGGAGTGGGCCCTGTGGGACATATACAGTATTCCGATACAGACCAGACCACATATTGGAAAACAATTATTGTTGGCTAAAATTGCTGCAGCTGTGAGAAAAACCATATTGTCTCAGTGGATCTCTACTGATACCCTGACGCTGTCTTTATTGTTGCTTCGAGTTTTTTATTTATTTCATATGGACTGGATGGAGATGTCTCTTGATAAGGAACATAGGGGGCGATGTATGAAAAAACGTCCTAACGGACGTTATGTGTCCAGGGGCGTATCACCACATTATCGTTGTGATACGCCCGCAGCTGCCACCACAACGTGCATTATCCTACCAATCCCATGGTAGCGCACCTCCCACATCGGCTAGGCCGGGTTCAGCGCCGCAGTCTGTGCGCATGCGCACCTCTCTCCTGCTTCCTCTCTGCGCCGCAGGAGGCCCCCGGCGCATGTGCTATGATGTTTGTGGACCAGCAGATTACTGGCCACGAACAGTAAAGTTTGTTGAAAAAAAAAAATTTCAGCGAGTGCATGTTTTGCACTCATCGCCTGCCTGCGGAAGGCGTTACGCCAGGCGGCTACAAGAGACGAAAAGTGACAGCAGAGGCAATCATACATTGCCTCTGCTCTTCGTCTCCCGTCCAGTACTGCAGGGAAGCTGTAAGTGGCGGGGGCACGCGGTGGCCAGGGCATACGGCGTTAATACGCCGGTCATACATATGGATGCAGCGCTAAATGCTGCCTTATGGTGCGCTGTGGTCAGCGGAAACCACATCGCACTTTCACACATCTGGCCCATAAAGCAGAAAAGTTCTTTAGCATATGGTTGCCGCATGTCAAATCCTTGTCCCCTACTCTCCGTGATACACTATGGTCAGCAGTGTCTATAACCTCGTGGTACAGCTGGTAACCCTCCATTTTAGTAATGTCATCTAACCTTCAACCTATCTATTGCTTACCTGGTTGTTGGAAATATATCCCCTGCATGTTGTATCTTTTAAGATATAAACCCTGTATTTTCCCACAAATTTGCATTTGTTACAATGTTTCCTCTAATTGTCCTACTGTTCATGTTCTTTTATATGGACTTTGTAATTGCATGTGCAGTTTTCCAATAAAATATGTTTAAAAAAATAAACATTGCGAATGCATCGATTTGAGGTTGACCCCTGCCTGCGCATTCTGGCTGCGCTGGCAAGTGGTCCAGAGCCATTCTTTTCTCGGAGCGGCCACCCCGAAAATGGTCCGGGCATGCCTGTGTTGTCTGGTCCACGCCCATTAAATGCCGTGTCGAGGCCCCCCCAACGGCCGCCACTGTCAATCACCTTGGTGAAGGTGGCGCATGCACACTGCGGCCGGTGCTCGTGCGCAGACCCTCTGAATGCAGCTACTGCGTACAGACGTGCGGCTGCGTCTGGGTCTGAATAAGACCCTTAATACTAGGCAGAGGGAATGTTAGAGGGACATATATTTCATTATCTGACAGCGAAGCTATACGTAACAGAACAAGTAATGTAACTTTAATATTAATATATACAGTATAAAAAAGTTGTATATTAATGAGCTATGTACTATACATATGTAACTTATTCACTACTCTGCAGCAGACTGCCCTTTTAGGAGTGTGCAACGTCTGTAATAAATTAGACACAGAGGGGGTAATTCAGACTTGATCGTTAGGGTGCGTTTTTTTACATCCCTGTGATCAGATAGTTGCTGCCTAGAGGGGGAGAGGGAATTCACTGTGCAGGTGTGTGATCGCATGTGCAGGAGAGCTGCACAAACAGCAGTTTGTACAGTCTCTGCACAGCCCAGGACTTACTCAGCCGCTGCGATGATCGGGGCCAGAGCTGACGTCACGAATCCTCCCACAAAATGCCGGGTCCCTCCTGTGTTTTTCCGGACACTCCCTAGAAATGATCAGTTGCCACCCATAAATGCCCTCTTCCTGTCAATCTTCTTGTGATTGCTGGTGCGATTGTATTTTTAGCACCATCCCGTTGCTGGGGTGGTCTTCTGTATGCCGGCGGTCGGGCTCCCGGCACTCAGTATACCGGCGCCGGGAGCCCGACAGCCGGCATACCGACACTTATTTTCCCTCGTGGGGGTCCACGACCCCCATAGAGGGAGAATAAAATAGTGTGGCGCGCGTAGCACGCCACCGTGCCCGTAGCGTGGCGAGCGCAGCGAGCCCGCAAGGGGCTCATTTGCGCTCGCCACGCTGTCGGTAAGCCGGCGGTCGGGCTTCCGGCGCCGGGATGCTGGTCGCCGGGAGCCCGACCGCCGGCCAGCCGTAGTGAACCCCCGTTGCTGCCCGGTGCTCCCCATCGCGCCTGCTCATTGCGGTGCATACGCATGTGCAGTTCAGACCTGATCGCCCGCTGTGCGATAACGCACAGCAGCGATCAGGTCTGAATCGGCCTCAGAGTTGCTTATGCTGAGCTGGACTTAAACCAGATTTTGTAGTGTAAATAGGCAAATTTATTCTGCGCATGTCCAGAAAACAGGAATCACCAGTAAGGAGGTTCTCTCAAATCTGACACATTCACCCAGAGAGAAAAAGGTTGCACCGAGGTAGCTGGACGGAGCAGCAGCATCCCTTGGATGTATATACTGGGAAGACAAAATATTACAAAAATATAATGTATTTTAAAAAAAAGACACATTCCCTTTTTCAACACAGAGCAGCGAGAGCACACACAGTCACAGAGAGAACCAAAGGAACACTCTCCTGCCTCCCTTCTCCTGCCACCCTTCCGTTTTTCGAACAGGCAGCACAGAGCACACAAAGTACACGTCCTGTGTGTACACTCTCCAAGTCCGGAGTGAAAATGGTGGCGACACACGGCTCCTTATAAAGAATCCAAAACCCGCGAGATTTGACAGCAGGATGATGACGTTATGCCTCATCTTTGGATCCGAAGCAGGCGCACAATACCGAGCCTGCCTCGGATACACTTCGGATCTACACAGTTCGGGGGGGGCTCGGTTTTCGGAAAACCAAACTCGCTCTCACCCCTAGCTTGAAGCGTTAAAAAAATGCCCCAGGCAGCATCCTGGGCAACTCTACACTTTCTCCTGCCGGCGGCCCTACCTCCTTGCATGACATCACGTGCACACGGCGACCAGGAACCCTGCTCCTGTTCTGCGTATGCCCGCTTGTGACTGGAGAGATGGAACAGATGAAGGAGAGGGCAGTGTAAGGTAGGCGGAGTACAGTAAGGGTGTGTTCTTCACATATTTGCAAACAAATGCACAATCACACAGATGCATATACTCCAAAGTCTTATAAAGTGCTGGTTTTTGAGAGCTGATGCAAGTACACACTGATGTAACGATGTCACCACTAACTAGCTGGCTGTGGCTTCACTGCTAAAGCTGATACATGCTCTCTCCATTGATCATGCATACATTATATGATTTTGTGGGCATATTTTAGCAATATTTTTTTTTCTAACACTTTTCTAGGACAGTTTTTTTTATTTATTGTATCCAAACATGTGAACAAAAATGTGTGCAAGTGTTATCTGATGTAATCTTGGCGAATGGGACACTGTCACAGACCTGAACTCACCTTGCTTTTTTGTGTAACTTTGCATATGCATGCAGTTGTGTGGGCTTTTGTTTTTTAATTTCTAAGGGAAACCATTTCTCATCTGTGATTTTGGGTGCAAATTAATCTAAACTCCGCATTACCCCAGAGTGAGTGAAATACACAGTGTTGATGGGTATATTCACAAACAGGGATATGCTATTATAGCAAATGCATGCAATCTCTCCTTTTTGACAAGTCCAATCAGGACACTATTCTAAAGATGTAGAAAGAGTTTAAGCAGCATTTTATGGAGCTGGGAGGTGAAACTTTACTTTTTAACAAACCAATGTCTGAAACTGTATGACTGATATCTGAAAATTACTATTTTGAAACTTTTGGAAACAATTTTGGAATTTAAAAGACTCCAGAGTTGGATATACTGTATATACCATCAAATCAGTAATTCAACTTCATTTATTGCAATTGGTATACGCAGGATGTACACTCAAACCTTAAAAAGTACAAAGGAGGGAAGTAAGCTTAATGTGCACAGCTGGTAGAATACACACTGAAATAATGATCTGTACACACATGGGGGGTCATTCCGAGTAGATCGCTAGCTGCCGTTGTTCGCAGCGCAGCGATCAGGCTAAAAATCTGCATTTCTGCGCATGCGTATGCACCGCAATGCTCACGCGCGATGTTCGGGTACAAAGGCATTTGTTGTTTTGCACAGGTTCTAGCGAAGTTTTTAGTCGCACTGACGGACGCAAGAAGATTGACAGGAAGGGGGCGTTTCTGGGTGTCAACTGACCGTTTTCAGGGAGTGTTTGCAAAAACGCAGGCGTGTCTGAAAAAACGCAGGCGTGGCTGGGCGGGTGTATGACGTCAAATCCAGACACGAATAGGCTGAAATGATCGCAAGCGCTGAGTAGGTTCAGAGCTACTCTGAAACTGCACAAACTGTTTTTGCAGAGCTCGCCTGCACATACGTTCGCACGTCTGCTAAGCTAAAATATACTCCCCAGTGGGCGGCGGCATAGCGTTTGCACGGCTGCTAAAACTAGCTAGCGAGTGATCAACTCGGAATGACCCCTATGATATGTACTTTTTTCAGAAAAGGTCCAGTATACCTACACTGGAATCCGTCTATGTCTCTCTACGTGTTCCTTAACTATTCTCCCCGCAATTTAATTAATGGGGTTCTGGATCCTGGGGCCTTAATCCGAGTTGATCGCACGCTGACGATATTCGCAGCGCAGCGATCGGGTTACTACTGCGCATGCATATGCACCGCAATGCGCAGGCGCATCGTACAGGTACAAACAGCATTGTTGCTGTGCAATGCTTTTAGCGACGATTCCATTCGCACAGAGATTGACAGAAAGAGGGCGTTTATGGGTGTCAACTGACTGTTTTCTGGGAGTGGTAGGGAAAACGCAGGCGTGTCCAGGCGTTTGCAGGGCAGGTGTAATACGTCAATTCCTAGACCGGACAGGCTGAAGTGATCGCAAGGGCTGAGTAAGTTAAGACCTACTCAGAAACTGCAAAAAACTTTTTCGTCCCGCTCGGTTGCACATGCGATCGCACACTTGCAAAGCGAAAATACACTCCCCCGTGGGCAGCGACTAAACGTTTACACAGCTGCAAAAAGCAGCTAACGAGCGATCAACTCGGAATGAGGACCCTGGTGCGAAGTGCTCTTCAGTTGTGGTTAGGTAAATAGAAACCCATAGGGCCCACTAAAACTTAAGACAGAAGCTAAGTTGCTTTTCTGGCAATAAGGCATCCCCACTTGCATCAGAGTCAAAGTGGATAGTTCATATTTATGATGCTCTGGTACCCCTGAAGGCCTATAAACTTAATTTGCCTGTGCTGGCTTAGATTGTTAAACTATTATGTTTCTAAAGATAGTAATGGGCCCTACACACTGGGTGATAATACTCAAAGATATTAACGATCTCGTTCATTAATGAACGAGATACCGTTTATATCTTTCAGTGTGGAGGCACCAGCGATGAACGATGCGCGGCCCCGCGCTCGTTCATCGCTGGTGACATGTCGCTTGTGCATGTAGGCCAATATGGACGATCTCGTCCATATCTGCCTGCACTGCTATGGAGCCGGGTGACGGGGGTAGTAAAGAAACTTCACCCCCCCGTCTCTGCCCCCCGCCGCCGGGTCGCCCGTCGGCTGTATCCGCCGTCGGGCAGCTCAGCAGCAGATCTGCCAGTGTGTAGGGCCCATAAGAGTGATTGATTGCTTAGACAGCTAGTCGAATCAAATAAATACAAAGAAAACACTGCGCTTGAGACACTGGTGAATATGTATCATGAGATATCTAAAGGTGCTGTGTCAGAATGAATAAACTCAGTGAAGCTCATTCATATATAAAATGTTTTATTTTATAAGCATAAATTCACAAACAACAAACATATTTATATATAAGAACAGTTAGCACATGTCTATAAGCTTGCAAGCTCCGGATATTAGTTATTAAGATAGACTATCTTACACTGGGACGCCAGTGGTGTGGTTTCACAAATCTTTCAGGAGAGACGCTTATTTTAGCAATTTTACTAACCAGTATTAAAATATTGCTATTGCTTATTATTGCATTTTATTCCCATTGTAAGATAGTCTATCTTAATAACTAATATCCGGAGCTTGCAAGCTTATAGACATGTGCTAACTGTTCTTATTAGTGATGAGCGGGTTCGGTTCTCCGGGAACCGAACCCCCCCAAACTACATGTGGTTTACACGGGTCTGAGGCAGCCTCTGTTCTTCCCGCCTGACTCGGAAACCCGAACGAGGCAAAACGTCATCATCCCGCTGTCGGATTCTCGCGAGATTCGGATTCCATATAAAGAGCCGCGCGTCGCCGCCATTTTCACTCGTGCATTGTCGAGAGAACGAGAAGACGTGGCTACATTCTCTGACTGGAAAGCTCAATATCAGCTCAATATCAGTGCTCAGTATCTGTGCTGCATTGTGGTGAGCAGTATACTACAGTACAATAGCCAGTGCTGCATCTCGCTGCCCAGTGTCAGTTCTAGTATCCTCATCAGTGCTCAGTATCACTACTCATTGTCTTGTGCTGCTTTGTGGTCACCAGTATACTACAGTACAATAGTCCAGTGCTGTTCTCGCTGCCCAGTGTCAGTTCTAGTATCCTCATCAGTGCTCAGTATCACTACTCATTGTCTTGTGCTGCTTTGTGGTCACCAGTATACTACAGTACAATAGTCCAGTGCTGTTCTCGCTGCCCAGTGTCAGTTCTAGTATCCTCATCAGTGCTCAGGATCACTACTCATTGTCTTGTGCTGCTTTGTGGTCACCAGTATACTACAGTACAATAGTCCAGTGCTGTTCTCGCTGCCCAGTGTCAGTTCTAGTATCCTCATCAGTGCTCAGTATCACTACTCATTGTCTTGTGCTGCATTGTGGTGACAAGTATACTACAGTACAATAGTCCAGTGCTGTTCTCGCTGCCCAGTGTCAGTTCTAGTATCCTCATCAGTGCTCAGTATCACTACTCATTGTCTTGTGCTGCATTGTGGTGACCAGTATACTACAGTACATTACTAAAAGTCCAGTGTCTTGTGCTGCATTTTGCTGCTGTAGGGTGCTGTGGTAGTGTCCTGCCACTGTGCATAGGTCATCATCATTCCAGTCACAGTGGTATCTGGTATCTATCTAGTGGTATCTGATTCCAGACATTACTGCCGTCTAATTCCAGATATATTACTGGCATATAATTCCACACATTAAAAAATGGAGAACAAAAATTTGGAGGGTAAAATAGGGAAAGATCAAGATCCACTTCCACCTAGTGCTGAAGCTGCTGCCACTAGTCATGGCAGAGACGATTCAATGCCATCAACGTTGTCTGCCAAGGCCGATGCCCAATATCATAGTAGAGAGCATGTAAGATCCAAAAAACAAAAGTTCAGTAAAATGACCCAAAAATCTAAATTAAAAGCGTCTGAGGAGAAGCGTAAACTTGCCAATATGCCATTTACGACACGGAGTGGCAAGGAACGGCTGAGGCCCTGGCCTATGTTCATGGCTAGTGGTTCAGCTTCACATGAGGATGGAAGCACTCATCCTCCCGCTAGAAAAATTAAAAGAGTTAAGCTGGCAAAAGCACAGCAAAGAACTGTGCGTTCTTCTAAATCACAAATCCCCAAGGAGAGTCCAATTGTGTCGGTTGACCTTCCCAACACTGGATGGGAAGAGGTGGCTCCTTCCACCATTTGCACGCCCCCTGCAAGTGCTGGAAGGAGCACCCACAGTCCAGTTCCTGATATTCAAATTGAAGATGTTACTGTTGAAGTACACCAGGATGAGGATATGGGTGTTGCTGGCGCTGAGGATGAAATTGAAAAGGAGGATTCTGATGGTGAGGTGGTTTGTTTAAGTCAGGCACCCGGGGAGACAACTGTTGTCCGTGGGATGAATAAGGCCATTGTCATGCCTGGTCAAAATACAAAAAAAAAATCACCTCTTCTGTGTGGAATTATTTCAACAGAAATGCGTACAACTGGTGTCAAGCCGTATGTTGCCTTTGTCAACCTGTAATATGTAGGGGTAAGGACGTTAACCACATAGGAACATCCTCCCTTATACGTCACCTGGAGCGCATTCATCAGAAGTCATTGACAAGTTCAAAAACTTTGGGTCCACTGACAACTAAATCCCTTCTTCCTCTTGTACCCAAGCTCCTGCAAACCACACCACCAACTCCCTCAATGTCAATTTCCTCCTTAGACAGGATCGCCAATAGTCCTGCAGGCCATGTTACTGGCAAGTCTGACGAGTCCTCTCCTAACTGGGATTCCTCCGATGGATCCTTGAGTGTAACACCTACTGCTACTGGCGCTGCTGTTGTTGCTGCTGGGAGTCGATCGTCATCCCAGAGGGGAAGTCGGAAGACCACTTGTACTACTTCCAGTAAGCAATTGACTGTCCAACAGTCCTCTGCGAGGAAGATGAAATATCACAGCAGTCATCCTGCTGCAAAGCGGATAACTCAGGCCTTGACAACTATGTTGGTGTTAGACATGCATCCGGTATCTGCCGTTAGTTCGCAGGGACTTAGAGAATTGCTTGAGGTAGTGTGTCCCTGGTACCAAATACCATCTAGGTGTTAGGCGCGGCGGTCTTCGGCCGTGCCCTGACTGATCAGCGGTCACGGCCGCCGCGCCTCTCTCCTTCCCTGTCCCCCGCACGGCGCCTAGCAACGCCAGGACGCCGTGCGCACGATAGCCGCCGGGTCTCTGGCAACGCAGGACGCCGTGCGTGCAGGGCCGCCGGGTGCATAGCAACGGGGACGCCACAGGTGGACCGCGTTCCCCGTTGCTAAGAATAGTTAATTAGGTTGCTCGTGCAGCAGGGCAGCTGCACGGCATCTAGTAATTAGGGTCTGGGGGCTGGTCCTGCTGGCCCTCCTGTTATTGGCCAGCAGGGCCTTTTTATGTGAGCCAGCACACTGCAGCCCCGCCGGTGATAGCTTCTTGTATGCTGTTCCTGCCTTGCAGAACTCTGTTCCTGTCAGCCGTGTTTGGTGGATCTTGCTCCCTGCCCTTTGGTACTTTGGAGGTCCAAAACCGGTCCTGGGAATCCTTCTAGTCCTTGCGAACCTGTTTGTCATCTGGGGTTCTCGCCCGGTTTCGTGAGTAGCGGCCTCTGCCGCGTGTTGCGGCCTATGCCGCTTAGTGTTTACTTTACTGTGAATTGGTGTATTTGCGGAGGTTTCCGCTTTCACTGTCCTCCCCGGAACTCGGCGGTGCCGTGTAGGGGAGTGGACAGTGGTTTCTTTGTAGTTCTTTTTCCTTTGGCGGCGTGCCGCACATACGTTTAGTTTTTAGGTAGTTTATAGCCCCTAGCGTGGTTGTTTCAGTTAGATGTCCCCTTGTTATTACCCTGTCTCAGTTCACGCCTTGTCTCTCTTTAAGACCTGAGGGGGCATCGGAGTTGGGCAGACCTAATCCGCCCTTCAAACGCGGCTGCCATGGGCCCAAGAAACCATAGTCGTTCAGGCGTGAATTGATAACACGGGTAAGACAACGGAGGTAGGGTGCTAGGGGCTATTTCCTTCCCATTTCCCAATCCCAGCATTCCGTCTTGGTGCTCAGGACTCACTACATAAGATCTCCCCTGTCCTGAGCATCAGGATCGTAACACTAGGTTCCACTTCTCTAGGCAGGCAATACCGAGAATGTACACAGACGTCAGAAAAAGAGTCACCAGTGTCCTAAAAAATGCAGTTGTACCCACTGTCCACTCAATCACGGACATGTGGACAAGTGGAGCAGGGCAGACTAATGACTATATGACTGTGACAGCCCACTGGCTAGATGTATTGCCTCCCGCAGCAACAACAGCGGCAGCAGCGGCACCAGTAGCAGCATCTCGCAAACGCCAACTCGTTCCTAGGCAGGCTACGCTTTGTATCACCGCATTCCATAAGAGGCACACACCTCTTACGGAAACTGAGGAACATCATCGCAGATTGGCTTACCCAAATTGGACTCTCCTGGGGATTTGTGACATCGGACAACGCCACCAATATTGTGAGTGCATTACATGTGGGCAAATTCCGGCACATCCCATGTTTTGCACATACAATGAATTTGGTGGTGCAGAATTTTAAAAAAAACGTCAGGGGCGTGCAGGAGATGCTGTCGGTGGCCCGAAGAATTGTGGGCCACTTTCGGCATTCATCCACCGCGTGCCGAAGACTGGAGCACCAGCAAACACTCCTGAACATGCCCTGCCATCAGCTGAAGCAAGAGGTGGTAACAAGGTAGAATTTAACCCTCTATATGCTTCAGAGGATGGAGGAGCAGCAAAAGGCCATTCAAGCCTATACATCTGCCTACGATATAGGCAAAGGAGGGGGAATGCACCTGACTCAAGCGCAGTGGAGAATGATTTCAACGTTGTGCAAGGTTCTCCAACCCTTTGAACTTGCCACACGTGAAGTCAGTTCAGACACTGCCAGCCTAAGTCAGGTCATTCCCCTCGTCAGGCTTTTGCAGAAGCAGCTGGAGAGATTGAAGGAGGAGCTAAAACGGAGCGGGCATGTGGGACTTGTGGATGGAGCCCTTCATTCGCTTAACCAGGATTCATGGGTGGTCAATCTGTTGAAATCAGAGCACTACATTTTGGCCACCATGCTCGATCCTAGGTTTAAAGCCTACGTTGTATCTCTCTTTCCGGCAGACACAAGTCTGCAGATGTTCAAAGACCTGCTGGTGAGACACTTGTCAAGTCAAGCGGAACGTGACCCGCCAACAGCTCCTCCTTCATTTTCTACCGCCACTGGAGCTGCCAGGAAAAGGATAAAATTTCCAAAACCACCCGCTGGCGGTGATGCAAGGCAGTCATGAGCGAAAACTGACATCTAGTCCGGACTGAAGGACCTGCCAACGATTACTGACATGTCGTCTACTGTCACTGCATATGATTCTGTCACCATTGAAAGAATGGTGGAGGATTATATGAGTGACAGCATCCAAGTAGGCATGTCAGACGTATACTGGCAAATTTGGAGGCCCTTGCACAAACTGGCTTTATTTTACCTGAGTTGCCCCCCCTCCAGTGTGTACTCTGTAAGAGTGTTTAGTGCAGCCGGTAACCTTGTCAGCGATCGGCGTAGGAGGTTACTTCCAGAAAATGTGGAGAAGATGATGTTCATCAAAATGAATTATAATCAATTCCTCCATGGAGACATATACCAGCAATTGCCTCCAGAAAGTACACAGGGACCTGTGATGGTGGATTAATACTCTGTGAGGAGGGGGATGTACACAGTGAAAGGGGTGAGGAATCGGACGATGAGGAGGAGGTGGACATCCTGCCTCTGTAGAGCCAGTTTGTGCAAGGAGAGATTGATTGCTTCTTTTTTGGTGGGAGCCCAAACCAACCAGTCATTTCAGCCACAGTCGTGTGGCAGACCCTGTCGTGGGAATAATGGGTTTGTTAAAGTGTGCATGTCCTGTTTATACAACATAAGGGTGGGTGGGAGGGCCCAAGGACAATTCCATCTTGCACCTCTTTTTTTTTTTAATTTATCTTTGCATCATGTGCTGTTTGGGGACTATTTTTTTAAGTGCCATCCTGTCTGACACTGCAGTGCCACTCCTAGATGGGCCAGGTGTTTGTGCCGCCCACTTGGGTCGCTGAGTTTAGTCATCCAGCGACCTCGGTGCAAATTTTAGGACTAAAAATAATATTGTGAGGTGTTCAAAATAGACTGGAAATCAGTGGAAATTATGGTTATTGAGGTTAATAATACTATAGGATCAAAATGACCCCCAAATTCTATGATTTAAGCTGTTTTTGAGGGTTTAAAAAAAAACAAAAAAAAAACCTGAATCCAAAATGCACCCGAATCCGACAAACATTCTTAAGGGAGGTTTTGCCAAAACGCGTCCGAATCCAAAACACGACCGCGGAACCGAATCCAAAACCAAAACACATAACCCAAAAAATGCCCGCTGCACATCTCTAGTTCTTATATATAAATATGATTGTTGTATGTGAATTTATGCTTATAAAACAATTTTTATTATGTGAATGAGCTTCACTAAGTCTATTCATTCTGACAGACAGCACCTTTAGATATCTCATGATACATTTCACCAGAGTCCCAAGCGCAGTGTTTTCTTTGTAGTTATTTCTTTCATTTCTCTATACACAGCTTGGCAGGCTGTGCTCACTCAGCTAAATAAATGTGTTCTGACAATGATGATATTAGTATATTACTGGTACAATTTATTAACAGATAATATCACTAAATTCTTATGATCAATATGTCATAAAATGCATGCAACATATATAAAACTTGATAAAATCATACAGTAGATATAATAAAAAGGGGTTACCCAATTAGTCAGAATGGAAATTAATCGGTGAGTGGAAGAGTCCGTTCCAAATTGATCCCCCAGATCGATCTGAGTCCGGTATATATGAATGTATGGGAGGTAAGCAGTGTCCCATAGGATAGAAATTGCCGCTAGAGGAATCGGTGCTCTTGGATTTTGAATGGTGAGCTCCTCATGCAATGCGGATTGTAGAAATTGTCGGTCCAATCTGCTATTTAAGTCCTCCAATTCGTATATGGCGATCCGGAATTTGTGTGGGGGGTGGTTCGGTCTTCCAATTAGTAGTCTCTGGCTTTGGGTCCCCTGTGCACCTAACGCGTTTCGCTGCGTTCAGCTAGCAGCTTTTTGAAAAACAGAATCTCAACAGAATCATAAACTGCAAACTTATGAATAGAAGAAAACAACAGTGGGTTCTACTACTGCTACCGGTGCATAAATAATGGAATTTGCTTCCAGTACCAGAGCTTCAACACACAACAAAGAAGAAAAGATAACCTGCAATACAACAGGTGTAGTCTAAAGGGCCCTACACATATAAAGATCTGCCGCCGAGCTGCCCGACGGCGGATACGGGCGACAGGCGACTCGGCGGCGGGGGGGCAGTGATGGGGAGAGTGTAGTTTCTTCACTCCCCTCGTCACCCGGCTCCATTGAAGTGCAGGCAAATAAGGACGAGATCGTCCATATTGGCCTGCATGTACAGCCGACGGGGCACCAGCGATGAACGAGCGCGGGGCCGCGCATTGTTCATCGCTGGTGACTCCACACTCAAAGATATAAACGAGATCTCGTTCATATCTTTGAGGAATATCGGCCAGTGTGTAGGGCCTATAACTCCTATAATGCCCATGAAGCCTATAATATACTGACAGAAATATTAGGACCTTAAAGACTAGAATTGCAGAATGCATCAGGAACATAAGGAATGAATTTAGAATACACAATGTATCAGGGCACTTTGGAAAGTATTACATCATAATCCCGCACAACTATCCTTCTTATGGTGCATACACACTAGGGCGATTTTGTAAACAATATCGTAAATTTTTACCCCTTTTGAGTGATATTGTGTACAATATCGTCCATTGTATATGCTGCCAGCGATGCCCAATGCGCGCTCCCAGGGGTCGGCTGTACATGCACATTAATCTGACTTTATCGTCAGAAGCTGCATTTTCGGGCTGGCTATGGCATGGCATCACTGTGTGATATCGCTTGCGATTATGCGTTGGGTGTATGCACTATGTGGGCCCATATGCACTATGCCCAGCCCAGGAGGGGAAACACTATGTGATATCGCTCATGGAGCGTATTGCATAGTATGTACCCACCATTGGGAATAAAGGCCACCAAATTGTGGAGAATGGGAGACTACATCACTGAGATCTCATGAGGCAAGCAAGACAACCTGCACATCTGCCCCGCCAAAGGTATTTACTAATACCCCTTTTCCACTAGCTCAAAAAAAAAACGGGTAAATGCACGGGGCGCGCATTTACCCGTGTTTTCTGCAAGTGGAAAAGGGTAAACCCGGATCAAGTGACCCGTGAATCCTACCCGGCTATTTACCTGGGTAGGACACGGGAATGATCCGGGTAGGGTTGTAGTGTAAACGGGAGCCGTGTCGATGCGACACGGCTCCCGTTTACACTGTATGGAAGGGCGGCGCTGGGAGATCATGTGATCTCCCTGCGCCGCCCCTGCCGCGTCACTAGAAGCGTCACCAACCCGGCATATGCCGGGTTGTGACTGCTGATGGGAAAGGGGCCGAGCACGGGTCGCAGCAGGGGGCAGCTCCCGTGTCAGGCTCCCGGCTGCGACCCGTGCTCGTAAGTGGAAAAGGGGTATAAGACTTTAACCTGGGCGCATATCTCTGACATAGATAAGAAAATCTGACCACTATCAACAAAAGCATCGCATTCCTTCCTTTCTATTTTTCTTGCCTTGCCTTCTAATTGTCCTAAATCTTTATCCCTTCTGAATTGATTCTCTTACACTCTTTTATTATCTTCCCATTGTTATCCCTTCTGATTCTCTTACACCGTTTTATTATTTTTCCATCTTTATCCCTTCTAATTCACCTATGCAACATTTTATTTCCATATACAGTATTTATCACTCCCCATGTACTGTTGCATAACAAAAACTGATCCTCCCACCAATCTCCACACTTCCTTCCATTAGAAGTTATAGAAGTTGTTTAAAAGTTTAAAAGTTTAGAAGTTGTCACAACTGTGATTTGAAACTCTCTGAAACTACAGTAGGCACAGTCTTAATTAAAGTACAGTAAGGGTGTTGTCTGGGTGTGTAATTGCCTATTGCAATAAACATGGCCACTGAAAGTTTTAAGTGCATCCTTCAGAGAAGGTCTGAGCTGTGTCAGCCCTGGCACTGATGTAAGTGTAATAGCTGATGACTGAGAAGATACTAATGATGACTGTGTCTGATTGGTCACTGTGAAAAGCACATCCATTTATTCAAATACTTTCTAATCAATGTTTAAAAAGTAATTGTTTTCATTTTTCACTGTAATTGCAGACAGATATCTGCACATACACTATACAGATCCTGTTCATGTACACAAACCCTCTAAACTAGGGGTGGACAACGTGCGGATATCCTGCCTGGCCCCGCTGTCCCACACCAGTGTGCAATGACAAGCAGCCCGACTGGCTGAGCCGCTCGTCATTGCGCTACATAGCTCCCAGACGCGGCGCCGCAGAGGAAATCTCGGTCACGTCACTGGGTCTGCTGACCGGGATTTCCACTGTGACGTCAGGCGCTGGGCGGCACAGGGGGCGGGGCCACGGCAGGAGCGGGCAGCAGGCAGCGGATCAGGCAGCGGATCAAGCAGCGGGCAGTGGATCTGCCACTGTGAAAAAAGGTAAAGGGATCTGTGCTTAACTTTAAAAGCTGCTATATAGGTTCAGGGGAGGGACTGCTATATGGGTTTAGGGGAGGGGGGAAGGGGGAAAGGGACTGCTATATGGGTTTAGGGGAGGGGGGAAGGGAGTTAGGGACTGCTATATGGGTTTAGGGGAGGGGGGGGTAGGGACTGCTATATGGGTTTAGGGGAGGATAGAGACTGCTATATGGGTCCAGCGGGGAGGGGGGTAGAGACTGCTATATGGGTCCAGGGGAGGGGGGGGGGGGGGCTAGTAACTGTGCCCAGGTAGAGAGAGGAGCTGTAAATACCAGCATTACACAGGATGCTGTTTGTTTTCAGCAGTTTTTTTTTGGTATAATTGTTTTATTTTTTATTACTGGATTACTGTGTTTTTTTAGACATTTTGTATTTTGTGTGTAAAAAACTACGTATGTAATGTATATTGTGGTGTATGTTTTTATAGTTAGTATATATATATATATATATATATATATATATATATACTCAGGGTCGGATCTTGCCCTTGTGGCGCCCCGGACAAAAATGGAGGCGTGGCTTCATATGGGGGCGTGGTCAGTTACGCCCCCATTTGTGCCCCCTGTAGCGCAGCTGAAAAAAATAAATAAATAAATAAAAGTATACTTACAATCCCCGCTCCTGATTCCAGACCTCCTCCTCCGCCGGCGCCGCTCTTCTCCTGGACTCGGATGGTTGTGTCTGTCCTCGGATCTATGGGAGAGACGTCATTACGTCTCTCCCATAGCACAGCATAGACACTAGAGGTCAATTATGACCCCTAGTGTCTCTGCCACTATGCTGTGCGGTGCGCGATGACGTCATCGCGCACCGCACAGCAAAGGTCCTCTCCATGAAGGGAAACTAGACGCTTCGTCTAGTTTCCCTTCATGGAGAGGACCTTTGCTGTGCGGTGCGCGATGACGTCATCGCGCACCGCACAGCACAGTCCTCTCCATGAAGGGAAACTAGACGCTTAGCGTCTGGTTCCCTTCAAAGCGGGGGACCAGCGGCGGGCACAGCGGGGGGCACTGCAGAGGGCACAGTGGCGGATCTTACCATGGTGCGGCGCCCTCCGGAGGGCGCCGGCGCCCTCCGGAAGGCGGCGCCCCGGGCAAAAGTACTGCTTGCCCGTGGCAAGATCCGGTACTGTATATACTATGTTTTTATTATTATATACATAACTATGGCCCTAATTCAGACTTGATCGCTAGCAGGCGATTTTTGCACTGCTGCGATCAGGTAGACGCCGCCTACAGGGGGAGGGGGTAATCGCTGCGCAGGGATGCGAATGCATGTGCAGAGAGCTGCACAAACAAAAGTTTGTGCAGTCCCTGCACAGCCCAGGACTTACTCTTCCAGTGCGATGATTGGGGCTGGAGCGGACGTCAGAAACCCTCCCTCCAAACGCCTGGTCCCTCCTGCGTTTTTCCGGACACTCCTCTAAAACGGTCAATTACCACCCACAAATGTCCTCTTCCTCTCAATCATCTTGCGATCGCCCATGCGATCGCTTTGTTCGTACCATCCCGTCGCTGCCTGGCGCTGCGGACCACGCGCCTACACATTGCGGTGCATGCGCAGTTCAGACCCGATTTACAAGATATTTTGTGTGTGGCCCTCGACTATTCACTGGAAGTGTTAAGCGGCCCACAGCTGAAATAATTGCCCACCCTTGCTCTAAACAATAGTTGCAGTGTGGCAGGGCGCATTATCCTGCTGAAAGAGGCCACTGCCATCTGGGAATACCGTTGCCATGAAGGTGTGTACGTGGTTTACAGCAATATTTAGGTAGGTGGTAAGTGCCTTCTTCCCATAGTGCCATCTCTTCCCCAGATAAATAACGCACATGCAAATTTGCGAATGCAGCAGTGTGCATCTTTTTTCCTTTCCAGGTGGCTCTTCACATGCGATTTTTAGCAGTAGTAGTTTTGAGACCATTGTTATTCCAGCCTCAATAGCAATCCTTACTGAATTAGGCCCTTAGTTTCAAATAATTATATTTGTGGTGTAACGTACATACATACTACATGGACGTGCGTTAAGGAGGCACTGGCTAGTACCAGAGCCAGATTTACACACAATATATATGGCAAAGGCTTCATTATACACAGATGCAGCAGTATATAATGCTGGAAATTTGGTGAGTATTGATCAGAGATATGCAGAAAGGATAAGCACTGTCTCACCTTTTACAGACTTTTTACGCCAGAGTTTTGACTATAAAAATTATTAGAATACTACAAAGAAGATATTTCTAATATATTCTTTGTATTTGTCATATACTTTATAAAGTAAAAACTCTGGTGTATGTGCTAGTATGACAGGAAAGGCTCTGCCTCACCTCACCACATGTCACTGACATACAGTATCATCAAATGTAAGGCGTGAGCCATGATTTGTGATGGTCAGTCAGTAATGAACATTGGGCATAATTCAGACCTCATTATAGCAGCAAATTTGTTAGCAGATGTGCAAAACCAAGGGGGTCATTCCGAGTTGTTCGCTCGCAAGCTGCTTTTAGCAGCTTTGCACACGCTAAGCCGCCGCCTACTGGGAGTGAATCTTAGCTTATCAAAATTGTGAACGAAAGATTAGCAAAATTGCGAATACACACTTCTTAGCAGTTTCTGAGTAGCTCCACACTTACTCGGCATCTGCGATCAGTTCAGTGCTTGTCGTTCCTGGTTTGACGTCATAAACACACCCAGCGTTCGCCCAGACACTCCTCCGTTTCTCCAGCCACTCCCGCGTTTTTCCCAGAAACTGTAGCGTTTTTTCGCACACACCCATAAAACGGCCTGTTTCCGCCCAGAAACACCCACTTCCTGTCAATCACATTACGATCACCAGAACGAAGAAAAAACCTCGTAATGCCGTGAGTAAAATACCTAACTGCATAGCAAATTAACTTGGCGCAGTCGCACTGCGGACATTGCGCATGCGCATTAGCGACTAATCGCTCCGTTGCGACAAAAAAATAACGAGCGAACAACTCGGAATGACCCCCCATGTGCACTGCAGGGGGAGGCAGATATAACATGTGCAGAGAGAGTTAGATTTGGGTGGGTTATATTGTTTCTGTGCAGGGTAAATACTGGCAGCTTTATTTTTACACTGCAATTTAGATTTCAGTTTGAACACACCCCACCCAAATCTAACTGCCAATCTACTAACTGAATTGCTGCTACGATCAGGTCTGAATTACCCCATCCCCCCCCCCCCCCCCATTGTCCTAATCATGAGAAGGGTCGAAGAAACATTTTATCTCTACCCATAATGTTTTATGTCTTCTGCCTCCAATAATATAATAATAACAACAAAAAGCATTACAACTATTACTGGATAAATCTATACTTTCTGTAATCCCATCCTGTTTTGTGCAATAGTAATAACATTATGTTCCCTTGAGTTTTCATTACAAAGGGGAAGATGCATTGTGATGAATTACAAGCACACATAGTGAACTGGTGCTCGTACTCTAGTCCACAGACTCATATCAATCAATATTTATAATGAATGCAATAGTGCACACAAGTTACTTTGTTTATAGTGTGACAGGAAATAACCTTGGATTACATACTGTAGCAGGGGAGATTCCATATTGCTGGGTTGTGTTTTCTTATTATATGTAATGGCATCCACATCTCTACGTAACTCCTATTTTCTCAAATAAAGCAACCTAGCAATGAAGGGATACTGTATGTAATATTTTGGCTGTATTACAAAAATATATGGGATTTATTAGGGTATTAAAAGCACAGAATCAGGGGCAGGAAGTAATGGAAGTCTGAGTTCAGGGACCGTGCGGGATGCTGGCCGAACTCTGACTTTCTTTTAAAGGTGCAATCATCTTCAAGCTCGATGCCTGTTACAACTGAAGGATCCTCTTCTTTGACGAATCCATGTTCTCCAAACATCTTCAGGGCAGTGACCCTTGTACACCTGAGGTTGAGACTCGTAGAACTCACCAGCGGGTCTTCTAGCCTATAATAGCTGATTTTTCCATAAGGCGGAACATGCCTACCAGTACTGGGATGCCACCAGGACTTACACCGCTGGTGGTAATACGAGCTTAACCCTGAGTGACCAGAATCAATGCCAGTATAGAAGATACTAAAACTAAAAGATGAAGACTAGGGAATACAAGTCAGGAGAAAAGACAACACTGTGGATAGGAAGGAAACCTGAAAAGCATGAGAAGTATGTTTGGTGTGTTTATAGAGCATAAGGATAAACAATAGACACTTTAACACAGAACTCTCCCAAACCTTTGGGCAGCTTTCGGGCAAAGGGAGTACATAAAGTACGCAAACAATACACTAGAGAAAGAATTTAGCCAAAACAACAAAGAGATAGAGCCACTGACAGAGGGACAACACATATAAAGGAGACAAGAGCCAATGAGAGTCACAGCACAGCCAGCCTCCCCTAATTACCAACTCTCTGCAGCTGTGTCGCTGCATGTCCACCAGCCTCCTTAGACCCCTTTCACACTAGCCGACACGGACCGGCATGGCAAACTTCTGGACGGCTTTTTGCCGTGCCGGGATTGTAATGAATACATAAGCCCATCGGTTCCTTTCACACAGCAAAGGACACAGCCGGTTGCTGTGTTGCAGCCAGAAATATACACTAAATAGCACGGCTGCTGGAAGGTGGCTGTGCCATCACTGAAGGCAGTGGAATGTGTGTGTGAATGGCCTCTTTCACACACACCATTTGTTTTGTGCCGCTGCACATGCGCACAGCATTAAACGCGGCTCAAAGTCATTGTGTCTAAAAGGCACTGCCGGCCAGCAAAAAAACGGACAACCTTTGACCGGCTTTTTGCCATTCGGTCAAAACCAGCATGTGTGAAACAGGTCTTACACAAGAGAGAACAGGCTGGAGTCAGGTAATGAAGCATTCCAAATAGGTGTGCTGCTACACGTAGTAGCCAGCTTCCAGGTTGCTAAGAGACAGCCAGGAATACAAACAGAAATGAGCCACAGCAGCGACTTATAAGAATGCCGGCTGAACGCGGGCGTTTATTTTAAAGGGGCAATCATTTACAAGGCTAAACCATACCTTGTAAATGATTGCCCCTTTAGTAAAACATCCAAGTTCGGTCTCAATCCCACACGACCACCGATTTCAGGCTTCATTACATTCCCGACCCAGATCGACTATCTACTATTACCCTATGCCCCTTCTTGACCTATTTAACAAGCCCCCCACCTGAACATACACAAACAGGAAATAATATTTTAACTATAATAAACATTTATATTACAATTAGGGCTTCCCTAGAAAGTAACCCCAAATATAAATCTCCCAAGTATATGTGGAATATTAAATATGTGTACCCTATATGAGGTATGATGCATTTAATTTTTTGTTTTCTTTTAGTTAAACTTTGACTGTTTAATTTACCCAGGGGATACATATTCAAGTCCCCCCTGAAACTGAATCTGAAAGGATCAGAATTATTTTACAGTATTAAACATTTCTCGTAAGTAAGGGCTTTTGGTGTGTACAGTAGCCATCTGCTCCCATTGTCTGCCCCTCCTCTTTCACCTCTGCTCTTGTATACTCACAGGCTTCCCTTTTTCCTTCTGTCTTATTCTTTGTCTTCCTGCTGCTCCCGTCTGCTCTTCATCTTATTCAGTGACGTGCCGTCACAACTTCATGACTTAAGTACTGCGATCGGGAGGAAGCAAGGAAGCCTGCTTAGCCTCTTGCATTGAGGGGTAGACTGCAAACAGGTGAGATTTGGGCGGCTTTGTAAACCTTTAGGGAACCGATGAATGCTCAAAATGTTCAAGTCTTTTGGTTTCAGTGCCCGATAATGAGGCCAAGGGGAAACACACTGCGTGTCATTCGGTGCTGTAGTTGTTGCGCTATCATGCACTAAGTACCGATGTTGTGTACTTTGGGGGTCATTCCGACCCGTTCGCACGCTGCGGTTTATCGCAGCGATGCGAACGGGTCGTCGCTGGATCCGTCGCACAGGGTAAGTAGGTCTGATCCTGGTCTTGTTTTACGCAAAACTTTTTTAGCTTAGCAGGGCTGCGAACGCTTGTGCACTCCCCCATAGGCGGCGTCTAGTTGATCAGATGAGCAGCAAAAAGTTGCTACGTGCGATCAACTCGGAATGACCCCCTCTGCGCAGGACCTGTTCTGCATATGTGCAAATGGGTCCTGCAACATCACAAGCAGACTAGAGATGAGCGCCGGAAATTTTTTGGGTTTTGTGTTTTGGTTTTGGGTTCGGTTCCGCGGCCGTGTTTTGGGTTCGACCGCGTTTTGGCAAAACCTCACCGAATTTTTTTTGTCGGATTCGGGTGTGTTTTGGATTCGGGTGTTTTTTTCCAAAAAACCTAAAAAACAGCTTAAATCATAGAATTTGGCGGTCATTTTGATCCCAAAGTATTATTAACCTCAAAAACCATAATTTCCACTCATTTTCAGTCTATTCTGAATACCTCACACCTCACAATGTTATTTTTAGTCCTAAAATTTGCACCGAGGTCGCTGTGTGAGTAAGATAAGCGACCCTAGTGGCCGACACAAACACCGGGCCCATCTAGGAGTGGCACTGCAGTGTCACGCAGGATGGCCCTTCCAAAAAACCCTCCCCAAACAGCACATGACGCAAAGAAAAAAAGAGGCGCAATGAGGTAGCTGTGTGAGTAAGATTAGCGACCCTAGTGGCCGACACAAACACCGGGCCCATCTAGGAGTGGCACTGCAGTGTCACGCAGGATGTCCCTTCCAAAAAACCCTCCCCAAACAGCACATGACGCAAAGAAAAAAAGAGGCGCAATGAGGTAGCTGTGTGAGTAAGATAAGCGACCCTAGTGGCCGACACAAACACCGGGCCCATCTAGGAGTGGCACTGCAGTGTCACGCAGGATGTCCCTTCCAAAAAACCCTCCCCAAACAGCACATGACGCAAAGAAAAAAAGAGGCGCAATGAGGTAGCTGACTGTGTGAGTAAGATAAGCGACCCTAGTGGCCGACACAAACACCGGGCCCATCTAGGAGTGGCACTGCAGTGTCACGCAGGATGTCCCTTCCAAAAAACCCTCCCCAAACAGCACATGACGCAAAGAAAAAAAGAGGCGCAATGAGGTAGCTGACTGTGTGAGTAAGATAAGCGACCCTAGTGGCCGACACAAACACCGGGCCCATCTAGGAGTGGCACTGCAGTGTCACGCAGGATGTCCCTTCCAAAAAACCCTCCCCAAACAGCACATGACGCAAAGAAAAAGAAAAGAAAAAAGAGGTGCAAGATGGAATTGTCCTTGGGCCCTCCCACCCACCCTTATGTTGTATAAACAGGACATGCACACTTTAACCAACCCATCATTTCAGTGACAGGGTCTGCCACACGACTGTGACTGATATGACGGGTTGGTTTGGACCCCCACCAAAAAAGAAGCAATTAATCTCTCCTTGCACAAACTGGCTCTACAGAGGCAAGATGTCCACCTCATCATCATCCTCCGATATATCACCGTGTACATCCCCCTCCTCACAGATTATCAATTCGTCCCCACTGGAATCCACCATCTCAGCTCCCTGTGTACTTTGTGGAGGCAATTGCTGCTGGTCAATGTCTCCACGGAGGAATTGATTATAATTAATTTTAATGAACATCATCTTCTCCACATTTTCTGGATGTAACCTCGTACGCCGATTGCTGACAAGGTGAGCGGCGGCACTAAACACTCTTTCGGAGTACACACTTGTGGGAGGGCAACTTAGGTAGAATAAAGCCAGTTTGTGCAAGGGCCTCCAAATTGCCTCTTTTTCCTGCCAGTATAAGTACGGACTGTGTGACGTGCCTACTTGGATGCGGTCACTCATATAATCCTCCACCATTCTTTCAATGGTGAGAGAATCATATGCAGTGACAGTAGACGACATGTCCGTAATCGTTGTCAGGTCCTTCAGTCCGGACCAGATGTCAGCATCAGCAGTCGCTCCAGACTGCCCTGCATCACCGCCAGCGGGTGGGCTCGGAATTCTGAGCCTTTTCCTCGCACCCCCAGTTGCGGGAGAATGTGAAGGAGGAGATGTTGTTGACAGGTCGCGTTCCGCTTGACTTGACAATTTACTCACCAGCAGGTGTTTGAACCCCAGCAGACTTGTGTCTGCCGGAAAGAGAGATCCAAGGTAGGCTTTAAATCTAGGATCGAGCACGGTGGCCAAAATGTAGTGCTCTGATTTCAACAGATTGACCACCCGTGAATCCTTGTTAAGCGAATTAAGGGCTCCATCCACAAGTCCCACATGCCTAGCGGAATTGCTCCGTGTTAGCTCCTCCTTCAATGTCTCCAGCTTCTTCTGCAAAAGCCTGATGAGGGGAATGACCTGACTCAGGCTGGCAGTGTCTGAACTGACTTCACGTGTGGCAAGTTCAAAGGGCATCAGAACCTTGCACAACGTTGAAATCATTCTCCACTGCGCTTGAGACAGGTGCATCCCACCTCCTATATCGTGCTCAATTGTATAGGCTTGAATGGCCTTTTGCTGCTCCTCCAACCTCTGAAGCATATACAGGGTTGAATTCCACCTCGTTACCACTTCTTGCTTCAGATGATGGCAGGGCAGGTTCAGTAGTTTTTGGTGGTGCTCCAGTTTTCTGTACGTGGTGCCTGTACGCCGAAAGTGTCCCGCAATTCTTCTGGCCACCGACAGCATCTCTTGCACGCCCCTGTCGTTTTTTAAAAAATTCTGCACCACCAAATTCAAGGTATGTGCAAAACATGGGACGTGCTGGAATTGGCCCAGATTTAATGCACACACAATATTGCTGGCGTTGTCCGATGCCACAAATCCACAGGAGAGTCCAATTGGGGTAAGCCATTCCGCGATGATCTTCCTCAGTTGCCGTAAGAGGTTTTCAGCTGTGTGCGTATTCTGGAAACCGGTGATACAAAGCGTAGCCTGCCTAGGAAAGAGTTGGCGTTTGCGAGATGCTGCTACTGGTGCCGCCGCTGCTGTTCTTGCGGCGGGAGTCCATACATCTACCCAGTGGGCTGTCACAGTCATATAGTCCTGACCCTGCCCTGCTCCACTTGTCCACATGTCCGTGGTTAAGTGGACATTGGGTACAGCTGCATTTTTTAGGACACTGGTGACTCTTTTTCTGAGGTCTGTGTACATTTTCGGTATCGCCTGCCTAGAGAAATGGAACCTAGATGGTATTTGGTACCGGGGACACAGTACCTCCAACAAGTCTCTAGTTGGCTCTGCAGTAATGATGGATACCGGAACCACGTTTCTCACCACCCAGGATGTCAAGGCCTCAGTTATCCGCTTTGCAGTAGGATGACTGCTGTGATATTTCATCTTCCTCGCAAAGGACTGTTGGACAGTCAATTGCTTGGTGGAAGTAGTAAAAGTGGTCTTACGACTTCCCCTCTGGGATGACCATCGACTCCCAGCAGCAACAACAGCAGCGCCAGCAGCAGTAGGCGTTACACGCAAGGATGCATCGGAGGAATCCCAGGCAGGAGAGGACTCGTCAGAATTGCCAGTGACATGGCCTGCAGGACTATTGGCATTCCTGGGGAAGGAGGAAATTGACACTGAGGGAGTTGGTGGGGTGGTTTGCGTGAGCTTGGTTACAAGAGGAAGGGATTTACTGGTCAGTGGACTGCTTCCGCTGTCGGCCCAAGTTTTTGAACTTGTCACTGACTTATTATGAATGCGCTGCAGGTGACGTATAAGGGAGGATGTTCCGAGGTGGTTAACGTCCTTACCCCTACTTATTACAGCTTGACAAAGGGAACACACGGCTTGACACCTGTTGTCCGCATTTCTGGTGAAATACTTCCACACCGAAGAGCTGATTTTTTTGGTATTTTCACCAGGCATGTCAACGGCCATATTCCTACCACGGACAACAGGTGTCTCCCCGGGTGCCTGACTTAAACAAACCACCTCACCATCAGAATCCTCCTGGTCAATTTCCTCCCCAGCGCCAGCAACACCCATATCTTCCTCATCCTGGTGTACTTCAACACTGACATCTTCAATCTGACTATCAGGAACTGGACTGCGGGTGCTCCTTCCATCACTTGCAGGGGGCGTGCAAATGGTGGAAGGCGCATGCTCTTCACGTCCAGTGTTGGGAAGGTCAGGCATCGCAACCGACACAATTGGAGTCGGACTCTCCTTGTGGATTTGGGATTTCGAAGAACGCACAGTTCTTTGCGGTGCTACTGCTTTTGCCAGCTTTAGTCTTTTCATTTTTCTAGCGAGAGGCTGAGTGCTTTCATCCTCATGTGAAGCTGAACCACTAGCCATGAACATAGGCCAGGGCCTCAGCCGTTCCTTGCCACTCCGTGTGGTAAATGGCATATTGGCAAGTTTACGCTTCTCCTCCGACAATTTTATTTTAGGTTTTGGAGTCCTTTTTTTACTGATATTTGGTGTTTTGGATTTGACATGCTCTGTACTATGACATTGGGCATCGGCCTTGGCAGACGACGTTGCTGGCATTTCATCGTCTCGGCCATGACTAGTGGCAGCAGCTTCAGCACGAGGTGGAAGTGGATCTTGATCTTTCCCTAATTTTGGAACCTCAACATTTTTGTTCTCCATATTTTAATAGGCACAACTAAAAGGCACCTCAGGTAAACAATGGAGATGGATGGATTGGATACTAGTATACAATTATGGACGGGCTGCCGAGTGCCGACACAGAGGTAGCCACAGCCGTGAACTACCGCACTGTACTGTGTCTGCTGCTAATATAGACTGGTTGATAAAGAGATAGTATACTCGTAACTAGTATGTATGTATAAAGAAAGAAAAAAAAACCACGGTTAGGTGGTATATACAATTATGGACGGGCTGCCGAGTGCCGACACAGAGGTAGCCACAGCCGTGAACTACCGCACTGTACTGTGTCTGCTGCTAATATAGACTGGTTGATAAAGAGATAGTATACTTGTAACTAGTATGTATGTATAAAGAAAGAAAAAAAAACCACGGTTAGGTGGTATATACAATTATGGACGGGCTGCCGAGTGCCGACACAGAGGTAGCCACAGCCGTGAACTACCGCACTGTACTGTGTCTGCTGCTAATATAGACTGGTTGATAAAGAGATAGTATACCCGTAACTAGTATGTATGTATAAAGAAAGAAAAAAAAACCACGGTTAGGTGGTATATACAATTATGGACGGGCTGCCGAGTGCCGACACAGAGGTAGCCACAGCCGTGAACTACCGCACTGTACTGTGTCTGCTGCTAATATAGACTGGTTGATAAAGAGATAGTATACTCGTAACTAGTATGTATGTATAAAGAAAGAAAAAAAAACCACGGTTAGGTGGTATATACAATTATGGACGGGCTGCCGAGTGCCGACACAGAGGTAGCCACAGCCGTGAACTACCGCACTGTACTGTGTCTGCTGCTAATATATAGACTGGTTGATAAAGAGATAGTATACTCGTAACTAGTATGTATGTATAAAGAAAGAAAAAAAAACCACGGTTAGGTGGTATATACAATTATGGACGGGCTGCCGAGTGCCGACACAGAGGTAGCCACAGCCGTGAACTACCGCACTGTACTGTGTCTGCTGCTAATATATAGACTGGTTGATAAAGAGATAGTATACTCGTAACTAGTATGTATGTATAAAGAAAGAAAAAAAAACCACGGTTAGGTGGTATATACAATTATGGACGGGCTGCCGAGTGCCGACACAGAGGTAGCCACAGCCGTGAACTACCGCACTGTACTGTGTCTGCTGCTAATATAGACTGGTTGATAAAGAGATAGTATACTCGTAACTAGTATGTATGTATAAAGAAAGAAAAAAAAAACCACGGTTAGGTGGTATATACAATTATGGACGGGCTGCCGAGTGCCGACACAGAGGTAGCCACAGCCGTGAACTACCGCACTGTACTGTGTCTGCTGCTAATATAGACTGGTTGATAAAGAGATAGTATACTCGTAACTAGTATGTATGTATAAAGAAAGAAAAAAAAACCACGGTTAGGTGGTATATACAATTATGGACGGGCTGCCGAGTGCCGACACAGAGGTAGCCACAGCCGTGAACTACCGCACTGTACTGTGTCTGCTGCTAATATATAGACTGGTTGATAAAGAGATAGTATACTCGTAACTAGTATGTATGTATAAAGAAAGAAAAAAAAACCACGGTTAGGTGGTATATACAATTATGGACGGGCTGCCGAGTGCCGACACAGAGGTAGCCACAGCCGTGAACTACCGCACTGTACTGTGTCTGCTGCTAATATATAGACTGGTTGATAAAGAGATAGTATACTCGTAACTAGTATGTATGTATAAAGAAAGAAAAAAAAACCACGGTTAGGTGGTATATACAATTATGGACGGGCTGCCGAGTGCCGACACAGAGGTAGCCACAGCCGTGAACTACCGCACTGTACTGTGTCTGCTGCTAATATAGACTGGTTGATAAAGAGATAGTATACTCGTAACTAGTATGTATGTATAAAGAAAGAAAAAAAAACCACGGTTAGGTGGTATATACAATTATGGACGGGCTGCCGAGTGCCGACACAGAGGTAGCCACAGCCGTGAACTACCGCACTGTACTGTGTCTGCTGCTAATATAGACTGGTTGATAAAGAGATAGTATACTCGTAACTAGTATGTATGTATAAAGAAAGAAAAAAAAACCACGGTTAGGTGGTATATACAATTATGGACGGGCTGCCGAGTGCCGACACAAAGGTAGCCACAGCCGTGAACTACCGCACTGTACTGTGTCTGCTGCTAATATAGACTGGTTGATAAAGAGATAGTATACTCGTAACTAGTATGACTATAAAGAAAGAAAAAAAAACCACGGTTAGGTGGTATATACAATTATGGACGGGCTGCCGAGTGCCGACACAGAGGTAGCCACAGCCGTGAACTACCGCACTGTACTGTGTCTGCTGCTAATATAGACTGGTTGATAAAGAGATAGTATACTACTAATATTATATATACTGGTGGTCAGGTCACTGGTCACTAGTCACACTGGCAGTGGCACTCCTGCAGCAAAAGTGTGCACTGTTTAATTTTAATATAATATTATGTACTCCTGGCTCCTGCTATAACCTATAACTGGCACTGCAGTGCTCCCCAGTCTCCCCCACAATTATAAGCTGTGTGAGCTGAGCACAGTCAGATATATATATACATTGATGCAGCACACTGGGCTGAGCAGTGCACACAGATATGGTATGGTATGTGATATATTAAATAAAACAAACAACTGCACTGTCTGGTGGTCACTGTGGTCGTCAGTCACTAAACTCTGCACTCTCTTCTACAGTATCACAGCCTCAGGTCAATCTCTCTCTCTCTCTCTCAACCCTAATCTAAATGGAGAGGACGCCAGCCACGTCCTCTCCCTATCAATCTCAATGCACGTGTGAAAATGGCGGCGACGCGCGGCTCCTTATATAGAATCCGAGTCTCGCGAGAATCCGACAGCGTCATGATGACGTTCGGGCGCGCTCGGGTTAACCGAGCAAGGCGGGAGGATCCGAGTCTGCTCGGACCCGTGAAAAAAACATGAAGTTCGTGCGGGTTCGGATTCAGAGAAACCGAACCCGCTCATCTCTAAAGCAGACTGGTGCAGACTTTCAGTGATTGATAGTCTGCTGCCATTTGGGGGACGGGGAGGGGTTGGTGACAGCCTCCGTTTGTGAAAATGAAGGCATGTCGCCACCATTTATGAAGAGGTCAGGGATATCCATTGTAGTATGGAGATTTCCTGGCTTCTGCAACGGATGGCTTGCACGGCACTGCTAAATGTATCCCTGCGCCCCCTCAATCCACAACAGAGTGGAGGGAGGAAGATGGACCTCTCACTGCAGTATGACTGGATGCAGGGGCAAAAGTAGGTCTCCCAGGCCCCATAGCAAACGTAACCCCTGCACCCATGGTAGTTACATATTTGCTTCACATGGATCAAATGAATGCAATTTTACTAATGTTAACATGTTTGCTGTGTATAATTTTTGATAATTCCGGATATGGGTCTCACTCCTGGATAATGACACCTCTGTTGCATGCACTACTGCTGATCATAGATATAATGAGAAGCACATAATCACTGGTCTACCTCCCAACTGTTTTACAAAGGGACAGTGAGCATTGAAAAAGGGGGTGTGGTTTAAAAATAAGGGGCATGGCCACACAATAGTATCCCGCCGGAATCTCGACAGCTGACAATGGCGACAGCTGGAATACCAGCGCACAGAGGCTATTCCCACTCGTGGGTGTCCATGACACCCATAGAGTGAGAATAGAACCTGTGGCGAGCGCCACGAGTCACTGAGCCTGCAAGGGGAATTGAAATGCTCACCCAGTTGACGGCATTCTGGCAGCTGGGAAGCCGCTGTCGGCATCTTGACAGTTGGCATCCTGCCCGTCGGTAATTAGTATGTATTCCGCATTGTCTATAGCAAGATGGTATCAAATATGGAGGAGGCTACATACAGCAGGGATGCAGTCAATTTACCTCCAATCAAAATCCCGACAGTCGAAATCCCGACAGCAATTGACCAACGGTCAAAATCCCGACAAGATCAAAATACCGACAAGGTCAAAATACCGACATGTAAAATGCCAACAGGTCAAAATGTCGACATGAGTTTTTCATGATTTTTTTCATTGAAACCGACTTGTTCATACTTTACCATCCCAGTGGACCTGGAGGGGGAATATAATAGTGTGCCAAGCGCAGCGAGGCACCCTACCCGAAGCATGGCGAGTGCAGCGAGCCATGCGAGGGGACGCAGTACACTTATATGGTGTCCATGTCGACACACAAAAACAAAGAAAAAAGCATGTCGGTATTTTAACCCGTCGGCATTTTACTTGTCGGTATTTTGACCTTGTCGGTATTTTAAATGTCGGTATTTTGTCCATGTCGGGATTTTGACCTTGTCAAGATTTTGACCGTCGATCAATTGCTGTCGGGATTTCGACCGTCGGGATCTTGATTGGAGGTATTTTATACCGATCCCATAGAGCATACCTCCCAACTTCTATAGAGGGGAACTTGTGACATACCCGCACGGTGAAGCCACGCCCGCATGAAAAGGGGCATGGATTATGGAAAATGGGTTGTGGCTTCACTGGAATACCGCGATTGCGAGCTACGCACCCACATTTCGTCACTATGGGGGCATGGCCAGCTCACAGAATGCCCCCAGTCCATCTAGTCTCCGTGAATAGACACTGTGCGCATAGCGTCTATTTACCGCTGCTCTGGGCAGCGAGTGACAGGAGCCTCCCAACTGCCCCCCCACACCGCGGGATACTGCGGCCCGTGGGTGGGACAGCCGGACGGTCCCGTGAATATCGGGACAGTTGGGAGGTATGCATACAGTACAAATGTAAACCTCCCAGCATGCAGCAGCAGACGCTGCATTCTCTGCCTGAGCAGGGAATTGAGGACTGGCAGCCATGGATTTTGTCCTCAGTCAGCCCCCAGACAGGGATGTTAATAAGTTGCAGGACACCCTCCCCCACTTGGGTGAGTAGTGGGCAGGAGGAGGGGGGTAAGATGGTGCCAGAGATTGCTGTGCTTTTACTACTCCCTCCCCCTCCCTCACTCCACACAATAACACACATACTGCACAAACACAGTCACACGCACACAAACTATACACATACACCCTATTCTCCCCCTCTCCCGCTTACAGTACCTCAAAAGCAGCAGAGAGTACTTCATTCTGTCCTGTCCCTCTCAGGCTGGCATCCTGTTCCATGTAGCTCCGCCACCTCATCGCCGTAAAGCTCTGCCCCCTTTTCTGACGAACACAGCAGCTGTCAAGTGAAGGGAGGAGGACTGGAGGTCGGATTGAAGCTGCCAGCCCCGGTGCCTGTCACACAAGCGCAGCAGCCGACAGCAACAGCGGGGACAGGCGCAGCAGTGGGGATGCAGAGTGGGGAGAGTGCCTCTCCATCCAGGCACCTACCTGCTCTGCATCCCTTTGCCGAGTGGCTACAGTGGCTTACAGCAGAGAGACAGAGGTGTGAACTGCAGAGATGGATGCAGTTCACATCTCTGCGTCTTTGGAAGCAGCAGTGAAGGGAAAACATGTGAATGTCGCGGGTGGCACCTGAGGGAAAAAGACATCTCCTGTCGGCATCGCAGATATGAGTCGAATCATCATTCAGACCATCGCCCATCAGTTCCACCCACCCCCAAACGCCCTGATTGCAGTGTGTGGAACAGGGGCACTGCGTGTGACGATGCAGGACCCTTTCTGCATATGCCCAGAACGTGTCCTTCGCAGGCGTCCCACCATTGGAGATGTATACAAACTATCAGGTTTGCATACATCTCAGAATCGGGCCCAGAGTACTAGACATACCTCTGTAGGGCAAATACAGTGCAATTTGTTGGGAGATGATTGTGACCAGAGGTTGATATGGACTTTAAATTGCCATTATCAGGTAGTGAATTGCTCTGAAAATTAGCAATTAAGTAGTCAGTATTTTGTACTGTAGTGGCTACACATTGCTGAGGAGCTTGTGGCTTGCAGTGCCTTGGCTGAACAGATACATTATGGCAGACCTTGTTTTATAAAGGGGATGCTGGCTCCATGTGACTGGCCGCAAGGGCTGTCTGCTGCCCAAACGTCCCTGATGCTTTGGTCATAGGGGGTAGAGGGGTAAAACAAATGATTGATGACCTAGGTAAGCTTGAGAAATGGTCAAGAACGTGGCAACTACAGTTCAATGCTAAAAAATGCAAAATAATGCACTTAGGTCTCAAAAACCCAAAGGCTAAATATAGAAACAAGGGAACTATAATGGAAACTACTGAGGAGGAAAGGGATTTAGGAGTCACTATTTCAAGTGACTTGAAGGCAGGAAAGCAATGCAACAAAGCAATGAGAAAGGCAAGTCAGATGCTTGGTTGCATAGGGAGAGGAATCAGTAGTAGGAAAAAAGAAGTAATAATGCCACTGTATAGGTCATTGGTGCGGCCCCATCTGGAATACTGTGTCCAGTTCTGGAGACCATATCTCCAGAAGGATATAAATACATTAGAGTGTGTACAAAGAAGGGCAACTAAAATGGTGCATGGCCTACATCACAAAACGTACCCGGAAAGGCTAAAAGATCTTAACATGTATAGTTTGGAGGAGAGAAGAGAAAGGGGGGACATGATAGAAACTTTCAAATATATCAAGGGTCTTAACAAAGTTCAGGAGGGAAACATTCTTCAAAGGAAGAGAAATATTAGAACTCGAGGACATACACTGAGACTGGTGGGGGGGAGGTTCAGGGGAAATTTAAGGAAAAATTACTTCACGGAAAGGGTAGTGGATAAGTGGAATAGTCTCCCATCAGAGGTGGTAGAGGCTAAGACTGTAGAGCAATTTAAACATGCTTGGGATAGGCATATGAATATCCTTACAAAGAATTAAGGTTCAAAAAGGGTTGAGATTACCTAAAGGTGTGTTATGTTTATGGTAACTATAACATAGCTAATTTGTGGTCACACCGTGATAAGGTGTGCGCCAAACTGAGTGAAGACCATTTCCTATACATCACGTGGAAACATAACAGCAAGTCTGCTCAGTGCTAATTGTCCCCTGAAAATGTTAATTGCAGATCAAATGATAATCAACTCCTGCTATAGAATTACAGCCAATAACTTGATATGAAAGACGATTCTCAGGCAGATGTACAGTAGTACTCTATCTTGGTTAATATATCAACACATGTCAGAATAATAGCTTCTTCTTAGACGGCTTTACTGGCTGCATCCTGACAGACATGCTTATTATTAAATGCTTGTGAGGGAATGGTATGCTGCTGTGTTAATAGGTCAGTAACAGAGCACTCTCACGTGGTTGGTTGGATGTTGTTTTGCATGAATGATCATTTCTGTGATAGTCTGCATTCCTTCACTGAGCAAAAAGTCCCTTAACGCCAGGTTTAGTTTTACCAGTTCTCACAACATTTGTCTAATTTATGTTTTCTCCTCCTTAGCCAGTGCCTTTAGTAATCACATTGCCTGTGGTATGTTAGCTACATTTAATAAGACATTGGCCCTCATTCCGAGTTGTTCGCTCGCTAGCTGCTTTTAGCAGCATTGCACACGCTAGGCCGCCGCCCTCTGGGAGTGTATCTTAGCTTAGCAGAATAGCGAACGAAAGATTAGCAGAATTGCTACTAAATAATTCCTTGCAGTTTCTGAGTAGCTCCAGACCTACTCCTAGACTGCGATCACCTCAGTCCGTTTAGTTCCTGGTTTGACGTCACAAACACGCCCTGCGTTCGGCCAGCCACTCCCCCGTTTCCCCAGCCACTCCTGCGTTTTTACCTGGCACGCCTGCGTTTTTTAGCACACTCTCTGAAAATGGGCAGTTTCCGCACAGAAACACCCACTTCCTGTCAATCACACTACGATCACTCGAGCGATGAAAAAACGTAGCTCGAGCTTGTGTAAATCTCCAAAGTTTTGTGTTAAATTACTTAGCGCATGCGCGCTGCGTATCATGCGCATGCGCATTTTCCACCTAATTGCTGCGTTGCGAAAAACGTCAACGAGCGAACAACTCGGAATGACCACCTTTGACACTCAGCAAAATCTAAGCAGTTATTCCATTGCAGGCAGTATACAGAGCAATGGGGGTCATTCCGAGTTGTTCGCTCGCAAGTGAATTTTAGCAGATTTGCTCATGCTAAGCCGCCGCCTACTGGGAGTGAATCTTAGCATCTTAAAATTGCGAACGATGTATTCGCAATATTGCGATTACACACCTCGTAGCAGTTTCTGAGTAGCTTCAGACTTACTCGGCATCTGCGATCATTTCACTGCTTGTCGTTCCTGGTTTGACGTCACAAACACACCCAGCGTTCGCCCAGACACTCCCCCGTTTCTCCAGCCACTCCTGCGTTTTTTCCGGAAACGGTAGCGTTTTTTCCCACACGCCCATAAAACGGCCTGTTTCTGCCCAGTAACACCCATTTCCTGTCAATCACATTACGATCGCCAGAACGATGAAAATGCCGTGAGTAAAATTCCTAAGTGCATAGCATATTTACTTGGCGCAGTCGCAGTGCGGACATTGCGCATGCGCATTAAGCGGAAAATCGCTGCGATGCGAAGATTTTTACCGAGCGAACAACTCGGAATGACCCCCAATATACAGCAAATGTTTCACCTCCCACCCAATATACAACAAATA
Organism: Pseudophryne corroboree; assembly: GCF_028390025.1. NCBI lineage: Eukaryota > Metazoa > Chordata > Amphibia > Anura > Myobatrachidae > Pseudophryne > Pseudophryne corroboree. The sequence goes on from NC_086449.1 coordinate 292,856,298, forward strand.
TATCATAGTCTTTTCATTTATTACCTGTAGCTGTGCAATTTTTATGCTGTCCATACTGAGAAATGGTGTCACAATGTTTCTGCTGCTATTTCGTACATTTTAGGATATTTTTATCACTTCAAGTTCCTTTCTCTATTAGCTCATTTTGAAGATGCCAAAATGATATATTAGTGTAAGATATACTAGGCTGTAACGGGCAGCGTGTCGTCAGCATCACTGATAGATGAGTTCTTTCAGTTTGCAAATGATCTCAGGGCATAGAAGGGGAGGGGGGTTATATGATGGAAACATATCAAGGGTTTTAGTAAATTATAGGAGGGAAGCAATGGAAGACAGATATTAGGAGAACAGGGAAGAATGGTCCTTATTCAGGTTTGTTAGCAAATAAAAAAAACACACTAATGGGCAAAACCATTTTGCACTGCAGGGGGGGGGGGCAGATATAACATGTGCAGAGAGAGTTAGATTTGGATGGGTTGTGTTCAAACTGAAATCTAAACTGCAGTGTAAAAATTAAGCTGCACATGTTACATCTGCCCCACCTGCAGTGCAGCATGGCTTTGCCCATTAATGTGCTCTTTGGTTTTGCTAACAAACCTGAGTAGGTTCCGGTATGAATGGGTGACCATGTTATGGTCGACAGTCATTAGGTCGACCACTATTGGTCGACATTGACATGGTCGACATGGACACATGGTCGACACATGAAAATGGTCGACACATGAAAAGGTCGACATGAGTTTTTTTACTTTTTTTGGTGTCGTTTTTTGCGTAAAGTGACTGGGAACCCCAATTAGTGCACCGCGTCCCCTCGCATGGCTCGCTTCGCTCGCCATGCTTCGGGCATGGTGCCTTCGCTCCGCTACCGCTTCGCTCGGCACAGATTACTGTTCCAGTCGTAGTTCACTTTGATCGTAAAGTATGGAAAAGTTCCCCAAAAGAAAAAAAAGTAAAAAAAACCATGTCGACCGTTTCATGTGTCGACCTTTCATGTGTCGACCATGTGTCCATGTCGATCATGTCAATGTCGACCAATAGTGGTCGACCTAATGACTGTCAACCATAACATGGTCGACCATGTGAACGGTTAACACCTGAGTAACCCCCAATATGCTCTGAGAAACCAGAATTTAATTCAAACTCCTCACATTTGCAGTACCTGTCAAAAGTTTGGACACACCTTCTCATTCAATGGTTTTTATTTATTTTAATTATTTTCTACATTGTATATTAATACTGAAGACATCAAAACTATGAAAGAACACATATGGAATTACTAGGTGATTCATCGTGCCCTACGGACGCTCTTCACACCGTCGCAAGGGGCTACGCCCCTTTAACCCCTGCACGCCTTTCTGGTGTTAAATATTTGTATTATATGGAGTATTACCTGCATTCTTAGTCTTGTTAGTGGTTAAACATTGTGTGTATAAGCGGCTACTGCTACCTGTGGGAATGGGGTATTACCTGCATTCTTAGTTTTGTTAGTAGTTAAATATTGTTAAACATTGCATCTGATGGTGTAGGGGGCCTAGCCCCTTGCGACGGCGTGAACAGTGCCTGCAGGGCACGATGTACAGAATGTAGGTCTATATGAAATTTTGGGAATTTTTTTTCTGGGTTAAAGGATGAAGTGACATGTTTTACATGTGAAACACTTAATTGAAAACAACATTTCTAGTAAAGTGTCGATCAGTACCAGATTAATAGCAGCAATGCAGTGTAGAAAATACATCAAAGGCCCAGAGGTAGCAGAGCAGCTTATACACACAATGGCCACAGGTAGCAGAGCCGCTTATACACACACAATACCCACAGGTAGCAGAGCCGCTTATACACACAATACCCACAGGTAGTAGAGCCGCTTATACACACAGTGCCCACATGTAGCAGAGCCGCTTATACACACAGTGCCCACAGGTAGCAGCGCAGCTTATACACACAGTGGCCACTGGTAGCAGAGCCGCTAATACACACAGTGCCCACATGTAGCAGTGCCACTTATACACACAATGGCCACAGGTAGCAGCACCGCTTATACACACAATGCCCACTGGTAGCAGCATCGCTTATACACACAATGCCTACAGGTAGCAGAGGCGCTTATACACACAGTGGCCACAGGTAGCTGAGCTGCTTACACACACAGTGCCCACAGGTAGCAGTGCCACCTATACACACAATGGTCACAGGTAGCAGTGCCACTTATACACACAATGCCCACTGGTCGCAGCATCGCTTATACACACAATGCCAACTGGTAGCAGCGTCACTTATACACACAATGCCCACAGGTAGCAGCGCCACTTATACACAATGCCCACAGGTAGCAGTGTTGCTTATACACATAAAGGCCACAGTATTAGAGTTTCTTATTAACCCAATGGCCCTCATTCCGAGTTGTTCGCTCGCTAGCTGCTTTAAGCAGCATTGCAAACGCTGGGCCGCCGCCCTCTGGGAGTGTATCTTAGCTTAGCAGAATAGCAAACGAAAGATTAGCAGAACTGCTACTAAATAATTCCCTGCAGTTTCTGAGTAACTCCAGACCTGCGATCACCTCAGTCCGTTTAGTTCCTGGTTTGACGTCACAAACACGCCCTGCGTTCGACCAGCCACTCCCCCATTTCTCCAGCCACTCCTGCATTTTTACCTGGCACGCCTGCGCTTTTTAGCACACTCCCTGAAAACGGCCAGTTTCCGCCCAGAAACACCCACTTCCTGTCAATCACACTATGATCACTCGAACGATGAAAAAACGTTGCTCGAGCTTGTGTAAATCTACAAAGTTTTGTGTGAAAGCACTTAGCGCATGCGCGCTGCGTACCATGCGCATGTGCATTTTTGCCATTTTTCACTTGATCGCTGCACTGCGAAAATCGGCAGCGAGCGAACAACTCGGAATGACCACCAATGTCCATTGGTAGCACCTATACTCACAGAAGTTTAGTGTGTGTGTGGGGGCTTGGAAAGGGGGTTGGTGCAGTGAGGTGGAGGTGCCTCTCCATGCTGCTGATCACCCCTGATTTAGGGAATCATTGGTAGTGGCTGCGGATAGTGTCCAAGGTGCTATGTGTGGTGGAGGGGTGGGTGCATAGGATGTCTGTCAATGGGGGAGGGGGTCCAGAGGTGCTGCAGGTGGGGAAGGGGCGGGTGCGCGGGGGGGGGCATGTATGAAGGAGGTGGCCCGGAGGGGCTGTGGTTGGGGCGGGGGTGATGCTTTGTGCTGCGGGTGGGGTAGGGGCGGGGTTGTCATGGGTTTGGGAGGGTGCAATGGTGCCACGGGTGGGAGAGGTGCGGGTGCGGTGGTGCCATGGGTGGGGGAGGGGCAAGTGCAAGGTTGCTGTGGGTGGGGTAAGGGTGGGTGTGGGGGGGGCTGCGGAGATGCCATGGTGGGGAGGGGCGGGAGTGTCACGGTTGGGGGAGGGGTGGGTGCGGTGGTGCCTCAGGAGGAGGAGGGGCAGGTGTGGGGGTGCCACAGGTGGGGGAGGGGCGGGTGTGGTGGTGGCGTGGATGGGGGAGGGGCGGGTGGGGGAAGGGCAGGTGCGGTGGTGCTGCTGGTCGGGGAGGTGTAGATGTGGGGGTGCCGCGGGTGGGATGGTGCGGTTGTACGGGGCAGGACGGAAATAGAAGCAGTGGTGTGTGGTCAGGCAGGGAGCGCGACCTCTGCATCTTAGGTGCTTTCATCAACTATATTTAAAGTTCTCACCACTCACCAGAAAGTTAAGGGATCATGCCCTGCATCCAGCCACCCAGATCTGTGACTCTATGACTCAGACTCCGCCCAGCATTGTGACTCTGAACAGCATTAGGAAATGAGTCACAGAGTCACAGATCTGGGCAAATATATAGGAGATGTTGTAAACAAAAAGGTGTTAAAAAAATCAAAATATGTTTTATATTTTAGATTCCTCAAAGTAGCTCCCTTTTGCTTTGATGACAGCTTTGCACACTCTTGGCATTCTCTCAACCAGCTTCATGAGGTAGTCTCCTGGAATGGTTTTGAATTAACAGGTGTGTTGTGCAGAGGTAGGGTTAGTACACAGTGGACACCCCTATTTGACTACTGTTGTAATCCATATTATGGCACGAACCACTCAAAGAGAAACGACAGTCCATCATTACTTTAAGACATGAAGATCAGTCGATAAGGAAAATTTCAAGAACTTTGAATGTATCAAGTGCAGTTGCAAAAACCATCAAACGCTATGATGAAACCGGCTCTCATGAGGAACGCCCCAGGAAAGGAAGTCCAAGAGTAACCTCTGCTGCAGAGGATAAGTTCATTAGAGTTACCAGCCTCAGAAACCGCTTCTTAACAGCACCTCAGATTAGAGCCCACATAAATTCTTCACAGAGTTCAAGTAGTAGACAAATCTCAACATCAACTGTTCAGAGAAGACTGCGTGAATCAGGCCTTCATGGTCTAATTACTGCAAAAAAGCCACTACTGAGGATGAACAACAAGAAGAAGAGAATTGTTTGGGCCAAGAAATACAAGGAGGGGACATTAGACCAGTGGAAATCTGTACTTTGGTCTGATGAGTCCAAATTTACGATTTTTGGTTCCAACCGCCGTGTCTTTGTGAGACGCAGAGAAGGTGAGTGGATGGTTTCTGCATGTGTGGTTCCCACTGTAAAGCATGGAGGAGGAAGTGTGATGGTGTGGGGGCGCTTTGCTGGTGACACTGTTGGCGATTTATTCAAAATTCAAGTAAAACTTAACCAGCAGGCCTACCACAGCATTCTGCAGCACCATGCCATCCCATCTGGTTTGCGCTTACTGGGACCATCATTTGTTTTTCAACAAGACAATGAAACCAAACACACCTCCAGGCTATGTAAGGGCTACTTTACCAAGAAGGAAAGTGATGGAGTGCTGCGTCAGATGACCTGGCCTCCACAATCACCTGACTTAAACCCAATTGAGATGGCTTGGGATGAGTTGGACCGCGGAGTGAAGGAAAAGCAGCCAACAAATGCCCAGCGCCTCTGGGAACTCCTTCAAGACTGTTGGAACACCATTCCAGGAGACTACCTCATGAACGTGATTGAGAGAATGCCAAGAGTGTGCAAAGCTGTCATCAAAGCAAAAGGGGGCAACTTTGAGGAATCTAAAATATAAAACATATTTTGATTTTTTAACACTTTTTTGTTTACAACATAATTCCATATGTGTTCTATCATAGTTTTGATGTCTTCAGTATTAATCTACAATGTAGAAAATAATTAAAATAAATAAAAACCATTCAATGAGAAGGTGTGTTCAAACTTTTGACTGGTACTGTACCTCACCTATAAATAGGCAGGGCCATAACTAGGTGTGTGAGGGGTGTGCTGTTGGCAGCACTTGTCAATTATGAATGATCTAATTACTTTCACTTGCAGCTTCCCCCCTTTATGAAGCCCAGCATCGCCTGACTGCCTCTGTTTCCTACCCCCACCCCTTTTGTCGCTAATACCTATACAGCATTCATGAACTTGACTTGAGAGTTCTGTGGTGTTAAGTAGTGATGTGCACCGGAAATTTTTCGGGTTTTGTGTTTTGGTTTTGGGTTCGGTTCCGCGGCCGTGTTTTGGGTTCGAACGCGTTTTGGCAAAACCTCACCGAAATTTTTTTGTCGGATTCGGGTGTGTTTTGGATTCGGGTGTTTTTTTCAAAAAACCCTAAAAAACAGCTTAAATCATAGAATTTGGGGGTCATTTTGATCCCATAGTATTATTAACCTCAATAACCATAATTTCCACTCATTTTCAGTCTATTCTGAACACCTCACACCTCACAATATTATTTTTAGTCCTAAAATTTGCACCGAGGTAGCTGTGTGACTAAGCTAAGCGACCCAAGTGGCCGACACAAACACCTGGCCCATCTAGGAGTGGCACTGCAGTGTCATGCAGGATGGCCCTTCAAAAAAATACTCCCCAAACAGCACATGACGCAAAGAAAAAAAGAGGCGCAATGAGGTAGCTGTGTGACTAAGATAAGAGACCCAAGTGGCCGACACAAACACCTGGCCCATCTAGGAGTGGCACTGCAGTGTCAGACAGGATGGCACTTGAAAAAAATACTCCCCAAACAGCACATGACGCAAAGAAAAAAAGAGGCGCAATGAGGTACCTGTGTGACTAAGCTAAGCGACCCAAATGGCCGACACAAACACCTGGCCCATCTAGGAGTGGCACTGCAGTGTCAGACAGGATGGCCCTTCAAAAAAATACTCCCCAAACAGCACATGACGCAAAGAAAAAAAGAGGCGCAATGAGGTAGCTGTGTGACTAAGCTAAGCGACCCAAGTGGCCGACACAAACATCTGGCCCATCTAGGAGTGGCACTGCAGTGTCAGGCAGGATGGCCCTTCAAAAAAATACTCCCCAAACAGCACATGACGCAAAGAAAAATGAAAGAAACAAGAGGTGCAAGATGGAATTGTCCTTGGGCCCTCCCACCCACCCTTATGTTGTATAAACAGGACATGCACACTTTAACGAACCCATCATTTCAGCGACAGGGTCTGCCACACGACTGTGACTGAAATGACTGGTTGGTTTGGGTCCCCACCAAAAAAGAAGCAATCAATCTCTCCTTGCACAAACTGGCTCTACAGAGGCAAGATGTCCACCTCATCATCATCGTCCGATTCATCACCCCTTTCACTGTGTACATCCCCCTCCTCACAGATTATTAATTCGTCCCCACTGGAATCCACCATCTCAGGTCCCCGTGTACTTTCTGGAGGCAATTGCTGCTGGTGAATGTCTCCACGGAGGAATTGATTATAATTCATTTTAATGAACATCATCTTCCCCACATTTTCTGGAAGTAACCTCGTACGCCGATTGCTGACAAGGTGAGCGGCGGCACTAAACACTCTTTCGGAGTACACACTGGAGGGAGGGCAACTTAGGTAGAATAAAGCCAGTTTGTGCAAGGGCCTCCAAATTGCCTCTTTTTCCTGCCAGTATACGTACGGACTGTCTGACGTGCCTACTTGGATGCGGTCACTCATATAATCCTCCACCATTCTTTCAATGGTGAGAGAATCATATGCAGTGACAGTAGACGACATGCCAGTAATCGTTGGCAGGTCCTTCAGTCCGGACCAGATGTCAGCACTCGCTCCAGACTGCCCTGCATCACCGCCAGCGGGTGGGCTCGGAATTCGTAGCCTTTTCCTCGCACCCCCAGTTGCGGGAGAATGTGAAGGAGGAGATGTTGACGGGTCACGTTCCGCTTGACTTGACAATTTTCTCACCAGCAGGTCTTTGAACCTCTGCAGACTTGTGTCTGCCGGAAAGAGAGATACAACGTAGGTTTTAAATCTAGGATCGAGCACGGTGGCCAAAATGTAGTGCTCTGATTTCAACAGATTGACCACCCGTGAATCCTGGTTAAGCGAATGAAGGGCTCCATCCACAAGTCCCACATGCCTAGTGGAATCGCTCTGTTTTAGCTCCTCCTTCAATGTCTCCAGCTTCTTCTGCAAAAGCCTGATGAGGGGAATGACCTGACTCAGGCTGGCAGTGTCTGAACTGACTTCACGTGTGGCAAGTTCAAAAGGTTGCAGAACCTTGCACAACGTTGAAATCATTCTCCACTGCGCTTGAGTCAGGTGCATTCCACCTCCTTTGCCTATATCGTGGCCAGATGTATAGGCTTGAATGGCCTTTTGCTGCTCCTCCATCCTCTGAAGCATATAGACGGTTGAATTCCACCTCGTTACCACCTCTTGCTTCAGATGATGGCAGGGCAGGTTCAGGTGTTTTTGGTGGTGCTCCAGTCTTCTGTACGCGGTGCCTGTATGCCGAAAGTGGCCCGCAATTCTTCTGGCCACCGACAGCATCTCTTGCACGCCCCTGTCGTTTTTTAAATAATTCTGCACCACCAAATTCAAGGTATGTGCAAAACATGGAACGTGCTGGAATTTGCCCAGATGTAATGCACGCACAATATTGCTGGCGTTGTCCGATGCCACAAATCCCCAGGAGAGTCCAATTGGGGTAAGCCATTCTGCGATGATCTTCCTCAGTTGCCGTAAGAGGTTTTCAGCTGTGTGCGTATTCTGGAAAGCGGTGATACAAAGCGTAGCCTGCCTAGGAACGAGTTGGCGTTTGCGAGATGCTGCTACTGGTGCCGCTGCTGCTGTTCTTGCAGCGGGAGGCAATACATCTATCCAGTGGGCTGTCACAGTCATGTAGTCCTGAGTCTGCCCTGTTCCACTTGTCCACATGTCCGTGGTTAAGTGGACATTGGGTACAACTGCATTTTTTAGGACACTGGTGACTCTTTTTCTGAGGTCTGTGTACATTTTCGGTATCGCCTGCCTAGAGAAATGGAACCTAGATGGTATTTGTTACCGGGGACACAGTACCTCAATCAAGTCTCTAGTTGGCTCTGAATTAACGATGGATACCGGAACCACGTTTCTCACCGCCCAGGCTGCCAAGGCCTCAGTTATCCGCTTTGCAGCAGGATGACTGCTGTGATATTTCATCTTCCTCGCAAAGGACTGTTGGACAGTCAATTGCTTACTGGAAGTAGTACAAGTGGTCTTCCGACTTCCCCTCTGGGATGACGATCGACTCCCAGCAGCAACAACAGCAGCGCCAGCAGCAGTAGGCGTTACACTCAAGGATGCATCGGAGGAATCCCAGGCAGGAGAGGACTCGTCAGACTTGCCAGTGACATGGCCTGCAGGACTATTGGCTTTCCTGGGTAAGGAGGAAATTGACACTGAGGGAGTTGGTGGTGTGGTTTGCAGGAGCTTGGTTACAAGAGGAAGGGATTTAGTGGTCAGTGGACTGCTTCCGCTGTCACCCAAAGTTTTTGAACTTGTCACTGACTTATGATGAATGCGCTGCAGGTGACGTATAAGGGAGGATGTTCCGAGGTGGTTAACGTCCTTACCCCTACTTTACAGCTTGACAAAGGCAACACACGGCTTGACACCTGTTGTCCGCATTTCTGTTGAAATAATTCCACACCGAAGAGCTGATTTTTTTTGTATTTTGACCAGGCGTGTTAATGGCCATATTCGTCCCATGGACAACAGGTGTCTCCCCGGGTGCCTGACTTAAACAAACCACATCACCATCAGAATCCTCCTTGTCAATTTCCTCCCCAGCGCCAGCAACACCCATATCCTCATCCTGGTGTACTTCAACAGTGACATCTTCAATTTGACTATCAGGAACTGGACTGCGGGTGCTCCTTCCAGCACTTGCAGGGGGTGTGCAAATGGTGGAAGGTGCAAGCTCTTCCCGTCCAGTGTTGGGAAGGTCAGGCATCGCAACCGACACAATTGGACTCTCCTTGGGGATTTGTGATTTCGAAGAACGCACAGTTCTTTGCTGCGCTTTTGCCGCAAGTCTTTTCTTTTTTCTAGCGAGAGGATGAGTGCTTCCATCCTCATGTGAAGCTGAACCACTAGCCATGAACATAGGCCAGGGCCTCAGCCGTTCCTTGCCACTCCGTGTCGTAAATGGCATATTGGCAAGTTTACGCTTCTCCTCAGACGCTTTTAATTTTGATTTTTGGGTAATTTTTTTACTGATCTTTTGTGTTTTGGATTTTACATGCTCTGTACTATGACATTGGGCATTGGCCTTGGCAGACGACGTTGATGGCATTTCATCGTCTCAGCCATGACTAGTGGCAGCAGCTTCAGCACGAGGTGGAAGTGGATCTTGATCTTTCCCTATTTTTTTAACCTCCACATTTTTGTTCTCCATATTTTAATGCGCACAACTAAAAGGCACCGCAGGTATACAATGTAGATGGATGGATAGTATACTTTATGTATGACGACAAGTGACTGAAGACACAGAGGTAGGTACAGCAGTGGCCTACCGTACTGCTATATACAGTATAATGGACCTGGTGGACACTGTCAGCAGACTGCGTTTATAGTATAAAGAAAAAAAGACACCACAGGAGTGTTTTTCAGGCAGACAAACGTATACTGGTGGTCACTGTCAGCAAAACTGTGCACTGTACTCCTGCTATAGCTGCTCCCCAGTCTCCCCCACAATTAAGCAGTGTGAGCACTCAGCACAGTCAGATATATCATGCAGCACACTGAGGCTGAGCACAGATATGGTATGGAGCGTTTTTTTCAGGCAGAGAACGGATAAAAAAAAAATAGCAAAACTCTGCACTGTACTCCTCCTAACAGCTGCTCCCCAATCCTCCCCACAATAAGCTAAGCAGTAGCAATCAGATCAACTAACTATAACTATATAAACGGAGAGGGCGCCAGCCACGTCCTCTCCCTATCAATCTCAATGCACGTGTGAAAATGGCGGCGACGCGCGGCTGCTTATATAGAATCCGAATCTCGCGAGAATCCGACAGCGGGATGATGACGTTCGGGCGCGCTCGGGTTAGCCGAGCCATACGGGAGAATCCGAGTATGGCTCGGACCCGTGTAAAAAGGGTAAAGTTCGGGGGGGATCGGTTTCTCGTAAACCGAACCCGCTCATCACTAGTGTTAAGTCGCACTGTCCTTTATTACATTTCTGGATGCTGATGTGCCCAGGTTTCAAACTCGTTGCCTATGACATTGCAGTCAGAAACTCTACAAATAGTACTCCCAATTCAAATTACGCCACGCAGTAGTACAACCTTATTCACACTACACCACACAGTAGTATTCCCAGGGGCGTTTTAAGAGAGGAGGAGGCCCGTGTTCAGCCTCCTCCATTCGGGTCCCCTCCTCTCTGCCCGGAGCGCTGTAGAGTCTGAGCTCTAGAGGGCTCAGACTCTACTCCGCATGCGCAGATCTCCGGGAAAATGGAGTGGTGGCCATTTTCCCTGAGATTTCTCTACTGCACATGCGCAGAACTCCATGAAAATGGCCGCTGAGCCATTTTCACCGAGTTCTAATAGCGCTTTGGATGCCGGCGCTGGACTTCGGAGGGGTGAGTATTTTAAAAATGGGTGCAGTGTGTGCGGTGGGGGCCCCCTCTAGACTCAGGGGCCCGTGTGCACCGCACATACTGCACCCATTATAGAAACGCCAGTGAGTATTCCTTATTCACAGTATGCCACACATTAGTGCTCTTTATACTGTACACTATACACTACATAGTAGTGCCTGTTATTCACGTTATGCCACAAAGTAATACCCATTATACATGTTACACCACACAGTAGTGCCTCATTCATAATATGACACACAGTTGTGCCCTTTATTCACTTATGCCACACAGTAGAGCCCCTTGTTAACATTACATCACACAGTAGTGCCCCTTAATCATTTTACATACATTATTTATATAGCGCTTTTCTCCAGCAGGACTCAAAGTCACTATACAAGCATCAAAAACCGAGCACAGAGGTTTAGTATTAAAGCAAGAAGAAAACATACTGAAAAACAGTGAACATAATCAACATAACAGGCGCAATGAGCTTAATGCAGGGTTGTTGCAGCCATTTAGATTAATAAATTCCGCTGGTTACACTACCCACCTATGAAAGGTACCAGGCAAGGCAGACATTTTGGATGCACTACATAGGCTGCCCTGGGTGGAATAGGTAATGCCTAGAATATATTATACAAAGTGGTGAAGCTACAGTTTACTAAAGTTAGATGCAGAGCCCTTACGTAACAATCAGTTCCAAGTATTTTTCATTACACCTACGAGTGTACCAAGCAAGGCATTCATCTTTTGTGCACTACAAAGGATTACAATGTGCGAGATAAGCCATACAAGGAAATAAGACATATATGGGTGACTGAAATGTATGTAATATGATATACACTGAAGGAATAGATCCATTCACCTGGACGTATAACATCCAAGTGCAGGAGAAAGATAAAATTAAATAGAAAAGCTGAATACAAAGTCAGTGACGTGCGGTGAGGTGAGGCGAGGCAGGTGAGGCAGAGCCTTTCCTGTCATACTAACATATACTAGTGATGAGCGGGTTCGGTTCCTCGGAATCCGAACCCCCCCGAACTTCAGCCTTTTTACACGGATCCGAGGCAGACTCGGATCTTCCCGCCTTGCTCGGCTAACCCGAGCGCGCCCGAACGTCATCATCCCGCTGTCGGATTCTCGCGAGGCTCGGATTCTATCGCGAGACTCGGATTCTATATAAGGAGCCGCGCGTCGCCGCCATTTTCACACGTGCATTGAGATTCATAGGGAGAGGACGTGGCTGACGTCCTCTCCATTTAGATTAGAAGAGAGAGAGTGAGAGTGAGACACTTGATTTACTGGAGCTTAGGAGTACTCAGAGAGTGCAGAGTTTACTAGTGACTGACCAGTGACCACCAGTGCAGTTTTATTATATTATTATTTAATATAATCCGTTCTCTGCCTGAAAAAAAACGATACACAGTGACACAGTAACAGTATACCATATCTGTGCTCAGCCTCAGTGTGCTGCATCATCTATGTATATCTGACTGTGCTGAGTGCTCAGTGCTCACACAGCTTAATTGTGGGGGAGACTGGGGAGCAGTAGCAGGAGTACATATTATTTAACAGTGCACACTTTTGCTGCCAGAGTGCCACTGCCAGTGTGACTGACCAGTGACCACTGTCTGACCACCAGTATATTGTGATTGTCTGCCTGAAAAAGTTAAACACTCGTCGTGTGGTGTTTTTATTCTATAAACGCATTCTGCTGACAGTGTCCAGCAGGTCCGTCATTAATTATATAATATATACCTGTCCGGCTGCAGTAGTGATATATATATATATTTTTTATATCATTATCATCCAGTCTATATTAGCAGCAGACGCAGTACGGTAGTCCACGGCTGTAGCTACCTCTGTGTCGGCAGTCGCTCGTCCATCCATAATTGTATACCACCTACCTGTGGTGTTTTTTTTTCTTTCTATCTTCTTGATACTAGTAGCTTACTTTAGGAGTCTGCAGTGCTGACAGTGTCCAGCAGGTCCGTCATTATAATATATACCTGTCCGGCTGCAGTAGTGATATATATATATTTTTTATATCATTATCATCCAGTCTATATTAGCAGCAGATGCAGTACGGTAGTCCACGGCTGTAGCTACCTCTGTGTCGGCAGTCGCTCGTCCATCCATAATTGTATACCACCTACCTGTGGTGTTTTTTTTTTTTCTATCTTCTTGATACTACTAGTAGCTTACTTTAGGAGTCTGCAGTGCTGCTGACAGTGTCCAGCAGGTCCATCATTATATAATATATACCTGTCCGGCTGCAGTAGTGATATATATATATTTTTTATATCATTATCATCCAGTCTATATTAGCAGCAGACGCAGTACGGTAGTCCACGGCTGTAGCTACCTCTGTGTCGGCAGTCGCTCGTCCATCCATAATTGTATACCACCTACCTGTGGTGTTTTTTTTTTCTATCTTCTTGATACTACTAGTAGCTTACTTTAGGAGTCTGCAGTGCTGCTGATAGTGTCCAGCAGGTCCGTCATTATATAATATATACCTGTCCGGCTGCAGTAGTGATATATATATATTTTTTATATCATTATCATCCAGTCTATATTAGCAGCAGACGCAGTACGGTAGTCCACGGCTGTAGCTACCTCTGTGTCGGCAGTCGCTCGTCCATCCATAATTGTATACCACCTACCTGTTGTGTTTTTTTTTTTCTATCTTCTTGATACTAGTAGCTTACTTTAGGAGTCTGCAGTGCTGACAGTGTCCAGCAGGTCCGTCATTATATAATATATACCTGTCCGGCTGCAGTAGTGATATATATATATTTTTTATATCATTATCATCCAGTCTATATTAGCAGCAGACGCAGTACGGTAGTCCACGGCTGTAGCTACCTCTGTGTCGGCAGTCGCTCGTCCATCCATAAGTATACTAGTATCCATCCATCTCCATTGTTTACCTGAGGTGCCTTTTAGTTGTGCCTATTAAAATATGGAGAACAAAAATGTTGAGGTTCCAAAAATAGGGAAAGATCAAGATCGACTTCCACCTCGTGCTGAAGCTGCTGCCACTAGTCATGGCCGAGACGATGAAATGCCAGCAACGTCATCTGCCAAGGCCGATGCCCAATGTCATAGTACAGAGCATGTAAAATCCAAAACACCAAATATCAGTAAAAAAAGGACTCAAAAATCTAAAATAAAATTGTCGGAGGAGAAGCGTAAACTTGCCAATATGCCATTTACCACACGGAGTGGCAAGGAACGACTGAGGCCCTGGCCTATGTTCATGGCTAGTGGTTCAGCTTCACATGAGGATGGAAGCACTCAGCCTCTCGCTAGAAAAATGAAAAGACTCAAGCTGGCAAAAGCACAGCAAAGAACTGTGCGTTCTTCGAAATCACAAATCCACAAGGAGAGTCCAATTGTGTCGTTTGTGATGCCTGACCTTCCCAACACTGGACGTGAAGAGCATGTGCCTTCCACCATTTGCACGCCCCCTGCAAGTGCTGGAAGGAGCACCCGCAGTCCAGTTCCTGATAGTCAGATTGAAGATGTCAGTGTTGAAGTACACCAGGATGAGGAGGATATGGGTGTTGCTGGCGCTGGGGAGGAAATTGACCAGGAGGATTCTGATGGTGAGGTGGTTTGTTTAAGTCAGGCACCTGGGGAGACACCTGTTGTCCGTGGGAGGAATAGGGCCATTGACATGCCTGGTGAAAATACCAAAAAAATCAGCTCTTCGGTGTGGAAGTATTTCAACAGAAATGCGGACAACATTTGTCAAGCCGTGTGTTGCCTTTGTCAAGCTGTAATAAGTAGGGGTAAGGACGTTAACCACCTCGGAACATCCTCCCTTATACGTCACCTGCAGCGCATTCATCATAAGTCAGTGACAAGTTCAAAAACTTTGGGCGACAGCGGAAGCAGTCCACTGACCAGTAAATCCCTTCCTCTTGTAACCAAGCTCACGCAAACCACTCCCTCAGTGTCAATTTCCTCCTTCCCCAGGAATGCCAATAGTCCTGCAGGCCATGTCACTGGCAATTCTGACGAGTCCTCTCCTGCCTGGGATTCCTCCGATGCATCCTTGCGTGTAACGCCTACTGCTGCTGGCGCTGCTGTTGTTGCTGCTGGGAGTCGATGGTCATCCCAGAGGGGAAGTCGTACTCGTAAGACCACTTTTACTACTTCCACCAAGCAATTGACTGTCCAACAGTCCTTTGCGAGGAAGATGAAATATCACAGCAGTCATCCTGCTGCAAAGCGGATAACTGAGGCCTTGGCATCCTGGGCGGTGAGAAACGTGGTTCCGGTATCCATCATTACTGCAGAGCCAACTAGAGACTTGTTGGAGGTACTGTGTCCCCGGTACCAAATACCATCTAGGTTCCATTTCTCTAGGCAGGCGATACCGAAAATGTACACAGACCTCAGAAAAAGACTCACCAGTGTCCTAAAAAATGCAGTTGTACCCAATGTCCACTTAACCACGGACATGTGGACAAGTGGAGCAGGGCAGGCTCAGGACTATATGACTGTGACAGCCCACTGGGTAGATGTATGGACTCCCGCCGCAAGAACAGCAGCGGCGGCACCAGTAGCAGCATCTCGCAAACGCCAACTCGTTCCTAGGCAGGCTACGCTTTGTATCACCGCTTTCCAGAATACGCACACAGCTAAAAACCTCTTACGGCAACTGAGGAAGATCATCGCAGAATGGCTTACCCCAATTGGACTCTCCTGTGGATTTGTGGCATCGGACAACGCCAGCAATATTGTGTGTGCATTAAATCTGGGCAAATTCCAGCACGTCCCATGTTTTGCACATACCTTGAATTTGGTGGTGCAGAATTATTTAAAAAACGAGAGGGGCGTGCAAGAGATGCTGTCGGTGGCCAGAAGAATTGCGGGACACTTTCGGCGTACAGGCACCACGTACAGAAGACTGGAGCACCACCAAAAACGCCTGAACCTGCCCTGCCATCATCTGAAGCAAGAAGTGGTAACGAGGTGGAATTCAACCCTCTATATGCTTCAGAGGTTGGAGGAGCAGCAAAAGGCCATTCAAGCCTATACAACTGAGCACGATATAGGAGGTGGAATGCACCTGTCTCAAGCGCAGTGGAGAAAATGATTTCAACGTTGTGCAAGGTTCTGCAACCTTTTGAACTTGCCACACGTGAAGTCAGTTCAGACACTGCCAGCCTGAGTCAGGTCATTCCCCTCATCAGGCTTTTGCAGAAGAAGCTGGAGACATTGAAGGAGGAGCTAACACAGAGCGATTCCGCTAGGCATGTGGGACTTGTGGATGGAGCCCTTAATTCGCTTAACAAGGATTCACAGGTGGTCAATCTGTTGAAATCAGAGCACTACATTTTGGCCACCGTGCTCGATCCTAGATTTAAAACCTACCTTGGATCTCTCTTTCCGGCAGACACAAGTCTGCTGGGGTTCAAAGAACTGCTGGTGACAAAATTGTCAAGTCAAGCGGAACGCGACCTGTCAACATCTCCTCCTTCACATTCTCCCGCAACTGGGGGTGCGAGGAAAAGGCTCAGAATTCCGAGCCCACCCGCTGGCGGTGATGCAGGGCAGTCTGGAGCGACTGCTGATGCTGACATCTGGTCCGGACTGAAGGACCTGACAACGATTACGGACATGTCGTCTACTGTCACTGCATATGATTCTCTCCCCATTGAAAGAATGGTGGAGGATTATATGAGTGACCGCATCCAAGTAGGCACGTCAGACAGCCCGTACTTATACTGGCAGGAAAAAGAGGCAATTTGGAGGCCCTTGCACAAACTGGCTTTATTCTACCTAAGTTGCCCTCCCACAAGTGTGTACTCCGAAAGAGTGTTTAGTGCCGCCGCTCACCTTGTCAGCAATCGGCGTACGAGGTTACATCCAGAAAATGTGGAGAAGATGATGTTCATTAAAATGAATTATAATCAATTCCTCCGTGGAGACATTGACCAGCAGCAATTGCCTCCACAAAGTACACAGGGAGCTGAGATGGTGGATTCCAGTGGGGACGAATTGATAATCTGTGAGGAGGGGGATGTACACGGTGATATATCGGAGGATGATGATGAGGTGGACATCTTGCCTCTGTAGAGCCAGTTTGTGCAAGGAGAGATTAATTGCTTCTTTTTTGGTGGGGGTCCAAACCAACCCGTCATTTCAGTCACAGTCGTGTGGCAGACCCTGTCACTGAAATGATGGGTTGGTTAAAGTGTGCATGTCCTGTTTATACAACATAAGGGTGGGTGGGAGGGCCCAAGGACAATTCCATCTTGCACCTCTTTTTTCTTTCATTTTTCTTTGCGTCATGTGCTGTTTGGGGGGTGTTTTTTGGAAGGGCCATCCTGCGTGACACTGCAGTGCCACTCCTAGATGGGCCAGGTGTTTGTGTCGGCCACTAGGGTCGCTTAGCTTAGTCACACAGCTACCTCATTGCGCCTCTTTTTTTTCTTCTTTGCGTCATGTGCTGTTTGGGGACTAGTTTTTTGAAGGGCCATCCTGCGTGACACTGCAGTGCCACTCCTAGATGGGCCAGGTGTTTGTGTCGGCCACTTGGGTCGCTTATCTTAGTCACACAGCTACCTCATTGCGCCTCTTTTTTTTCTTCTTTGCGTCATGTGCTGTTTGGGGAGTGTTTTTTGGAAGGGCCATCCTGCGTGACACTGCAGTGCCATCCTAGATGGGCCAGGTGTTTGTGTCGGCCACTTGGGTCGCTTATCTTACTCACACAGCTACCTAATTGCGCCTCTTTTTTTCTTTGCGTCATGTGCTGTTTGGGGAGTGTTTTTTGGAAGGGCCATCCTGCGTGACACTGCAGTGCCACTCCTAGATGGGCCAGGTGTTTGTGTCGGCCACTTGGGTCGCTTATCTTACTAACACAGCTACCTCATTGCACCTCTTTTTTTCTTTGCGTCATGTGCTGTTTGGGGAGTGTTTTTTGGAAGGGCCATCCTGCGTGACACTGCAGTGCCACTCCTAGATGGGCCAGGTGTTTGTGTCGGCCACTTGGGTCGCTGAGCTTAGTCATCCAGCGACCTCGGTGCAAATTTTAGGACTAAAAATAATATTGTGAGGTGTGAGGTGTTCAGAATAGACTGAAAATGAGTGGAAATAATGGTTATTGAGGTTAATAATACTTTGGGATCAAAATGACCCCCAAATTCTATGATTTAAGCTGTTTTTTAGGGTTTTTTGAAAAAAAAAAAAAACGAATCCAAAACACACCCGAATCCGACAAAAAAAATTCGGTGAGGTTTTGCCAAAACGCGTTCGAACCCAAAACACGGCCGCGGAACCGAACCCAAAACCAAAACACAAAACCCGAAAAATTTCCGGTGCTCATCACTAACATATACACCAGAGTTTTGACTATATAAATTCTATGAAAAATACAAAGAATATATTAGAAATATCTTCTTTGTATTTTTCTAATAATTTTTATAGTCAAAAGTCTATGGTATGTGAGGCAGTGCCTCCCATGCCTATCTTTCCGCACATCTCTGATCAAAACTCACAAGATTTCTAGCAGTATACACTGCTGCACCTGTGTATAATGCCCACAGGTACCCTTTGTCTCATATATTGTGTGTAAATCTGGCCCTGGTACGAGCCAGTGCCTCCCCAGCCATTTACCTCACCACACATTCCTCCTATATAGACTATGGTAAATTTAATAACAAATTAAAAATAATGGAGTAAATTGCAATAAGCCGCACAACTTGTCCTGTGTCTAGCGTCCCCTTACTTGAGCGTGTGGACTTGTTGCATCCGGTAGTGTGTTCAGTATGGGTGGGCTGCAGCACCAGATTGATATACACGGTAACAGAATAATAACAAAGGTGGCATAAGAAGAAAAAAAAAAGTAATACCACATGATGTGAGTAGGCCAATATTCAAATAATTCACTTTTCTATGAGATGCTGGGTCAGCTGGTACAGGGGGCGGGGTATTTGAGCAAACTGCCCAACAAGCTAATTAATGGTTCTGGAAGTTGCAGCCTCACTTTTGCAAAACAAACTTTCAATACAGACTATTCTTGAAACGAAAAGCATCAGTTTTGGAAGATAGAATTAACGTACTTGTGAAGAGATGAAAAATGGTTTTAAAATTCCAGTCTATTCCTAACTCCATGCTTCAGATTACATTCTTAAGATGCAGGCTCTAAGATGGCAGGCAAGCCCTTACTACCTCTTAAGCTGGGTACACACTGGCGATATATACTGTCTGTTCAGTTAAACGGCTGATATATCGTGAGTGCATGAGCTGGTATGTACCAGGGATATGTCCGTGAACTATGCCATTCCACTCCTGTTTCCCATAGGCTACAGCGGCTAAAGCCTTCTATGAGCAACAGTGGCAGATATGGACATATCTGCTGCGGTCCATCCTTCATACATTGGGGTGATACTTATTTGCAGGAATATGCCACAAATATCAAATTATAAATAGGCCTCTATGTCATATTTGTGCGCTGAGAGCCATGATGACGTATATGGCTGACCTATGGGACAACAGAGCACATTACAGTGTGACACCATGGTCCAAGTACATCTGAGTAGAGGTAAAAGTTGTATTTTGGATTTATAGTTCCACAACATCTATAAGGCTGTGACTTTGACACCCCTGATGTACACAATCTATAAATGACTTTATTATAACCACATGCCATCTAGTGACAGGCTATCTTTAATGTGACTTTGTATGACAGCTGAGAGTACAGTAGTTATCTGTTGATCTCTATATCTCCAGCGTGTTTCCTTAATGAAAGCACTAGAGAACTGTGAAAGGTTTATTCCTGTCTCCCGGGTGCTCTAAAAAGCAAAGTTTGGTTATGGGCTTTGTTGAGGCCAGTTCGTACTCTCACCCTTGCGGCATAGTGTCTTGTGAAGATAATGAATTGTGATCAGACCTCACAAGAGAAGATGTCCTGAGGTGCAGCATAATAAGAATCAGTTTCCAACTCCCACAGTTCTGCAAAACCACAAGTCAGTAGGAATATGAAACAAATAAAAAAGCTGAATAACCTAAATAAAAAAAATATACATTATTTTTCCATTTAAAGGAATAATGTACTTTTGTTTTCTTAAATTACATTTACTGTATATATGGCATTAGATAAAAACAACTTATTTCATGGTATACTATGCTTGTACTAAGTTGGCTCTACATTACTGCTTACATTGCTGTAAGAGAAGGCCCAGGAAGAAGCTGTTTGTGTGTAGGGCGGGGGTGGAACGATGAAATGCATAATCACAACTGTATTGTGAATTATGACATTGAGCTCCATGACCACTCACTTTCCCAGTGAAGTGGGCAGATGCGGATGGCTGGCCTAATTTCTTAGAAGTATGAAATACTTGCAGTGTCCTAGGTAACATTAAAGCTGTATTGCAATTGGTGGATTCGGTGTTGAACAGCTGACAGGTTTGATAATAAATGATGGAAATGAAGAGCAAGTAGCTGATCATGTTTGCACGTTCAGCAGTTTGACCCTTTCCAGCAGCCTGTTCGTTGCAGATCTGCTAGTTATTAACTGCGAGCTGTCGGATGTATTTTTCACTGTGACAAGGTTACTGCATACATTCAGTATAATTACTAATAAACAATGCAGTCCTTTATAAAACTAAGATTTATATATGAATATGTAACATTTTTATTTTTTACACTGAATGACTGATTTATAAAGAGCAGTAACTCTGCTGGAGTTTTCACACGTGACAGTGTCATGTGTTTATTAAAATAGGCTGAGAGCAAAATAATATCCTGCAGCACTCCTGTTTTTAGAAGCAAACCATTGATTAAAGAGGCCAACACAGGCTGCCATGACTTGTACAGAATGAAAACAGGCTTCAGTCAGTCTGAGCACCACAGTGGTACCTAGAGAAGCAAAGCGGATAACACAACTTAATTTACCTTGCTGTGTACAGTATTGGGTATGGTAGCCTTTCCGAGATACATGCCCATAGGTAATATTCAAAGGAACAGAAACCTTGGGCGCTGTAGGACTGGAGAAACATAATATGGCAGAATGAGGATATGGCCTTGGCACACATAGAGTAGGGCAATGTTTATGTGACACAGGATTCATGAATATTGTTGGAGACCAGATGATTTTATTTATGGTGGCATGGAACTATCTGGTAATGTGCTATGACAGTGAGAGGGTCATCTTGGGGACATGAGAAGTCAGAGAATGTAGTGCTCTGCAGAACCAGTCACACTGATGTGCCACACCATCACTACACCCAACGGCAATACAGACGCCTATGCACAAAGTGTGGCATTGTGCCACTAAACATCATTTTGCGCTTTATTAATGAGACCTAGAAGGTCAGTGCAGCTCATGTAGAGTTTTACATTTAGCATGTCCCACTTAGAAACACAAAATGTGAATTTTTGTACTGCACATGCACATTAATATGGTGTACAACACAGTTTTATGCAAACTGAGACATGTCTCCCCATTGTGCCTCTGTTCTTAGAGAGGAGAAATTGGGGAGGGAAAGGGCTGGCTGACATACAGTAGCCCAATATATTAAGGGCTTGTTCCCATAGCATGTAGCATGCACCACATATATACTGTACTGTATCTTTTGGGGCTGCAGCAGGGAAACCATCAGTTTGGGGTCCCTCTGCTACAGTACCAACCAGCCCTAGGCTGGTCAGCACAAGGTTCTATTACCAGGACGCCCTTAGGTAATCCAGTTCTGATGTTTGGAGATGGGGAGACAGGAAGTCCCATAACACCTCTATATATACAGTTGGATTTTCCCACACTCTCAGGTCATACCTTTGGATTTCTGTACTGTAATACACTAATATGTTGTAGAGTAATGAGGTATCTTACACTATTATCATATCTTCTTGTGAAATTTGCATATGTTGCAAAAGTATCTGCAGGAGCTTCTAAGGCTGCAGTAATCTATAGCTGCCTGGCATCAGCTTTTGACTGTGACAATAACACTGTATTTTTATATTGATTACATATACTACTTCTCTACAATTTTACATGCTGTTATTTAATGTTTATTTATTTTCTGTAAATATGGGTGAATGCCCATTAACTACAACTTGTATTCTGAGGTTATGGGAGGAATTCAACTAGAAGCTAGAGGAATGAGGCGCAGGAGGATAGAGGAGGATGCAGGAGGAGGAGGATGCAGGAGTAGGAGGATATAGGAGGATGCAGGAGGAGGAGGAGGATAGAGGAAGATGCACGAGGAGGAGGAGGAGGATAGAGGAGGATGCAGGAGGAGGAGGAGGAGGATAGAGGAGGATGCAGGAGGAGGAAGAGGATAGAGGAGGATGCAGGAGGAGGAGGATAGATGAGGATGCAGGAGGAGGAGGATAGATGAGGATGCAGGAGGAGAATAGAGGAGGATGCAGGAGGAAGAGGAGGATAGAGGAGGATGCAGGAGGAGGAGGAGGATATAGGAGGATGCAGGAGGAGGACGATAGAGGAGGATGCAGGAGGAGGAAGAGGATATAGGAGGATGCAGGAGGAGGACGATAGAGGAGGATGCAGGAGGAGGAAGAGGATAGAGGAGGAGGATAGATGAGGATGCAGGAGGAGGAGGATAGATGAGGATGCAGGAGGAGGATAGAGGAGGATGCAGGAGGAGGAGGAGGATATAGGAGGATGCAGGAGGAAGAGGAGGATAGAGGAGGATGCAGGAGGAGGATATAGGAGGATGCAGGAGGAGGAGGAGGAGGAGGATAGAGGAGGATGCAGGTGGAGGAAGAGGATAGAGGAGGATGCAGGAGGAGGACGATAGAGGAGGATGCAGGAGGATAGATGAGGATGCAGGAGGAGGATAGATGAGGATGCAGGAGGAGGATAGATGAGGATGCAGGAGGAGGAGGATAGAGGAGGATGCAGGAGGAATAGGAGGATAGAGGAGGATGCAGGAGGAATAGGAGGAAAGAGGAGGATGCATGAGGAGGAAGAGGAAAGAGGAGGATGCAGGAGGAGGAGGAGGATATAGGAGGATGCATGAGGAGGAAGAGGATAGAGGAGGATGCAGAAGAAGGAAGATAGAGGAGGATTCAGGAGGAGGAAGAGGATAGAGGAGGATGCAGGAAGAGGAGGATAGATGAGGATGCAGGAGGAGGAGGATAGAGGAGGATGCAGGAGGAAGAGGAGGATAGAGGAGGATGCAGGAGGAGGAGGAGGAGGATATAGGAGGATGCAGGAGGAGGAGGATATAGGAGGATGCAGGAGGAGGAAGAGGATAAAGGAGGATGCAGGAGGAGGAGGATAGAGGAGGATGCAGGAGGAGGAAGAGGATAGAGGAGGATGCAGGAGGAGGAAGAGGATAGATGAGGATGCAGGAGGAAGAGGAGGATGCAGGAGGAAGAGGAGGATAGAGGAGGATGCAGGAGGAGAAGGAGGAGGAGGATAGAGGAGGATGCAGGAGGAGGAGGAGGATAGAGGAGGATGCAGGAGGAGGAGGATAGATGAGGATGCAGGAGGAGGAGGATAGATGAGGATGCAGGAGGAGGAGGAGGATGCAGGAGGAGGAGGAGGATGCAGGAGGCGGAGGAGGCTAGAGGAGGATGCAGGAGGAAGAGGAGGATAGAGGAGGATGCAGGAGGATGAGGAGAAGGAGGAGAAGGAGGAGGAGGATATAGGAGGATGCAGGAGGAGGAGGAGGATAGAGGAGGATGCAGGAGGAGGAAGAGGATAGAGGAGGATGCAGGAGGAGGAGGATAGATGAGGATGCAGGAGGAGGATAGATGAGAATGCAGGAGGAAGAGGAGGATAGAGGAGGAGGAGGATAGAGGAGGATGCAGGAGGAGGAGGATATAGGAGGATGCAGGAGGAGGAGGATATAGGAGGATGCAGGAGGAGGAGGATATAGGAGGATGCAGGAGGAGGGGGATAGAGGAGGATGCAGGAGGAGGAGGATATAGGAGGATGCAGGAGGAGGGGGATAGAGGAGGATGCAGGAGGAGGAGGATATAGGAGGATGCAGGAGGAGGGGGATAGAGGAGGATGCAGGAGGAGGAAGAGGATAGATGAGGATGCAGGAGGATAGAGGAGGATGCAGGAGGATATAGGAGGATGCAGGAGGAGGAGGAGGATAGAGGAGGATGCAGGAGGAGGAGGATATAGGAGGATGCAGGAGGAGGAGGATATAGGAGGATGCAGGAGGAGGGGGATAGAGGAGGATGCAGGAGGAGGAGGATATAGGAGGACGCAGGAGGAGGGGGATAGAGGAGGATGCAGGAGGAGGAGGATATAGGAGGATGCAGGAGGAGGGGGATAGAGGAGGATGCAGGAGGAGGAAGAGGATAGATGAGGATGCAGGAGGATAGAGGAGGATGCAGGAGGATATAGGAGGATGCAGGAGGAGGAGGAGGATAGAGGAGGATGCAGGTGGAGGAAGAGGATAGAGGAGGATGCAGGAGGAGGACGATAGAGGAGGATGCAGGAGGAGGAAGAGGATAGAGGAGGATGCAGGAGGAGGTGGATAGATGAGGATGCAGGAGGAGGAGTATAGATGAGGATGCAGGAGGAGGATAGAGGAGGATGCAGGAGGAAGAGGAGGATAGAGGAGGATGAGGAGAAGGAGGAGGAGGATATTATTATTATTATTAGCAGTTTCTTATATAGCGCAGCATATTCCGTTGCGCTTTACAATTAGAACAGTTATAGAACAAAACAGGGCAAAGACAGACATAGCGGCAGGAAGGCCCTGCTCGCAAGCTTACAATCTAGAGGGAAATAGGTATTGATACACAAGGATAGATGCAACCTGTTACATAATGTTTCCCCAGATTGCTAGCTTCTTAGTGGGTTGTATGATATAATCACCCAGCAATGTTGGAAGACAAAATGTGAGGTTATGGGGACTGTGCAGAGGGAATGTAACTGGATAGGGAAGCATTGAAGGTTATGTGTGTGGGTCAGGAATTTGGTAGGCTTGTCTGAAGAGATGAGTTTTCAGGGAACGTTTAAAGGTTTGGAGACTAGTGGAGAGTCTTATTGTGCGTGGGAGGGCATTCCACAGAGTGGGTGAAGCCCGGGTAAAGTCCTGTAATTTTGAGTGGGAACAGGTAATACATCTGGATGAGAGACGCAGATCTTGTGCAGAGCGGAGGGGTCTGGTAGTGAGATATTTTGAGATGAGTGAGGAGATGTATGATGGTGCAGTTTGGGTAATAGCCTTGTATGTAAGTAAAAGTATTTTATATTTGACACGGTAGAATACCGGTAACCAATGGAGGGACTGACAGAGCGGATCAGCAGACGAAGAACGTCTGGCAAAGAAGATTAGCCTCGCAGCTGCATTTAAAATGGATTGAAGTGGTGAGAGCCTATGTTTGGGAAGACCAGTAAGGACAAGAAAATAAGGGATCCCTTCTGCGCTCATCCAACAACAATAAACAGTAATGCAATAAATGATAGGTTCCCAATGGATAAGTCTATGACTAAATTATAGTCTTTTAGTTCTTATACAAAGCGGAAGTGCTGGATGTAGGGAGACTCAATGCATACCGTACTCACAAGGAGTCGTGGTATGTCCCGCCTGTAGAGGTGTCTTAAGTCGCTTGGTTCTTCTTTACCTTCTCCGAGGTGGAAAGTTCTTATCCTCGTAGTTGGATGACCTTAAATGCAGAGATCTGACCCATCTGGCTCCGCTACCGGGCGGTGGCACTGACTGGACGGGTCGCTGTATCTCCGAACTTGTTCGGAGATACAGCGACCCGTCCAGTCAGTGCCACCGCCCGCAGCAGCAGCAGCCGGGGACGGCAGGGAGGGCGAACCGGTAGCGGAGCCAGATGGGTCAGATCTCTGCATTTAAGGTCATCCAACTACGAGGATAAGAACTTTCCACCTCGGAGAAGGTAAAGAAGAACCAAGCGACTTAAGACACCTCTACATGCGGGACATACCACGACTCCTTGTGAGTACGGTGTGCATTGAGTCTCCCTACATCCAGCACTTCCGCTTTGTATAAGAACTAAAAGACTATAATTTAGTCATAGACTTATCCATTGGGAACCTATCATTTATTGCATTACTGTTTATTGTTGTTGGATGAGCGCAGAAGGGATCCCTTATTTTCTTGTGCATTGTGTTCCAGGGTGATTGAGTGATCATCTGTTGGTATCCCTACTGCAGCTCTCTGAGGCGCAGCAGTCCTCTACCTCCCCTTTTTTAGATAAGACCAGTAAGGAGACTATTATAATAATCAATGCGGGAGATGATGAGTGCATGGATCAGAGTTTTTGCAGTGTCTTGTGTAAGATAAGGGCGTATTTTGGATATGTTTTTAAGGTGCATGTAACATGATTAAGAAACAGATTGAATGTGTGGAACAAACGACAGTTCAGAGTCAAGGATGACACCTAGGCAGCGAGCTTGTGGGGTAGGGTGGATAGTTGCATTGTCAACAGTTATGGCATTGGCAATATTAGGTTGGTAACTACCCTTAGCTGGTGGGAAAATAATTAATTCTGTTTTGGAAATGTTGAGTTTGAGATGGCGAGATGACATCCAAGATGAAATGGCAGACAGGCATCCAGTGACACGAGCCAATACAGATGGTGATAAATCTGGGGAGGATAGGTAGATTTGAGTATCATCAGCGTACAAATGATACTGAAATCCGAAGGAGCTGATTAGTTTACCAAGAGAGGAGGTATAGATTGAGAAAAGCAGAGGACCTAAGACTGAGCCTTGCGGTACTCCAACTGATAGAGGTAGAGAAGAGGATGTAGAATCAGAGAAGTGAACACTGAAAGAGCGATTAGGTAGGTAGGATGAGAACCAAGTAAGGGCTGTGTCCTGAAGACCTAGGGATTGTAGTGTTTGTATGAGAAGAGAGTGGTCAACAGTATCAAAAGCAGCAGAGAGATCTAGAAAAATAAGTAGTGTGTAATGGCCTTTTGATCTAGCAGTGACCAGATCATTCACTACTTTGGTCAGTGCCATCTCCGTGGAGTGTTGGGCACCAATGCCTGACTGAAGTGGGTCCAGTAAGTTGTGGGAGTTAAGAAAGTGTATAAGGCGAGTGTAGGCAAGTCTCTCAAGTAGCTTGGAGGGACTGGGTAGCTGAGAAATGGGACGGTAGTTAGAGAGTGTGTTTGGGTCAGAGTTGTGTTTTTTCAGAATAGGAGTAATCACTGCATGTTTAAACAGAGATGGAAAGATGCCAGTAGAGAGAGAGAGATTACAGATTTTAGTTAAGCTTGGGATAAGCACAGGAGACAAACTTTTGCTGACCTGTGAGGGTATAGGATCAAGAGGAGAGGTAGTGGAGTAGGAGGATGAAAGGAGTGTTGATACTTCATCTTCACTTGTGGGATCAAATGAAGAGAAAGTGCCAGAGGGTTCAGATAGGGATTTGAGCAGGTCACTGGCGGAGTTAGAGCCTACCATTTCATCTCGGATTTTATCAATCTTATCCTTGAAGTAGGAAGCAAGTTCTTGTGCACTGATAGTAGCTAGTGGGGGAGGTGAGGGAGGGTAAAGAAGTGATTTAAATGTATTATAGGAGGATGCAGGAGGAGGAGGAGGAGGAGGATAGAGGAGGATGCAGGAGGAGGAAGAGGATAGAGGAGGATGCAGGAGGAGGAGGATAGATGAGGATGCATGAGGAGGATAGATGAGGATGCAGGAGGAAGAGGAGGATAGAGGAGGATGCAGGAGGAGGAAGAGGATAGAGGAGGATGCAGGAGGAGGAGGATAGATGAGGATGCATGAGGAGGATAGATGAGGATGCAGGAGGAAGAGGAGGATAGAGGAGGATGCAGGAGGAAGAGGAGGATAGAGGAGGATGCAGGAGGAGGATAGAGGAGGATGCAGGAGGAGGAGGATATAGGAGGATGCAGGAGGAGGAGGATAGAGGAGGATGCAGGAGGAAGAGGATAGATGAGGATGCAGGAGGAGGATAGAGGAGAAGGACGCAGCTATCCCTCTTCTCCCCCCGCCAAAGTTGTAAGGTATGTTAAAGTGATAATGCCAGCATGGTTAAAAAGTTTTTATATTCTTACAGGTGAATGAGAGCAGCTTCAGTAATTGATTGGAAAAGTAAACATTGGGCCTTATTCAGGCCTGCACGCAGGTTGGATCGCTCACACACGACTGATGATTTCATGACTGCACATGTGCTGGGGTCACAGTGCGCATACGCTGTGATCCCAGTCGCAGTAGTCTGGATGCTGCAACATTATTGATATGCTGTAGAAATTTGGGGTAGGAGCATTCCTCAAAATGGAGGTGTCTCATTTCCATTTTGGAGGCATGCCAAAGCCAATGTCTGCATCCTCGAACACATTTTCACTGGCGCCAGCAGCATAAGTTTGACAAACATTTTGACTAACCTGAGGGTTACTTAGATGTCCGATGCTGTGACCAAAAGTCACAATGTCGATCCAATGCTCTGTCTTCAGGCAGTGGATCAGAGATGCCAGCAGTGGGTATCTTTTTACACAAGACGCCTTTAGCGGTTTTTCGTATTTTCGCACAGCCACTGTGTCCAAACATACAACGGTGGGGCCATTTGCGTCCACTTCTGAATCAGGCCCATTGCATACTTGCCAACTCTCCCTGAAATACTAGCAATCTCACTGACTCCCTGAAGAGTGTACTAATCTCCCTACCTGCATCTTACCCCTTTTATGTAGAAGTTATATATTTGGAAGAAAAAAATCAGAGATGTTAACAATCAAATGGGATCATTGACCTGCATTCATTATAAGGCACAATGGGGCAGATGTATTAACCTGGAGAAGGCATAAGGAAGTGATAAACCAGTGATAAGTGTAAGGTGATAAAGGCACCAGCCAATCAGCTCCTACCTGTCAATTTGCATATTGGAGCTGATTGGCTGGTGCGTTTACCATCTTGCACTTATCATTGATTTATCACTTCCTTATGCCTTCTCCAGGTTAATACATCTGCCCGAATGTTTTCCATGGCCACTTGAAAGTATACACTGTATATTAGAGATGTGCACTTGAAATTTTTCGGGTTTTGTGTTTTGGTTTTGGGTTCGGTTCCGCGGCCGTGTTTTGGGTTCGACCGCGTTTTGGCAAAACCTCACCGAATTTTTTTTGTCGGATTCGGGTGTGTTTTGGATTCGGGTGTTTTTTTCAAAAAACACTAAAAAACAGCTTAAATCATAGAATTTGGGGGTCATTTTGATCCCAAAGTATTATTAACCTCAAAAACCATAATTTCCACTCATTTTCAGTCTATTCTGAATACCTCACACCTCACAATATTATTTTTAGTCCTAAAATTTGCACCGAGGTCGCTGGATGACTAAGCTAAGCGACCCTAGTGGCCGACACAAACACCTGGCCCATCTAGGAGTGGCACTGCAGTGTCACGCAGGATGGCCCTTCCAAAAAACCTTCCCCAAACAGCACATGACGCAAAGAAAAAAAGAGGCGCAATGAGGTAGCTGTGTGAGTAAGATAAGCGACCCAAGTGTCCGACACAAACACCGGGCCCATCTAGGAGTGGCACTGCAGTGTCACGCAGGATGGCCCTTCCAAAAAACCCTCCCCAAACAGCACATGACGCAAAGAAAAAAAGAGGCGCAATGAGGTAGCTGTGTGAGTAAGATAAGCGACCCTAGTGGCCGACACAAACACCTGGCCCATCTAGGAGTGTCACTGCAGTGTCACGCAGGATGGCCCTTCCAAAAAACCCTCCCCAAACAGCACATGACGCAAAGAAAAAAAGAGGCGCAATGAGGTAGCTGTGTGAGTAAGATAAGCGACCCTAGTGGCCGACACAAACACCTGGCCCATCTAGGAGTGGCACTGCAGTGTCACGCAGGATGGCCCTTCCAAAAAACCCTCCCCAAACAGCACATGACGCAAAGAAAAAAAGAGGCGCAATGAGGTAGCTGTGTGAGTAAGATAAGCGACCCTAGTGGCCGACACAAACACCGGGCCCATCTAGGAGTGGCACTGCAGTGTCACGCAGGATGGCCCTTCCAAAAAACCCTCCCCAAACAGCACATGACGCAAAGAAAAAAGAGGCGCAATGAGGTAGCTGTGTGAGTAAGATAAGCGACCCTAGTGGCCGACACAAACACCGGGCCCATCTAGGAGTGGCACTGCAGTGTCACGCAGGATGGCCCTTCCAAAAAACCCTCCCCAAACAGCACATGACGCAAAGAAAAAAAGAGGCGCAATGAGGTAGCTGTGTGAGTAAGATAAGCGACCCTAGTGGCCGACACAAACGCCTGGCCCATCTAGGAGTGGCACTGCAGTGTCACGCAGGATGTCCCTTCCAAAAAACCCTCCCCAAACAGCACATGACGCAAAGAAAAAAAATGGCGCAATGAGGTAGCTGTGTGAGTAAGATAAGCGACCCTAGTGGCCGACACAAACACCGGGCCCATTTAGGAGTGGCACTGCAGTGTCACGCAGGATGTCCCTTCCAAAAAACCCTCCCCAAACAGCACATGACGCAAAGAAAAAAAGAGGCGCAATGAGGTAGCTGTGTGAGTAAGATAAGCGACCCTAGTGGCCGACACAAACACCGGGCCCATCTAGGAGTGGCACTGCAGTGTCACGCAGGATGGCCCTTCCAAAAAACACTCCCCAAACAGCACATGACGCAAATAAAAATGAAAGAAAAAAGAGGTGCAAGATGGAATTGTCCTTGGGCCCTCCCACCCACCCTTATGTTGTATAAACAGGACATGCACACTTTAACCAACCCATCATTTCAGTGACAGGGTCTGCCACACGACTGTGACTGAAATGACGGGTTGGTTTGGACCCCCACCTAAAAAGAAGCAATTAATCTCTCCTTGCACAAACTGGCTCTACAGAGGCAAGATGTCCACCTCATCATCATCCTCCGATATATCACCGTGTACATCCCCCTCCTCACAGATTATCAATTCGTCCCCACTGGAATCCACCATCTCAGCTCCCTGTGTACTTTGTGGAGGCAATTGCTGCTGGTCAATGTCTCCACGGAGGAATTGATTATAATTCATTTTAATGAACATCATCTTCTCCACATTTTCTGGATGTAACCTTGTACGCCGATTGCTGACAAGGTGAGCGGCGGCACTAAACACTCTTTCGGAGTACACACTTGTGGGAGGGCAACTTAGGTAGAATAAAGCCAGTTTGTGCAAGGGCCTCCAAATTGCCTCTTTTTCCTGCCAGTATAAGTACGGACTGTGTGACGTGCCTACTTGGATGCGGTCACTCATATAATCCTCCACCATTCTTTCAATGGTGAGAGAATCATATGCAGTGACAGTAGACGACATGTCCGTAATCGTTGTCAGGTCCTTCAGTCCGGACCAGATGTCAGCATCAGCAGTCGCTCCAGACTGCCCTGCATCACCGCCAGCGGGTGGGCTCGGAATTCTGAGCCTTTTCCTCGCACCCCCAGTTGCGGGAGAATGTGAAGGAGGAGATGTTGACAGGTCGCGTTCCGCTTGACTTGACAATTTTCTCACCAGCAGGTCTTTGAACCCCAGCAGACTTGTGTCTGCCGGAAAGAGAGATCCAAGGTAGGCTTTAAATCTAGGATCGAGCATGGTGGCCAAAATGTAGTGCTCTGATTTCAACAGATTGACCACCCGTGAATCCTTGTTAAGCGAATTAAGGGCTCCATCCACAAGTCCCACATGCCTAGCGGAATCGCTCCGTGTTAGCTCCTTCTTCAATGTCTCCAGCTTCTTCTGCAAAACCCTGATGAGGGGAATGACCTGACTCAGGCTGGCAGTGTCTGAACTGACTTCACGTGTGGCAAGTTCAAAGGGCATCAGAACCTTGCACAATGTTGAAATCATTCTCCACTGCGCTTGAGACAGGTGCATTCCACCTCCTATATCGTGCTGAATTGTATAGGCTTGAATGGCCTTTTGCTGCTCCTCCAACCTCTGAAGCATATAGAGGGTTGAATTCCACCTCGTTACCACTTCTTGCTTCAGATGATGGCAGGGCAGGTTCAGTTGTTTTTGGTGGTGCTCCAGTCTTCTGTACGTGGTGCCTGTACGCCGAAAGTGTCCCGCAATTCTTCTGGCCACCGACAGCATCTCTTGCACACCCCTGTCGTTTTTTAAAAAATTCTGCACCACCAAATTCAAGGTATGTGCAAAACATGGGACGTGCTGGAATTTGCCCATATTTAATGCACACACAATATTGCTGGCATTGTCCGATGCCACAAATCCACAGGAGAGTCCAATTGGGGTAAGCCATTCCGCGATGATCTTCCTCAGTTGCCGTAAGAGGTTTTCAGCTGTGTGCGTATTCTGGAAAGCGGTGATACAAAGCGTAGCCTGCCTAGGAAAGAGTTGGCGTTTGCGAGATGCTGCTACTGGTGCCGCCGCTGCTGTTCTTGCGGCGGGAGTCCATACATCTACCCAGTGGGCTGTCACAGTCATATAATCCTGACCCTGCCCTGCTCCACTTGTCCACATGTCCGTGGTTAAGTGGACATTGGGTACAACTGCATTTTTTAGGACACTGGTGAGTCTTTTTCTGACGTCCGTGTACATTCTCGGTATCGCCTGCCTAGAGAAGTGGAACCTAGATGGTATTTGGTAACGGGGGCACACTGCCTCAATAAATTGTCTATTTCCCTGTGAACTAACGGCGGATACCGGACGCACGTCTAACACCAACATAGTTGTCAAGGCCTCAGTTATCCGCTTTGCAGCAGGATGACTGCTGTGATATTTCATCTTCCTCGCGAAGGACTGTTGGACAGTCAATTGCTTACTGGAAGTAGTACAAGTGGGCTTACGACTTCCCCTCTGGGATGACGATCGACTCCCAGCAGCAACAACAGCAGCGCCAGCAGCAGTAGGCATTACACTCAAGGATGCATCGGAGGAATCCCAGGCAGGAGAGGACTTGTCAGAATTGCCAGTGACATGGCCTGCAGGACTATTGGCATTCCTGGGTAAGGAGGAAATTGACACTGAGGGAGTTGGTGGGGTGGTTTGCGTGAGCTTGGTTACAAGAGGAAGGGATTTACTGGTCAGTGGACTGCTTCCGCTGTCACCCAAAGTTTTTGAACTTGTCACTGACTTATTATGAATGCGCTGCAGGTGACGTATAAGGGAGGATGTTCCGAGGTGGTTAACGTCCTTACCCCTACTTATTACAGCTTGACAAAGGCAACACACGGCTTGACACCTGTTGTCCGCATTTCTGTTGAAATACTTCCACACCGAAGAGCTGATTTTTTTGGTATTTTCACCAGGCATGTCAATGGCCATATTCCTCCCACGGACAACAGGTGTCTCCCCGGGTGCCTGACTTAAACAAACCACCTCACCATCAGAATCCTCCTGGTCAATTTCCTCCCCAGCGCCAGCAACACCCATATCCTCCTCATCCTGGTGTACTTCAACACTGACATCTTCAATCTGACTATCAGGAACTGGACTGCGGGTGCTCCTTCCAGCACTTGCAGGGGGCGTGCAAATGGTGGAAGGCGCATGCTCTTCACGTCCAGTGTTGGGAAGGTCAGGCATCGCAACCGACACAATTGGACTCCCCTTGTGGATTTGGGATTTCGAAGAACGCACAGTTCTTTGCTGTGCTTTTGCCAGCTTGAGTCTTTTCATTTTTCTAGCGAGAGGCTGAGTGCTTCCATCCTCATGTGAAGCTGAACCACTAGCCATGAACATAGGCCAGGGCCTCAGCCGTTCCTTGCCACTCCGTGTGGTAAATGGCATATTGGCAAGTTTACGCTTCTCCTCCGACAATTTTATTTTAGGTTTTGGAGTCCTTTTTTTACTGATATTTGGTGTTTTGGATTTTACATGCTCTGTACTATGACATTGGGCATTGGCCTTGGCAGACGACGTTGCTGGCATTTCATCGTCTCGGCCATGACTAGTGGCAGCAGCTTCAGCACGAGGTGGAAGTGGATCTTGATCTTTCCCTAATTTTGGAACCTCAACATTTTTGTTCTCCATATTTTAATAGGCACTACTAAAAGGCACCTCAGGTAAACAATGGAGATGGATGGATACTAGTATACTTATGGATGGACTGCCGAGTGCCGACACAGAGGTAGCTACAGCCGTGGACTACCGTACTGTGTCTGCTGCTAATATAGACTGGATGATAATGAGATGAAATCAATATATATGTATATATAATATCACTAGTACTGCAGCCGGACAGGTATATATTATATATTTATTATGTAATGACTGATGACGGACCTGCTGGACACTGTCAGCTCAGCAGCACCGCAGACTGCTACAGTAAGCTACTATAGTAGTATGTATAAAGAAGAAAGAAAAAAAAAACAACCACGGGTAGGTGGTATACAATTATGGATGGACTGCCGAGTGCCGACACAGAGGTAGCTACAGCCGTGGACTACCGTACTGTGTCTGCTGATAATATAGACTGGATGATAATGAGATGAAATCAATATATATGTATATATAATATCACTAGTACTGCAGCCGGACAGGTATATATATTTATTATGTAATGACTGATGACGGACCTGCTGGACACTGTCAGCTCAGCAGCACCGCAGACTGCTACAGTAAGCTACTATAGTAGTATGTATAAAGAAGAAAGAAAAAAAAAACAACCACGGGTAGGTGGTATACAATTATGGATGGACTGCCGAGTGCCGACACAGAGGTAGCTACAGCCGTGGACTACCGTACTGTGTCTGCTGATAATATAGACTGGATGATAATGAGATGAAATCAATATATATGTATATATAATATCACTAGTACTGCAGCCGGACAGGTATATATTATATATTTATTATGTAATGACTGATGACGGACCTGCTTTACACTGTCAGCTCAGCAGCACCGCAGACTGCTACAGTAAGCTACTATAGTAGTATGTATAAAGAAGAAAGAAAAAAACAACAACCACGGGTAGGTGGTATACAATTATGGATGGACTGCCGAGTGCCGACACAGAGGTAGCTACAGCCGTGGACTACCGTACTGTGTCTGCTGATAATATAGACTGGATGATAATGAGATGAAATCAATATATATGTATATATAATATCACTAGTACTGCAGCCGGACAGGTATATATATTTATTATGTAATGACTGATGACGGACCTGCTGGACACTGTCAGCTCAGCAGCACCGCAGACTGCTACAGTAAGGTACTATAGTAGTATGTATAAAGAAGAAAGAAAAAAAAAAACAACCACGGGTAGGTGGTATACAATTATGGATGGACTGCCGAGTGCCGACACAGAGGTAGCTACAGCCGTGGACTAACGTACTGTGTCTGCTGATAATATAGACTGGATGATAATGAGATGAAATCAATATATATGTATATATAATATCACTAGTACTGCAGCCGGACAGGTATATATTATATATTTATTATGTAATGACTGATGACGGACCTGCTGGACACTGTCAGCTCAGCAGCACCGCAGACTGCTACAGTAAGCTACTATAGTAGTATGTATAAAGAAGAAAGAAAAAAAAAACAACCACGGGTAGGTGGTATACAATTATGGATGGACTGCCGAGTGCCGACACAGAGGTAGCTACAGCCGTGGACTACCGTACTGTGTCTGCTGATAATATAGACTGGATGATAATGAGATGAAATCAATATATATGTATATATAATATCACTAGTACTGCAGCCGGACAGGTATATATATTTATTATGTAATGACTGATGACGGACCTGCTGGACACTGTCAGCTCAGCAGCACCGCAGACTGCTACAGTAAGCTACTATAGTAGTATGTATAAAGAAGAAAGAAAGAAAAAACAACCACGGGTAGGTGGTATACAATTATGGATGGACTGCCGAGTGCCGACACAGAGGTAGCTACAGCCGTGGACTAACGTACTGTGTCTGCTGATAATATAGACTGGATGATAATGAGATGAAATCAATATATATGTATATATAATATCACTAGTACTGCAGCCGGACAGGTATATATTATATATTTATTATGTAATGACTGATGACGGACCTGCTGGACACTGTCAGCTCAGCAGCACCGCAGACTGCTACAGTAAGCTACTATAGTAGTATGTATAAAGAAGAAAGAAAAAAAAAACAACCACGGGTAGGTGGTATACAATTATGGATGGACTGCCGAGTGCCGACACAGAGGTAGCTACAGCCGTGGACTAACGTACTGTGTCTGCTGATAATATAGACTGGATGATAATGAGATGAAATCAATATATATGTATATATAATATCACTAGTACTGCAGCCGGACAGGTATATATTATATATTTATTATGTAATGACTGATGACGGACCTGCTGGACACTGTCAGCTCAGCAGCACCGCAGACTGCTACAGTAAGCTACTATAGTAGTATGTATAAAGAAGAAAGAAAAAAAAAAAAAAACACGGGTAGGTGCTAGGTGGTATACAATATTATATATATATTATATACAATTATATATATATATATAATATATATTAAACTCATAAACTGGTGGTGATTATTAAACTGGTGGTCAGGTCACTGGTCACACTATCAGCAACTTGCAAGTAGTACTCCTGAGTCCTAAGCAGACAATCACAATATATATTATACTGGTGGTCAGTGTGGTCACAAACAATGGCAGTGTGGCTGGCACTCTGGCAGCAAAAGTGTGCACTGTACGTTATATGTACTCCTGAGTCCTGCTCTCAGACTCTAACTGCTCCCCACTGTCAGTGTCTCCCCCACAAGTCAGATAATACAGTCACACTATCTATCACTTCAGCAAGTAACTACAAGTACTCCTCCTAATGCTCCCCAAAATTACTACTGTGTCTCTCTCTGTCTCACTCTCTTCTCGAATCTCTATAAACGGAGAGGACGCCAGCCACGTCCTCTCCCTATGAATCTCAATGCACGTGTGAAAATGGCGGCGACGCGCGGCTCCTTATATAGAATCCGAGTCTCGCGATAGAATCCGAGCCTCGCGAGAATCCGACAGCGTGATGATGACGTTCGGGCGCGCTCGGGTTAACCGAGCAAGGCGGGAAGATCCGAGTCGCTCGGACCCATGTAAAAAAACCTGAAGTTCGGGCGGGTTCGGATTCCGAGGAACCGAACCCGCTCATCTCTACTGTATATGTGCCAAACTATAACTGTTTAGCGGCTTGTTCACCATTTACATTTGGATTTAAGTCAACTTTATGGCACATCTCTCAGGCAGTGTATGTCCACTTTAATGCCTCGATCATAGATGTTGTTTTCACAATCTCCCAAATCAACAAAGTTACATAGGAATATAGAATGTGACGGCAGATACCAATATATTTTTGGATTGTGGGAGGAACCCGGAGTACCTGGAGGAAACCCATGAAAGCACGGGAAGAATATACAAACTCCACACAGTCACCCCGGCCACATCTGAATTATCCCCTTACTGCACTGCACACCCTGATGACCACTGCAGTCGCATTCATGTTCACGTTCACTGAATCCATGCCCATTCCAACTCCAGTCTCAACTCCCTGGTCTCAGGACCTGATTCAGCATGGATCGAAAAACCAAAATCTTTCTCTAATGAGCAAAACTATGGGGGTGATTCAGAGCTGATCGTTGCTGTGCATTTTCGCACAGTGGGCGATCAGCAATAGACTGCGCATGCGCATGCACCGCAATGCGTATGTGCGTCGGCAATCAACAACAAGCCTCGCCGGACAGCAACAGGATGGTGTGAAAATTTTCGATCGCACGGGTGTTTGCAAGGTGATTGACATGAAGAGGCCGTTTGTGGGTGGTCAGGGAAAATGCAGGCGGACCCAAGAGTTTTCAGGGAGGGTGTGTGACGTCAGCTCCGAACCCAATCAGCCTGTTCTCATCACACTGTAGAGGTGGTCTTCAGTTTGCCGGCGGCCGAGCTCCCTACGACCAGCATACCGGCGCCAGAATCCCGACCGCCGGCATACCGACAGCTTTTCTCCCTCTTGGGGGTCCACGACCCCCCTGGAGGGAAAATAGATAGCGTGGCGCACCACAGTGCCCGCAGCGTGGCAAGCGCAGCGAGCCCGCAAGGGGCTCATTTGCGCTCGCCCAGCTGTCGGTATCCCGGCGGTCAGGATTCCGGCACCGTTATGTTGGCCGCCGGGAGCCTGACCGCCGGCATAACATACTACACCCCACTGTAGGAGTAAGTCCTGGGCTGAGCACACCCAGCACACACTGGAAAAATCATTCAGTGGTGAGTGAGGTGTGAACAGATTTGCAGCTGGCCGCTGACTGAGGTTTTTTTTGCAGTACACATGTGATCATGCGATCAGGTGAAAAAACTGCATTTCTGCGCATGCGTATGCCCCGCAATGCGCACGTACGACGTACGGGTACAAAGCTCTTTGTGGTTGTGCTCAGGTTCTAGCGAAGTTTTCCTTCGCACTGGCAGCCACAAGAAGATTGACAGAAAGGGGGCGTTACTGGGTGTCAACTGACCGTTTTCAGGGAGTGTTCACAAAAACGCAGGCGTGTCTGAAAAAACGCAGGCGTGGCTGGGCGTTCGCTGGGCGGGTGTATTACGTCAAATCCGGACACGAATAGGCTGAAGTGATCGCAAGCGCTGAGTAGGTTCAGAGCTACTCTGAAACTGCACAAACTTTTTTTGTAGAGCGTGGCTGCACAAGCGTTCGCACTTCTGCTAAGCTAAAATACACTCACCAGTGGGCGGCGGCATAGCGTTTGCACGGCTGCTAAAAACTGCTAGCGAGCGATCAACTCGGAATGACCCCCATAGACATGAAAAGTGATAACTTTTAATACTCAAATCAGTGTTCTCTTTTTAGCCCAATTTCCTCTTAGCAGATCCGACACATTCAGGAGACGTGTCCTTGAATGAGTAAGGGGCTTGGAGGGGAAAAAAAACACCTGCTCAGCAACAGACACAGCTGAGCACATAACTGCCAAGTGAAAATTCAATTACACATAATAGCATTGGTAAGGAATGCCACAAAGATTAATATGCATGGACACTCGTATGTCCACAAATGTGTAAACATGTGTAGCAGAGGAAAATCAATTAGATTGCTTGTTATTCCACCACAGGGGAGAAACTTTACCTTTGGAAATGCAGTATGGGATCATTATGCCTGTACACTAAAAGACAATTTATTGAGGATATTTATAAAATTAAATGACTGCAGAAAAGAGCAGCTAACCCAAAGCCCTACAGTTCTAGAAATGCACTGACAGTTATTAGACATCCCCCAAAATGCACAAAGCTCTCATCCTGGGACACTGGCGGCCTGGAGAAGAGCATGAGCAGTACCAGCTTTGGGGCCATGTATTAAGTCTGGAGAAGTGATAAAGCAGTGATAACTGGAAGGTGATAACGCATCAGTCAATCAGCTGCTAACTGTCAATTTACATATTGGAGCTGATTGGCTGGTGCGTTATCACCTTGCACTTATCACTGCTTTATCACTTCTCCAGGCTTAATACATCTGCCCCTTTGTTTTTTTACTGCAAGCATGACTGTCAAAATGTGGAGCCAGCGAGACTCGCCGCCAAGCCTCCTTCCCTATGTAAGATAATTTCCCCTAATTATGCTGCCTGCCTCTTAAAAGCCTACATATAGATTTTACATATACAAACTTGAGGCCTGACTCAGTAGGAGACGGATTTGCAAAGCAGTACACAAGCGGGTCCTGCGCCTGCACACATTCCCAATAATCTGGAATCTGCATAGGCATTTGCATCAGTGTCTAGTGCTGAATCGGGCCCTTAGTCATGTTGTAGGTCATTGTCACCCAGCGATGTACTTACCTGCATGTAGTTGTCATTCCATTGTGCATCTCCTCATGCAGGAATGTACTGCCATTACTACTTTCCCATTATATTATACTGGTACACACTACACATTTACAATCCATTTAGAGAAAATCAGCATTACACATTTATCACAATGTGTCTGAGGTATTGAAGTGGGGACTGTATTTTCACTTTGCAAGTGTGCGAACGCCTGTGCAGCCGAGCGGGCCGAAAAAGATTGCGATCACTTCAGTCATTTTGGAACCGGAATTGACGTTAGACACCCGCCCTGCAAACGCTTGGACTCGCCTGCGTTTTTCCAAACATTCCCAGAAAATGGTCAATTGACACCCACAAACGCCCCCTTCCTGTCAATCTTCTTGCAATCGACTGTGCAAATGGATTTTTCTTTAAATCCATCACCCAGCTACGATCCGCTTTGTACCCGTACGACGCGCCTGTGCATTGCGGTGCATACGTATGCGCAGTAGTGACCTGATCGCTGCGCTGCCAAAAATGGCAGCAAGTGATCAACTCGGAATGACCCCCATAGTACATAGAAATCTGTCCTCATATGATGCACATTTAAACCTTTATGCCTACTGGATTATTTTGACTTTAAGCACGAGGTATGTGTGTATGTGTGTGTGTGTATGTGGGTGTGTGTAAAAACTACTTGGGTACGGACCCCTTTAGGATTCTGGGATTGCAGGGAAAGTGTAATCCTAACCACCATTGTGGCACAGTTAAGCATAACCCGAGCCAAACCCCAAATATCTTGGCAGCTATGACTACAAGGGGAAAATTTACTGAAACTTCTAAAAAGGGAAAAGAATTGGTGTTGCCCATAGCAACTGATTATAGTCTACCTATCATTTGTCTAGTACATTCTATAAAATTATTGGCTTCTCTGGAGATCACCTCCAGTTTCCCTTTTTATAAGGTTTAGTAAATCTACTCCTAAATAGCCACTAAGTTGAAAGCTGTGCAACTTATGTGTGCCTAAAGCCCAGTACTCACGGGCCGATCAAGGAGAGATGCGTGCTGAGCGAACCGCTCAGCACACATCTCTCCTGCCGCTCAGCACAGCGCGATCTGTGCTGAGCGTGCGGGGGGAGACGGGGGGGCCGCTCACTTCACCCAGCGGGTGAAGTGAGCGACCCGCTAGATTGGCCTGCATGCAGGCCAATCTAGCAGCGGCGATAGCGATGTGCGGGGCCGCGCATCGCTATCGCCGAGGGGGCTACACACGGAGCGATCCTGCCGATATTCTAAGCAATCTAGTCAGATTGCTTAGAATATCGCTCCGTGAGTACCCCCCTTTACCACCTGTTAACCTAGCTTAGGGATGGCATCAACCATCGATGATTAAAAATCATTGATGGTCTATGGCAGATGTAGAATAGTTTTTCCATCGATGGGGGAGAACCAGATGGTTCCCTGCCATCGATCATACATACCCACCATGTGTTTTTTTGTTTTTTTTCAATGTATTGGGACACGGAGCTTAGCTCCGCCCCAACACTCCTGTAAAGCTCCGCCTCCAGTCTCTTATTGACCCATAGCTTAATGAACAGTAAACAGTGTTGACCATCGGTGGGTGAAACCTTCAATGGTTCCCTTGCAGATGGTTTCACCCCATCGAGGTTACTCATAAATGGTTCCATCAATGGTGACCATCAGTGCCGTAACTAGACATTTTAGCGCTGTGTGCAAGAAACAGCATTGGCGCCCCCCATATACAAAACAGGGCCAGTGCCAAAAATATAGGGGCATTGCTTCATGGGGAAGGGGCGTGACCACAAAATAATACCAATATTACGCTGTACAGAAGTCTCCATTATTCAAATTATGCTGCACAGTAGCACCACTTACGCACATTACACCAGGTAGAGCCCCTTTTATACATTATGCCAGGTAGAGCCCTTGTCACAAATTATGCTAGGTAGAGCCCCATTGTACACATTACTCGAGGTAGAATCCCTACCACACAGTACAGCAGGCAGATCACATCAAACTTCCTCTCCTGGCTGCGGCGGCTGGCACAAAGAGAGGAGCCTGGGGACTGGGCTGGGTGCCTTTCCCGCCGTTTCTAGCTGTTTCCCTTTACGCGGCTCAAGTGATGCATCAGCACTGAGCGGCTTGTTCTTCACAGGCTGGGCTGTCTCTGGCTTCACTGTGTGGGGTAATTCATTTTTTAATATAACGTGGACACTACTATATATTTCTATTATTATGGGGGCATTACTATATATTTCTATTGTAATGTGGGACACTACTATATACAGTATGTCTATTATTATGGGGCATTACGCTATAATTCTATTATGGGGCATTACTACTGTATATATTTCTTTTGTAATGTGGAATACTAGTATATATTTCTATTCTACCGGAGGCACTACTACAATATATATTCCTGTTATAATGGGAGCATTACCAGGGCCGGACTGCCCATCTGGCACTTCTGGCATATGCCAGAAGGGCCAATGGGCCGCTCCGGTCCCTCAGAATGTTGGGAAGGCCGCGCGCAGTGCAGCCTCCGGCTCTCTGGTTCATCCGCCCCCACCGGTCTCCATGAAAATGTGGGCGTGCCATGAGTCCAAGCCCCCGGACTCGCGGCGCGCCCCTGCACCGAGCAAGTGTTGCCATGGTAATGGGGGCATGCCACGAGTCCATGCCCCCACGACTCTCGGCACGCCCCCATATATCGTGATGGCACGCCCCCGCCATGATGTGCGCGCCCCCCATGCCGAGTGTGCACGCCAAAGGCGACCGCGTGCATTCACTAGTGCCTGGGCCGAAATGGAGCCCCAGTCCGTCACTGAGCATTACTATGTATTTTTATTAAATTGGGGGAATTACAATATATTTCTATTATACTAAGGGGCATTACAATATATTTATATTATACTGGCGTGTTACTCATTATTACTGTGTCTCACACCCTAACTTATGTTTTTATTCTTTGTTTATACTGAATGTCTGGTGAGTCCTGAGCTGGCCACATGGGCCAACGGCTGGATATTCTAGTCCTATGTGTTTGTTACTCTATTTCCCATTGTTTGGGTGCTGTGTTTACCCTTTGTATTGCACCTTGTTTAGGTCACAATAAAAACTTTTGTTTTTAAACAAGAAAAATACTAACTAGAGTTCTGCCCTGGGCCAGTGGAAGGGTACTGGATAGCATCTAGTAAGGAGGGGTAATTCCAAGTTGATCGCAGCAGGAAACTTTTTAGCAGTTGGGCAAAACCATGTGCACTGCAGGGGGGGGGGGCAGATGTAACATTTGCAGAGAGTTAGATTTGGGTGGGTTATTGTGTTTCTGTGCAGGGTAAATACTGGCTGCTTTATTTTTACACTGCAATTTAGATTTCAGTTTGAATACGCCCCACCCAAATCTAACTCTCTCTGCACATGTTATATCTGCCCCTCCTGCAGTGCACATGGTTTTGCCCAAATGCTAACAAACTTGCTGCAGCGATCAACTCAGAATTAGGCCCAGGGAGAGGCATGCCAGGCAGTGACTGAACTGGTGCTCTTCCATGTCAGTAACTGTGTCAGTAACTGGCTGGGAGCATGACACTGCCCTGTGATATCACTGACATGGAAGAGCATTATCCAGCAGCATCAAAGCACAAGGTATGAAATGCACAGTGAATGCCAAGTCGATATAAATAAATAAATAAATAAATAAATAAATAAACACACTCCCTCAATGTCGTCCAATGAGATACAGGATGTATTTAATTGTGATGAAATCCTGCTGGCCCTGGGTCCAACTCATAGGAACAACTTTCATTTTTATTCAGTTTGTGAACAGTAACAAGCAAGATTTCACAACAAAATACAATTAGCCA
Source organism: Pseudophryne corroboree (assembly GCF_028390025.1). Classification (NCBI taxonomy): domain Eukaryota; kingdom Metazoa; phylum Chordata; class Amphibia; order Anura; family Myobatrachidae; genus Pseudophryne; species Pseudophryne corroboree. The sequence goes on from NC_086449.1 coordinate 292,899,785, forward strand.
GCAGACAAGTCATGTACTGTACCTAACGGTTATCTCCTACAATAACCTGGATATTATGTAACTCTTTTGTTTTGTACCAGTCTATTTGCACCAGTCAATTGAGTAATGAGGATTTCTAACTAGTAGTCTTAGCCGAGCAGAGGTTGAAAGCATTGATTCAGCACAGACCCAAGAGATTCCTTTGCTATAACATCTACTATACATCGCCCTCTGTGTCAATATTACTTTATATCATGAGATTGGTTGCTATAGAACAAGTGGTTCCTTTGCATTGTTTGATAGTTGATGCTGCACTGCAATACTTTCAGCCAGGTGCATCAGTCATTGTAATATGGATCTTGAATGGTAACAATCACATCTGTGCTTGTCATAATGAAAAGGGAAAGAATTTAAAACATTTCCTTTATCAACTGCTACAAAGTTCATGTGCTATGCTCTTTCCTGAGCCTGCTGTCGCTTTCTTATACCTTCTTTAGTTCTACATTTGTAAATTAAACTATTTTGTCTGCAGCGTAAAAAAATAAAGTTAATTAATATATATTTCTGCATCGGGGTACACTGCGTTCCACAGGGAATAACACTGGGGTTGTAGAGTAGGATCTTGATCCGAGGCACCAACAGGCTAAAAGCTTTGACTGTTCCCAAGATGCTCAGCGCCGCCTCCTCTATAACCCCGCCTCCGTGCACAGGAGCTCAGTTTGTAAGTTGGTCCTCTGCAGGCAGGACACTAACAGGCAGCCCTGAAAAGAGCTTTCTTAAAAGAAGATAGAAGACTTCAAGGGCTGCAGCAGAGGCACTCTTAGTGCTAGATGTCATTCTGACATCTCCTGCTGCAGCTCCATCACCTCACCCGGCGGCAGTGGCAAACGCAGGATTTCTAGAGGAGGGTTTCCAAATGCAGTACACAATCTCCCACTCTGCGGAACGTTGGAGCAATTGTGGGAGTCTGGGTTGAGCGGTAGAAGAACTTAGTAAACACCCTGGACATTAATGTATACTGTATGGAATACAGTATTAATATTTAACACTATAGATGGTCTATAGTATAGGCTGTATCACACATTTAAATAATATAAATAAGTGGTCAGGAAAAAGATTAAACATACCATAATAAATAAATACATAAACATAATAGAACCAGTCCTGCACTTTTTAAGTACACATTCTCCCACCTCATGTTAAGGCTCCTGTATTTTCTTCCTGGTAGCTGCTCTCTTGTCCAGTGTACTGATTGAGGATTCAAACAGCAAACTTGGTAGAAGACGATGCTACCACTGGGCATGTGCAGCAGCTCTGCTCTGTCCCTTAAACTGCATTATGTGGTGGTAGCTCTAGTTATCATATTATATACCATTGCAATTGTTTTTTGAGCCGCTTGCCAAGATGAGGACAACCGGAAACCCTCCCTGCATTTGCCTATGGGCGGCGCTGTATACTCCCGCATCCCTGGTTGCCGGGTACTTACAGCGGAGGCTCTGGTTCTTCACCTAGGGCACACACTTGCCGCAGCTCTCCAGGATCATGTGGCCGTATCAAGGGAGGAGGTAAGAGGGTCCCCCAGGCGGGACCCGCCGAAAATCGCTATCTGGCGTGGCCATTAGGAGGTGGGTCGTGCGCGCTAGCGTGGGCAATGTGTTGGTACAGGGACCCCACTAGACCAACAGGGCAGGGGCACAGGTCGGTTATATATATAACCGTTTTAGTATGGCCCACAGTACCTGGTGGTGAAGTCCAGCAAGGGGATAAGGCTATGACCTGTAGCCCCTCCCCCAGCCCCTAGGCTGCATTTAGAGTAAATGTTCCCGCCCTGGAGCTGCATCTGTCTGTCTCCTTCACTCCCTGTCAGCGTTTGGGCGACATTACACACATGCTATGCTGACTCTGGGACTGGTAGGCAATGCCTCCCTGTAAAGCCGCCTGCTTCATCAGTGCTGTGCATTTACAGGACACTTAAGTATTCTACATGTCGTCTAGACAGTGTTAGTTAAGAACAAGCGCATACATTCAGGGTTATTTAGTACAAGTACCCTGTGATATACATCCAGTCTTTACTGTGCACTGTTCTATCTATCTATCTATCTATCTATCTATCTATCTATCTATCTATCTATCTATCTACATAGCTTTACTCAGTGGCATAGTTACTTAGTATTGCTGGTCCAGTGCAGTTTTATTGTTGGTAATAATCTCTGCATTGTATATGTGACTGAGTGTGTGCCAATGGCTGTTGTGTGGTCTCTACTTCGTGTATCTCACACATACTGTATGGCTATCCCTATATTCTGTACCCTGAGGGGGCTCCGTGAGTCGGATCAGGTAAAGGCAAAGACTCTTCGTTCGGTGGTTCAGTCCCTCCTGGACACAAGAGTGGTAGTGCCGGTGCCTCTGGCTCAGAGAGGCAGGAGGCAATATTCAACGCTGTTCCTAGTCCCGAAACCGAATGGTTCCTCTCGGCCCATTCTCAACCTCAAGTCTTTGAACAAGTTTGTGAGGGTCTCCAAGTTTTGTATGGAAACCCTTCACTCTAGTGTCCTGGCTTTGGGGCCAGGGGACTATATGGTATCCCTGGACATTCAGGATGCTTACCTACATATACCTATTGCGTGTCGCATCAGCTATACCTGCGGTTTGCTATTGGCAACGTCCATTATCAATTCTGGGCCTTACCCTTTGGACTGACTATGGCTCCGCAAATCTTCACCAAGGTAATTGCGGTGATGACGGCCATGCTCCGCCATCAGGGTATCAGGATCCTACCGTATCTGGACGTTTTCTGATTCTAACGAATTCCCCAGACGTTCTCCTCATCAACTGGAAGAAATCATCACTAGTCCCTGCTCAGAGCATGTTGCTCCTGGGGGTGTTGTTGAACACACACAACCAGCGGTTGTTCTTGTCTCAGGAGAAAGTCTTGAAACTTCAGGTCAGGATGCAATGCTTCCTCTCTCACCCGCGAGTGTCGATATACTCGGCGATGCAAGTACTTGGCCTCATGGTGTCGGTTTTCGACATTGTAGAGTACGCTCAATTTCATTTCCGCCCTCTGCAGAAGCTGATTCTTGCCAAGTGGGATGGCCTGCCTCACCAGATCAGGTCTCACATGATCTCCTTGTCTCTGGAGGTTTGTCTGACACTGAGCTGGTGGCTACAGGACCAACAATTGTGCAGGGGTCGTCCCTTCAGGATCTCCAACTGGGTCCTCCTGACTACGGATGCCAGTCTGAGAGGTTGGGGCACGGTGTTGGAGCAACACTCTCTTCAGGGTCAGTGAACCAGGGAGGAGTCTCTCCTCCCGATAAACATTCTGGAATTGCGGGCAGTGTTCCATGCTCTGAAACTGGCCCAGTATCTGGTACAGAACAGGCCTGTTCAAGTACAGTCGGAGAACGCCACCATGGTAGCGTACATAGGCCCTCATTCCGAGTTGTTCGCTCGGTATTTTTCATCGCATCGCAGTGAAAATCCGCTTAGTACGCATGCGCAATGTTCGCACTGCGACTGCGCCAAGTAACTTTACTATGAAGAAAGTAATTTTACTCACGGCTTTTTCTTCGCTCCGGCGATCGTAATGTGATTGACAGGAAATGGGTGTTACTGGGCGGAAACACGGCGTTTCAGGGGCGTGTGGCTGAAAACGCTACCGTTTCCGGAAAAAACGCAGGAGTGGCCGGGGAAACGGTGGGAGTGCCTGGGCGAACGCTGGGTGTGTTTGTGACGTCAACCAGGAACGACAAGCACTGAACTGATCGCACAGGCAGAGTAAGTCTGGAGCTACTCTGAAACTGCTAAGTAGTTAGTAATCGCAATATTGCGAATACATCGGTCGCAATTTTAAGAAGCTAAGATTCACTCCCAGTAGGCGGCGGCTTAGCGTGTGTAACTCTGCTAAATTCGCCTTGCGACCGATCAACTCGGAATGAGGGCCATAAATCATCAAGGCGGCACTCGAAGCCGCATGGCAATGATGGAAGTGTCAAAGATTATTCAGAGTGGAGCCTTCATTCCGAAGTATTTCAACTCCTAGTGTACAAGGGGGGTCTACCAGATGTAGACCTGATAGTGTCTCAACAGAATCACAAGGTTCAAGTCTTCGGAAGCAAAAACAAGGGATACTCAAGCGGAGTTCGTGGACGCACTGGCAATTCCATGGAACTTTCGGCAGCTGTACGTGTTTCCTCCGGTGTCACTCCTGCCCAGAGTAGTGAGGAAATTCAAGCAAGAAGGAGGAATCCTATTTCTGATAGCTCAGGCTTGGCCCAGATGGCATTGGTTCTCAGACCTACAGGGTCTCCTGCTGGAGCGTCCTCTTCTGCTTCCACAATGACCAGACCTCCTCGTTCAGGGCCCTTATGTCAACCAGGATCTGGCCCAGCTGGCTTTGACGGCGTGGCTCTTGAAGCTTCCGTACTAAGGGCCAAACGATTTTCTGAGGCGGTCATTCAAACTATGTTGAACAGGCTTCTGCTCGGATTTACCATAGGGTCTGGAATTCTTACTTTGCTTGGTGCGCATCTAACAATCATGTCGTTTACAAGTTTAGTACGGCCTAATTTTTGGCCTTCCTACAACAAGGCCTAGACTTGGGCCGTCAGCTGGCCTCCCTCAAGGTTCATATTTCTGCCTTGTCACTATGGTTTCAGAGAAAAATTGCGACTCTGCCATGTAATTGCACAGGGCGCTGGGCCACGGCTACTATGTGCAATATTCTATGCAGTCTGGCCAGTCGCATAGAATACTATAAAAACATCAATCCCAAAATGGCAGCAACCTGAGAGAGGGCAGTTTAGATAGATACCAGAGTTGGCAGTAGACATTTTTGGGAGGGACATTTAGATAGAGCCCAGAGAGAGGAGACAAAGATGTCCATGTGGCGGTGGGGGCGGTAGCGAAGGGAGCAGGCCTGGCTAATGTAAACAACCCCTGCAATGAGCAGGACCAGGTATGGTGCTCATTTTAAGAGGCATTGTGATTGTAGCTAAGTGAGGCATGGTGCAAGGGACATTACTGTGTGGGGCATAACAAGGGGCATTACTGTGTGGGGCATACTTTGATGCAAGTGGCATTACTGTGTGGTGTATAAAAAGGGACATTACTGTGGGGGGCATACTTTGGTGCAAGGGGCATTACTGTGTGGGGCATAATATGATGCAAGGGGCATTACTGTGTGGCACTTAATATGGTGCAAGGGGCATTACAGTGTGGGGCATAATATGGTTCTAGTGGCATTACTGTTTGGGGCATAATATGGTGAAGGTAGTTTTTTGCCTGCAAGACAATGCCCATTTTATCAAGACCACATCCATTTCAGCAAGACCATGCCCCTTTTTCTTGGGACCCACCCCATCAATGACAGTATATCTACTTATGCCCCTGGACCTGCTCATTGCAATGTGGCATAAAGTGAAATGGAGGGCATTATAATGTTACATAATATGATCTGGGGCACTGTAATGTGGCACAAAATGAAGTGAAGGCATTATAGTGTGGCATAATATGAACTGGGGACTCTATGTCATAATGTAAATTGGGGGCTCTACCATGGTTGATTACATAAAGTAGGCCACTGCTATGGGGCATAATATTAACTAGGGCACTGCTGTGGTCATTTCAATAAACTACAGTAGATCACTACTATGGGGCATAAAATTAACAACTGCTGCAGAGAGGTGTCTCTCTATAAGCATTAGGAAAAGGGCCAATTTAAAATGTTGCCATAGGTGGCCCATCAGAGGCGTCACTGGGTCTGAGGACACCTGGTGTGCTCTCCACATTCCCCGGCGCATTGGAGACAAGTGTACCCCAAAAGGAGGGTGCCCACAAAGTTCTGGTTATGCGTTTAGTAATCCCGTGCCAGTTTAATAATTAGAATGCAAAAAAGGGAGAGTAGGTGGGCGCTAGGAGATATGGCTATACGACACCTGAAATACTTTAACTGTTCACTGGCTGCAGCTTCCCAAGGTCGAGATGCTGATCCTCAACCCAAAAAATACACAGAACAATAAATACTCAGAGAAGCGCTACCATTGAACAGTATAATAAAATTTATTATTAAAAATAATTGACACAATCTCAATAAAATAAACCGCTTATCTTGGAATATTCAACATATAGTATACACCAACCATTTAATAATTCCAAATAGTCACCCTTAAAAGGAACATAACCACTTAATTTCCAATAGATGCTGCAGCAATTATAATGTACTAGTACTTAAAGGGTTAAGCTCCATGCATGGGCTAATTGATTCACATGGGTTCCTTAGATATTGTTTAGGAAGTCCATCGACAGTGAAGCGTTAAATAATGATAATCAGCTTGTATGTTACAGTCTTATCCAAATCACGGCAGACTTTCTGTGGGTAGCTTAATTGTGCAAATTTCCATAAGTGTGCAGTGATGATTTAGCTGAATCACTGATTGTGCAGTCTCATATAGTGAAGCTTAATTTCGGCTCATACCGTGTGCTATAATGTGATTTTCGGCTCATTCTGTGAGCTATAATGTGAATTTCGGGTTATTCTGTGTGTTATAATGTGAAAACTAGTACAAAAACATACCTAAGGGTTCCGTGTGTTGTGATACGGGAGGGTGTGCTTAAGCATCCCGCCCGACGTCTTGTCCGGTATCTTGGGTGTTCAACATTCAATACACCCGCAGCACATTCAGCGGTTCCTGCTATGGAAGCACGAGCGAACGGCTCCTGACTTTGATCAGCCGCGGACGGCTCTCTGGTCTCGATTCGCCGCGCTCTGAAGTGGTCCCGTGAAGCGCAGCCTTCAACAGTGTTACCGACACCTTCTGCTGTGCCGCTGTTCAGCGGTGTGGGCAGCCGGCGCCCACTACAGGAAAGGTACCAAAGGGAAATTTCATTCATTCAACAGTCGGGTAAGCTTCACTATATGAGACTGCACAATCAGTGATTCAGCTAAATCATCACTGCACACTTATGGAAATTTGCACAATTAAGCTACCCACAGAAAGTCTGCCGTGATTTGGATAAGACTGTAACATACAAGCTGATTATCATTATTTAACGCTTCACTGTCGATGGACTTCCTAAACAATATCTAAGGAACCCATGTGAATCAATTAGCCCATGCATGGAGCTTAACCCTTTAAGTACTAGTACATTATAATTGCTGCAGCATCTATTGGAAATTAAGTGGTTATGTTCCTTTTAAGGGTGACTATTTGGAATTATTAAATGGTTGGTGTATACTATATGTTGAATATTCCAAGATAAGCGGTTTATTTTATTGAGATTGTGTCAATTATTTTTAATAATAAATTTTATTATACTGTTCAATGGTAGCGCTTCTCTGAGTATTTATTGTTCAGTTTAATAATTAATCTTTAAATGATTCAAGTAATCTCTCTCAATAAAATATGGTATAATGTGTAGTGAAGAGAAGGTATTACTAGTCTGATAATATTATTTAGTATACTGAGGTGCTACCACAAACTCTGGTACAAGTTTTAGTACATATTTTAAGACCAGGCAGCCTAATTATGTCTGTTGATTTTGCCACTAAAAGTCATAATAGCAAAATAGTTTGAATATTAACTTAACCACTCAGATTATAAAACAGAAATTGGTTGGGAACATAATCGGCGGATGTAATGCCGCATGAGTCCAGTGACTGTGAGATATGCCGGCTGAACTCAGACATTTTTTTAAAGGGGCACTTACTTACAAGGCAAAACCATGCCTTGTAAGTGACTGTTCCTGTTGAGTCTGAGCTCCAGAGGGGGCGCAGACTCTACTGCGCATGCGTAGATCTACGGGGAAATGGCATGGCGGACATTTTCCCACTGATTTCTCTACTTCGCTTGAGCAGAATTCTGTGAAAATGGCCACTGCACCATTTGCACAGGGTTTAACAGTGCCGGTAACGATGGGGTGGGACTCCAGAGGGGTGAGTATTAAAAGAATGGGTGCAGCATGTGCGGTGTGGGCCCCCCCGGACCTCTGGATTATAGATATGCCAGTGCATCTATAGCATCTGTAGTATGAACTGCACAGTTATACCTGTGCTATTCAATAATGTGGATATGTAAGACTAGAGCTAAAGTACCAGGACAGGATTTTAACAATAATTTGTTACTTAAATTGTCTGTAATAATAGGTAATGAAAAGACTTTTCCTCTACATACAGTAGTAGAGTGAATTCTCAAGTCTAGAAGGCATATTTAGTCTGTGATACAAGATTAAATATGCCTTCTAGACTTGAGAGACATAGAGGAGATGATGGTGTGGCTGAGAGAAATAGATGGCAGATGACAATGTGGCTAAGAGTAGCAGTGTAAAGATGACAGTGTGGCTGGGAGACGCAGGCAGGAGATGACAGTGGTTGAGAGACGCAGGAGGGAGATGACGGTGTGGGTGAGAGATGCAGGTAGAAGATTATGGTGTGGCTGAGAAACACTGGGGAAGATGATGGTGTGGCTGTGAGATGAAAGGGGGAGATAACGATGTGGTTGAGAGTAGCAGGGGGAAGATGATGGCATGGTAGAGAGTAGCAGGGGGAAGATGATGTAGTGGATGAGAGTAGCAGGGGGAAGATGATGGTGTGGCTGAGAAACACAGGGGGGGAAGATGATGGTGTGGCTGAGAGATGCAGGGGGAAGATGACAATGTGGCTAAGAGTAGGAGGGGGAAGATGATGGTGTGGTTGAGAGTAGTAGGAGGAAGATGATGGTATGGCTGAGAAACACAGGGGGGGAAGATGATGGTGTGTCTGAGAAACACAGGGGGGAAGATGATGGTGTGGCTGAGAGATGCAGGGGGAAGATGACGGTGTGGCAAAGAGTAGCAGGGGGAAGATGATGGTGTAGTTGAGAGTAGCAAGGGGAAGATGATGTTGTGGATGAGAGTAGCAGGAGGAAGATGATGGTGTGGCTGAGAAACACAGGGGGGAAGATGATGGTGTAGCTGAGAGATGCAGGAGGAAGATGACGGTGTGGCTAAGAGTAGCAGGGGGAAGATGATGATGTGGCTGAAAGTAGCAGGGGGAAGATGATGATGTGGATGAGAGTAGCAGGGGGAAGATGATGGTGTGGCTGAGAACCTCGGGGAAAGAAGATGATGTGGCTGAGAGATGCAGGGGGTAGAAGGTGACACAGGTGGCTGGTATGAGTCTGGTTGAACCTCTGTTGTATATGACGATGACTTTGGTTATATTCCTACACAAATAGGCATCTTTCGGACCATGTGATTTCCTACATGAATAGTGAAATCGACTGCAGATGCTGTTTGACTAGGGAGGATACATTTTTTCATAGGTTCCCCATTGTGAGAAACCAGAGGCGTCACTAGGGTTGGTGTCACCCGCTGTGGTAACTCATGGTGTAACCCCCCCAATGGACACCCTCCCGTATCACAACACACGGAACCCTTAGGTATGTTTTTGTACTAGTTTTCACATTATAACACACAGAATAACCCGAAATTCACATTATAGCTCACAGAATGAGCCGAAAATCACATTATAGCACACGGTATGAGCCGAAATTCACATTATAGCACACGGTATGAGCCGAAATTCACATTATAGCACACGGTATGAGCCGAAATTCACATTATAGCACACGGTATGAGCCAAAATTCACATTATAGCACACAGAATGAGCAGAAATTCACATTATAGCACACAGAATAAGCCAAAATTCACATTATAGCACACGTTATGAGCCGAAATTCACATTATAGCACACAGAATGAGCCGAAATTGACATTATAGCACACGGTAAGAGCCGAAATTCACATTATAGCACACAGAATGAGCCGAAATTCACATTATGTCACATGGAATGAGACAAAATTCAGGGAGAGTGACAGCAGGGACATAGGGACCGGGAGAGTGACAGAGGGACAGGGAAAGTGACCGCAGGGACAGGGAGAGTGACAGGAGGGACATAGGTACAGGGAGAGTGACAGATGGACAGGGAAAGTGACAGCAGGGACATAGGGACAGGGAGAGTGACAGAGAGAGGGACAGCACGGGCACATAGTAGGGACTAGGGAGAGCGAAAGGCAGCATGGTAAGATTACCTATTTAGCAGCGGCGGTGCTGAGGATGCTGTAGTCTGCGGGGCGGTGGATGAGATGGCGGTTATTGGCATGGTGCGGAGGAGGCGGAGGTGCAGAGAAGGACTGAGGGCAGCGGTGGGGCAGCTGAGGGCAGCGCCGGTGTAGCGGAGGAGGAGGCAGATGGCGGCGGCGGTGCAAGGAGGAGGAGGCTGCACTGCGGCTCCTATGACCGTGGTGCCACTATTTCGCGGACCGGCAGCCAATCAGGAGCGGTCGCACGGCAAGAGCTCAATGTGGCGGCGGGGGTATTCAGACTCATATATATATATATATATATATATATATACACACACACACACACATATATATATATATATATATATATATATATGTCTGTGTTGTGAAGCTATCTCCGAACCAACTGTAAGATGAAGGAGGAGATTGTTGTGAACCTTCAACATTTTGTATTCAGCGCTAAGAGTCATACATCCTAAAGTGTGGAATAATAATACATCTCCTCTGTATTGATTTGAATATGTTTTTAATAAATGTTTTATGATGGAACATGTTATTATTTTATGTTAAAGAGTGACAACCAATTTAGGGTTGGAATAGTGGGAGTTGATGTGACTCCTTGGCGCCAATTCTTCTATTGTTGCATATTCTCTATCTTTGGTCCCTTCTAACAGGGGACTTAGTCGAATAGGCTGCCTGTACCAAAAAATATACGTTTCATTTTAGGGTGATAGTTTTAGCGCAGAGGGAGAGTATTTGTTTTGAATATATATATATATATATATATATATATATATATACACACATATATATAATACATATGTTATTAACTTAGTCAAAACATTTTTTTTTACTCAAATAATAATGATTATAATGTAATCGTAAACTGTAAAACATTGGATCAAATACACACACCCTCTGTCAGCTGAAACAGCTCACAGCCAGCCAGAGAAGAAGAAGGCAATGAGGTGCGCACTTCAGTCCCTGCAGTATAGCTCCCTCTGGTAACGTCCGTCCTCCCTCTGGTAAAGCTGCACATTCTCCTCCCATTCTCCCTCCCAGCAGGGCATGCGGTGCCGGCGTGCGTATGACGTCACAAGTGACGTACAGAACCCGGCATCGATTGCGGCAGTAGTATGGACCCGGTGGCACCGCGGCAGTGTACAGGCGGGCCGGTGTGTATATGAATGAGTCCGCTGTCCGAGTGATGAAGTCGGCGGGGGTGCGGTACTGGGGAGGAGTAAGTGTGGGTGCAGCCACAGACGTATCTGTGGACGGGGGTGCGGGTGTGCAGCTCTTTTTGGTGTCACCCCATTGAAGGGTGACACCTGGGTGCGGGCCGCACCCCCCGCACCCACCTCATGACGCCTCTGTGAGAAACCACCATATAGGTAAGGCGCCTTTTGAATGGAAAGGAATGTTCCCAAAGCCACTAGAAATGGGTGGTGTGTCATGTTGATATGCCCCCATCTTCAGTGGCCGCACCCCTTGTGGAATGTGGCCATGCCCATTTTTTTGTGTGCTTTCGGCACACGCACACAGTACCACAGACCCTCGAACATGACCCGCCCCACTAGGTACAAAATGCTCTGTTTCTGGACTTCTCTCTTAGTTTATGATTTCCATCACCTGTGTTGAACTAGTTAAATGATAAGAAAGCTGTTTCTTCACAGGTGATTGCAATAATAAATTAAGAGGGAAGTCCAGAAACAGAGCATTTTGTACCTAGTGGGGCGGGTCATGTTGGAGGGTATGGTACCACTGAGAATTTTTTTTCTATTTGCACCACTGCCTACATATAACTGTATAGAGAAGGTGATGTTACCCAAAGCATCCAATTATTCAAGTTGTCTCATGACTCTAAATGGATTTTGATTGTTTAAAAAAAACTCTCAAAGGTAAAATACTCCCATTATTTGATTTCAAAATCATTTAGTTTTCTCGATTTTCCCAGACTAAGATGCCAAATAGTACCTAACTAAAGGGTAAAATCAGCCCTGATCTGGTCTAGTACCATAATGACAGGAAATATGGCTTTGCACAAAAGTCAAGTACATACGGAGGTACAGCTGTGTGATTACTGCATTTACCATTCCTGAAATTTCTCTTTTTGGCAACTTTCACTGAACCAGAGTTTTCCAGAGCACTTTCTTTCTATCAGTGACATTAGTTGGAGGAGACTCAGCGCAATCTTTGCTCTTCTGAGGGAAAACAGGGCAGATATGTTGTCAAGGAGACTGAGAGATAGGAGGCTAGCTTGATTAAAAAGACTTCCAGAATCCCATTCTTATTCAAGGCCAGATAAATACGTGCATGAGTCATCAATGCATGGATGGGCTTAACCCTTCAAGCTTGGAGTGACCAGGAATCAAGTGCTTTGTCTACAGTTAAATAAAATATTATGGATTTTTGACATATCAGTAGATATTGAAGAGGTCAATGCTCAGTTACTATGAGGTAGTGATAAGAACATGCAATATTGTAGGGCAGTAACGTACTGTATTTTCTGAAAGTTGAGAAGTTACTACTGAATTTCTAACTGTGAAAGCAACAGATAGGAAACAAACTATTTTGAAGGATGATACAACTTTGTGATTAATGATTGCATACTCTAACTTCCTTCTCTAATTCCCATCATTGCTTCCTTGCAATAGCGGGAAGAATGTGATATAAGTGTGTCCTTGAAGAAGTGCAACATGAAATGCAAATTTGTAATCTGCAAATAACAGAAATACAACTGTGAAGCCATAGGAGGATTTCACAAAGTACACGTTATTGCTATGTGGCAGATAAAATAAACCATTCTTTATTTTTGTATGTGCAGAATGGCAATATGAAATAAAATAAAGATTGTAGTAGTGATGTGCCTAATTCATACAACAGGGCGATAGTTGAAGGACTGCGTGAGAAGTTGTGGCTGTGTAATACATCATCATGTGTGATGGATGGCCAGACAATCATATAGGCTATACACTTCAATGGCTGGTATGCCTGGCTACCACTCCTCACGTCTATTGAAGCAGTTGTGTCCTGTCACAGCAGGCTGACAAGAAGGGTATGCCTATGATAAAGCAGCAAATTTGTAGGTAATTTATAAATATATCGCTGCTGTAGTCCAAATGAGTGATTTTTTTTTAAGAAGATTTAATACCTAAAGAGACAATATCTATATTCTGTTGAGTAAAATACAATAAAATAATATTGGCATGTCTACCATGGGTCTACAGAGTGCAGTAGGCATATGCCCATTAGGCACTGAGAACTCATGCCATATGCAAGGCACTATGGCAGGTAGGAAAATACTGATGACTTTGGGAGAGGTGTACCTCTAATGTCCAGGCCCAGTCGATGCAATAAACACTTTAGCTGTTAGGGTGTGTTCCCTTCCCAACCCTATAAAATAGATTGGGCATTGAATACATAGAATACATACCCTCTAAATGGTACCTTTTTTTACAATACCCTTTTTTTATGGGCTGTGACCGCCAAAAAGGGATTTGTACCAGGTTTTGGCGTCTCCCAAGCCTATTTCTTCCTATGGGAGCGTTGCGGGACCACGCCCCCTTTACACATGGCCAGGTCCCCTTTCTGAATTTTTATGGGTTTGCGTCACAGCAGCATTGGAGGGTATGAGAATACAAGTGAATAAGCAGAGTCACAAAACACCTGCATAAAAGTAAATCTAAACAGAGCATACATGGTTGTTGGCAAACAATGCTCTTGCACACACAGCGGGGGGAAGGGGAAGGGGTGTTTCTGAGTACCTGGAAACACCCTGATGAGCCAAATTTTTTATTTTTGAGACAGGGACAGCAGTATCTCCTTCTTCGTAAAAGCTGCGATCGTGGAACTGCTGCAGCAGCAGCAGCAGCAGAGAGCAATGTAGCTCTCTACATAGATAATGTCCGGGAGGAGCTGCTGGCTGCGCATGCTCAGTCACAGCAGCTCCCTCCATCCTCACAGTGACTGCCACCAATCTGCTCCTGCCTCCCACAGCCCCTGCTGGTGTGTATAACATATAAAGTATGTATACTGTCTATGAAGTTTCTATGTATGTATGTATTTGTGTGTGTGGGTGTGTGTGTGGGTGTGTGTGTGTGTGTGTGTGTGTGTGTGTGTGTGTGTGTGTGTGTGTGTGTGTGTGTGTGTGTGTATGTGAACGTATATATGTGTATGCTATATGTGTGTGTGTGTGTGTATATATATATATATGTATACTGTATGTATATATATATATATATATACACACACACACACTGAAACCCCCCTGACTAAATCCTGCGTTTGCCCCTGCCTTGTATCTATAAAACACCCCTGTATAGTATATGTAAAGTGTAAATAGGAGGCCATTTCAGTTGCTGTCTGAGATAAGATTATCCACTTAACTGACTAATATTTTTCTCAAAATATGCTCAGAAATGTTTGGATTTTTTTAAAGGATTGAATTAGGTTTATAACATTTATTAAAAGTATGTCCAATACAATTTTCTTAAAAACCCCCCACACATTTAAATAAACATAGATTGTCAGAACATCGTGACCATCAATGATCAGATCATCGTGACCATCACGACTTAAGTTTCCCGGCACAAGATCCTCACTGAAGCCTCTGGAGCTCATCTGGGAAGGTAAGTGGTACTTTGTTTTACATTTCCCCAGCGACTGCTAGTGTCTGCAGCCACTGGGTGGGGGATGCAGCATGGAGTAGCTTCCTGCTATGCCATAGGCAACCCAGTGTTAGCCCCCGGATCTCATCTGGGAAAGTAAGGGGTACTTTGTTTTACATTTCCCCAGCGACTGCTAGTGTCTGCAGCCGCTGGGTGGGGGGATGCTGCCGGGCTGACCGATCAGCAGTGAGTGGCAGCATGGCATGCATTGGAGGGGAGGGAACCAAGAAGCTTCTCTTCCTGCAATCGCACAGGGAGCTTACTGACAGGTCGCATCAGATGCGACCATGTCAGGGAAAGCCCAGCCTGGTGTGGTCGCATCTGTCCTTGGCTGCGGTAGCTGCCGGCTCTGGGCTGCATAGATGATCTCGCGATAGTAGAGAGCTCTGCACATGCCCACTGGAGCCGGCTGGGAAGAGAGGGGGGGGGGGGGTCTAGCAGGCATCACTCCCCCGCTCTGGCAAACAAGATGTACATACATCTCGTCGGTGTAGCTTCCTGTTATGCCATAGGCACCCCAGTGTTACCCCAACCGTTTTTGTTGGAGAAGTCCCTATGTGATGGCTCAATGTCCCCATCATGATCAGGACTACATTTGGAATGACACATCTCTATTAGGGGGCACATGTTTAATGGAAAACTGGCATAAAGCTGAGTCACACAGCCTCCATTTTCTAATTTACCGTCATAGCTTGAATTCACAATGATACATAATAATGAATGGAGACTTACAAAAGGTTCGGGCGCCAAGGGGAGGGGGGAATGGGAAGGGATCTGTAGGGGCAGCAGAGATGCAACCATGCCCCGTGGCGTGCAGAATGAGACAATGTAGTCAGCGGTCCTGATTAAGGGACCTATTTTTAAAATTTTCCAAAATGAAATCTTTTTTTTCGGGCCTACTTAACTGAAAAAAATTGATGCTCAGCTGTTTGGTGAAATGGCTCACAGCAGTAAGAAGTGACATAACGCAAACCAGTTGGGGTACCTTTTGTGCATGCATAACACAGCACTGCCAAGTTACATATGTACTCTGCAAAAAATAAAAATGAAAAACAATGAGTTGAGTAGACCAGCCTACCAAATTAATGACACAATTTGAATTGACTTGCGCCTTTAAGACCGAGCACCTGAAACACAATGCCACAAATGTATGGCACAGCAAAACACAAGGCCACAATAACTCGATTTATGATGGCAAATCACATGCCTGGATGTCCACAGCATCTCCTGGAGGGGACATTAAACAAGCAGTGCAACTTTAATTTGTAGAGTTAAAGTTATCCAGACTGTATTATCCAAGCATACTTACCTACTTACAGTAGGTATCCTGACCTCTGAGAGATTCTGGCTGAAAGGTGAAACAGGTGGCAGCATTGCTTCATAAATTGTGTTTTCATGTCCCCAACCCCACGTCACTCAATGCCACGATCATCAAGCCCCTGGAAAACCTCTTCACTGGGGAAGTGGGCAGGATCTGAGAGGCTTAGAACCCTGGATCGTGATACCTCTCTTTGGATTTTTGCGTAAAACCACCCATAGGCTTCTATAGGCAACACCATCTATAGATGGCATGCTTGCTGTGCAGAAGTTCCGGAAAGTTCCACTTTTTGGAAATTGCTGCATATTGGCAAATCGCAGCTGTAGTGCAGCTATAGCATGTACAGGGTCTCTGATATCTGCTGCGGACCCTTTTTAATATACAGTATATGGCAAGCCAAATGTATTGTGGTGAACCTCCAAAAATAAAAAATATATATTATTTAAACTACCCCCATCACCCCAACCCCATCCCAATTAGTCCAGGTAATTACTGTTCTATTGTACAAGATACTAGATACTATGGAGCATATTCAGTTGTTGACTACTTACCGCGCAGTGTGGGGAAAGGCAATTCAATTAACTAGCCTTTTTCCTGCTCCTAAAATTGTGGATTAACACGTGGAAACTCAATGATTCCGTATAAACTGCAGAATAAATGGGTTTTCCCTGAGCGTGAACCCCTGATTGTACTGTTTTCTTAATGACTTTTCATCACAGCTTCTGAATCTACAAGCAAAAATATACCATCGGGTAATCATGTGCAGGGTAATCCCTAAATGGATATGCCCTTATATATTCTCTTCCACTCCAAATTAAGGACACATAGCACAGAAGAAATAGGGCTCTAACCCTGTTACTGCAGCTGCAGATTAATAAAATTGATGGAAATAAACATGAAATCCTCCACACTCAAGGGCATAGCTACCATAAGTGTAGGGATTGCAGCTGCTATGGGGCCCAGAGCTGAGTGGGGGCTGTCTTCATTGTCACAGTTACATTTGTTGTATACAGTTTTCACCATTATGTGATACATAGGGTGATAAAGCTAGATATTTATCGTATATAAAACCCTTTATGAGGTCTAAGAACACTGTACGCTATCTACGTATGAAGTACCGTAAGGGTACGCACGTTGCGTAACAATCGCTTAGCCGTGGTCGAGACGCTCAAGCGTCACGTTCGCTCACGGCCAAGAGATCACAGGCAGGCACGCTATTGGCTGCTGACTAACGTAATGATTCGCTATAGCGTAACGGACGCTGTATCGGGAGCGGGCTGCTCGAGCGATACAGACGCTCACGAGAATACGCTGTTGGTATCGGGCACACTTATAGGTGAGCGACTACCGTAATGCTACGCTATCAGCGTAGCGGACGCTCGAGACCACGAGGAGATCACGAGCGGCGCTGACACTCACAATGTTAAACCTTTATATCTAAACCATAAACAATGAAATATGCTGTAAAACCTTAGTGTAGAGATAGGGTGTAGATGCAACCTAGTGTAACCTTATTAACTCAAAAGCTGAATGAGCGTCACCGACGCTCTGAGAATACTTAACACTATAAGAATTACACAGATACCGTGCTTAGGGTCCAACGCCTAATATATATATATTATGAATGTTATACTTGCAAAAGAATTAATACAAATACAAATCATACACTACAATATAACATAGACTACCTAACCAGATAACTACACAGGAAATATAATACAATTACTATTTAAGGGAAAATAAGAGAAAAAGAGGAGGAGAGAGAGAGAGAGAGAGAGAGAAATTGGCCCACAATAACAAGAAGATCAATATAGCTGCGGAGAAACACTTACGCACAAGGGGAAACGATCGCATGCGCCTCGATATCCAGCTCCCGATTATCAGCAATGAGAACCGTTGAAGAGAGTGAACTGGATATGGTCGGCCTGCCTATTTATGCCCCACACACAATGCAATTCAATGGTCCCTACAATCTCATTGTTCATTGGACACAGGAATTCGGCTTCGCATTATAACAAAAGGTCATAGGTTGATTCATACAGGTGGGCTGTGACTGCTTCCAACTGTTCAGGTGGGTGGGACACTGAGTTTCCCGCCGCATGACTAAATAAGAACAAATAATAGTAAATGGACATAAACTTCTTATGTCCATAACTATTCGCACGAGCGATTAATCCGCTCCAAACCAACACCGGAATATTGCTATTTAAATACTCTTCCGATGGGTACCAAACACCATTGTATGACCCCTGTTAGACCCTTCGTACAATACAAAGAGGGATCTCTCTGTTCAGGAACATGCTATGTTAACTAAACTTTCAGAATCTATCAAAGGGACCATGATCTACAAAATACATTATATAGTGAAAATATGTAACGATTGAGTCGCACGCTACGATCACATAAACTCTACCGTAAATATGCATACCGTGCGCCTGCGGGTGCCCGCGACTGTGAGTATGCGCACGTACGGGAGAGCGCACGCATGCGCAGCACGGACCTGTGTGAGGTGCAAATATGGTAGTGTGCATAGAGATATTTTTCTGACTTTGACAGTCCACCCTTTGGCAGTCAACAATAACTGCCACCTTCTAAAACATTTCAAAAGGAGAAAAATATATGTCAGGGGTTAATACATTTACATGGTTGGGTAGGGGAGGAGAGGAGAAGGTAGGAAAAGGGTATGACCTAGTGAGATAGCAGAAGCATGTGTGTATGAATCCGTGTTTGGGGGTCATGTATCATCGTGCCGTACGTGTTTTAAATCAAGCTTCGAGGTATTGCGAAGTATACATTTGAATTCCTTCTTATCCCGTGGTACGGGTCTGTGGATGGGCTGTCAAACTTTACCGAGCTCTTTTCGGCTTTGGTTGTAACAAAATGGGGGAGCACATTTTAGTTGATGATACATGAATGGGGGAGATATGTGATTGCTGATATCTGTGCCTGTATTCCCTATCGACTATGTGTGTCATTACCTGAGGGTTGTAGAAATGAAGAAAAGACATAATTACGGTAAATGCGGTGGTATTCTATGTCAGGTAAATGTACATTCGTCGATTGAGGTCTTGTTTGGTGTCTGTTGAATGCAGTCTTCTTTGTGCTTTTGCCCATAAGGTGCGAGCAAAAGCTGTCAATGTCCATAGATTTACAAAAGTGTTGGGCTAGCGTAATTTTAAAATTTCTAGGGAAACTGGGGATCCATGGCATAGTTCATCAAAAATCTGTGTATCAGGTTGTCAAAACTTCTTCTTTAATCTCTCTGTTGTCTGTATATCGGCTCATCAAATTCCTCGTCCAAGTGGGTCTTTTTTTACCTTGGAGGAAACGGAAAAACAGGTGAAAGAAACGGACCGTAGAAATCGCATTTTCATCACATCATTGTTTCTACATTTGGGTCATAAATCAAGTCCATTGGAATTACAGTTTCCTCACTCCTTAAACTCATTACCTTAGTACGACGATTGCACCTCATTAAAGCCTGACCGCATCTAAATATCAAACCAATCGTTATGATAACACCTAAGATACATAGGAGAAACTTCCCAACATCCATTATGACTCCTTGAGCCCAGTCTCCTAAACCAGAGAACCAATTTCGCGGGTTCAACCATGACACCCAACCAGTCAGCTCATTACCTACAGCAGCAAGAGTGAGATTGTGTCTCCTGCAAAATTCCCACTTCAGTTGGAGAATATCGTCCATCTTTTGGTCTATGACCTCGACCGGGTCCTCGGTGCTATTCGTAATATATGTGCAACATTTCACGCCGTATTGTGTTGCCAGTGTGACACAATATCCGCCTGTCACTGCTGTGAGGTAATTAAGAACCATTCTATGCTGTACCAGTTCTGTTTTATAAGCTTGAAGTTCCCTTCCAGTATACCTAAACGTGTCATCATACATTTCAGTGATATTATCTAACAAATTGGCGAGCGCAGATACGTATTTATAATTCAACACTCCTCTAGCGGTGCGAGTGATATCTAACGCGATTAGAAACTGAATCCCGGTGGATTCATGGATCATGTCAGAGGCCGGATGCTCTGTTCTTTCTATCAGGTGTCGTTTAACTACGTGCTCGTAATGGGTGTGAGTATAAGGAGTTTGGGCAACACGGTGTATGTCTTTCATTTTGTCATGTGATACAGTCATTACTTCAGGCAGTACTTTTCCAATATAACACAATCCTTCAGAGTTTGGGGCAAGCCACTTATACGCCTTTCTCCCGCATATGAAATATGCATCATCGGGGAGAACATATGGGACGGAGTAGGACATAACCATATTACACACCTTCCATGTGAAATCTCCTAACCCTAATTCTTCCATCTGCTTAGTACACGTATCAGGTTGTACGATATGTGCACAGTATCCTGGTGATACCTCTCCAACTCTCGTAATCCTATTTCCTAAGGTATACCTATACCGGAAAGATTTTCCTCTACTGGCTATGTGGCGTATAAGCTCTGTATCTGTAGGCATTCTATCTGCTCTATGCGAAAAGGTCATGGTCTGATTACTCCATGACACTTCCCAATTTCCCGGCTTTCGGGGATTGGAGATGTTAAAACATAATAGGGACCTATCCACATGGTATTGGTGGAGCTTCAAACTAGGAGGGCTGGAGATATTAAACCTCCTGTCCACCGGTCTCCCACCACTTAACTCAAGTACCTCCCCTAACGTTAAAGGAAATGGTACTAGCCCTGATTTGCTATGACCTTGAGGTACTTGAGAGCATACCCAACAATCTGTTTTATTTAACACACTACCCACTAAGGAGTGATAGTCACTCAATGGATGCCGGTCCATATGGATATTAAAACTGGATTGGCATTTCTTTATGCACCCATCCTCAATGACATTGTTACAGAGCCGACAGATACAGTTTTCTTCAGCTAACAATCCTTCACAATTCCTTCTATGGTCAATGCTATCGGATCGTTTTCTGATACTCGCCTTTGCTTGTTGATTATGTTGTTCTTGGAAAACTACGCCTCCATCTCTGTCATCAGAACCCATTCCAGAACCTCTCTCGACCTCCATGGTACTCTCGCCGGAACAGACTGCTCTGGTCAACATCATGGTCAACAGGAAAATCCGGATCACAGTCTCTTGGGGCAAGTCCATCTTGTAGGAGGAAACGGAGAAGAATGAGAAGGGGGAAAAAATAATTTGAAGGAGAGGGGATGGGAAGTTGGAGAAAAACAATAAAAGGGAACAGGGGATCGACAACTGCTTTTGGTCTTGTGATTTTCAATGCTCAGGTGCCGCCTTAATCCTCCTGGAACAGACACTCCAGTGATACAACCTCTACCGTCTGTTCCTTATCACGGGACCTCTCTGGATCAGCAACCTTTTTACAGTGGGACGAATGAACCCAAGTCTCTCTCTCAGCAACCTTCAATGCTGTAGTGCTAGTCAATAAGACCTGGTATGGTCCTTCCCATCTGTCAATAAGGCAACCTGAGCGTAGAAAATTCCGTATCATTACATAATCCCCAGGTTCAATGTCATGACAATTACTATCTGGTAAATCAGGAATCACTAACTTCAGATTATCATTTTGATTCCTCAACTGTTTACTCATGTTAATCAAGTATTTTACAGTCACTTCATTGTTACACTTCAAATCATCCTGAGGGTTAATCATAACATGCGGTTGTCGACCAAACAAGATTTCAAAGGGAGACAGATTAAGAGGGGACCTGGGAGTGGTTCTGATGCTGTACAGTACAATGGGTAAAGCTTCTGGCCATGTCAATCCTGTCTCTGCCATCACTTTACTCAGTTTATTTTTAATAGTGCTGTTCACTCTTTCCACTTTCGCACTCGCCTGTGGACGGTATGGAGTGTGCAGCTTGCTATCAATTCCCATCAATTTACACATTCCTTGAAAGACATCACCTGTAAAATGGGTACCCCTATCACTTTCGATAATTTTAGGGATACCATATCTACATACAAATTCCTGCACAATTTTCTTAGCAGTAAACATAGCGGTATTTGTGGCCGCCGGAAATGCTTCGACCCAATTTGAAAAAACATCTATACAAACAAGTACATATTTCAAATTTCGACAAGGGGGTAATTGAATAAAGTCAATCTGTATTACCTGGAAAGGGCCGCCGGCAGGTGGGATATGAGATGGTTCTGTAGGTATTGCCTTTCCGATGTTCTTTCTCAGACAGGTAAGGCATGACATTGCCCTTTTACTCGCATGAGAAGAAAATCCTGGGGCAGACCAATATGCTCTTACCAACTTGCACATCCCTTCCTTGCCCAGATGAGTCAGCCCGTGAGCTGCCTCAGCTAAGCATGGAAGGTATGCTTTGGGGGCCACTGGTTTACCGTGTCCATCCGTCCAGAGTCCTGAGGACTCCTGACCATATCCCTTTGCCTTCCAGACTGCCTTTTCCTGTGTGGAACACAAATTTTGCATCTCACACAACTTCTGTGTGTTGATGGTATTAAATACCATCAGTTGTGTGGTGTCTGTCTGTCTGGGGGTAGCAGCTGCTAATTTAGCAGCTTCGTCTGCTCGGCTGTTACCAAGTGATACTGGGTCTTGGTTATATGTGTGTGCTTTACATTTGATAACAGCCACTCTGTCGGGTTCCTGTATCGCTGTTAGAAGCCTTTTTATGTGAGCTGCATGCGCTACCGGTGTACCAGCTGCCGTCATGAAATTTCTGAGGCGCCATAGGGCTCCGAAATCATGGACTACCCCGAATGCGTATCTAGAGTCGGTGTAGATATTGGCTGATTTGCCTTTAGCCAATTCACATGCTCTGGTTAGGGCGACCAGTTCAGCAACCTGGGCTGAGTGAGGTGGGCCTAGCGGTTCCGCTTCTATGGTGCCTTGGTCATCTTCGACTGCGTATCCAGTACACAAGTCTCCCGAGTCTGACTGTCTATGACAACTACCGTCCGTGTAGAACGTAAGTTCTACATCTTCCAGTGGGTTGTCACTGATGTCAGGCCTTGCGGTAAAATTTTGGGTCAAATATTCCATACAATCATGAGTGTCTTCCTTTGTGTGAAATTCTCCTTCCCCACCACTCTCATCCTCCACCCTTTGTGCCTGTCCAGGCACACCTGGGAGATATGTTGCAGGATTTAATGCACTGCATCTCCTTATGGTGATGTTTACGGGGGCCATTAGTGCCAATTCCCATCTTGTAAACCGCGCTGATGAGACATGTCTGGTTTGTGCAGAATTTAACAAGGCTGACACTGCATGTGGTGTATGAATTGTGAGGTTGTGACCTAGCACGACGTCTTCGCTTTTCGTTACTAGCAATGCTATCGCAGCAACGCTTCGCAAGCATGTGGGGAGGGATCGCGCTACCGTATCTAGCTGAGCGCTGTAATATGCTACCGGCCTGCTGGCATCACCGTGCTTTTGGGTTAGTACGCCTGCCGCGCAACCAGCACTTTCTGTTCCGTATAGTTCAAAGGGTTTCCCATAGTCAGGCATACCTAATGCTGGTGCCTGCGTTAGGCACTGTTTAAGTCTCTCAAATGCTGTCTCAGACTCGTCTGTATGCGAAATCCGATCAGGTTTGTTTGAGGAGACCATCTCCTGCAAGGGTAACCCTAGGATGGAAAACCCTGGGATCCAGTTACGGCAATACCCACACATTCCTAAAAATGTTCTGATCTGTTGCTGGGTTTGTGGCAGAGTCATGTCTCTAATTGCTTGAATTCTATCAGCGGTCAGGTGTCTCAGTCCTTGTGTTAAACAGTGTCCCAAATATTTTACCTTAGTTTGGCATAATTGCAACTTGTCTTTGGAAACCTTGTGTCCTGTGTCTGAAAGATGAAACAGGAGCTGTTTCGTATCCTTCAGGGATGCTTCCAATGAATCAGAACACAGTAGTAGATCATCCACGTACTGTATTAATACTGATCCACTCACTGGTTGGAAAGACTGTAAACAATCATGCAAAGCCTGAGAAAATATACTTGGGCTATCTATGAATCCTTGTGGTAATCGAGTCCATGTGTATTGGACTCCTCTGTATGTAAATGCAAACAAATATTGACTGTCAGGGTGCAGAGGTACCGAAAAGAAAGCGGAGCAGAGGTCAATAACAGTGAAAAATTTCGCAGTGGGAGGGATTTGCATTAGGATGACAGCTGGATTTGGCACTACGGGGAACTGACTCTCAACTATTTTGTTAATCCCCCTTAGATCCTGCACTAGCCGGTAACCCCTCCCCCCACTCTTTTTAACAGGGAAGATGGGACTATTGGCAGTGCTGGACGTTCTTACCAGAATGCCCTGTTGTAGCAAGCGCTCTATTACGGGATACACTCCTAACTCCACCTCTGGCTTCAGAGGGTACTGTGGGATTTTTGGAGCTATCCTACCATCTTTTACTTGTACAACTACCGGAGCTACGTTTGCCATTAATCCAGTGTCCTGTCCATCTTTAGTCCAAAGTGACTCTGGTATCTGAGATGTAATTTCTTCTACTTGGGAGGGAGTCCTATTTGTCATAATGGTATGTGACATTAATTTTGACGGGGAGTCTAACATGTCTCGCACTTCCTGAGCGTGATTCTCAGGTATGTCCAAGAATACACCTTCAGGAGTACAATAAATGACGCACCCCATTTTACACAGTAAGTCTCTTCCCAGGAGATTAGTCGGTGCCGATGCAGCCAGCAAAAAGGAATGCTTGGTATGTAAAGGCCCTACTGTAATCTCGGCTGGTTTGCTAACAGGGTAGTGCTGGACTACTCCCGTTACCCCTATGGCTGGAATTGTCTTACCAGTGGTTCTCATGCCCACTGTCGAATTTATCACTGATTTGGCCGCCCCTGTGTCTACAAGAAAGTTTAATGATTTACCAGCTACATTGATTGCAATTTCTGGTTCACTTCCAAGACTTGCAATCAATTTTACTGGCTGCAGATTACAGGTATGGCCACACCCCTATTGGGTATGGTGACCTCCCTGAATCCCGCTGGCAGCAACTACTTGTGATGGAGTTAATTGGGAGCTACCAGAGGCTTGCCAGTCTCTGTTCGGGGGGTATCTTTTTGTTTCCCCTGTATGTGGCTCATAACTCCGTTTCTGCGGACCTTGCTCCCAATGTCGTGTGTCGTGTCGTTGTCTAGGGGGTTGGTATGAGTTTCGTGAATTCTTCATTCTACAATCTCGTGCCATGTGTCCCTGTTTATGACAAGAATAACAAGTAACCACACTTGACTTACCCACAGGGTTTGGTGATATAAACAAAGGCTGCCTTGTGGTCAGGGCCTGTATACTTACTGACATTAATTTATCACCTTGTTGTTCCCTGTGTCTGGTGATGTTCCTATCGTGATCAATAGCAGCCTCTCTCAAAGTAGCCACAGACAGACCTCGCCAACATGGTTGTGTGGTCTGTACCCTAGTCTTCAATGACTCTTTTAAACCATCCATCAGTACCGATACTGCTACTTCTCGATGGTTTATGTTTGTTTTAATGTCCTCTATGCCTGTGTATTTTGCCATTTCTGATAATGCTCTGTGAAAATACTCTGCAGCTGTTTCTGACTCCTTCTGTTTAATGGAGAATATTTTGTTCCATTTAACTACGGCTGGGAAATACTCTTTTAACTGTAAGCTTATTCTTTTTACATTGTCTTTGTTGTACACATCTGTAAGAGGTACATCCTGATCTAATCCACAGTCAGCTAAAAATTGAGCTGCGTCGACATTGGAGGGTAAACATGCTCTCAGCAATATCTGCCAGTCTTTGTTGTTGGGCTCTAACGTGTTACCTAGGTCTCTGATGTATTTTTGGCTGGCAACTAAGTCTTTTCTAGGGTCAGGGAATTCCGACACTATGGTCCTTAATTCCATTCGGGAAAATGGGCTGTACATGGCAATGTTCCTAACAGGAGTGACTCCTGAAGTGTCTGTTTTCCCATTTGGAACTACTATTACCTTAACAGGATTAACTCTAACAACCTCATCCTGTGTAGATTCTACAGGCTGTGGTGAAATAGTTTCAGCATAGTGTATGGTGCCGTACTTACCCGTTGATACGACCTCACCTATCCCTCCGCTAGGGGCTTTCGTTACTAATCTCGGGGGTTGAGCTGTGCCTACAGTGGTCTCTGCTATGGTGGCTGCTAGAGAGAGCGCTGAAATTGTTGCCGATTCGTCCTCTTGATCACACTCCTGAGGAAAGTTCAAAACAGGGTACAACTTGCACGGGTTAATACTTGCATTGGTTAATTGGTTAACATTATCTTTAACATTTACACAGTTGCTAAGTGTTTGTGTGTTACACCTTAGTGCGTCATTCTCCGCAACCAATTTCTCTCCTGTTATGTATGGTGGCGGTGGGGCCGTGGCTATCAGTTTTCTGATCGAGCCAGATCCCGCCGCCTGAGCCAATCCTCTCTGTATGTCACCCTCCTGTTGCCACAACTGTAAATAATCATAATGCTTGATTCGTCTCTTGGTTGATTTAATGAGACATATCCTTCTCCTTAAATTCGTTAACACTTCTGTGCTGAAGCTACCTACTCTTGGGAATTTCTCCCCGTCATGTACCGTCATTCTCTCCCATTCATCACATAAAGCTTCTGTGTGACTTCCGTATTTCTCACACATTATGTATCTTGCCGACCCGACTGGTCGGTTCACTGAATCAACCCGAACCGAGGTTGATCGCCCCCTACCTGAACAAGTGGCCCCCATAGTTCGAAGGTGTTGCTTTATTCAACCAACCCTTACGCAAACCAAAATGTTCAAAATAGGCTGACGGTGGCGGTTTACCGAGTACCCCACTCACTCGCCCACGCCGACCAATACGACCTGATCACACCGATATGGTGCTGGCGTACTCGACCTAGGGCCCCTGCGACCTGAACCTCTATTTACTGGAACCTGTGAGGGTGATCCGAAGAACACTTACTCTTTCCAGTAACTATTGGTTGTTGGATAGTTCCTGAGTGAGCAGCGAACCTCCCTTAAAATAAAAAAAATTACACAAATCACGTTAGAATGTACAAATAGCGTTTATGACCTTCGTACACAAATAGTACCGGTCAGGTTTACTAATGCACACAATTACGTGCGGTACAATCGTTCAGCACATAAGCAACTAATCTTATGTACGGAGCGACCAGTGGAATCGAAAATTGCGGCTGCGAATTCCTTCAGCCAGAGCTTGTATGGCCTATATGGGTGTTGCACCAACCCTTTCTTGGTGTTGTGCCTGTGGACTGTATAGCGGACTTCCTTGTCTGCTGTACCTGAACCTGCTGGTCTGCTATGACCTCCTGGTCTGTTACAGTATGACCTCCTGGTCTGCTACACTCTAATGCTCAAATTGTATGTTTTAACCAGGGATGCCTCCCTAGCCACCATGTACGTCACTTACACGCATGTACCTCACGAGAACTCGACTTTTCTTGTGGTTCAACCTCAAAAATTGTAAAAACAAACACTCACTCACCACATATACACTTTTGTTTCTATTTCTATTTCTGCGCAGAAATTTTCTTTAGACCAGATGTGTTACAAATTAGGAGAAGGATCTATTAATTTAAAATTTGAATGTTAAAATAGATTTGCGCGATTTATCGCCTTGCGTTATTTACCGCGTTGCGCTATTTATCGCGTTGGGAAAAAAAAAAAAAAAATTAACACTTGTGATTTGAGTTACGTGGGCGTACCCGTACGCTCCGTTGCGTAATATACGCTGCGTGCGTCGGCCCTTGGGTTGCGTACACAAGTCTCAGTCCTTTGTTAGAGACACGTGTACGCAAAGCAAAGATCCACCGTAACACAATTTATACGTTTATCAATGTAGATGATCCTTTATCATCTACCACGCACCACACTGACTTCGCCTTGTCTCTCAGGCACAGCTGTGTGTTTGTCTATCCTTTAACTATATTACCTTTACTCTTAAACTATTAAAATAGCGGCAAATCTCTCTCAGCACGTTTATCAATTATAAAAAAGCAAACAGAAGAGTGATATACGAAAATACACAAATGAAAAAGAAATGCAGATATATATGTGCGTGCGTGTGTACGCAAGACAGAAAAATAAACAGTTTTAAATGAGACTATCGTTTTGTTCTTACCTCCGGTCCCGGATTCCTTCAGCACCCTTTACTAAGAGAAGCAGACGCTTATCCAAACAGCACTACGAGGAATATGATCTCCCGCCCTTTGCTGCTGGATAATGTCTGCTGAAATTACCTAGTGCAGATATGTGAAGGACGGGCGAGCCGCCAATTGATAAAGCTAGATATTTATCGTATATAAAACCCTTTATGAGGTCTAAGAACACTGTACGCTATCTACGTATGAAGTACCGTAAGGGTACGCACGTTGCGTAACAATCGCTTAGCCGTGGTCGAGACGCTCAAGCGTCACGTTCGCTCACGGCCAAGAGATCACAGGCAGGCACGCTATTGGCTGCTGACTAACGTAATGATTCGCTATAGCGTAACGGACGCTGTATCGGGAGCGGGCTGCTCGAGCGATACAGACGCTCACGAGAATACGCTGTTGGTATCGGGCACACTTATAGGTGAGCGACTACCGTAATGCTACACTATCAGCGTAGCGGACGCTCGAGACCACGAGGAGATCACGAGCGGCGCTGACGCTGACAATGTTAAACCTTTATATCTAAACCATAAACAATGAAATATGCTGTAAAACCTTAGTGTAGAGATAGGGTGTAGATGCAACCTAGTGTAACCTTATTAACTCAAAAGCTGAATGAGCGTCACCGACGCTCTGAGAATACTTAACACTATAAGAATTACACAGATACCGTGCTTAGGGTCCAACGCCTAATATATATATATTATGAATGTTATACTTGCAAAAGAATTAATACAAATACAAATCATACACTACAATATAACATAGACTACCTAACCAGATAACTACACAGGAAATATAATACAATTACTATTTAAGGGAAAATAAGAGAAGAAGAGGAGGAGAGAGAGAGAGAGAGAAATTGGCCCACAATAACAAGAAGATCAATATAGCTGCGGAGAAACACTTACGCACAAGGGGAAACGATCGCATGCGCCTCGATATCCAGCTCCCGATTATCAGCAATGAGAACCGTTGAAGAGAGTGAACTGGATATGGTCGGCCTGCCTATTTATGCCCCACACACAATGCAATTCAATGGTCCCTACAATCTCATTGTTCATTGGACACAGGAATTCGGCTTCGCATTATAACAAAAGGTCATAGGTTGATTCATACAGGTGGGCTGTGACTGCTTCCAACTGTTCAGGTGGGTGGGGAACTGAGTTTCCCGCCGCATGACTAAATAAGAACAAATAATAGTAAATGGACATAAACTTCTTATGTCCATAACTATTCGCACGAGCGATTAATCCGCTCCAAACCAACACCGGAATATTGCTATTTAAATACTCTTCCGATGGGTACCAAACACCACTGTATGACCCCTGTTAGACCCTTCGTACAATACAAAGAGGGATCTCTCTGTTCAGGAACATGCTATGTTAACTAAACTTTCAGAATCTATCAAAGGGACCATGATCTACAAAATACATTATATAGTGAAAATATGTAACGATTGAGTCGCACGCTACGATCACATAAACTCTACCGTAAATACGCATACCGTGCGCCTGCGGGTGCCCGCGACTGTGAGTATGCGCACGTACGGGAGAGCGCACGCATGCGCAGCACGGACCTGTGTGAGGTGCAAATATGGTAGTGTGCATAGAGATATTTTTCTGACTTTGACAAGGGGCACTTACAAACTTTTGCCTTGGGGCATACAATATATCTAGGTATGCCCCTGGACCTGCTCTTTAATGTGGTATAAAATGAACAGGAGCACATTATAATGTTACATAATATGAACTGGGGACAATATGTCTAAATGTGAATTTAGGGTATTGTGTTGTATAATGCATACTGGCAGCCCTACAATTATTATTATTATTATTATTATTATTATCCTTTATTTATATGGCGCCACTGGGTTCCGCAGCGCCCAGTTACAGAGTACATATGCACATAATCAAAACAGGAAAACAGTGACTTACAGTTGAAGAAAATATAGGACAAGTGCAAGTGGCAGTGCTGTATTTTCAGAAAATGAACTAGGGCACTATTATGGGGTATAAAATTAATAATGGCTTAGGAGGGGTACCTCTCTAGAATCATTGGGCCAAGGGCCCCTTCAAAATGTTACTATGGGGCCCACGAAGTTCTGGCTAAATCCCTGTCCACAGTCATGCCTGGAGACGTAACCATTACATGTGTCAGCTGGAATTAGTATATCCTGATCTACAAGGATTTCAGACACGGGACACCAATATTTCTGCTGTTTGGAAGGTTACAGAGATATAGCATCATAGTTGCCTACCCTCCCGGATCCTGTGGGAGAGTCCCGTTTGAAGCTCTTATCTCCCGATGCCCTGCATTATAAATCAATTCTCCTGATTCTTTAGATTATTCACTTCAGCCAGGGTTCCATCAAATAATTTCTGGGCAAGGACAGTGATTTGCTGCAGTCACTAGCATGACTTCTGTCCAGGCTCATCAGCCTCTGCTGTTCACTCTCAGCAAAACCTTGTGGGACCCCAGTAGAGAAAACAGCTTGCTTGACCCCTGTGATCTGTGTCTTCTTATCTCAGCGTCTGCTGCTGCTGCTGCTAGTGTGTGTGAGCTGTGGAATGTTTTATTAGTAATCTTTAGTTAAACATGCATAAAGGACAATACAAAAAAGTTTTAATTTTTTTTTACCAAGAGATGGTCATTAAAGTAAGAATTCATACCTGGTCAAATTGCATTTGGAATTTATTGCATAGGCATCACATTCATGTATATTCTGCTGAGTGAGACGAAAATATATATCACAGCAAACAGATGCAAATAAGATATCCAGTATTGCAGGCAGCAATGTTAGGATCAATAATTGCAAAATTTCCCAATATAGTTTTACTAATATTACATAGAAATATTTAGCAGCAAGCATTTTAGCTTAGACACGCCCATATGTGGAGCTATACACCCGATTTGGGTGGAGCATGACATGCCCCCTCAATGTCACACTACACTTTGCGCACTGCAATCGACTATAATCTCCCTGAAACTAGTTTTCAAAACTAGGCACATATAGGTATAGCACTGGGGTCTTTTCTGAAAGGAATAAAAAATTGTTCATTATTCAACTGCATCCATAATAGAGCTTACTTTTAACTTGACTTATAATAAAAATAAATAGGAGGAAGATGCATACTCATATATTTCTATAGTTGTATTCGTTATGCATAAATGATTTCT
This sequence comes from Pseudophryne corroboree, assembly GCF_028390025.1. Taxonomy (NCBI): domain Eukaryota; kingdom Metazoa; phylum Chordata; class Amphibia; order Anura; family Myobatrachidae; genus Pseudophryne; species Pseudophryne corroboree. The sequence continues at coordinate 292,931,130 of NC_086449.1, forward strand.
AGTCTGCATCCTGCGTGAAGGCTCTAGTTCCCATGTGTTATGTGTTAGTTGTTTCGTAAATTATGTGGATAACAAAGAGAGATATCCCGTCCTCCAACCAGAGCCGGCCATAGGCATAGGCAAACTAGGCAATTGCCTAGGGCATTTGATATGCCTAGGGGCATCAGCAGCTTCTGCTGATTAAAATGATATGCGGCATGCCTATATTCTGTGTGTAGCATTTCATATACAGATACAGCCACAGTCTCACACAGTATATAGGCATGCTGCATATCATTTTAATCAGCAGAAGCTGCATGTGCATCCTAGCCACATAGCAATACAAATAAGATGCATTTTCATAAAAAAGGTGTGCCCGACGTTAGCATTGAGGCAAGATTTATCAGGACACATCTGTATCCAAGTAGAGGCAGAGGTCACAGGTCAGTGTGAGTGCTGTGCATGTGAGTGGGTTAGTTGTGCAGTAGTGTTCGGAATATGTGTAAGGAGCATTATATGTGTCATGTTAAAATGCATTAATAATGTGCAACATATGTGTAAGGGGCACCATGTGTGTCATTATGTGTATAAGGGCATTAATAATGTGCGGCATATGTGTAACAGGGTACTACTGTATGTGTGTCATTATGTGTATAGGGGCACTAATAATGTGCAGCAAATGTGTAGGGGACACTATGTGTGTCATTATGTGTATAAGGGCATTAATAATGTGCGGCATATGTGTAAGGGACATTATGTGTAAAAGGGCATTAATAAAGGTTGTCATAATGTGTAAGGTGCATTATGTTTATAAGGACATTAATAAGGTGTCTCATATGTGTAAGGGGCATTACTGTGTGGAATGTGTGTAAATGCATTACTAATGTGTGGCATTATGCGTATAAGGTGCTCTACTATGTGGCGTTGCGTATAGAAAGGGAACTACTGTGTCGTCTAATTTGAATAAAGAGCAATAGGGTGTGGTGTAATGTGAATAAGGAGCAATTCAGTGTGATGTAATGTGAATAAGGGTCTCTACTGTGAGGAGTAACGTTTATAAGGCAAAGTGATACTACTGTGGGATGTAATATGAATTATGGACACTATTGCATGATCATATGTGAATAAAGTTGCAGTACTGTGTGGCGTAATTGGAATTGGGGTTATTGCGTGGCCATGCCCCTTGCCAGCAAAAACACACCCCTTTTTGGGCTGTGCGCCAAATGTGCAAACTGTTCCTATTTAAAATATAGGGGGTACAAGGTCAGAGGTGGAACCAGCGGTGGTGCTAGGGGGCACCAGCCAAAATCTTGCCTAGGGCATCATATTGGTTAGGGCCGGCTCTGCCTCCAACTGGTGTCATAAATCACAAGCGGAGGCCTACCCTAAGGAAAGCACTAGCTGAACACCGCAGCTGGAAAATCTTTGTACTTCTAGAACAAATGGAAGCTAATTGGGTCATGTTTTCCTTATCCTCTCGCTCTATAATAATAATAATAAAAATAATAATAATAATAATAATAATAATCATAATTTTTATTTATATAGCGCTCTTTCTCCAACAGGGCTCTACAATGTGGCTTAACCTGAGTTCTTTAATACAACTAGAAGACCCGTCACCTGTTCATCAAATTTTTTTTTTTTACTGTAGCCTAATTTTTAGTGTTATAAACACAAATGATGAAAGGGTTAATGGATATATTTAGGGCTGCCCTTCAAACTGGTGTCAAAGTCAGAAAAATATCACTATGCACACTGCCATATTTGCACCTCATATGTGTCCCTGCTGCGCATGCGTGCGCTCTCCCGTGCGTGCGCATACTCGCTGTTGCGGGCACCCGCTGGCGCACGGTATGCGCATTTACGGTAGAGATTGTGTGCGTCTAGCGGGCGACTCTTTCGTTACATATTTCCACCATATAATGTATTTTGTAGATTATGGTCCCTTTGATAGAATCTGAAAGTTTGGTTAATGTAGAATGTTCATGGACAAGAGAAATCCCTCTTTGTTTGATACGAAGGGTCAGACAGGAGTAATACAGTGGTGTTTAGTATCCATCGGAAGAGTATGTAATTAGCAATATTCCGGTGTTGGTTTGAAGCGTATAAATCGCTCGTGCGAATAGTTATGGACATAAGAAGTTTATGTCCATTTACTATTATTTGCACTTACTTATCCATGCGGCAGGAAACCTAGTTTCCCACCCACCTGAGCAGTTGGAAATCGTCACAGCCCACCTGTATGAATCAACCTATGACCTTTTGTTATAATGCGAGGAGGAATTCCTGTGTCCAATGAACAATGAGATTGTAGGGACCATTGAATTGTATTGTGTGTGGGGCATAAATAGACAAGCCGATCACATCCAGCTCTCACTCTTCAACGGTTCTCATTGCTGATAATCGGGAGCTGGATGTCCAGAGGCGCATGCGATCGTTCCCCTTTGTGCGTAAGTTTTTCTCCGCAATCATATTGTATTTCTTGTTGTTGTGGGCCATTTCTCTCTCTCTCTCTTCTCCCCTTTCTCTCTTAATTTCCTACAAACGTAATTGTATTATATTGTATTTCCTGTGTAGTTATCTGGTTAGTTAGTCTATGTTATATTGTAGTGTGTGACTTGTATTGTATTATTCTTTTTGCAAGTAATAACATTCATATAAGGCGTTAGACCCTAAGCACGGTATCGGTGTATTTCTTATAGTGTTAAGTATTTTCAGAGCGTCGGTGACGCTCGATCAGCTTTTAAGATAATCAGGCTACACAAGGTTGCATCTACACTCTATCACTACACTAAGGTTTTGCTGCATAATACATTGTTTATGGTTTAGATATAAAGGTTTAACATTGTGAGCGTCAGCGCCGCTGGTGATCTCCTCGTGGTCCCGAGCGTCCGCTACGCTATAGCGAATCATTACGTTAGTCGGCAGCCAATAGCGTGCCTGCCTGTGGTCTCTTGGCCGTGAGCGAACGTGACGCTTGAGCGTCTCGACTACGGCTAAGCGATTGTTACGCAACGTGCGTACCCTTACGGTACTCCATACGTGAATAGCGTACAGTGTTCTTAGACCTCATAAAGGGTGTTATATAAGATAAATATTTAGCTTTATCAATTGGCGGCTCGTCCTGTCCTTCACATATCTCTGCTAGGTAATTTCAGCAGACATTATCCATCAGCAAAGGGCGGGAGATCATATTCTTCGCAGTGCTGATGGGATAAGCGTCTGCTTCGCTTAGTAAAGGGTGCTGAGGGAATCCGGAACCGGAGGTAAGAACAACACGCTAGTGTCTTTTAAAACTGTTTATTTCTATCTTGCATACGCACACACGCATATCTGCATTTCTTTTTCGTGTATTTTCATATATCACTCTCCTGTTTGCCATTTTATAATTGATAAACGTGCTAAGAGAGATTTGTCGCTATTTCATAGTTAAAGTGTAAAAGTTATATATTAAGGGATAAAGTGTAAAGCACACACGCAGCTCTACCTAAAGGTACAAGGAGAGATTGGTGTGGGGTTCAGTAGAGGATCAAGGATCATCTACATTGATAAACGTGTACATTGTGTTACGGTGGACATTGGTTTTGTGTACACGTGTCTCTAACAAAGGGCTGAGACTCGCGTACGCAAAGGCCGACGCACGCAGCGTAAATTACGCAACGGAGCGTCTGGGTACGCCCACGTAACTCAAGTCACACGATAGTGTTGATTTTTAAAGCGAAAAGGTGGCAAGGCGATAAATAGCGCAACAGGCGATAAATAGCGCAACAGGCGATAAGTAGCGCAACAGGCGATAAATAGCGCAAGTTTATTTTAGTATTCGAAATTTAAATTAACAGATCCTTCTCCAAATTTACAACACATCTGGTCTAAAGAAAATTTCTGCGCAGAAATAGAAATAGAAACAAAAGTGTATATGTGGTGAGTGAGTGTTTGTTTTTACAATTTTGGGGATTGAACCACAGAAATCATCGAGTTCTCGTGAAGGTACATACGTGTAAGTGACATGCACGGTGGCTAGGGAGGCATCTCTGGTTAAACATAAAATTTGAGCATTAGAGTGTAGCGGACCAGGAGGTATAACAGACCAGGAGGTCTAGGTACAAAGAAGTCCGCTATAGAGACAAGGCACAACACCAAGAAGGGTTGGTGCAACACCCATATAGGCCAATAAAGCTCAGGCTGAAGGAATTCGCAGCTGCCGAATGTCGATTCCACTGGTCGCTCCGTACATAAGATTAGTTGCTTATGTACTGAATGATTGTACCGCACGTAATTGTGTGCATTAGTTAGTAACCTGACCAGTACCATTTGTGTACAAACCCGGTCACAAACGCTATTTGTACATTCTAACGTGATTTGTGTAATTTTTTATTTTATCAAAAAGGGAAGTTCGCTGGTCACTCAGGAATTATCCGACAACCCCACCTTTACTGGAAAGGGTTAATGCTCTTCGGATCATACCTACATGTTCCAGTAAACTAAGGTTAATAGGGGCCCTGGGTCGAGTACGCCAGCACTATATCAGTGTGTGGGCATATTGGTCGGCGTGGGCGAGTGAGTGAGGTGCTCGGTAAACCTCACCGTCAACCTATCTTTGAATATTTTGGTTTTTTGTAAGGGTTCGCTGAAGACCTTGATATAAAGGTCAGAGGTAGAGCAAGCAACACCTGCAAATTATGGGGGCCAGTTGTTCAGGAAGGGGGCGATCAACCTCGGTTCGGGTTGATTCTGTAAACCGACCAGTCGGGTCGGCAAGGTATGTAATGTGTGAAAAATACGGAAGACACACAGAAATTTTATGTGATGAATGGGAGAAAATGACTGTACATGACGGGGAGAAATTCCCAAGAGTAGGCAGCTTCAGCCCAGAAGTGTTGCAAAATTTAAGGAGAAGGATATGTCTCATTAAATCAGCAAAGAGACGAATCAAACATTATGATTATTTGCAGTTATGGCAACAGGAGGGTGAAATACAGAGAGGATTGGCTCAGGCGGCGGGATCTGGCCCTATCAGGAAACTGATAGCCACGGCCCCACCGCCACCATACATATCAGGAGAGAAATTGGTTGCGGAGAATGACGCATCAGGGGGTAACAAACAGGCACTTAGCAACTGTATAAATGTTAAGGATAATGTTAATAAGTTAACCCATGCAAGTATTAACCCGTGCAAGTTGTACCCTGTTTTGAACTTTCCCCAGGAGTGTGATCAAGAGGACGAATCGGCAACAATATCGGCGCTCTCTCTAGCAGCTACTATATCAGAAACAACAGTAGGCACGGCCCAACCCATAAGATTAGTAACAAAGCCCCCTAGCGGAGGGACAGGTGAGGTCGTATCAACGGGTAAGTACGGCACCATACACTATGCTGAAACTATTTCACCACAGACTGTAGAATCTACACAGAATGATGTTGTTAAACTTGCTCCCGTGAGGGTAATAGCAGTCCCAAATGGGAAAACGGACACTACAGGAGTCACTCCTATCAGGAACATTGCCATGTACAGCCCGTTTTCCCGAATGGAATTAAGAACCATAGTGTCTGAATTCCCTGATCCTAGAAAAGACTTAGTTGCTAGCCAAAAATACATCAGAGACCTAGGAAACACTTTAGAGCCCAATAACAAAGATTGGCAGATATTGCTGAGGGCTTGTTTACCCACCAATGTCGACGCAGCTCAATTTTTAGCTGACTGTGGACTGGATCAGGATGTACCTCTTACAGATGTGTACAACAAAGACAATGTAAAAAGAATAAATTTACAGTTAAAGGAGTATTTCCCAGCTGTAGCCAAATGGAATAGAATTTTTTCCATTAAACAAAAAGAGTCAGAAACAGCTGCTGATTATTTTCACCGGGCATTATTAGAAATGGCAAAGTACACTGGCATAGAGGACATTAGGACCAATGCAAACCATCAAGAAGTAGCAGTATCTGTGCTAATGGATGGTTTAAAAGAGGCATTAAAGACCAGGGTACAGACCACACAACCATGTTGGCGAGGTCTGTCGGTGGCTACTTTGAGAGAGGCTGCTATTGATCACGACCGGAATATCACCAGACACAGGGAGTCACAAGGTGATAAGTTAATGTCAGTAAGTATACAGGCCCTGACCACAAAACAGCCTGTGTTTATATCACCAAACCCTGTGGGTAAGTCAAATGTGGTAACATGTTATTTTTGTCATAAACAGGGACACATAGCACGAGATTGTAGAGCGAAAAATTCGCAAAGATCATACCAACCCCCTAGACAACGACACGACACACGACATTGGGAGCAAGGTCCGCAGAGACGGAGTTATGAGCCACATACAGGGGAAACAAAAAGATACCCCCCGAACAGAGACTGGCACGCCTCTGGTAGTTCCCAGCTAACTCCCTCACAAGTAGTTGCTGTCAGCGGGATTCAGGGAGGTCACCATACCCAATAGGGGTGTGGCCATACCTGTAATCTCCAGCCAGTAAAACTGATTGCAAATCTTGGAAGTGAACCCGAGATTGCAATGAATGTAGCTGGTAAAACATTAAACTTTCTTGTAGATATGGGGGCGGCCAAATCAGCGATAAATTCGACAGTGGGCATGAGAACCACTGGTAAGACAATTCCAGCCATAGGAGTAACGGGAGTAGTCCAACACTACCATGTTAGCAAACCAGCCGAGATTACAATAGGGCCTTTACATACCAAGCATTCCTTTTTGCTGGCTGCATCGGCACCGACTAATCTCCTGGGAAGAGACTTATTGTGTAAAATGGGGTGCGTCATTTATTGTACTCCTGAAGGTGTATTCTTGGACATACCTGAGAATCACGCTCAGGAAGTGCGAGACATGTTAGACTCCCCATCAAAATTAATGTCACATACCATTATGACAAGTAGGACTCCATCCCAAGTAGAAGAAATGACATCCCAGATACCAGAGTCACTTTGGACTAAAGATGGACAGGACACTGGATTAATGGCAAACGTAGCTCCGGTAGTTGTACAAGTAAAAGATGGTAGGATAGCTCCAAAAATCCCACAGTACCCTCTGAAGCCAGAGGTGGAGTTAGGAGTGTATCCCGTAATAGAGCGCTTGCTACAACAGGGCATTCTGGTAAGAACGTCCAGCACTGCCAATAGTCCCATCTTCCCTGTGAAAAAGAGTGGGGGGAGGGGTTACCGGCTAGTGCAGGATCTAAGGGGGATTAACAAAATAGTTGAGAGTCAGTTCCCCGTAGTGCCAAATCCAGCTGTCATCCTTATGCAAATCCCTCCCACTGCGAAATTTTTCACTGTTATTGACCTCTGCTCCGCTTTCTTTTCGGTACCTCTGCACCCTGACAGCCAATACTTGTTTGCATTCACATACAGAGGAGTCCAATACACATGGACTCGATTACCACAAGGTTTCATAGACAGTCCAAGTATATTTTCCCAGGCTTTGCATGATTGTTTACAGTCTTTCCAACCAGAGAGTGGATCAGTATTAATACAGTACGTGGATGATCTACTACTGTGTTCTGATTCATTGGAAGCATCCCTGAAGGATACGAAACAGCTCCTGTTTTATCTTTCAGACACAGGACACAAGGTTTCCAAAGACAAGTTACAATTATGCCAAACTAAGGTAAAATATTTGGGACACTGTCTAACACAAGGACTGAGACACCTGACCGCTGATAGAATTCAAGCAATTAGAGACATGACTCTGCCACAAACCCAGCAACAGATCAGAACATTTTTAGGAATGTGTGGGTATTGCCGTAACTGGATCCCAGGATTTTCCATTCTAGCGTTACCTTTGCAGGAGATGGTCTCCTCAAACAAACCTGATCGGATTTCGCATACAGACGAGTCCGAGATGGCATTTGAGAGACTTAAACAGTGCCTAACGCAGGCACCAGCATTAGGTATGCCAGACTATGGGAAACCCTTTGAGCTGTACGGAACAGAAAGTGCTGGTTGCGCGGCAGGCGTCCTAACCCAAAAGCACGGTGATGCCAGCAGGCCGGTAGCATACTACAGCGCTCAGCTAGATACGGTAGCGCGATCCCTCCCCACATGCTTGCGAAGCGTTGCTGCGATAGCATTGCTAGTAACGAAAAGCGAAGATGTAGTGCTAGGTCACAACCTCACAATTCATACACCACATGCAGTGTCAGCCTTGCTAAATTCTGCCCAAACCAGGCACGTCTCATCAGCGCGGTTTACAAGATGGGAATTGGCACTAATGGCCCCCGTAAACATCACCATAAGGAGATGCAGTGCATTAAATCCTGCAACATATCTCCCAGGTGTGCCTGGACAGGCACAAAGGGTGGAGGATGAGAGTGGTGGGGAAGGAGAATTTAATACAAAGGAGGACACACATGATTGTATGGAATATTTGACCCAAAATTTTACCGCAAGGCCTGACATCAGTGACAACCCACTGGAAGATGTAGATCTAACTTTCTACACGGACGGTAGTTGTCACAGACAGTCAGACTCGGGAGACTTGTGTACTGGATACGCAGTCGTAGATGACCAAGGCACCATAGAAGCAGAACCGCTAGGCCCACCGCACTCAGCCCAGGTTGCTGAACTGGTCGCCCTAACCAGAGCATGTGAATTGGCTAAGGGCAAATCAGCCAATATCTACACCGACTCTAGATACGCATTCGGGGTAGTCCATGATTTCGGAGCCCTATGGCGCCTCAGAAATTTCATGACGGCAGCTGGTACACCGGTAGCGCATGCAGCTCACATCAAAAGGCTTCTAACAGCGATACAGGAACCCGACAGAGTGGCTGTTATCAAGTGTAAAGCACACACATATAGTCAAGACCCAGTATCACTTGGTAACAGCCGAGCAGACGAAGCTGCTAAGTTAGCAGCCGGTACCCCCAGACAGACAGACACCACACAACTGATGGTATTTAATACCATCAACACACAGAAGTTGTGTGAAATGCAAAATTTGTGTTCCACACAGGAAAAGGCAGTCTGGAAGGCAAAGGGATATGGCCAGGAGTCCTCAGGACTCTGGACGGATGGACATGGTAAACCAGTGGCCCCCAGAGCATATCTTCCATGTTTAGCTGAGGCAGCTCACGGGCTGACTCATCTGGGCAAGGAAGGAATGTGCAAGTTGGTAAGAGCATATTGGTGCGCCCCAGGATTTTCATCTCATGCAAGTAAGAGAGCAATGTCATGCCTTACATGCTTGAGAAAGAATATCGGAAAGGCAATACCAACAGAACCATCTCATATCCCACCTGCAGGCGGTCCTTTCCAGGTAATACAGATTGACTTCATTCAATTACCCCCTTGTCGAAATTTGAAATATGTACTTGTTTGTATAGATGTTTTTTCAAATTGGGTCGAAGCATTTCCTGCGGCCACAAATACCGCTATGTTTACTGCTAAGAAAATTGTGCAGGAATTTGTATGTAGATATGGTATCCCTAGAATTATCGAAAGTGATAGGGGTACCCATTTTACAGGTGATGTCTTTCAAGGAATGTGTAAGTTGATGGGAATTGATAGCAAGCTGCACACTCCATACCGTCCACAGGCGAGTGCGAAGGTGGAAAGAGTGAACAGCACTATTAAAAATAAACTGAGCAAAGTTATGGCAGAGACAGTATTGACATGGCCAGAAGCTTTACCCTTTGTACTGTACAGCATCAGAACCACTCCCAGGTCCCCTCTTAATCTGTCTCCCTTTGAAATCTTGTTTGGTCGACAACCGCATGTTATGATTAACCCTCAGGATGATTTGAAGTGTAACAATGAAGTGACTGTAAAATACTTGATTAACATGAGTAAACAGCTAAGGAATCAAAATGATAATTTGAAGTTGGTGATTCCTGATTTACCAGATAGTAATTGTCATGACATTGAACCTGGGGATTATGTAATGATACAGAATTTCCTACGCTCAGGTTGCCTTATTGACAGATGGGAAGGACCATACCAAGTCTTATTGACTAGCACTACAGCATTGAAAGTTGCCGAGAGAGAGACTTGGGTTCATTCGTCCCATTGTAAGAAGGTTGCTGATCCAGAGAGGTCCCGTGATAAGGAACAGACGGTAGAGGAAGTTGTATCACTGGAGTGTCTGTTCCGGGAGGACTGAGGCGGCACCTGAGCATTGAAAATCACAAGATCAAAAGCAGTTGTCGATTCCCTGTTCCCTTTTATTGTTTTTCTCCACTTCCCATCCCCTCTCCCTCAATTATTTTTTCCCCCTTCTCATTCTTCTCCGTTTCCTCCTATAAGATGGACTTGCCCCAAGAGACTGTGATCCGGATTTTCCTGTTGACCATGATGTTGACCAGAGCAGTCTGTTCCGGCGAGAGTACCATGGAGGTCGAGAAAGGTTCTGGAATGGGTTCTGATGACAGAGATGAAGGCGTAGTTTTTCAAGAGCAACATAATCAACAAGCAAAGGCGAGTATCAGAAAACGATCCGATAACATTGACAATAGAAGGAATTGTGAAGGATTGTTAGCTGAAGAAAACTGTATCTGTAGGCTCTGTGACAATGTGGTTGAGGATGGGTGCATTAAGAAATGCCAATCCAGTTTTAATATCCACATGGACCGGCACCCCTTGAGTGATATCACACCTTAGTGGGTAGTGTGTTAAATCAGACAGATTGTTGGGTATGCTCTCAAGTACCTCAAGGTCATAGCAAATCAGGACTAGTACCATTTCCTTTAACGATAGGGGAGGTACTTGAGCTAAAGGGTGGGAGACCGGTGGACAGGAGGTTTAATATCTCCAGTCCTCCTAGTTTGAAGCTCCACCAATATCATGTGGATAGGTCCCTAATATGTTTTAACATCTCCAATCCCCGAAAGCCGGGAAATTGGGAAGTGTCATGGAGTAACCAAACCATGACCTTTTCATATAGAGCAGATAGAATGCCGACAGATACAGAGCTTATACGCCACATAGCCAGTAGAGAAAAATCTTTCCGATATAGGTATACCCTAGGAAGTAGGATTACGAGAATTGGAGAGGTATCACCAGGATACTGCGCACATATCGTACAAACTGATACGTGTACTAAACAGATGGGAGCATTAGGGTTAGGAGATTTCACATGGAAGATGTGTAATATGGTTATGTCCTACTCCGTCCCATATGTTCTCCCCGATGATGCATATTTCATATGCGGGAGGAAGGCGTATAAGTGGCTTGCCCCAAATTCTGAAGGATTGTGTTATATTGGAAAAGTACTGCCTGAAGTAATGACTGTATCACATGCCAAAATGAAAGATATTCACCGTGTTGCCCAAGCTCCTTATACTCACACCCACTACGAGCACGTAGTTAAACGGCACCTGATAGAAAGAACAGAGCACCCGGCCTCTGACATGATCCATGAATCCACCGGGATTCAGTTTCTAATCGCGTTAGACATCACTTGCACCGCCAGAGGAGTGTTGAATTATAAATACATATCTGCGCTTGCAAATTTGTTAGACAATATCACAGAAATGTATGATGACACGTTTAGGTATACTGGAAGAGAACTTCAAGCTTATAAAACAGAACTGGTCCAGCATAGAATGGTTCTTAATTATCTCACAGCAGTGACAGGCGGATATTGTGTCACACTGGCAACGCAGTACGGCGTGAAATGCTGCACATATATAACGAATAGTACCGAGGACCCGGTCGAGGTCATAGACCAAAAGATGGACGATATTCTCCAACTGAAGTGGGAATTTCGCAGGAGACACAATCTCACTCTTGCTACTGTAGGTAATGAGCTGACTGGTTGGGTGTCATGGTTGAACCCGCGAAATTGGTTCTCTGGTTTAGGAGAATGGGCTCAAGGAGTCATAATGGATGTTGGGAAGTTTCTTCTATGTATCTTAGGTGTCGTCATATCCATTGGCTTGATATTTAGATGCGGTCAGGCTTTAATGAAGTGCAAACGAAGTACCAGGGTGATGAGTTTAAGGAGTGAAGAAATTGTAATTCCAATGGATTTGATTTATGACCCAACTGTAGAAACAATGATGTGATGAAAATGCGATTTCTACGGTCCGTTTCTTTCACCTGTTTTTCTGGTTTTTCCAAGGTAAAAAGACCCACTTTTGACGAGGAATTTGATGATCCTGTATACAGACAACTGATGGATTAAAGAAGAAGTTTTGACAACCTTATACACAGATTTTGATGAACAATGCCATAGACCCCCAGTTTCCCTAGAAATTTTAAAATTACGCTAGCCCAACACTTTTGTAAGCCTATGGACATTGACAAAGCTTTTTGCCCACACGCCTTTTGGCAAAAGCACAAAGAAGACTGCATTCAACAGACACCGAACAAGACTTCAACTGACAAATGTTCATTAACCTGACATAGAATACCACTGCATTTACCGTAATTATGTCTTTTCTTCATCTCTACAACCTTCAGGTAATTACACACATAGTCGATAGGGAATACAGGCACAGATATCAGCAATCACATATTCCCCCATTCATGTATCATCAACTAAAATGTGCTCCCCATTTTGTTGCAACCAAAATCCGAAAAGAGCTCGGTAAAGTTTGACAGCCCATCCACAGACCCGTACCACGGGATAAGAAGGAATTCAAATGTATACTTCGCAATACCTCGAAGCTTGATTTAAAACACGTACGGCACGATGATACATGACCCCCAAACATGGATTCATACACACATGCTTCTGCTATCTCACTAGGTCATACCCTCTTCACACCTTCTCCTCTCTCCTCCCTTACCCAACCATGGAAATGTATTAACCCCTGACATATATTTTTCTCGTTTTGAAATGTTTTAGGAAGTGGCAGTTATTGTTGACTGCCAAAGAGTGGACTGTCAAAGTCAGAAAAATATCACTATGCACACTGCCATATTTGCACCTCATATGTGTCCCTGCTGCGCATGCGTGCGCTCTCCCATGCGTGCGCATACTCGCTGTTGCGGGCACCCGCAGGCGCACGGTATGCGCATTTACGGTAGAGATTGTGTGCGTCTAGCGGGCGACTCTTTCGTTACATATTTCCACCATATAATGTATTTTGTAGATTATGGTCCCTTTGATAGAATCTGAAAGTTTGGTTAATGTAGAATGTTCATGGACAAGAGAAATCCCTCTTTGTTTGATACGAAGGGTCAGACAGGAGTAATACAGTGGTGTTTAGTATCCATCGGAAGAGTATGTAATTAGCAATATTCCGGTGTTGGTTTGAAGCGTATAAATCGCTCGTGCGAATAGTTATGGACATAAGAAGTTTATGTCCATTTACTATTATTTGCACTTACTTATCCATGCGGCGGGAAACCTAGTTTCCCACCCACCTGAGCAGTTGGAAATCGTCACAGCCCACCTGTATGAATCAACCTATGACCTTTTGTTATAATGCGAGGAGGAATTCCTGTGTCCAATGAACAATGAGATTGTAGGGACCATTGAATTGTATTGTGTGTGGGGCATAAATAGACAAGCCGATCACATCCAGCTCTCACTCTTCAACGGTTCTCATTGCTGATAATCGGGAGCTGGATGTCCAGAGGCGCATGCGATCGTTCCCCTTTGTGCGTAAGTTTTTCTCCGCAATCATATTGTATTTCTTGTTGTTGTGGGCCATTTCTCTCTCTCTCTCTTCTCCCCTTTCTCTCTTAATTTTCCTACAAACGTAATTGTATTATATTGTATTTCCTGTGCAGTTATCTGGTTAGTTAGTCTATGTTATATTGTAGTGTGTGACTTGTATTGTATTATTCTTTTTGCAAGTAATAACATTCATATAAGGTGTTAGACCCTAAGCACGGTATCGGTGTATTTCTTATAGTGTTAAGTATTTTCAGAGCGTCGGTGACGCTCGATCAGCTTTTAAGATAATCAGGCTACACAAGGTTGCATCTACACTCTATCACTACACTAAGGTTTTGCTGCATAATACATTGTTTATGGTTTAGATATAAAGGTTTAACATTGTGAGCGTCAGCGCCGCTGGTGATCTCCTCGTGGTCCCGAGCGTCCGCTACGCTATAGCGAATCATTACGTTAGTCGGCAGCCAATAGCGTGCCTGCCTGTGGTCTCTTGGTCGTGAGCGAACGTGACGCTTGAGCGTCTCGACTACGGCTAAGCGATTGTTACGCAACGTGCGTACCCTTACGGTACTCCATACGTGAATAGCGTACAGTGTTCTTAGACCTCATAAAGGGTGTTATATAAGATAAATATTTAGCTTTATCACTGGCAAAAGTGATCAACAAGTGGCACGCCACTTCACACAGATGAGACATAGCTTATCATCTGTGGGGTACAAAATTGTGGATCGCATCCCTGTCACATTACATGGTGGCAACCGTGCCAATAAATTATTACAGTTAGAGGCAAACTGGATCCACAGACTAGATACTATTTACCCGTGAGGTTTAAATGAATATTTGAGTTTGAATTGTTTTCTTTAAATTGAGTAGAAAACTCTGTCTGGATTAGAGATGAGCGGGTTCGGTGCGCCGAGAACCGAACCCCCCCAAACTCCACGTGTCAAACACGGGTCCGAGCCCGGCTCAGTTATTCCCGCCTGACGCAGAAAAACAGAATATATATAATATATAAACAGTTTCTTACATAGAGCAAACGCCGCTGCTTTTTAAAAATTAAACAAATAAAAAAATATATATATATATTTCTCATCTTAGGAGGCCCCAGAGATATAACTGCACGGTGTGTAAAAGTGCAGAACATAGTGTAGGGTACAGTTAAACAAAACCTATGAGCAGAACATAGTATAGGGTACAGTTAAACAAAACACAATAATATCTAATCAATACACATACAGTATACTGTCTTGCCGTTTCCACTTTACTAAAAGTTTAATCTTTATCACAATTAGAATTTATCATTAAATAGGAGGAAGATAAACAAAATATTCAATATTTCACTCAATACCTCAACAAGATTCTAAAGCCATTTTAAATAACATCCATTATATTGAATAATATTGAATTAACATTTACTTATATAGCAGCAACTGTACAAATAGCAACAATATAGCAATAAATAGAGTTGTGCGGCTGGCACTTTTCGTGTTTTGTGTTTTGGTTCTAATTCCACTTTTGTGTTTTGGTTTTGGCTTGGTTTTGCCATAACCACCCTTTCGTGTTTTGGTTTTGGTTTTGGCTCTGGATGATTTTTGAAAAAAACATAAAAACAGCTAAAATCACAGAATTTGGGGGTAATTTTGCTCCTACGGTATTATTAACCTCAATAACATTCATTTCCACAAATTTCTAGTCTATTCTGAACATCTCATACCTCACAATATTGTTTTTAGGCCTAAAAGTTGCACCGAGGTGGCTGTATGACTAAGCTAAGCGACACAAGTGTGTGGCACAAACCTGAAATCGGTACAAGGCCTCTTTTTGCTGTTACAGACCATAAAAAAACGGTACTGTACCGGCCAAAAATGTACAGTTGGAGGGTATGTAATAATAATGAAAAAACCTAGAGAGAACAATAAGCATACTGCAGGGTTGGTGCAGACATTTTGGGTAATAACTTCTATGGGTTGAGGCAGAACAGATGGTGTAATAGTTAGCATTACTGCCTCACAGCACTGAGGTCATGGGTTTGATTCCCCCATGACCCTAACTGTGTTTAATTGTATATTCTCCCCGTACATGCGTGGGTTTCCTCCCACAATCCAGAAATATACTGGTAGGTTAATTGGCTTCTGACAAAATTAACCCTAGCGTGAATGTGTGTGTACATGTAGTAGGGAATATAGATTGTAAGCTCCACTGAGTCAGGGACTGATCTGAATGGCCAAATCTTCTCTGTAAAGAGCTGCAAAATTTGTGTGCTATATAAATAACTGGTAATAAATAAATAATTATGGGTTGTTTATTCCACCCACAATAGGTACCAGGTGAGGAAGCGGTCTTGGGGATCACTACGTAGGTTTACCCTGGGTGGAATAGGTCATGCTTAGAAGAGTTCACACAAAATGGGTGGTTGCAGCATCCTAACGCTAGGAGTAGAGTCCAAACAGATCCATTTATTTTTTAATCCACAAGTGTACCAGGTGAGGCAGCCACCTGGGATGCACTGAGGTTACACCCCCACACATTTGTCACTCTGGGGCACCCACTTGCCTTAATCCAGCCCTGAATCCGAGATGCTGCTGCAAAGGCATGTGTGTCCGTCTCTCAATCAGGATCACTGGTACCAGCCTACAGAAGCTGCCTATATTACATCTCTACCTCTACTAACAACACGATAAACCCTACGCAGAGCCTGCGCAAACCGCTCAGCAAAAGGATGCAGGGCAGGGAGGCGCCAGGGGCTGTACTGAGCTGATGTCCCCTGCTGCTGCGGCTGCTGCTGCGCCTATCACACTTTATGACAGGCAGCGGCGCCGGCAGCATGAAGCCTCCTCCTGTGTCAGTGCAGTGTGCGGACCTAAAAGGGGGCAGAACTACATGGAACTTGGGGGCTGAGCTACACGAGACCAGGCTGAACAGTAGGATGATCTGCTCCAGCTCCGGCCTGCCAGACTTCCTTAGGTAAGAGGATGGAAAGAGTTAGTGAGGGAAAGTATGTGTGACTGTGTATGTGTGTAATGTATGTACAGTATGTATGTGTGTGTGTGTGTGTGTGTTACTTATGCGGCATAATATGTGCAAGCATCACTGGTACATGGGGGGGTTATGTGTGTAAGCGTCACTGGTACAGGGGCATTACGTGTGTATGCGTCACTGGTACAGGGGTGCGTTACGTGTGTAAGCGTCACTGCTACAGGGGCGTTGTGTGTGTAAGCGTCACTGCTTCTGGGGGCGTTACGTGTGTAAGTGTCACTGGTACAAGGGGGCATTACGTGTGTACGCGTCACTGGTACAGGGGGGCGTTACATGTGTACACGTCACTGGTACAGGGGTTGTTACATGTGTAAGCGTAACTGCTACAGGGGGCATTACATGTGTAAGCGGCACTACTACAGGGAGCATTATCTGTATACGTGTCACTGCTACAGGGGGCATTATGTTGCGCTGTACCTTTGTAAAGTATGGGAGGGCGCAAACTTATAATTTGCAGGAGGGCGCCGAACACACGCACTGGCCCTGGCCCTACGCCTCAATCTCAGCGGCTTCTGAGTCATATCCGTCCTTCTTCCACATATCCATATACTCACTGTGCCTGAAATAGATTTGGAAGGAAATCAGGCTAATATGCTTCTGCATTGAGCGCTTAGAAAAAAAATATAAGATTTTACTCACCGGTAAATCTATTTCTCGTAGTCCGTAGTGGATGCTGGGACTCCGTAAGGACCATGGGGATTAGCGGCTCCGCAGGAGACTGGGCACAACTAAAGAAAGCTTTAGGACTACCTGGTGTGCACTGGCTCCTCCCACTAAGACCCTCCTCCAGACCTCAGTTAGGATACTGTGCCCGGAAGAGCTGACACAATAAGGAAGGATTTTGAATCCCGGGTAAGACTCATACCAGCCACACCAATCACACCGTATAACTCGTGATACTATACCCAGTTAACAGTATGAAATATAACTGAGCCTCTCAACAGATGGCTCAACAATAACCCTTTAGTTAGGCAATAACTATAAACAAGTATTGCAGACAATCCGCACTTGGGATGGGCGCCCAGCATCCACTACGGACTACGAGAAATAGATTTACCGGTGAGTAAAATCTTATTTTCTCTGACGTCCTAAGTGGATGCTGGGACTCCGTAAGGACCATGGGGATTATACCAAAGCTCCCAAACGGGCGGGAGAGTGCGGATGACTCTGCAGCACCGAATGAGCAAACTCTAGGTCCTCCTCAGCCAGGGTATCAAACTTGTAGACTCTTACAAAAACGTTTTAACCCGACCAAGTAACAGCTCGGCAAAGTTGTAAAGCCGAGACCCCTCGGGCAGCCGCCCAAGAAGAGCCCACTTTCCTCGTGGAATGGGCTTTTACAGATTTAGGGTGCGGCAGTCCAGGCGCAGAATGTGCAAGTTGAATCGTGCTACAGATCCAGCGAGCAATCGTCTGCTTAGAAGCAGGAGCACCCAGCTTGTTGGGTGCATACAGGAGAAATAGCGAGTCAGTTTTCCTGACTCCAGCTGTCCTGGAAACATATACTTTTCAGGGCCCTGACTACATCCAGTAACTTGGAATCCTCCAAGTCCCAAGTAGCCGCAGGCACCACAATAGGTTGGTTCACATGAAAAACTGATACCACCTTAGGAAGGAATTGGGAACGAGTCCTCAATTCCGCCTTATCCATATAAAATACAGATAAAGGCTTTTGTATGACAAAGCCGCCAATTCTGATACACGCCTGGCCGACGCCAAGGCCCACAGAATGACCACTTTCCACGTGAGGTATTATCAGAGCCGGCCCTAACCAATATGATGCCCTAGGCAAGATTTTGTCTGGTGCCCCCTAGCACCACCGCTAGTTCCGTGTCTGACCCTGCGCCCTTTTTCCTGCACCATCAACCCCCACCCATAGCAGTCCTTTTTTTGTTTTTCTACCCCCTGTAATTTAAATAAGAACAGTGTGCACATTCGGCGCACAGCCCAAAAAGGTATGAGTTTTTGCTGGCAAGGGGCACGGCCACACAATAGTACCCCCAATTCAAATTATTCCTCATAGTAGTGCAACTTTATTCACAATTTATCATATGATAGTGTCCCTTATTCACATTACATCACACAGTAGTACCAATTTACCTTATATACGTTAATTCTCACAGTAGTGCCCCTTATTCACATAACATCATACTGAATTGCTCCTTATTCACATTACACCACACCATATTGCTCTTTGTTCTCATTACACCATACTATATTGCTCTTTATTCTCATTACACCACACCATATTGCTCCTTATTCACATTACACAACACCATATTGCTCTGTATTCACATTAGACCACACAGTAGTGCCCTTTCTATACGTTACGCCACACAGTAGAGCACCTTATACTCATAATGCCACACATTAGTAATGCATTTATACACATAATACCACACAGTAATGCCCCTTACACATATGACACACATTATTAATGTCCTTATAAACATAATGCGCCTTACACATTATGCCAACCCTTATTAATGCCCTTATACACATAATTTCCCTTACACATATGCCGCACATTGTTAATGCCTTTATACACATAATGACACACATAATGTCCCTTACACATATGCCACACATTATTAGTGCCCTTATACACATAATGACACACATAGTGCCCCTTACACATATGTTACACATTATTAATGCCCTTATACAAATAATAACACATATAGTTCCTGGCGTGAGTCAACTGGCAGCTCTGCTAATGTCGGGTGCCTATTTTTTATGAAAATGCATCTTATTTGCATTGCTATGTGGCTAGGATGCACAAGCAGCTTCTGCTGATTAAAATGATATGCGCCATGCCTATATACTGTGTGCGACTGTGGCTGCATATGAAATGCTACACACAGAATATAGCCATGCCGCATATCATTTGAATCAGCAGAAGCTGCTTGTGCCCCTAGGCATACCACATGCCCTAGGCAATTGCCTAGTTTGCCTATGCCTAAGGCCGGCTCTGGGTATTATAGCTCCACGGATTTAAGTGGCTCAACCCAATGCGACTTCAGGAAATCCAACACCACGTTGAGATCCCACGGTGCCCCTGGAGGCACAAACGGGGGCTGACTATGCAGCATTTCCTTAACAAGAGTCTGAACTTCAGGCAGTGAAGCCAGTTCAATTTTGGAAGAAAATCGATAGAGCCGAAATCTGGACCTTAATGGAACCCAATTTTAGGCCCATAGTCACCTCTGACTGTAGGAAGTGCAGAAATCGACCTAGCTGAAATTTCTTCTTTGGGGCCTTCCTGGCCTCACAGTACGCAACATATTTCTGCCATATGCGGTGATAATGGTTTGCGTTCACTTCTTTCCTAGCTTAAAATAGCGTAGGGATAACTTCCTCCGGAATTCCGGCGTTCAACCGCCATGCCGTCAACGCAGCCGCGGTACGTCTTGGAACAGACAGGCCCCCTGCTGCAGCAGGTCCTGTCTGAGCGGCAGAGGCCATGGGTCCTCTGAGATCATTTCTTGGAGTTCTGGTTACCAAGCTCTTCTTGGCCAACCCGGAACAATGAGTATAGTTCTTACTCCTCTCCTTCTTATTATTCTCATTACCCTGGGTAAGAGAGGCAGAGAAGGGAACACATACACCGACTGGTACACCCACGGTGTTACCAGAGCGTCCACAGCTATCGCCTGAGGGTCCTTGACCTGGCGCAATATCTTTGTAACTTTTAGTTGAGGCGGGACGCCATCATGTCCACCTGTGGCCTTTCCCAACGGTGTACAATCATTTGGAAGACTTCTGGATGAAGTCCCCACTCTCCCGGGTGGAGGTCGTGTCTTCTGAGAAAGTCTGCTTCTCAGTTGTCCACTCCAGAATGAACACTGCTGACCGTGCTAACACATGATTTTCCGCCCATCTGAGAATCCTTGTGGCTTCTGCCATCGCCATCCTGCTTCTTGTGCCGCCCTGTCGGTTTACATGAGCGACCGCCGTGATGTTGTCTGACTGGATCAGCACCGGCCGGTGTTGAAGCAGGGGTCTAGCCTGACTTAGGGCATTGTAAATGGCCCTCAGTTCCAGAATATTTATGTGTAGGGAAGTCTCCTGACTTTTCCATAGCCTTGGAAGTTCCTTCCCTGTGTGACTGCCCCCCAGCCTCGAAGGCTGGCATCCGTGGTCACCAGGACCCAGTCCTGTATGCCGAATCTGTGGCCCCCTAGAAGATGAGCACTCTGCAGCCACCACAACAGCGACACCCTGACCCTTGGAGACAGGGTTATCCGCCGATGCATCTGAAGATGCAACCCGGACCACTTGTCCAACAGATCCCACTGGAAAATCCTTGCATGGGACCTGGCGAATGGAATTTCTTCGTAAGAAGCTACCATCTTTCCCAGGGCTCGCGTGCATTGATGCACCGACACCTGTATACGTATTAGGAGGTCTCTGTCTAGAGACAATAACTCCTTGGACTTCTCCTCCGGGAGAAACCCTTTTTATCCTGTTCTGTGTCCAGAACCATACCCAGGAACAGTAGACGCGTCGTAGGAACCAGCTGCGACTTTGGAATATTCAGAATCCAGCCGTGTTGTTGTAGCACTTCCCGAGATAGTGCTACTCCGACGAACAACTGCTCCCCGGACCTCGCCTTTATAAGGAGATCGTCCAAGTACGGGATAATTATTTCGGCCATTACCTTGGTAAATACCTCGGTGCCGGTGACAGACCAACGGCAACGTCTGGAATTGGTAATGACAATCCTGTACCACAATATTGAGGTACTCCTGGTGAAGAGGGTAAATAGGGACATGCAGGTAATCATCCTTGATGTCCAGTGATACCATGAAATTCTCCAGGCTTGCAATAATCGCCCTGAGCGATTCCATTTTGAACTTGAACCTTCGTATATAAGTGTTCAAGGCTTTCAATTTTAGAATGGGTCTCACCGAACCGTCTGGTTTCGGTACCACAACATTTTGGAATAGTAACCCCGGCCTTGTTGAAGGAGGGGTACCTTGATTTCACCTGCTGGAAGTACAGCTTGTGAATTGCCGCCAGTACTACCTTTCTCCGAGGGCAGCAGGCAAGGCTGATGTGAGGTAACGGCGAGGGGGAGTCGCCTCGAACTCCAGCCTGTATCCCTGTGATACCATTTGCAGAACCTAGAGATCCACCTGTGGGCAAGCCCACTGGTCCCTGAAGTTCCCGAGACGCGCCCCTACCGCACCTGTCTCCACCTGTGGAGCCCCAGCGTCATGCGGTGGACTCAGAGGAAGCGGGGGAAGATTTTTGATCCTGGGAACTGGCTGCTGGTGCAGCTTTTTTCCTTCTTCCCTTGTCTCTGTGCAGAAAGGAAGCGCCTTTGACCCGCTTGCTTTTCTGAAGCCGAAAGGACTGTACCTGAAAATACGGTGCTTTCTTAGGCTGTGAGGAAACCTGAGGTAAAAATTTTTCTTCCAAGCTGTTGCTGTGGATACGAGGTCCCAGAGACCATCCCCAAACAATTCCTCACCCTTATAAGGCAGAATCTCCATGCGCCTTTTACAGGCAGCATCACCTGTCCACTGCCGGGTTTCTAATACCCTCCTGGCAGAATGGACATTGCATTAATTCTGGATGCCAGCCGGCAAATATCCCTCTGTGCATCCTTTATATATAAGACAACGTCTTAAATATGCTCAATGTTAGCAAAATATTATCCCTGTCTTAGAGTATTAATATTATCTGACAGGGTATCAGACCACGCTGCAGCAGCACTATTTATGCTGAGGCAAGTGCAGGTTTCAGTATATAACCTGAGTGTGTAAATACAGACTTCAGGATCGCCTCCTGCTTTTTATCAGCAGGTTCCTTCAAGGTGGCCGTATCCTAAGACGGCAGTGCCACCTTTTGACAAACGTGTGAGCGCCTTATCCACCCTAAGGGATATCTCCCAACGTGACCTATCCTCTGGCGGGAAAGGGTACGCCATCAGTAACTTTTTAGAAATTACCAGTTTCTTATCGGAGGAAACCACGCTTCTTTACACACTTCATTCATTCATCTGATGGGGGAACAAAACACTGGCTGCTTTTTCTCCCCAAAAATAAAACCCCTTTTATGTGGTACTTGGGTTCATGTCAGAAAATGCGTAACACATTTTTCATTGCCGAGATCATGTAACGGATGTTCCTAGTGGATTGTGTATATGTCTCAACCTCGTCGACACTGGAGTCAGACTCCGTGTCGACATCTGTGTCTGCCATCTGAGGTAACGGGCGTTTTTTGAGCCCCTGATGGCCTTTGAGACGCCTGGGCAGGCGCGGGCTGAGAAGCCGGCTGTCCCACAGCTGTTACGTCATCCAGCCTTTTATGTAAGGAGTTGACACTGTCGGTTAATACCTTACCTTCCACCTATCCATCCACTCTGGTGTCGGCCCCACAGGGGGCGACATCCCATTTATCGGCCTCTGCTCCGCCTCCACGTAACCCTCCTCATCCAACATGTCGACACAGCCGTACCGACACACCGCACACACACAGGGAATGCTCTGACTGAGGACAGGACCCCACAAAGTCCTTTGGGGAGACAGAGAGAGAGTATGCCAGCACACACCAGAGCGCTATATAATGCAGGGATTAACACTATAACTGAGTGATTTTTCCCCAAATAGCTGCTTGTATACATATATTGCGCCTAAATTTAGTGCCCCCCCTCTCTTTTTAACCCTTTGAGCCTGAAAACTACAGGGGAGAGCCTGGGGAGCTGTCTTCCAGCTGCACTGTGAAGAGAAAATGGCGCCAGTGTGCTGAGGGAGAAGCCCCGCCCCTTTTTCGGCGAACTTTCTCCCGCTTTTTCTGGAATACTGGCAGGGGTAATTTTACATCTATATAGCCTCTAGGACTATATATGATGTAGATTTGCCAGCCAAGGTGTCATATATTGCCCTCAGGGCGCCCCCCCCAGCGCCCTGCAGCCATCAGTGACCGGAGTGTGAGGTGTACATGAGGAGCAATGGCGCATAGCTGCAGTGCTGTGCGCTACCTTGGTAAAGACCGAAGTCTTCTGCCGCCGATTTTCCGGACTCTTCATGCTTCTGGGTCTGTAAGGGGGACGGCGGCGCGGCTCCGGGAACGAACACCAAGGTCGGGTCCTGCGGTCGATCCCTCTGGAGCTAATGGTGTCCAGTAGCCTAAGAAGCCCAAACTACCACCTGTTAGGTAGGTTCGCTTCTTCTCCCCTTAGTCCCTCGCTGCAGTGAGTCTGTTGCCAGCAGATCTCACTGTAAAATAAAAAACCTAAATATACTTTCTTTCTAGGAGCTCAGGAGAGCCCCTAGTGTGCATCCAGCTCAGCCGGGCACAAGAATCTAACTGAGGTCTGGAGGAGGGTCTTAGTGGGAGGAGCCAGTGCACACCAGGTAGTCCTAAAGCTTTCTTTAGTTGTGCCCAGTCTCTTGCGGAGCCGCTAATCCCCATGGTCCTTACGGAGTCCCAGCATCCACTTAGGACGTCAGAGAAATCCCATTTAGTTGCCCATAAGCACCTTGCATTACCCATGCCCACTGTTGGTAGTTTGCAAGTAGTCATCCTCATCTGTGCGCCCTTACACCAGCCTAAATTAGGTAAGAAAAACTTCCTGAAACATGAGTAACCTACAGTTCCGCTGACACAACTCACTGAACTCTTCCTATGTGAGAATACCCCATTACACCTCTTCAATGTAGATTCTGCGGAAATGCTGCATACAACTTCTCATCACCACCATTGCATTTACTTGGTACTTGCGAGAACTAGTGATGAGCGGGTTCGGTTCCTCGGAATCCGAACCCGCCCGAACTTCAGGTTTTTTTACACGGGGCCGAGCGACTCGGATCTTCCCGCCTTGCTCGGTTAACCCGAGCGCGCCTGAACGTCATCATCCCGCTGTCGGATTCTCGCGAGGCTCGTATTCTATCGCGAGACTCGGATTCTATATAAGGAGCCGCGCGTCGCCGCCATTTTCACACGTGCATTGAGATTGATAGGGAGAGGACGTGGCTGGCGTCCTCTCCGTTTAGACTAGAGTACTAGAGAGAGACACTAATTTTGGGGAGCATATTATTAGGAGGAGTACTACTTGCTGCTGATAGTGTGACCAGTGACCACCACCAGTTTAATTAATCCGTTCTCTGCCTGAAAAAAAACGATACACAGTGTGACACAGTCACATACCATATCTGTGCTCAGCCCAGTGTGCTGCATCATATGTAATACTGTATATCATTATCTGACTGTGCTGAGTGCTCACTGCTCACACAGCTTAATTGTGGGGGAGACTGGGGAGCAGTTATAGCAGGAGTACATATTTTAAGTACAGTGCACACTTTTGCTGCCAGAGTGCCACTGCCAGTGTGACTGACCAGTGACCACTGACCACCAGTATATTGTGATTGTCTGCTGACCACCAGTATATTGTGATTGTCTGCCTGAAAAAGTTAAACACTCGTCATGTGATGTTTTTATAAACGCATTCTGCAGACAGTGTCCAGCAGGTCCGTCATTACATAATATATACCTGTCCGGCTGCAGTACTAGTGTGATATATATATATATATTTTTATTTTATCTCATTATCATCCAGTCTATATTAGCAGCAGACACAGTACGGTAGTCCACGGCTGTAGCTACCTCTGTGTCGGCAGTCGCTCGTCCATCCATAATTGTATACCACCTACCCATGGTTTTTTTTTTTTTTCTATCTTCTTGATACTAGTAGCTTACTTTAGGAGTCTGCAGTGCTGAGTCTGACAGACAGTGTCCAGCAGGTCCGTCATTACATAATATATACCTGTCCGGCTGCAGTACTAGTGTGATATATATATATATATATATTTTAATTTTATCTCATTATCATCCAGTCTATATTAGCAGCAGACACAGTACGGTAGTCCACGGCTGTAGCTACCTCTGTGTCGGCAGTCGCTTGTCCATCCATAATTGTATACCACCTACCCGTGTTTTTTTTTTTCTATCTTCTTGATACTAGTAGCTTACTTTAGGAGTCTGCAGTGATGACAGACAGTGTCCAGCAGGTCCGTCATTACATAATATATACCTGTCCGGCTGCAGTACTAGTGTGATATATATATATATTTTAATTTTATCTCATTATCATCCAGTCTATATTAGCAGCAGACACAGTACGGTAGTCCACGGCTGTAGCTACCTCTGTGTCGGCAGTCGCTCGTCATCCATAAGTACACTAGTATCCATCCATCTCCATTGTTTACCTGAGGTGCCTTTTAGTTGTGCCTATTAAAATATGGAGAACAAAAATGTTGAGGTTCCAAAAATAGGGAAAGATCAAGATCGACTTCCACCTCGTGCTGAAGCTGCTGCCACTAGTCATGGCCGAGACGATGAAATGCCATCAACGTCGTCTGCCAAGGCCGATGCCCAATGTCATAGTACAGAGCATGTAAAATCCAAAACATCAAATATCAGTAAAAAAAGGACTCAAAAATCTAAAATAAAATTGTCGGAGGAGAAGCGTAAACTTGCCAATATGCCATTTACCACACGGAGTGGCAAGGAACGGCTGAGGCCCTGGCCTATGTTCATGGCTAGTGGTTCAGCTTCACATGAGGATGGAAGCACTCAGCCTCTCGCTAGAAAAATGAAAAGACTCAAGCTGGCAAAAGCACAGCAAAGAACTGTGCGTTCTTCGAAATCCCAAATCCACAAGGAGAGTCCAATTGTGTCGGTTGCGATGCCTGACCTTCCCAACACTGGACGTGAAGAGCATGCGCCTTCCACCATTTGCACGCCCCCTGCAAGTGCTGGAAGGAGCACCCGCAGTCCAGTTCCTGATAGTCAGATTGAAGATGTCAGTGTTGAAGTACACCAGGATGAGGAGGATATGGGTGTTGCTGGCGCTGGGGAGGAAATTGACAAGGAGGATTCTGATGGTGAGGTGGTTTGTTTAAGTCAGGCACCCGGGGAGACACCTGTTGTCCGTGGGAGGAATATGGCCATTGACATGCCTGGTGAAAATACCAAAAAAATCAGCTCTTCGGTGTGGAAGTATTTCAACAGAAATGCGGACAACATTTGTCAAGCCGTGTGTTGCCTTTGTCAAGCTGTAGTAAGTAGGGGTAAGGACGTTAACCACCTCGGAACATCCTCCCTTATACGTCACCTGCAGCGCATTCATAATAAGTCAGTGACAAGTTCAAAAACTTTGGGCGACAGCGGAAGCAGTCCACTGACCAGTAAATCCCTTCCTCTTGTAACCAAGCTCACGCAAACCACCCCACCAACTCCCTCAGTGTCAATTTCCTCCTTCCCCAGGAATGCCAATAGTCCTGCAGGCCATGTCACTGGCAATTCTGACGAGTCCTCTCCTGCCTGGGATTCCTCCAATGCATCCTTGCGTGTAACGCCTACTGCTGCTGGCGCTGCTGTTGATGCTGCTGGGAGTCGATGGTCATCCCAGAGGGGAAGTCGTAAGACCACTTTTACTACTTCCACCAAGCAATTGACTGTCCAACAGTCCTTTGCGAGGAAGATGAAATATCACAGCAGTCATCCTGCTGCAAAGCGGATAACTGAGGCCTTGGCATCCTGGGTGGTGATAAACGTGGTTCCGGTATCCATCATTACTGCAGAGCCAACTAGAGACTTGTTGGAGGTACTGTGTCCCCGGTACCAAATACCATCTAGGTTCCATTTCTCTAGGCAGGCGATACCGAAAATGTACTCAGACCTCAGAAAAAGACTCACCAGTGTCCTAAAAAATGCAGCTGTACCCAATGTCCACTTAACCACGGACATGTGGACAAGTGGAGCAGGGCAGGGTCAGGACTATATGACTGTGACAGCCCACTGGGTAGATGTATGGACTCCCGCCGCAAGAACAGCAGCGGCGGCACCAGTAGCAGCATCTCGCAAACGCCAACTCTTTCCTAGGCAGGCTACGCTTTGTATCACCGGTTTCCAGAATACGCACACAGCTGAAAACCTCTTACGGCAACTGAGTAAGATCATCGCGGAATGGCTTACCCCAATTGGACTCTCCTGTGGATTTGTGGCATCGGACAACGCCAGCAATATTGTGTGTGCATTAAATATGGGCAAATTCCAGCACGTCCCATGTTTTGCACATACCTTGAATTTGGTGGTGCAGAATTATTTAAAAAACGAGAGGGGCGTGCAAGAGATGCTGTCGGTGGCCAGAAGAATTGCGGGACACTTTCGGCGTACAGGCACCACGTACAGAAGACTGGAGCAACACCAAAAACGCCTGAACCTGCCCTGCCATCATCTGAAGCAAGAAGTGGTAACGAGGTGGAATTCAACCCTATATATGCTTCCTGAGGTTGGAGGAGCAGCAAAAGGCCATTCAAGCCTATACAATTGAGCACGATATAGGAGGTGGAATGCACCTGTCTCAAGCGCAGTGGAGAATGATTTCAACGTTGTGCAAGGTTCTGCTGCCCTTTGAACTTGCCACACGTGAAGTCAGTTCAGACACTGCCAGCCTGAGTCAGGTCATTCCCCTCATCAGGCTTTTGCAGAAGAAGCTGGAGACATTGAAGGAGGAGCTAACACAGAGCGATTCCGCTAGGCATGTGGGACTTGTGGATGGAGCCCTTAATTCGCTTAACAAGGATTCACGGGTGGTCAATCTGTTGAAATCAGAGCACTACATTTTGGCCACCGTGCTCGATCCTAGATTTAAAACCTACCTTGGATCTCTCTTTCCGGCACACACAAGTCTGCTGGGGTTCAAAGACCTGCTGGTGAAAAAATTGTCAAGTCAAGCGGAACGCGACCTGTCAACATCTCCTCCTTCACATTCTCCCGCAACTGGGGGTGCGAGGAAAAGGCTCAGAATTCCGAGCCCACCCGCTGGCGGTGATGCAGGGCAGTCTGGAGCGACTGCTGATGCTGACATCTGGTCCGGACTGAAGGACCTGCCAACGATTACGGCCATGTCGTCTACTGGCACTGCATATGATTCTCTCCCCATTGAAAGAATGGTGGAGGATTATATGAGTGACCGCATCCAAGTAGGCACGTCAGACAGTCCGTACTTATACTGGCAGGAAAAAGAGGCAATTTGGAGGCCCTTGCACAAACTGGCTTTATTCTACCTAAGTTGCCCTCCCACAAGTGTGTACTCCGAAAGAGTGTTTAGTGCCGCCGCTCACCTTGTCAGCAATCGGCGTACGAGGTTACTTCCAGAAAATGTGGAGAAGATGATGTTCATTAAAATGAATTATAATCAATTCCTCCGTGGAGACATTGACCAGCAGCAATTGCCTCCACAAAGTACACAGGGAGCTGAGATGGTGGATTCCAGTGGGGACGAATTGATAATCTGTGAGGAGCGGGATGTACACGGTGATATATCGGAGGATGATGATGAGGTGGACATCTTGCCTCTGTAGAGCCAGTTTGTGCAAGGAGAGATTAATTGCTTCTTTTTCGGTGGGGGTCCAAACCAACCCGTCATTTCAGTCACAGTCGTGTGGCAGACCCTGTCACTGAAATGATGGGTTGGTTAAAGTGTGCATGTCCTGTATACAACATAAGGGTGGGTGGGAGGGCCCAAGGACAATTCCATCTTGCACCTCTTTTTTCTTTCATTTTTCTTTGCGTCATGTGCTGTTTGGGGAGTGTTTTTTGGAAGGGCCATCCTGCGTGACACTGCAGTGCCACTCCTAGATGGGCCAGGTGTTTGTGTCGGCCACTAGGGTCGCTTAGCTTACTCACACAGCTACCTCATTGCGCCTCTTTTTTTCTTTGCGTCATGTGCTGTTTGGGGAGTGTTTTTTGGAAGGGCCATCCTGCGTGACACTGCAGTGCCACTCCTAGATGGGCCAGGTGTTTGTGTCGGCCACTAGGGTCGCTTAGCTTACTCACACAGCTACCTCATTGCGCCTCTTTTTTTCTTTGCGTCATGTGCTGTTTGGGGAGTGTTTTTTGGAAGGGCCATCCTGCGTGACACTGCAGTGCCACTCCTAGATGGGCCAGGTGTTTGTGTCGGCCACTAGGGTCGCTTAGCTTACTCACACAGCTACCTCATTGCGCCTCTTTTTTTCTTTGCGTCATGTGCTGTTTGGGGAGTGTTTTTTGGAAGGGCCATCCTGCGTGACACTGCAGTGCCACTCCTAGATGGGCCAGGTGTTTGTGTCGGCCACTAGGGTCGCTTAGCTTACTCACACAGCTACCTCATTGCGCCTCTTTTTTTCTTTGCGTCATGTGCTGTTTGGGGAGTGTTTTTTGGAAGGGCCATCCTGCGTGACACTGCAGTGCCACTCCTAGATGGGCCAGGTGTTTGTGTCGGCCACTAGGGTCGCTTAGCTTACTCACACAGCGACCTCGGTGCAAATTTTAGGACTAAAAATAATATTGTGAGGTGTGAGGTGTTCAGAATAGACTGAAAATGAGTGGAAATTATGGTTTTTGAGGTTAATAATACTTTGGGATCAAAATGACCCCCAAATTCTATGATTTAAGCTGTTTTTTAGGGTTTTTTGAAAAAAAACACCCGAATCCAAAACACACCCGAATCCGACAAAAAAAATTCGGTGAGGTTTTGCCAAAACGCGGTCGAACCCAAAACACGGCCGCGGAACCGAACCCAAAACCAAAACCCGAAAAATTTCAAGTGCACATCTCTAGCGAGAACACGCAAGAGACGTCCCACCAGCACACCTACATTCTATGCAGCATCAGGACCATTATTTCTCACACTGACTAGTGCAATTCTCCTCTTACTGGATTTCCACTAACCAGACTATCTGACCTACAATCTATTTTTAATGTAGCAGCCATAAAAATAAATTCTTGCAAAACATTGTTCCACTGCTGTTTCGCTCTGTGAGACCTTATATCAGTTGCCTGCAATTTACCAAAATACTTCTACTAACATACCTTCAGTAGTTCCCTGAGATCTTATACAATTCTTAAACCATCACAAGCAGGTGGAAAGAACTGTAGATGTGCGCTATGCAAAAGAGTCTCACATCCAGGGGCAGATTTGGATGGAAAAACATCCCGGGAAATTTAGAGAAACAGCCCTAATGGGGGCGGAGTCTGCCATGGGGGGGTGTACCTGATTCTGAGTTAAACACCTTACTTGCATCTTTTGCTGCAGTTGCGTCTGTGATTAATGCCACTGCAATGATTCTTTCAATCATGCTTTGTGCGTCTTTAGGCCCCACCATTGGTCATACTATTAAAACTTATACCAGCCCTATGCTAGGTGCAGATTATCCATCTGAGTATGTTTTCTAATGCATACAAGCCCGGGGAGGAGATGCAGGTTGGTGGCGACAGGGGCATAGTGAGGCTATAATGTGGGTGGGGCAGTGGGAAGGCCTGGCCCTTATACATTCCGTGACGTCAGCGATGTCACCTGAGCCATGCCCAAGGATTCCTGGACACCACCTATCCTGAATTAGGCCACCTTCATACTCCAGACAGAGCTTCTGATTTCCGGACAGCCTGGAAGGGTGGTGACCCTGAGACCACGTCATTAGTTCCTACTCCAATTATGCAATGCTGAAAATTGTTTCCTGCCTATTTCACTAGGACGTGGGTGGAACGTGAGAGGGTGCCGTATTCATCCAGAAGTCTGTGGTGGATTTCCCACAGACTTTCCATGAGAGTTGGCAGCAATGATACAAATACATTTAAAAATGTAATATTTATGTATAAAAGCACTGTGTGGGGATCATTAGGTCGACCTGAAAGGGTTACAGTGTCTAGGACGACCTCAGAATGTTGACATGCACAAGGTTGACATTAGAAAGAGGATAACATGGTCAAAATGTTGACACGGAAAAGGCTGACACAGGAAAAAGGCGACATGAGGTTTTTTTTAATGTTGTTCGGTGTTGTTTTCGCAGTCACAACACAGGGAACCACAGTTAGTGCATGTGTGCCCTTGTATGGGTCGCTTCGCTTGCCATGCTTCGGGCAATATGCCTTACTGCACTCGGCACAGGTTACTATTCCCAATCCTAGTCCACGTGGATGGTAAAATATGAAAGAGTTGAAAGTAAAAAAAAAATAATTGACCATGGGTGTCGACCATTTCCATGTCTACCTTTTGACCATGTCGACCCAATGCATGTCGGCCATTTCTGACTGTGTCGACCTATCATCCAGATACCAATAGCACTGTAAATAGCCTTAGATTAATCAGATGTTTCCTTCTTACTGAATCTGAAAGAGGTTGGAATCTGTAAAGAGAGATTTATGCTTCTCATTATATTATTATGTGCCCTATTATACCATTCCAAGCACAAGTTAATATTAAACAATTTATATTGTTGAACAATACAATACTAATACAAGGAACACACAGTGAACATGATTTTATGCTTATATAGAATTCTAAGTGAAAAATACAATATTAGTGACGACATAGGGACACAAGAAGAGAAGGGTATATATGAACTCTATATACTAAAAGTGCTTTCTCTATTTAAGTTTGCATTTAGTACTGTAGTAATCTTCATAAACTAATGGCAGCAAATGCATTACTCTTGGAATATCTAAGTATTTAAAAGTAACTCATTAGCATATGGCATGTATTGTGTGTTCCTCAAGCACACAGATGCATTTTCTGTTATCTGCTAGTTGATGTGATCATTGAGACATCTTATCATGCCTGAGCCATACATTAGCAATATTTCATGATTTCATTATTAGATTATAAGTGGCACTGACTTTTCTGTTCGTCTTAAATAATGAGGAATTCAAATATAATGACTAGAACCATTCATTGCATAGCTCATTGAGAAGGCATATAAAGACTTTCCATGTGGTTGATGGCCTACCACTGCAACCTAGTGGATATATTTATTATAACACATCGCAAAAAAGTGTAGCTGTCCAAAACTATGGGCCTTTTTCAGAAATCCACAATTTTTGAGAGTGGTGGGTAGCGTGCATGCGCAGGTCCCGTCCTGCATGAGCGCAGTTAAAGCGATTGGGTTGCATTAACTGCGAATGCCTCTGCCTGACTGACAGGCAGAGGCGTTCGCGGGGCGGGGGACGTTAGTTGACAATTGCGGGTGTGGCGCGGGGAAACGGGGGGTGTCGGCAGTGTTTTTGGGGTGGCTGCGTGTCGTCACACGCAGTCGCTCCGTTAAAAAAAATGGTAGCGGCCGGCAGGAGGCTTCCCTAGTTTCTGCGACCATGCACTAATTGCGTTGCGATCACAATTACAGCGTGGTCGCAGTTGGTGGGCGGCGGGCAGCATGCTGGGCAGCCTTGCCCTGCGATTGGCGGCTCCCAGCAGGCAGAAGAACGGCTTGCAAATACTGCTTTTTAGCAGAATTTGCAATCCGTACTGAATAGGGTCCAATGTTGTGAATTTCAAAAGAGCAGGCAAACTGTAATGCATCTACTTATCATTTACACAATATGAACTCCTTGGGTACTATTTATTAATGTAATCCCCCATTAATCACTTTGTATGTTGAACCATGTAAAATCCAATTTAATAGAAATGAGTACCATTGTGGGCTCACTTCTCTTGCCACACCACGGGCAAGGTTAATTTTCCCACTCATAGTCCACGTGGATGGTAGAAAAACTTGTATTGACCATATGTGTGTTGACCATTTGACCCTGTCAACCTTTTGTCCATGTCGGCCAAATGGTTAGGCTGCAGGGGTGGGAGGGTTAGGTATAGGCTGCGAAAGGGAGGGTTAGAGTTAGGCTGTGGGTTCACATACTTACCTGACTCATGTCAGGATTTTCTATTCCGGGATGCTGGTGTCAGTTATATGACTGCCGGCCAGGGCCTGCGACAGGGGGGGTCAAAGGGGACAATTGTACCGGGCCCCATGGATCAGAGGAGCCCCAAGTATATGCTGATAAGTACCCAGCAGGGATGTGAGCCATCTTGTCCAAATAGGGCAGCGAGCTGCAGGCGGTGTGGCCACAGCCTCAGAGTGACAGGAGCCTCTCACACAAAGTGACTGCGGAGCGAGTGTGCGTCCACTCTTCCAGGTTCTGCTGGGCTGCAGGCAGTTACGGGACATGGCAGCAGCTACATTGGCCAGGATTCCCGTGCCATGCGCAAGCCTCTTCTGGTAAGGTCTGCTGTGCGGTGTTTGAGTCTGTGGATTAGAGCACAGGTGAGTATCTCCCTAGGGTAAGAGTGGTTTGGTGTGGGGATACAGGTCTTTGGGATGGGGTGGGGGAGCTGGGCATGCAGCATGGGGTCATTGGGGAGAGACAGACTGTGGGGTATGTGGGAGTAAGGAGACGCAGACTGTGGTGTGTAGGGGAGGAAGGAGAGATACATATTTATATATTTGTATAAATAAATATATATATATACTGTATGTATATATATATATATATATATATATATATATTTATTAAGTTTCTTATATAGAGCAAATTCCGTTGCGTTTAAAAAAATAAATAAATATATATATATATATATATTTCTCTTCTGAGGGGGCCCCAGAGATATCACTGTACGGGGCCCCAAGATTTCTGTTGCCGACCCTGCTACCGGCATCCCATCCACTGATATATCATATGTATCCCATTGTATATAGCCAGTCAGTTAACATTTGGCAATATAACAGTGGCATGTGGAGCTGGCATCAATTCTTACCTCACGTTAATATTAGGAATATTTTGTACTCCCATCAGTA
The DNA here is from genome assembly GCF_028390025.1 of Pseudophryne corroboree. Taxonomy (NCBI): domain Eukaryota; kingdom Metazoa; phylum Chordata; class Amphibia; order Anura; family Myobatrachidae; genus Pseudophryne; species Pseudophryne corroboree. The sequence goes on from NC_086449.1 coordinate 292,965,340, forward strand.
CTGATGTATGCAGTAGCAGCTCTTGCCACGGGCAAGCAGGCTTTTTGCCCGGGGCGCGGCTGCCCTGAGAGCGCCGCCGCCGTGGCAAGAGCCGCTACTCCTGATTTCCGCTCTCCTTGGTTGCAGCAGGCGCCGTGGGCTGTGTGGGCACCCGCTGCAGCGAGCTCAAGTGACAGGAACTCCGCTCTCTCTTTGAGAAGCAACAGATAAGCATTATGTTTTTTTAAAAATTGTACAAGTCCACCTATTTGTCTTTTCTTGTCATTTATGTATTTTCTTATATTAAAATCTTTTTAATGATACTACACTATCAGAGATTCTCTTTCCCATTTGGGAGCCCTTTTTTAATTTTTAAGGCATTCCAATACTGCTGATTAACCAAGGGCACTATCTAACAGAGGGGGTAATTCCAAGTTGATCGCAGCAGGAAAGTTATTAGCAGTTGGGCAAAACCATGTGCACTGCAGGGGGGGCAGATATAACATGTGCAGAGAGAGTTAGAATTGGGTGTGGTGTGTTCAAACTGAAATCTAAATTGCAGTGTAAAAACAAGCAGTCAGTATTTACCCTGCACAGAAACGAAATAACCCACCCAAATCTATCTATCTCTGCAAATGTTATATCTGTCCCCCCTGCAGTGCACATGGTTTTGCCCAATTGCTAACAAACTTGCTGCTGCGATCAACTCAGAATTACCCCCAGAGTGCAATACAAATGTGAGTGCTGTTTATGGGCCTAATTCTGAGTTGATCGCAGCATCAAGTTTGTTAGCAATTGGGCAAAACCATGGCCCTCATTCCGAGTTGATCGGTCGCAAGGCGAATTTAGCAGAGTTACACACGCTAAGCCGCCGCCTACTGGGAGTGTATCTTAACATCTTAAAATTGCGACCGATGTATTCGCAATATTGCGCTCACAAACTACTTAGCAGTTTTAGAGTAGCTCCAGACTTACTCTGCCTGTGCGATCAGTTCAGTGCTTGTCGTTCCTGGTTTGACGTCACAAACACACCCAGCGTTCGCCCAACCACTCCTCCGTTTCCCCGGCCACTCCTGCGTTTTTTCCGGAAACGGTAGCGTTTTCAGCCACACTCCCATAAAACGGCCTGTTTCCGCCCAGTAACACCCATTTCCTGTCAATCACATTACGATCGCCGGAAAAAGCCGTGAGTAAAAATACTATCTTCATAGCAAAGATACTTGGCGCAGTCGCAGTGCGAATATTGCGCATGCGCACTAAGCGGAATTTCACTGCGATGCGATGAAAAATACCGAGCGAACGACTCGGAATGAGGGCCCATGTGCACTGCAGGGGGGACAGATATAACATGTGCAGAGATAGTTAGATTTGGGTGGGGTGCATTCAAACTGAAATCTAAATTGCAGTGTAAAAATAAAGCAGCCAGTATTTACCTTGCACAGAAACAAAATAACCCACCCAAATCTAACTCTCTCTGTAAATGTTATATCTCCCCCCCCCCCCGCAGTGCACATGGTTTTGCCCAATTGCTAACAAACGTGCTGCTGCGATCAACTTAAATTTTATAAATATTATTTAAATCTTATTCACTAAAGATTGGTGTTGCACCCCCAGCAAATGGTAAATAAGCACATTACCTACATTGGGTCAGCACAGTTCTACCAGCTTAACTAACTGACAGTGGCATATCCCTACCTCACTGACAGAAGCACATGCCTGCCTCACTAAAAACAGCAGCACATACCACCTGCCTCACTGACAGCAGCACATCCCTGCCTCACTGAAAACAGCACATCCCTCCCGCCTCACTGACAGCGGCACATCCCTCCCTGCTTCGTTGACAGCAGCGCATCGCCGCCTCCCTGACAGCGGCACATCCCTGCCTCACTGACAGCAGCACATCCCTGCCTCACTGACAACAGCACATGCCTCCCGCCTCACTGAAAGTGGCACATCCCTGCCTCACTGACAGCAGCACACCCCTGCCTCGCTGACAGCAGCACACCCCTGCCTCGCTGACAGCGGCACATCCCTGCCTCGCTGACAGCAGCTCATCTCTACCTTGCTGACAGCAGCACATCCCTCCCACCTCACTGACAGCGGCACATCCCTCCCTGCTCATTGACAGCAGCGCATCGCCGCCTCACTGACAGCGGCACATCCCTCCTGGCTCACTGACAGCAGCACATCCCTCCTGGCTCACTGACAGCAGCACAACCCTCCTGCCTCACTGACAGCAGCACATCCCTCCTGTCTCACTGACAGAAGCACATCCCCGCCTCACTGACAGCGGCACATCTCTCCCTGCTTCATTGACAGCAGCGCATCGCCGCCTCACTGACAGCGGCACATCCCTGCCTCACTGACAGCGGCACATCCCTGCCTCACTGAAAACGGCACATCCCTCCCGCCTCACTGACAGCGGCACATCCCTCCCTGCTTCGTTGACAGCAGCGTATCGCCGCCTCCCTGACAGCGGCACATCCCTGCCTCACTGACAGCGGCACATCCCTGCCTCACTGACAACACATCCCTCCCGCCTCACTGACAGTGGCACATCCCTGCCTCACTGACCGCAGCACATCCCTGCCTCGCTGACAGCGGCACATCCCTGCCTTGCTGACAGCAGCACATCCCTCCCACCTCACTGACAGCGGCACATCCCTGCCAGCGGCACATCCCTCCTGCCTCACTGACAGCGGCACATCCCTCCCTGCCACCTCACTGACAGCGGCACATCCCTGCCTCACTGACAGTGGTACATCCCTGCCTCACTGATCCCTGCCTCGCTGACAGCGGCATATCCCTGCCTCGCTGACAGCAGCAGATCCCTGCCTCGCTGACAGCAGCACATCCCTCCTGCCTCACTGACAGCAGCGCATCCCTCCTGCCTCACTGACAGCAGCGCATCCCTCCTGCCTCACTGACAGCAGCGCATCCCTCCTGCCTCACTGACAGCAGCGCATCCCTCCTGCCTCACTGACAGCAGCACCTCCCGCCTCACTGACAGCGGCGCATCCCTGCCTCATTGACAGCGGCACATCCCTACCTCAATGACAGCGGCACATCCCTGCCTCACTGACAACAGAACAGCCCTCCCACCTCACTGACAGTGGCACATCCCTGCCTCACTGACAGCGGTTCATCCCTGCCTCACTGACAGCGGTACATCCCTGCCTCACTGACAGCAGCACATCACACTCTCACTGACAGTAGTGCATCCCTCCCTGCTTCGCTGACAGCAGCGCATCACCATCTCACTGACAGCGGCACATCCCTGCCTCGCTGACAGCGGCACATCCCTGCCTCGCTGACAGCAGCTCATCCCTGCCTTGCTGACAGCAGCACATCCCTCCCGCCTCACTGACAGCAGCACATCCCTCCCTGCTTCATTGACAGCAGCGCATCGCCGCCTCACTGACAGCGGCACATCCCTGCCTCACTGACAGCGGCACATCCCTACCTCACTGACAGCAGCACATTCCTCCTGCCTCACTGACAGCAGCACATCCCTCCCTGCTTCGTTGAAAGCAGTGCATCACCACCTCACTTACAGCGGCACATCCCTGCCTCACTGACAGCAGCACATACCTCCTGCCTCACTGACAGCGGCACATCCCTGCCTCACTGACAGCAGCACATCCCTGCCTCACTGACAGCAGCACATCCCTGCCTCACTGAAAACAGCACATCCCTCCCGCCTCACTGAAAACAGCACATCCCTGCCGCCTCATTGACAGCGGCACATCCCTGCCTCACTGACAGCAGCACATCCCTCCTGGCTCACTGACAGCGGCACATCCCTCCCTGCTCATTGACAGCAGCGCATCGCCGCCTCACTGACAGCGGCACATCCCTCCTGGCTCACTGACAGCAGCACATCCCTCCTGGCTCACTGACAGCAGCACAACCCTCCTGCCTCACTGACAGCAGCACATCCCTCCTGTCTCACTGACAGCAGTGCATCCCTCCCGCCTCACTGACAGAAGCACATCCCCGCCTCACTGACAGCGGCACATCCCTCCCTGCTTCATTGACAGCAGCGCATCGCCGCCTCACTGACAGCGGCACATCCCTGCCTCACTGACAGCGGCACATCCCTGCCTCACTGAAAACAGCACATCCCTCCCGCCTCACTGACAGCGGCACATCCCTCCCTGCTTCGTTGACAGCAGCGTATCGCCGCCTCCCTGACAGCGGCACATCCCTGCCTCACTGACAGCGGCACATCCCTGCCTCACTGACAACACATCCCTCCCGCCTCACTGACAGTGGCACATCCCTGCCTCACTGACCGCAGCACATCCCTGCCTCGCTGACAGCGGCACATCCCTGCCTTGCTGACAGCAGCACATCCCTCCCACCTCACTGACAGCGGCACATCCCTCCTGCCTCACTGACAGCGGCACATCCCTCCCTGCCACCTCACTGGCAGCGGCACATCCCTGCCTCACTGACAGTGGTACATCCCTGCCTCACTGATCCCTGCCTCACTGACAGCGGCACATCCCTGCCTCGCTGACAGCAGCAGATCCCTGCCTCGCTGACAGCAGCACATCCCTCCTGCCTCACTGACAGCAGCACATCCCTCCTGCCTCACAGACAGCAGCGCATCCCTCCTGCCTTACAGACAGCAGCGCATCCCTCCTGCCTCACTGACAGCAGCGCATCCCTCCTGCCTCACTGACAGCAGCGCATCCCGCTTCACTGACAGCGGCGCATCCCTGCCTCATTGACAGCGGCACATCCCTACCTCATTGACAGCGGCACATCCCTGCCTCACTGACAACAGCACATCCCTCCCACCTCACTGACAGTGGCACATCCCTGCCTCACTGACAGCGGTACATCCCTGCCTCACTGACAGCGGTACATCCCTGCCTCACTGACAGCGGTACATCCCTGCCTCACTGACAGCAGCACATCACACTCTCACTGACAGTAGTGCATCCCTCCCTGCTTCGCTGACAGCAGCGCATCACTATCTCACTGACAGCGGCACATCCCTGCCTCGCTGACAGCGGCACATCCCTGCCTCGCTGACAGCAGCTCATCCCTGCCTCGCTGACAGCAGCACATCCCTCCCGCCTCACTGACAGCAGCACATCCCTCCCTGCTTCGTTGACAGCAGCGCATCGCCGCCTCACTGACAGCGGCACATCCCTGCCTCACTGACAGCGGCACATCACACCCTCACTGACAGTAGTGCATCCCTCCCTGCTTCGCTGACAGCAGCGCATCACCGTCTCACTGACAGCGGCACATCCCTGCCTCACTGACAGGGCCACATCCCTGCCTCACTGACAGCAGCACATCCCTCCTGCCTCACTGACAGTGGCACATCCCTGCCTCACTGACAGCAGCACATCCCTCCCTGCTTCGTTGACAGCAGCGCATCGCCACCTCACTGACAGCGGCACATCCCTGACTCACTGACAGCGGCACATACCTCCTGCCTCACTGACAGTGGCACATCCCTGCCTCACTGACAGCAGCACATCCCTGCCTCACTGAAAACAGCACATCCCTCCCGCCTCACTGAAAACAGCACATCCCTCCCGCCTCACTGACAGCGGCACATCCCTCCTGCCTCATTGACAGCGGCACATCCCTGCCTCACAGACAGCAGCACATCCCTCCTGGCTCAGACAGCAGCACATCCCTCCTGCCTCACTGACAGCAGCACATCCCTCCTGCCTCACTGACAGCAGCACATCCCTCCTCTCTCACTGACAGCAGTGCATCCCTCCCGCCTCACTGACAGCAGCGCATCCCCGCCTCACTGACAGCGGCACATCCCTCCCTGCTTCATTGACAGCAGCGCATCGCCGCCTCACTGACAGCGGCACATCCCTGCCTCACTGACAGCGGCACATCCCTGCCTCACTGAAAACAGCACATCCATCCCGCCTCACTGACAGTGGCACATCCCTCCCTGCTTCGTTGACAGCAGTGCATTGCCGCCTTACTGACAGCGGCACATGCCTGCCTCACTGACAGCGGCACATGCCTGCCTCACTGACAGTGGCACATGCCTGCCTCACTGACAGCGGCACAAGCCTGCCTCACTGACAGCGGCACATCCCTGCCTCACTGATCCCTGCCTTACTGACAGCGGCACATCCCTCCCTGCTTCATTGACAGTAGCGCATCGCCGCCTCACTGACAGCGGCACATCCCTGCCTCACTGACAGCAGCACATGCCTCCCTCACTAAAAACAGCAGCACATACCTCCTGCCTCACTGACAGCAGCACATCCCTCCTGCCTCACTGACAGCAGCACATCCCTGCCTCACTGAAAACAGTACATCCCTCCCGCCTCACTGACAGCGGCAGATCCCTCCCTGCTTCGTTGACAGCAGCGCATCGCCGCCTCCCTGACAGCGGCACATCCCTGCCTCACTGACAGCAGCACATCCCTGCCTCACTGACAACAGCACATGCCTCCCGCCTCACTGATAGTGGCACATCCCTGCCTCACTGATCCCTGCCTCACTGACAGCAGCACACCCCTGCCTCGCTGACAGCGGCACATCCCTGCCTCGCTGACAGCAGCTCATCCCTGCCTTGCTGACAGCAGCACATCCCTCCCGCCTCGCTGATAGCAGCACATTCCTCCCTGCTTCATTGACAGCAGCGCATTGCCGCCTCACTGACAGCGGCACATCCCTGCCTCACTGACAGCGGCACATCCCTACCTCACTGACAGCAGCACATGCCTGCCTCACTAAAAACAGCAGCACATACCTCCTGCCTCACTGACAGCAGCACATCCCTCCTGCCTCACTGACAGCAGCACATCCCTGCCTCACTGAAAACAGCACATGCCTCCCGCCTCACTGACAGTGGCACATCCCTGCCTCACTGATCCCTGCCTCACTGACAGCAGCACACCCTGCCTCGCTGACAGCGGCACATCCCTGCCTCGCTGACAGCAGCTCATCCCTGCCTTGCTGACAGCAGCACATCCCTCCCACCTCACTGACAGCGGCACATCCCTTCTGCCTCACTGACAACAGCACATACCTGGCTCACTGACAGCGGCACATTCCTGCCTCACTGACATCGGCACATCCCTGCCTCACTGACAGTGGCACATCCCTGCCTCACTGATCCCTGCCTCACTGACAGCGGCACATTCCTCCTGCCTCACTGACAGCGGCACATCCCTCCTGCCTCACTGACAACGGCACATCCCTGCCTCACTGAAAACAGCACATCCCGCCTCACTGACAGCTGCACATCCCTCCCTGCTTCGTTGACAGCAGTGCATTGCCGCCTCACTGACAGCGGCACATGCCTGCCTCACTGACAGCGGCACATCCCTGCCTCACTGATCCCTGCCTCACGGATCCCTGCCTCACTGACAGCGGCACATCCCTCCCTGCTTCATTGACAGCAGCGCATCGCTGCCTCACTGACAGCGGCACATCCCTGCCTCACTGACAGCGGCACATCCCTGCCTCACTGACAGTGGCATATCCCTACCTCACTGACAGAAGCACATGCCTGCCTCACTAAAAACAGCAGCACATACCACCTGCCTCACTGACAGCAGCACATCCCTGCCTCACTGAAAACAGCACATCCCTCCCGCCTCACTGACAGCGGCACATCCCTCCCTGCTTCGTTGACAGCAGCGCATCGCCGCCTCCCTGACAGCGGCACATCCCTGCCTCACTGACAGCAGCACATCCCTGCCTCACTGACAACAGCACATGCCTCCCGCCTCACTGACAGTGGCACATCCCTGCCTCACTGACAGCAGCACACCCCTGCCTCGCTGACAGCAGCACACCCCTGCCTCGCTGACAGCGGCACATCCCTGCCTCGCTGACAGCAGCTCATCCCTACCTTGCTGACAGCAGCACATCCCTCCCACCTCACTGACAGCGGCACATCCCTCCCTGCTCATTGACAGCAGCGCATCGCCGCCTCACTGACAGCGGCACATCCCTCCTGGCTCACTGACAGCAGCACATCCCTCCTGGCTCACTGACAGCAGCACAACCCTCCTGCCTCACTGACAGCAGCACATCCCTCCTGTCTCACTGACAGCAGTGCATCCCTCCCGCCTCACTGACAGAAGCGCATCCCCGCCTCACTGACAGCGGCACATCTCTCCCTGCTTCATTGACAGCAGCGCATCGCCGCCTCACTGACAGCGGCACATCCCTGCCTCACTGACAGCGGCACATCCCTGCCTCACTGAAAACAGCACATCCCTCCCGCCTCACTGACAGCGGCACATCCCTCCCTGCTTCGTTGACAGCAGCGTATCGCCGCCTCCCTGACAGCGGCACATCCCTGCCTCACTGACAACACATCCCTCCCGCCTCACTGACAGTGGCACATCCCTGCCTCACTGACCGCAGCACATCCCTGCCTCGCTGACAGCGGCACATCCCTGCCTTGCTGACAGCAGCACATCCCTCCCACCTCACTGACAGCGGCACATCCCTGCCACCTCACTGACAGCGGCACATCCCTGCCAGCGGCACATCCCTCCTGCCTCACTGACAGCGGCACATCCCTCCCTGCCACCTCACTGACAGCGGCACATCCCTGCCTCACTGACAGTGGCACATCCCTGACTCACTGACAGCGGCACATACCTCCTGCCTCACTGACAGTGGCACATCCCTGCCTCACTGACAGCAGCACATCCCTGCCTCACTGAAAACAGCACATCCCTCCCGCCTCACTGACAGCGGCACATCCCTCCTGCCTCATTGACAGCGGCACATCCCTGCCTCACTGACAGCAGCACATCCCTCCTGGCTCAGACAGCAGCACATCCCTCCTGCCTCACTGACAGCAGCACATCCCTCCTGCCTCACTGACAGCAGCACATCCCTCCTGTCTCACTGACAGCAGTGCATCCCTCCCGCCTCACTGACAGCAGCGCATCCCCGCCTCACTGACAGCGGCACATCCCTCCCTGCTTCATTGACAGCAGCGCATCGCCGCCTCACTGACAGCGGCACATCCCTGCCTCACTGACAGCGGCACATCTCTGCCTCACTGAAAACAGCACATCCATCCCGCCTCACTGACAGCGGCACATCCCTCCCTGCTTCGTTGACAGCAGTGCATTGCCGCCTTACTGACAGCGGCACATGCCTGCCTCACTGACAGCAGCGCATTCCTGCCTCACTGACAACAGCACATGCCACCCGCCTCACTGACAGCGGCACAAGCCTGCCTCACTGACAGCGGCACATCCCTGCCTCACTGACAGCAGCACATGCCTGCCTCACTAAAAACAGCACTGATCCCTGCCTTACTGACAGCTTCCCTGCTTCATTGACAGCAGCGCATCGCCGCCTCACTGACAGCGGCACATCCCTGCCTCACTGATCCCTGTCTCACTGACAGCAGCACACCCCTGCCTCGCTGACAGCGGCACATCCCTGCCTCGCTGACAGCAGCTCATCCCTACCTTGCTGACAGCAGCACATCCCTCCCACCTCACTGACAGCGGCACATCCCTCCCTGCTCACTGACAGCAGCGCATCGCCGCCTCACTGACAGCGGCACATCCCTGCCTCACTGACAGCGGCACATCCCTGTCTCACTGACAGCAGCACATGCCTGCCTCACTAAAAACAGCAGCACATACCTCCTGCCTCACTGACAGCAGCACATCCCTCCTGCCTCACTGACAGCAGCACATCCCTGCCTCACTGAAAACAGCACATCCCTCCCGCCTCACTGACAGCGGCACATCCCTCCCTGCTTCGTTGACAGCAGCGCATCGCCGCCTCACTGACAACAGCACATGCCTCCCGCCTCACTGATCCCTGTCTCACTGACAGCAGCACACCCCTGCCTCGCTGACAGCGGCACATCCCTGCCTCGCTGACAGCAGCTCATCCCTGCCTTGCTGACAGCAGTACATCCCTCCCACCTCACTGACAGCGGCACATCCCTCCTGCCTCACTGACAGCAGCACATACCTGGCTCACTGACAGCGGCACATTCCTGCCTCACTGACATCGGCACATCCCTGCCTCACTGACAGCGGCACATCCCTCCTGCCTCACTGACAGCGGCACCTTCCGCCTCACTGACAGCGGCGCATCCCTGCCTCATTGATAGCGGCACGTCCCTGTCTCACTGACAGCGGCACATCCCTGCCTCACTGACAGCAGCACATCCCTGCCTCACTGACAACAGCACATGCCTCCCGCCTCACTGACAGTGGCACATCCCTGCCTCACTGATCCCTGCCTCACTGATCCCTGCCTCAATGACAGCAGCACACCCCTGCCTCGCTGACAGCGGCACATCCCTGCCTCACTGACAGCGGCACATCCCTGCCTCACTGAAAACAGCACATCCATCCCGCCTCACTGACAGCGGCACATCCCTCCCTGCTTCGTTGAGAGCAGTGCATTGCCGCCTTACTGACAGCGGCACATGCCTGCCTCACTGACAGCAGCGCATCTCTGCCTCACTGACAACAGCACATGCCTCCCGCCTCACTGACAGCGGCACAAGCCTGCCTCACTGACAGCGGCACATCCCTGCCTCACTAAAAACAGCACTGATCCCTGCCTTACTGACAGCTTCCCTGCTTCATTGACAGCAGCGCATCGCCGCCTCACTGACAGCGGCACATCCCTGCCTCACTGACAGCAGCACATGCCTCCCTCACTAAAAACAGCAGCACATACCTCCTGCCTCACTGACAGCAGCACATCCCTCCTGCCTCACTGACAGCAGCACATCCCTGCCTCACTGAAAACAGCACATCCCTCCCGCCTCATCGCCGCCTCACTGACAGTGGCACATCCCTGCCTCACTGACAGCAGCACATCCCTGCCTCACTGACAACAGCACATGCCTCCCGCCTCACTGACAGTGGCACATCCCTGCCTCACTGACAGCGGCACATCCCTGCCTCACTGAAAACAGCACATCCATCCCGCCTCACTGACAGCGGCACATCCCTCCCTGCTTCGTTGACAGCAGTGCATTGCCGCCTTACTGACAGCGGCACATCCCTGCCTCACTGACAACAGCACATGCCTCCCGCCTCACTGACAGTGGCACATCCCTGCCTCACTGACAGCGGCACATCCCTGCCTCACTGACAGTGGCACATCCCTGCCTCACTGAAAACAGCACATCCATCCCGCCTCACTGACAGCGGCACATCCCTCCCTGCTTCGTTGACAGCAGTGCATTGCCGCCTTACTGACAGCGGCACATGCCTGCCTCACTGACAACAGCACATGCCTCCCGCCTCACTGACAGCGGCACAAGCCTGCCTCACTGACAGCGGCACATCCCTGCCTCACTAAAAACAGCACTAATCCCTGCCTTACTGACAGCTTCCCTGCTTCATTGACAGCAGCGCATCGCCGCCTCACTGACAGCGGCACATCCCTGCCTCACTGACAGCAGCACATGCCTCCCTCACTAAAAACAGCAGCACATACCTCCTGCCTCACTGACAGCAGCACATCCCTCCTGCCTCACTGACAGCAGCACATCCCTGCCTCACTGAAAACAGCACATCCCTCCCGCCTCATCGCCGCCTCACTGACAGTGGCACATCCCTGCCTCACTGACAGCAGCACATCCCTGCCTCACTGACAACAGCACATGCCTCCCGCCTCACTGACAGTGGCACATCCCTGCCTCACTGATCCCTGCCTCACTGACAGCAGCACACCCCTGCCTCGCTGACAGCGGCACATCCCTGCCTTGCTGACAGCAGCTCATCCCTACCTTGCTGACAGCAGCACATCCCTCCCACCTCACTGACAGCGGCACATCCCTCCCTGCTCAATGACAGCAGCGCATCGCCGCCTCACTGACAGCGGCACATCCCTGCCTCACTGAAAGCGGCACATCCCTGTCTCACTGACAGCAGCACATGCCTGCCTCACTAAAAACAGCAGCACATACCTCCTGCCTCACTGACAGCAGCACATCCCTCCTGCCTCACTGACAGCAGCACATCCCTGCCTCACTGAAAACAGCACATCCCTCCCGCCTCACTGACAGCGGCACATCCCTCCCTGCTTCGTTGACAGCAGCGCATCGCCGCCTCCCTGACAGCAGCACATCCCTGCCTCACTGACAACAGCACATGCCTCCCGCCTCACTGACAGTGGCACATCCCTGCCTCACTGATCCCTGCCTCACTGACAGCAGCACACCCCTGCCTCGCTGACAGCGGCACATCCCTGCCTCGCTGACAGCAGCTCATCCCTGCCTTGCTGACAGCAGTACATCCCTCCCACCTCACTGACAGCGGCACATCCCTCCTGCCTCACTGACAGCAGCACATTCCTGGCTCACTGACAGCGGCACATTCCTGCCTCACTGACATCGGCACATCCCTGCCTCACTGACAGCGGCACATCCCTCCTGCCTCCCTGACAGCGGCACCTTCCGCCTCACTGACAGCGGCGCATCCCTGCCTCATTGATAGCGGCACGTCCCTGTCTCACTGACAGCGGCACATCCCTGCCTCACTGACAACAGCACATGCCTCCCGCCTCACTGACAGTGGCACATCCCTGCCTCACTGATTCCTGCCTCAATGACAGCAGCACACCCCTGCCTCGCTGACAGCAGCTCATCCCTGCCTTGCTGACAGCAGCACATCCCTCCCACCTCACTGACAGTGGCACATCCCTCCCGCCTCATTGACAGCGGCACATTCCTGCCTCACTGACAGCGGCGCATCCCTGCCTCATTGAGCAGCGGCACGTCCCTGTCTCACTGACAGCGGCACATTCCTCCCACCTTACTGACAGCAGCACATCCCTGCTTCACTGATAGCAGCACAGCCCTGCCTCTCTGACAGTGGCACATCCCTCCTGCCTCACTAACAGAGGCACATCCCCGCTTCACTGACAGTGGCACATCCCCGCTTCACTGACAGCAGCACATCCCCGTCTCACTGACAGCAGCACATCCCTGACTCACTGACAGCGGCACATCCCTGCCTCACTGACAGCGGCACATCACTGCCTCACTGATCCCTGCCTCACTGACAGCAGCACATCCCTCCCTGTTCGTTGACAGCAGCGCATCGCCGCCTCACTGACAGCGGCACATCCCTGTCTCACTGACAGCAGCACATCCCTGTCTCACTGACAGCGGCACATCCCTGCCTCGCTGACAGCGGCACATTCCTCCCACCTTACTGACAGCAGCACATCCCTGCTTCACTGAGAGCAGCACAGCACAGCCCTGCCTCTCTGACAGTGGCACATCCACCCTGCCTCACTGACAGAGGCACATCCCCGCTTCACTGACAGCGGCACATCCCTGCCTCACTGACAGCGGCACATCCCTGGCTCACTAACTTGTACCCACTCCTTTCTGTAAACTCCAATCCCTGATTTTGGCAGAGAAGTAATACTAAAACTTTTAAAAGATAGGTGATATTCAGTGACATTGAGTGAAGGCACAAAATCAATGGTATGTAGCCCATCGCTGTTAAAGCAGTCCTGCTGTTTAGAAAAGGGAAAATACAAAACATTAAGGGATGCATAATGCTTCTAATAGTGTATCATTATGAGAAATTAAAATTGTATATTAATATTTATTTAGTATTTAAAGCTGCATAATGCTTCCAAGATCAACCAATTAGCTGAAAGCTTGACTTGTACATAGGGCCTAATTCAGCATGGATCATTATTCTGAGAAATTGCAGTTGTCTGCGAGTAGAAAGGCGCCGCCCTGACAGGAAGAAAACATGCCTCGTGCAAGTTTTCGAATGCATCGCAGATTGCTATCCATTCGCAGGTGCATATGCAATTTCCGGAACATCTGAGATTTTTTGACATCTGAGCAAATGTACTTAGGTCTGAGGCTGCCACTAATCTGCGACTGAGAGGGCCTGGAAGTGGTCTGTGCCGACATCAGAGACCCTCCACAAAAACGCACGGGCGTTTTTTTCTGACACATCCAGAAAATGGCAGGTTTCCGCCCAGAAACGCCGGCTTCCTATCAGTCAAACAGCGGCTACACTGCAATAATGATCTGTACACAATTTCTGTCACTATTACCCCTTGTGCATGCACACACGTTAGATAATCGTTCAATTTCAGAATTCTCGGAATACTGATCCATGCTGAATTAGGACCATAATCCCAGTAAATACTGACAAGAAGCATGTAGAGAGGAAACAGACACTGGGAAAATGTAAAACTTTATTTGTAAATACTGTACTTAAGACAACATCTCATCACAGTCACACCAAAGAATGAAGGTTAAACTTTGGTAAGGTATCAATGGCTAGACCTAAATACTGTAGCAATAAAAGACCCTTCACATCCAGTAGTCAGGAGTTTGACTATCTCATGTATGGGTAGGAACAAGATTAGGGCGCTTCCAAGACACATTCGGTGAGATCAGTGTTTAGCAGACGGGAAAGTTATGCTCTCTTTCAGTATCATGGTAAAAGATGGTGTGTTCTAGGACAGTAATCCTAAACCGCAATTTGTAAAGTAGTCTCTAAGCAACAGTGACAGTCTATTATGATTCTTTCAGAAAGTTGATGCTCAGTGGATGGTAGGTGTTCCAGATATAAATATATAACTTTAGGTTATGACGCAACACAACGTATTCCGCTGAGGTGTCAGAATGTTTCCAGGAGTATGAAGTCATAATAAAATATAGTTTGCAGAAGGCGACACAGAAATACTCCATCAGCACTGCATCTCTGTAGTAAGATATGGAGGTATGATGTGGGCTTATGTCATGGCCTGGAAGGAATACTGCATATACGGAGGACATTTATCATTTACTGAATGCCACATTTGGATAGGATACAAACAGGCTGTTATTTGGCAAGCTACAGCAATATAAGACAGTGATCATAAGCTTGATACTGTCCAGTGGGTGTTGGGGCATGTCTAATATAATTATATTAGTTACCAGCCGTCAGACTGATGGAACAACATAACAGTAATATCGGCGCCGGCAGCTGTGCGCGCCCGAATGGAGCAACACTGGAATTGCTTCGGCGAGCGCCATCTAGTGGCCGCCGACGAACAAAACACTGGAATTCCCCCCATAGAGGTGAGGAGCAGCATTAGTCTTTTATTATATACTGTAGAATTCATAAAGTAGCATTGTACACTTTACCAAGACATCTGTGGATCCAGGACAATAGGGTTACCACTGGAGGGGTGTGATCTGTACAAAGTAGCACCTGCCCTGATTTAGAGGTGGTTGCAGTGAAGTCACATTTAAACACAGCAGATCTGCGATAATATGCTAATGCTGCAGCTGCGGAGATTTGGGCAGACGCCTACTGACTGAGTCTCTCATCCTCTGCTTGCTCAAAATGTCTGTTACAAGTGAGCTGCTGGAGCCTTTACTACTGTGTATGACACAGGCGCCAAATCGTTTGTTGCACATTTGCGTTTGACCCAACACCCCATTACTTACCACAAATGCTCACTATCTGTCACTCACTTTGCAGAAAAAATCCTTACTGAGTCTGCAGTCACTACTCAGTTGCAGCACATGCACAGTTCAAAAAGCATTGCCCAGATCCTCAAATGTCGACATTGTGTCTGCCTCTGAATCCGGCCCACTGCTTTCATTTGTAATAGTAGGGATTACCTGTTGTCGCTTAAAAGCCTTGGGTTGGCTATGCATTTCACCCCTCACACAGCTCCTCATCTAGGGGTATTTCTATTCTGATTAAAAAAACAGTGTGTTTTGCCTTCAAGACGCTGCAATCCGACCCCTTGGGTCGATATATTGTCATGCACTGTAGAATTCAGTCAGTGCCTCTGCTGCTACTAGCTATAACCCCATCCCCCATGAACTTCTTTAATAGGCAGCTAAGTTTCCTAATACCTCCAATGGTGGGGATCAAGTCAGTTTCCCGGCGTTCGGGATCCCAGAAGTCAGAATACCGATGTCGAATCCTGAGTGCTTGGATTACCGATGCTAGAATGCCGACATGGATCGAAATGCCAGCACCAGATTCCCGAACAAAGAACTGTGCGTGTGGGGTGTGTGTTATGATTAGGCTGCAGGGGGGGTGGGTGGACGTGCAAGGGAGGGAGCGAGGGTTAGGCACCCCAGGGGAGGGTTAGGGTCAGGCTGCAGGAAGGGGGGGTGTATGGTTAAACTGCTGGAAAGTTGGGTTACGGACATTAGAAATTAGGACAGCGACTAGGTGTAGCTGTCGGTGTTGTAACTGCCGGCATCCCAAGCGCAGAGATCCCAATACTTTCCCCAATGGTGTGGGTGATTTTAATGACATACTGGATCCCTGGACCATTGGAACAGGACTGGGGAAACCTCTTGGCGATGGCAGATTTGCGTCCTTGGTGCAGGAGATGGGTCTGCTTGATGCCTGGAGGTGGAGGAACCTGGGTTTAAAACAATTACCTTGTTTCTTGCATACCCATCACTTTCTCTCTATTATCAACCTTGCACTGGTTTCCTCCAATCTAAGGCCTAGGGTGTTAACTGTAGTATACGAACCTAGAGGGTTCTTGGACCACTTTCCACTTGCCCTTGGGCTTAAAATTGTGGGTCAACATGGGCAACCATTTTGGAAACGTAATCCTTTTTGGTTGACTCGATTGGGAGCAGGCTCGGAGCTAGTACTTGCTTGTGAGGGTTATTTTGCAGATAACTGCATTTCAGCCTCCACTTCCATAATGTGAGATGCTTTTAAATCCTACCTGAGGGGTTCGCTGATTAAGCGTGTTGCAGATTTGAAATCCTATTATTAGCATCAGGATGTGGAGCTTGAATCCTTCTCCTGACTAAAACCCACTATAGATTGTTATTTCCGGAGAACTCTTAGTACCCACTCACAGGTAAGCCTGGAAGCTATTTAGTCAGCCTAGCTAGGGTTGATAATTCGTCTGCTACTGTGGTGGATGGAATACATATGATTTGCTGACGGGTAGGATGCCGGCGGTCACATGGCTGGCCACAGCATCCTGATACCGGACATGCAGTGCCCTATCCTAACCCTCAGGGGGTGTTGACTAGGATTAATGCAGCACCCAGTGCTTACACCCCCTCCCCCCCCCCCCCTAACTCTAAGCCAGAACCTTCATCGGGATGTCGGCTGTTGGTGGTCTGGCGCAGGTATCCTGAGTGGTATCGGCATCCAAACAGACAGAATGCTGAACACACCCTCGTGAAGGCCCTCCATGAGGTGGGTATGTCTCTGGTTCACATGCTTGATACAGTTGAGGTGTTTGTTTACTTCTATCGTAACCTGTACACTTATGGATTGACCTGCACTATGGACAATATTTGTTCCTATGTTGCGGAGGTCCCACTACCTAACCTGCCTCTGGAGGCTAGGGAGCTCCTTGATTCTCCACTTACACTAGAGGAGGTGGATGTGGCACTTTGCTCATCCCCCAGTAATAAGGCTCCTGGACTGGATAGGATACCTATTGAGTTGTGTTTTAACCAGTTGGGCACGTCTCTCCCGCAATCTATTTTGGAGGCCCTTGTAGTAGTTCTGCTCAGCTGGGGAAGGACCAGAAACTTTCTGACTCCCACTGCTCCATCTCCCTGCTTCCCATAGACGTTAACATTCTGGCCAAGCTGCTGGCTGTGAGACTTAACCATGTGATCTCGCTCATTGTTCACCTAGACAAGATGGGATTTATATGCCAGGTAAGTCTACGTCTATTAATCTTAGGAAACTATTTACCCATCTTCAGGTCTCCCATGGGCAGGAGTCGTTTTCAGTGACTGTCTCCTTAGATGCCGCTAAGGCTTTTGACTCCGTTGAATGTGGGAAGCTAGGAGATGTTTTGGGATTGGCCCGGAGTTCATTAAATGGGTACAACTATTATAATGCCCCAGTTGCTAGGGTGTTAGTTCGTGCATTTATCTCCTCCCCGTTCCCTTTGTCACGTGGAATACAGCAGGGATGTCCCTTGTCAACCGCTTTATTTGCCCTGGCAATAGAACCCCTGGCATGCAGATATGTGCTCACAACAGCATTCGCGGTTTTGCAGATGCTCCTTGTCTTCTCTATCTACCACAATTCCATTCCCCTGGCCCTAGATCATTTAATTAACCTGTCTGGTAGATACTCTGGCCTTACTATTAACTGAGACAATCCTGTATTCTCCCACTCAGTGGTTCATGTCCCGAGAACCCTCATCAGTCTTCCACTGCAATGGGTGGATTCCTTTAAATACATAGGCAAATGGGTTTCCAATGTACCACAGGACTTTGGGGGTCATTCTGACCTGCTCGCTCGCTGCAGTTTATCGCAGCAATCAGGTCAGAACTGTGCATGCGGCGGCGCATGGCTGACAGCCAACGGCTGTCGTTGCCTATCGCCTCTGCCTGATTCACAGGCAGAGGTGGACGCTGGGCAGGAGGTGGCGGCGCGGTGGTGTTTGGCTGCCGTTTTCTGGGCGCGGTCCGGCCAACGCAGGCATGGCCGGACCGTGCGGGATGCAGCAGCTGCGTGACGTCACACGCAGCCGCTGCAAGCCGAGCAGAGACGAGTAGCTTCCGGCCAGCGCGCAAAAGCTGTGCTGGCCGGGAGCTACTCCTGAAGTACAAAAGCATCGCCGCTGTGCAATGATTTTGTACTTCAGCAACGGGGCAGAGACTGACATGCTGGGCGGGCTAGCCCTGTGCTGGGCGTCCCCCCGCATGTCTGTGTTCCTGATCGTAGCTGTGCTAAATTTAGCACAGCTACGATCAACTCGGAATGACCCCCTTTGTACCCTTAAATGTGCTACCACAGCTGGAGTATATGAAAACGTGTTTAAAGCTGTGGAATAAGTTCCCCTTCTCTTTGATGGGCTGTGAAAACCTAATAAAGATCGTTCTACAATCCAAACTCCTATATATCTTTCATAATTCCTTGGTCCCTAACAAGCCCAAAGCAGGAGCTGTTGAGGAGAGATGGAAGGATGGTACACACAGGAAACACACTCTCACTAGTAAAAGAAGGGAATTGGTGACCAAGAAGAGTCCCCCACTGAAGCTAGGTGCCTCAGGGTGGGCACCCTGTGGATCCCATGGACCTCGAAGAAAAAGTTAACAAAGGAAAGATTATATTATAACTCTTATTTTCTTCTTCAGGGTCCATGATCTCCACATGGTTAACGATGGGATGTCCCAAGGCAGTTGTAATAGAGTGGGATGCAAAGGATGGATCCTGAGAGGCAAATGTATCACAGGTATAAAACCTTTGAAGTGTGTGAGCAGAAGACCACGTAGCAGCCTTGCATAGTTGTTCAGCAGGTGCGTCACGGTGGGCTGGCAGATATTTTCAGAGCATGGACCACATCCACTGAAACTTCCTCTTATGACAGATCCGGTCCTTAGAAGGCCGGTACCACAATTGGCTCATTTTTATGAAACTTGGAGACCACCTTAGGTAGGTATCCCTGTTTGGTCCAAAGTCCCGCTCTATCTTGATGGAAAATCAAAAAGGGGGAGCTACGGAAGAGTGCCCCCAGGTCAGAAACTCTATGAGCTGAAGCAATAGCCAAGAGGAAGAGAGTGTTTGCAGTCAACCATTTGAGTTCAACTGTATCCAATGGTAAAAAGATCTGGTTGAAGAGGAAGCGGGAGGGTCTCGTCTATGGAGAGGACTGGAGATCTGTGAACCAATGGCGCCTGCACCATGCCGGAGCCACTAGGATGATCTTGCCGCCTTTCTCTTTGAATTTGTGTAGAACTCTTGGAAGAAGAGATACTGGTGGGAAGAGTTGGGCCAGATTAAAGTTCCATGGAACTGTGAGAGCATACATATAGGCTGCATCCTGGCCCCGTACACGGGTACTTTGTGATTGTGTCTGGAGGCCATGAGGGCCACGTCCGGAAGACCCCACTGTTCTGCTAGAATCTAAAATATGTCCGAGTGTAGAGACTATTCGCCTACGTGCACGTCCTGGCGACTGAGAAAGTCTACTTCCCAGTTGAGGACTCGTGGAATGAAGATCGCAGGAAGATGAATCTCCGCCCAAGAAAGAATCTGGGTTACTTCCTGCACGGCCGCGGCACTGTGAGTGCCCCCTTGCCGATTGATATATGCCACAGTCATGGCGTTGTCTGACTGTATTTGCACAGGAGAACCCTAAAGAATGTCCTGAGCCATTTGAAGGGCCCGGTAAACTGCTCAGAGTTCTAGGACATTGATCAGAAGAACCGACTCTGTTACGGACCATTGCCCCTGAAAGGAGTGACTGCCCGTGACTACTCCCCATATCCACGGAGACTGGTATCTGATGTGAGAAGAACCCAGTGAGGAATCCAAAATGGGGGACCCTTGTCCAGATTGGGGGTGTGTAACCACCAGGCGAGGGACTCTCAGACTTCCTGAGACAGAACCGTTGTCTGAGACTTGATATGCTGGTGGAACCCGTTCTATCTGGCCAGCATGAGATGCTGGAGAGGCCTGGGGGTAAATTTACTAAGAAGGGAGTTCTATTTAAGATGGGATGTTGCCCATGGCAACAAATCAGATTCTACTTCTCATTTATCTAGCACCTTCTAGAAGATACCTGAAATCTGATTGGTTGCTATTGGCAACAACCCATCTTAAATAGAACTCCCATCTTAGTACATTTACCCCCTGGAGTGGAATTGTTCGTATTCCACCATGGCGAAGGAGGATACCATGGAGCCTAGAGTCTGCATTACTGAGTGGATAGACATCCTGCGACTGTGAAGCAGTTTGTGGATGCATAATTGTAGTGTTGCAATCTTGTCTGGAGGAAGAAAGAAGCGCTGTACCTGAACGTTCAGCAAAGTCCCTAGATGGGGCATACTCTGAGACAGAATGAGAGAGGGCTTGGCTCAGGTGATAAGCCAGCCATGACTCTGCAGAAATGAGATTGTCACCTGAAGATGATGGTGGAGGACCTCCGGAGAGTGTGCTAGGAGCAAAAAGTCGACCAGGTAAGGGAGTATACGTATTCCCTGTTTTCGCAGATGGGGCGTCATAACTGCCATGAGTTTGGTAAACATCCTGGGTGCTGTGGAAAGACCGTATGGTAGAGCCTGGAACTGGAAATGCTGATGGTGAACCCAAATCGGAGATACTGTTGATGATAGGATGCTATAGGCATCCTGGACATCCTGGATATACAGGATGCTATAGGTATGCATCCTGTATATCCAGGCAAACCATAAAATCCCCAGGTCGCATAGCCAAGACTATGGAACGAAGTGTTTCCATTGGGAACTTGGGTACACTGAGGTACTTGTTTAGGAATTTCAGATTGAGTATGGGATGGTAAAACCCATTGGACTTCTGAACCAGAAAGAGAGTAGAATAGAATCCCTGTCCCTGCTGGGACATGGG
Source organism: Pseudophryne corroboree (assembly GCF_028390025.1). Taxonomy (NCBI): domain Eukaryota; kingdom Metazoa; phylum Chordata; class Amphibia; order Anura; family Myobatrachidae; genus Pseudophryne; species Pseudophryne corroboree. Next base: position 292,986,621 of record NC_086449.1, read on the forward strand.
AACAGGGATAATTACCCCCGTTTGCAGTAAGTATTGAATTACTGACTTCAGTACCTTGGTAAACTCCGCCGGAGGACCGGTGGGTAAGTACTGTCTGGGGGAACACTTCAGGAAGGAGAAAGCGTACCCGTGAAAGACCACTTATTGAAACCAGGTGTCTGTTGTGCCACGCATGGGCAAACTGAAGAAGTCAGCCTCCCACCCTGGGGTTCCCCAAGGGGAGGCCCTCCCCGTCAGGCAGAGAGTTTGTCTTTGAATTTTGTAGTTGGACGTTTAGTCGCCCAGGTCTGTTCAGGCTTAGACTTCGAGCCCTTTGTGGGGTTAAACTGTCTAGGGAAAGATTGTCCTTTTGCCTTGCTCTGGACGTGGAAAGACCGAAAGGACGAAGTCCAAGGCCGCATAGAGGAAGCTAAAGGCAGGCATGTTGTTTTAGAAATACCCAGATTGTTGTCCAGTTCTGGTCCAAAAAGAAATTTGTCTGTGTACAGGAGTGCTTCTAAGGCTTTCTTAGCATCAGAATCAGCTTTCCAGGAATGCAGCCAAACAATGCAGCGTCCTCCCACAGAAGCAGACGAAGCTTCGGAGGATAGGAGAGCAGTATCCAAAGCAGCCTTTCCAATGTAATATGCAGCATCTATAATGTTGGCTAACAGTGTCAACTGTTCTGTGGCAGCATCAGATTGAAAACTGTTTTCAAGTGCCTCAGCCCAGTTTTCAATAGCTTAAGCTACCCAGGCCGTAGCCATTGCAGGTCTGGCTATGGCACCTGTAAGCGAATATACAGATTTAAGACACACGTCTAATTGTCTGGCCGTCAGGTTCTTAAGGGAGGACGCAGTAGGTATCAGCAGAATAGAACTTCTAATTAAATGTGTCACATGGGCATCCATTGTAGGTGGATTTACCCATTTGGAACAATCAGTCTTTGGCAATGGATAAAAGAAGCTCAGCCATTCAGAAATAATAAATGTCTTTATAAGAGTTTTCCATGCTTCATCCAGATTCAGTGAAATGATCAGAGTGTGGGAACTTAGCTACTACTTTCTTTATTAATACTTTAGTTGTAGGGGCCGGTTCACTATCTTCTAGTAGTAGAGAGAATTTGACCACCCTAATTAAAGCTGCCACATTAAAGTTTGACTGTATGTCATCCTCCCCTTAGGGAGAGTCATACTTGCCTACCCTCCTGGAATGGCCGGGAGGCTGCCAAAAATTGGGTGGCATTCCCGGCCCCCCGGAAAGCCGGGCAAGTCTCTCGCTTTCCCTGCCAGCCCCTCCGCACCCCCCCCCCCCCCACCCTTGGACACTACAGCAGAGAACAAGTGGTTGGTTCGAGGGGATACTATGACACGGTCCACGCTGAATCGTGTGATCGTAGCTCCGCCACCCACTATACAGTGCCTAGTTTATCGGCACTGTATATCAGGGGGTGGAGCCACGATGTCGCTATCGTGATGCCATGCCCCCTGACTTCCCACTTCCACGCCGCCTTGCCTCCTGGACACCCCCCCAGACAACCCATCCTGTTGCCGGCTACGCGCCCATGCGCCTACAATGCTGCAGAGGGGGCAGCAGAGTAAGCAAGTAGGAAGAGAGTCTGTATCAGAACCCTCAGCCTGATTTACTGCTGTAAAAGACAGAAAGTGGTGTGGACTGTGAAGATGGCACAATACATATAATGGCTGTAGTTGCTGGTGTAGGCATTGCTACTTGGCCCTGAAACATATTCTGAAATGCAGTAGATGAAGCAGCCAGACTACACTGAGTTTTAAAATATATCGAACCATGGAGAATGGACAGGCGGGGCTACTATAGGCTGATACACAGGCTGTAATGTCTGTAATGTAGGGAGAGCTACAACTGGGGTAGCCCTCTATTCCACAAGTTTAGCCAGCATGTCAGAAAAAGCAGCCCATGGGGGCTCTTGTGCCGGAGCTGGGAGTGCTGAAGTACTGGCCATCCTGCAATAAATCCTGAGGTAAAACTTCTGTGTTACATGTTTTACATGACACTAAAGTGGGTGTCTCAGCTGGTTTTGATCCCTTGACTTTGTTAGACATAACTGCCAGGTTTGCACACACACAATATGGAAATGTGCATCGTGTAACTTGAGCAAAAATATGGCACAGTAACCCTACGCAAATACAACAATGTGTAATGTGTGGTAAATGAACCAGTATTCAAGAGTTAATGAAAGTAAAGATACAGGGAAAGTGATATATGTACAGTGTGAGAGAGAAGTACAGACAGCAGCATTAGCATAAGTCACATACAATGCAGAAATAACAATTTAACTGCAGTGGGCACTGATATCAACTACTCAGCTTGTATGAGAAAGCTGGTAGGAGGCAGCGCTCTGTATAACCTGACTCCAAGTGAGAGGTATACAGAGAGACCAGTTCCCAGCATTCTTGGAGACCTGAAAAGCTGTATTGGCTGCCTCCTTCCTAGGAGGGTGTGAGAGGAGCAGATCAGGATGGGAAAACCTTTAGCGGAATGGCGCCCTGGGCTGGGGGATGGAATACTGGGGAAGCTGACCTCCCCTTGCTTAATGTCAACCACCGGTATCCTGGTCTGACAAAAAGATCCCCAGAGCCAGTATTTATCGCCCTGGTGGTCTAGTGAAACCCTCAAGTATACTTAATGAACTGGGGACACCTCAACGCCACTGCTCTGTCTCCTGGGACAGTGGTATTGGACTGCAGAGCGGGGGTCCCGTAAACGGGAACCCACCTTACTTTATCCCCATGAGTTCGGGTGTCCCCTGCAGCCTCTGTTAATGAAGGTATGTGGGGGGACCCTCACCGAAATCTCCTAGCCGGTGCTGGTGGCTTGGCACCGGTGGGGTGGAGGAGCAGCAGCGCTGTCTGCTCATTGAAGTAGTGAAAAGAAATAGAAAGTTAAAGTGAACATAATAAAGTTAAAAGAGAAAAATGCAAAGCTTGGGCTGCTACTGCAGCCCCACTGTTCAATGGTGTCCAGCTCCTGCTGGCACTGAAAAGCCTGAAGTGCCTGAGGCTTGGGTATGAGGGGAGACGGACCCCACTGCATCCTGGAAGGATCTGAAATCTTTGCTGTTCAGTGCCAATCCTGGGGTCCATCATTTATAAAACTGTTACCCCTGTGGAGACCATAGGCCCTGAAGAAGAAATATGAATTCTCAGGAGCTACGTGGGCTTAGTGGTATGGCACTAGGGCCACTATCCCATAATAGCTCAGGCCGCATGGATTTCTGATTTAGCTATGAAGATACTGGGAAGGAATGGCCTAGACTCATCGGTTCCTCTCTCAGCACTGCATACTCTGGGGCAGGTGGAGAGTGGTCTCATTTAGTCAGCTATATGACTCAGTTGTCATCTCAGCAGCTGAAGCTAAGGCATACTCTCATTTCAAATCCCTGATTACTGCCCACCCACACCCATTCTTCAAGATACTCCCCTCAAAAAATGTCTGCTATCAGTCATCTCACAATGTCTAGTATCTCATTTTTATTCTCTGCTACTACATGCCCATCATGGGGATGATTTGCTGGCTCTAAGGCTTAGGTGGGAGGCTGTCTGAGGTGGGTGCTTTGCAGGATGAGTCACAGCAGTTGGCTCTGGGTAGCCCCCAAGAATCTACGGCATCTATTTGCTTCCAGAAAATACAGTTGTTCTTGTTACATATGGACTATCTTACTCCAACACAATTGTGTAGATTCGGGGGCTGGGATAACTTCAAGTGTCCAAAGTGCAGGACAGGTGAGGACACATTTTGACATCTCCTCTGGGAGTGCCCCCTAATTGCTACCTTCTGGGACAGTGTGATTTGTGCTGTCTCCTCCACGGGGGTCCCCCAGACTGTCTTTACTTCTACAGTATGTGCACTAGGTATTAATGATGGGGCATTGTTAGACAAATACACCAAACAATACATATATCCTCAATGTCTGTATGATAGTTAAAGTTTGCATTGTCCATTCATGGCTGGCCTCCACAGGTCCAGTATTTCATGTCTTATGGTCTATGATAAACTCTATCATTGCACTTGAAAAACATACCTATCTGGCTAGGAATGCTCAAAATGTAACTGTATTTCAGCCAAATGGTTACAATTAGAGATTGCAAACACCCATGCAGAGCTGGACCCTTCTGCAGTAGTAATTCCTTCAACGGATTACTGATGGCTCCTGGAGGGCTATTTTCCTATGTGGCTCTACATTATTTAATATACAGTATGAGCCTTAGTAGCTTCTTGTTGTTCTCATTTCATGTATCCACTCTGTTCATTATTATACTTGTTTTGCCTTCAATATGCATTTAGTGCGAATGCACTGACTATATTTGCTCTCAATGTTTTCACATTCATAGTATACATACTGTATATGTAACACCTACGCCATCTTGCTTTGTACCGGTGTACGTCTCTTTTTTAATTTCTTGCTGTATATTGCTGGGAATATAAATGCCTGGCAGACTGACAGGCATTTTATCTGTTACCGCCGATATCCAGAACACACACTGCGATCTCTCACAGTGTATGTCACATGATGTTGGTGCTCCACCCCACAGGGAGGAGACATTTCCCCGTTCCTTCCCATGTGAAAGAACAGGGGAATGTCAGTCGGTCATGGTAAAGTATACACTGCCCAGTGTGGCCGACCGGACACTTAGAAAATATTGCATTAGAGGGACAATACAAATGATATTTTGAGATTGGTCGACCGCATACACGCTGCATTTATCTGGCCGAACCACTGATATCGGGCAGATCAGCCAGATAATTGTAGGGTGTATGCCCAGCATAACTGTTGATATTGCTCAATAAAAACCACTGAATCACAAAAAAAAAAAAAAAAAAAAGAAAAAAGCAGGTAATAACAAAAGCCATCATCTTGGGAATGAAAGTAAAGGTTTATTTCTAAAAAAAATTCACACTAGTTAAAATAGTGTTTCACTATAAAAAAAAATATTTACAGTACTCCATCTGGTACATTAACCATGACAGGCAGCAAGTCATTTGCATATTAAACTTCTACAGGTTATTGAAGTCTGCTGTACAAGTTGCATTCACATCATAGGTGATGAAAATAAGAAAAGGGTGCGCTATCAATAGCAGCTGGTAAAGGGTGGTAAATCCCCTTAGAAGTAAAAACAATAGAACAAGTGGGTGTACCAGCGCTGGCTGATCATGCACAAATATATTAATCACTAATCCGAAAGACTTAATAAAAAGATATAACACATTTATTTAGCATTTTAAAACATATTAAAAAAATAAAAATTAGAATATGCCACAATATGCCTGAATGTTGGATATTGACTGAATAAACCACATAAGTGACTTAAGACACTCTTGAGAAGTTAATGTCACTGGGTATGTACATCATGCCATACAGTATCCCCAATTCAGAATGACATGTCCCCAGTTTATATTATACCATTACAGTGTCCCCTGTTCATACTGTCACTGTGCCCACCAGTTTAAATTATGCCACATTGCAGTGCTCCAGTTCATATTATGCAGCACTATAGTTAATCCATTTCATATTGTGCTACATTGCAGTGTCCCAGTTCTTCTTATGTAACAATATAGTGCCCACTACATTACAATGAGCAGATCAGATTATGCCCTATTACAGTGCTCTCCAGTTCATATTGTGACACATTATAATATCACACAAATCAGGCTTGTCAATGGACCAGACCCAATTTCTTAGCAGGCAAATCTGGGAAGTTATTACTTTATGACCTGGGTCCAGGATTCCCTTTGCCTCTGGGCCTCATAGCAATAGCACCCCTTGCAGGGAAACCTTGGGGATGTCCTAAAGTAGTTCTCAAGGGAGGGGATGCACCTGAAGGATGTGATGAAGCATCCTGGGAGGCGAAGGTATGAAAGGCATAGAATCTAAGAAACGTGTTCACTGGGGACCACATAGCCGCCTTGCACAATTGTTCTGCGGACGCGCGACGGCGGGCCGCCCAGGAAGGTCCTACAGACCGACTAGAATGGGCCTTAATCAAAGCTAGAACTGGTCGTTCAGCTTGCGTATAAGCATGTGCAATCACCATTCTAATCCATCTGGCCAAGGTGTACTTATTTGCAGGCCAGCCACGTTTGTGGAATCCAAACAGGACAAAGAGGGCATCAGACCGTCTAATGGAGGCAGTGTTGTCCACATAGACACGGAGAGTGCTAACCACATCTAAAGAACGTTCTTTAGCCAAGTCAGAAGAGATTTAGGCAGTGACCACAATCTCTTGGTTAAGGTGAAATGATGACACCACCTTAGGTAAATAACCGGGTCGAGTTCCGAGAACCGCCCTGTCGCTGAAAAATCAGAAAGGGTGTACGACAGGACAAAATGGCTAAGTCCGATACCTGTCTTGCAGAGGCAATAGCCAGCAAGAACAGGACCTTGGCCATGGGCCATTTGAGGTCCACCAATTCAAGAGGCTCGAAGGGAGATTCTTGAAGGGCTTTCAATATAATAGACAGGTCCCATGGAGCCATTGGGGGGGCATAGGGAGGCTGAATACGTAGAACCCCTTGAATGAATGTGTGTACATCAGGTATAGAGGCAATTTTGTGCTGAAACCACACCGACAAGGCAGAAATATGAACCTTGAGGGAGGCCAGGCGAAGACCTAAGTCTAGGCCTCTTTCCTGAAAAGCCAGAATTCTGGAAGTTCTGAATCTATGGACATCATAATTCTTATCAGCACACCAGGTGAAGTAAGAATGCCACACAAATCCGGGCAGAGGCCCATTTGCGGGCATTCATGTCTGATTGTACCCAAACAGGCCTGTTCTGTACCAGAGGCAGGGCGAGAAACAGTGCATTGAACACGGCTCTCAGTTCCAGAATATTGATCGGAAGATGAGATTTTTCCTTGGTCCAACGACCCTGAAACGAATGTTGCTCCAACACCACTCCCCAACCCCGAAGACTGGCGTCCTGGAGCCACCAGATCAGCGACAGACGAACCTCCAGAGTGAAACAGACCATCTGAGATCTGATCCGATGAGGTAAGGCGTCCCACTTGGAAAGGCTCAACCATTGCAGAATACGAGAATGAAATTGAGCGTACTCTATCATGTAGAAGGACGACACTATCAGGCCAAGGACTTGAATCGCCAAGTGTATCGACACTCAGGGCAATGAATGAAATGCCTTATCCTGCCCTGAATTTTCAGGACCTTGTCTGGAGACAGAAACAGTCTCTGTGCATGTGTCCAGTAGTGCCCCTAGGTGCACCATGCTCTGAGCTGGGACCAGCGAGGACTTTTTCCAATTTATCAGCCACTCATTGGCTTGCAGGAAATTCACTGTTCGTTGGAGATGACCAAGGAGAACTTCATGTGACTTTGCCAGAGTCAGGAGATTGTCCAGGTATGGGAGGATTCCGATTCCCTGTCAACGGAGATGAGCCATCATAACAGCCATGACCTTGGTGAAGATCCGAGGAACCGTAGCCAGTCCTAACGGCAGAGCCTGGAATTGATAATGAAGGTCGCCAATAGCAAACCGCAGGAATTGCTTATGCGAGATGGCAATAGGAATATGCAGATATGCATCCTGTATATCCAGGGATACCATATAGTCTTCGGTTTCCATGGCCAGAACTCTTGAGTGCAGTGTTTCCATACGAAAATTGGGATACTCACACAAACTTGTTCAAAGACTTGAGGCTGAGTATAGGCCGGAATGACCCATTGGTATTTGAAATCAGAAAGAGTCGAGTAGTAACCTCTGCCCCACTGAGACAGAGGAACTGGCACTACCACTCCAGTACTCAGGAGGGAGTTTACAACAGTTTGTAGAGATTGCGCTTTCAACGGGTCCGAAGGGAGGGCCGTTACGCAGAACTGGTGAGGGGGACGTCTCTTGAATGAGACAGCGTACCCGTGAGAGACATCTTCCATCACCCAAGCGTCTGAAGTGGTCGTGAGCCAGACTTTGGTGAACTGCAGAAGTCGGCCTCCCACCTTGGGGTCCTCCAGGGAGAGGCCCGCCCCGTTATGCAGCAGGCTTGTCATGTTTTGCATGACTGTCTATGGTATGACTGACCTTTGGCTTTCCCTTGAGGGCGAAAGGAGAGAAAAGTGGTACTTTTTGCCTTCTGAGAAGGATTAGTAGCGGGGAGAAAAGCATGTCTTCCCTGGATTAGACCAGGGTTCCCGTCTGATGTTCACTAAATGATCAGAATGAGATAAAACAGTTTTAACCACTTTCTGCTGTTTAAACGTGTCCGTTTTCTTTGCCACTGTAGTGGAATCCTCTGCATCAGTGATTTGGTGGATATACACTTACCAGGGCTGGGACATCTATTAATAAGGGAGATTCTTTGTCTGCAGTACAGGGATCAGTGTCAGACAGGACAGTATGCACCCCCTTCTCATCAGATGAAACATCAGAGAGGTTTGTAGATGGAGCAGAAGAAGCTGCCCGCTTAGAGAGACCAGGGACACGTGTGTGACTTGAGGGAGGTTTTTGTCTAACCAAAGACTGATTAAGTTGTTGCCGCTGGTTAGATAAATTTTCAGCCTAAGGTGGATTTACCATAGGTCCAATTTGTGGGGGTAGTGCCACAGGTGGCCTCATAGGAGATGCAAGGCGTTCCACCAGAGTACCCAGCATGGCAGTAAATGCTGCCCATGGTGGCTCTAGACTAGGTGTAGGAGCTGCCTACTGACTGGAAGACGTATGACACAAAGTACAGAGACCATCATGTAATGCTTCCTCCTCTGTCAAACCCACGGAGCACACTCTGCAGGCTGCAGGGGCTTCCGCTGATTTGTTGCCCTTTTTGTTATACATTGCACAATGTAAATAACTGGACTTACGATAATATAGCCAGACAAGTATAGTAATCTGTGGAATAAACAGACAAGGTATATAGTGTGACTGTAACACAGATGTAATATACTTATATATGCATATAGATAAAATCTGTGTATTACTATAATTCTTGACCCAAACACACCTAGCCCAGGGTATAGAATACAGCGATTGTTATAGCTGGGAAACACTGAAAGTGAAACCACACAGCAGTATAGGCACACACAGTCACATGCAATGCAGAAATGATATCACAATAATGCTGCACTGGACTTGTATATCACAACGCGGTCTGGAGACCGGAGGATATAACAGACTACTTGTACAATATAATCTACAATGTACACAATTCTCAACTAACGCTGTCTAAGAAGACAGGTAGGATACTTAAGTGTAATGTAAAGACACAGCTCTGTACACAGACGGCTTTACTTAGGAGACCTTGCCCAGCAATCCCGGAGACCTGCTGCAAGATAGCGCCCAGAGTTTGTGAGGGAAGTGAGGCAGCTCCATGGTGGGAAATCTGCAGTAGATGGCGCACTGAGCTGGGGAGGGGCTACAGGTCAAGCACCACCTCCCCTATGCTGGTCTTCCACCCCAGGTACTATGGAGCTTTATTAAATTAGGTGTTAAAACACATGCCCTGTGCTCCTATTGCCCTGGTGGCCTAGTGGGGTCCCTGCTCAGTGACAGTGTCCACGAAAGTGCCGCAGTCCATCTCACTTGACCACAGACAGAACACAATTTAATGGCGGGTCCCACTAGGAGACCCTCTTACCTGCCTCCCGGTAGTAGCCATGCGATTCTGGAGAGCAGTCCGCGACTGTGCCTATGTCCCTGGACGGCTCCACCACAGGTAACCGGGAACCAGGCCAGCGGGAGTATGCGGCGCCACTTGGGAGGTGATGGAGCTGCAGCACTGAAATCAGTCTGACTCACAGTGCTGCTCGCTCTGAAGATAAAAGTAAAATTTCAATAAAAAGTAAAAGCTTTCAGGGCTGCTAGTGCAGCCCTCCTGTTTAGTGGGCTGCTCTGAAGGCACCAAATTCAAAACTGAGCTCACAGTGCCTGGAGGTGGAGTTATAGAGGAGGCCCCCTGATGCATCCTGAGACAGCTAAAGTTTTACCTGTTGGTGCCTCTGGATCCAGATCCACTCTACACCCCGATGTTTCCCTGTGGAAACCTGTGTACCCTGCTGCAGAAAAGATAATTTCATTAAAGATCATTAGATTAAATGATGAGTAAGTATTTGGGAAGCTCTTGGTGCTATGTAGATTGTACATTAGGTGGTTATAATGTCATGTGAAAAGCTGGGGTGTTTAAATGAACGTGAGAGACCTGAGGGTATGTGGTGGCAATTTCAGAACATGTAGGGGGGAATGTGGGAGCATTTTTGGATAAGTGAAAAGGATGCAGAGATCATTTTGGTAATTTCTAATTATTTAAATAAAGGCCCTTGTGAAGGCTGGAGGCTAGACATGCAGCCAACAAAGTAGATCAGGTTGCCAATCACTGTGCTGTATATTCATGATCACTTTTGGCTTATTAAAGTGTATTTATATTAAAAATAGACTATAGTTTAGTGTTAGGGAATCGTTCCAAATGTTCATTTATTGATTAAAAAAACATGAAATTGAATATGGATTAAATCCTAAATGACAGAAAAGTTTTCTGGTAACCAACATTTGGTTAAAGTATATAAAAAACACGCTTCACGAGTCACTGCCAGCTGCCCCAGATTAGATATACACTTTACATGTGGATTCCGGCAAGTGTCTGGGTAGGATCAATCACTGTCAGATCATGTCCTTAGGTCCAAGGCTGGCTCAGTGTGTCACGGAGCAGTACAGTATAAGAGGATACGTTATTTTTTTTCTGCCAAATCTGACTCTGCCTGATTCAGATATCATCGTATTGCCAACGCAGCAGCAATCCTTTTCAACAATGGAACTGTGAGGCAACGCAGGTGTAAAAGACACCCACAAGTGAACAGAAACACTCACTGTAGCCATCACATCATTTTCAGCAACTGCATACTTCGTCGCAATCGATGCAGATGCATGGAAAATTGGCTCAGAGTGCCTCCATGGATGCACAGAACGTCCGTGGGAGCTGCAACACTGGCGCCATGTTTTATGTGTAACAGATTGCAGTTGCACACCGAGACACGCCTCTCCCAAATGTCCTTTTCCTGTCACTCACTCTGTGACGGATTCCTAACTGCAAGCAGCATCACAAAGGTACCTTGGTGCGTGTGCACTGTGGCCGTGCCGCATGCGCAGTCTAACGATAATCGCTCAGTTGCGACACCATCAAAGTTGCGACCGCATCTGAATCAGGCCCCCTATGCACCCTAGAGAACCCCTATTATCCAATGTGGCTGCAACCCAACCACATGCCCCCTGCAGTATTGTGGCAGATCTTATTTCTTTACAAAGCTCTTCATCTAAGCTATTATCTACGAATCTGTTACACACCAGCCAGAAACAGGTACTTATACATTCATTGTATGATTTAATATATCCAACATATCAATAAAAAGAATGCATTATAACTCTGCAGGCAGGAAAAAAAATACTCCAAACGATAATAGAATAAATTTATTTACTGCTTCAGGATAAATACTGTGTAAGCATTTCAGGCTAAAAATTATGAAACAGATATTCCAACATTTCAAATGATAACATTTGCTTCTCTACTGCAGCGGATTTGTACAAAATATCTGACTGTTACTATACAATCATTTCAATTTCATATAAATTATTAGTTATTTACATTTAACACTTTCGAAGAATAAGATGCAGCCATAAAAGACCAAAAACACAATGAATGGAAAACTACAAAACCCTATAAGGACAAAATATATTTTCTTCAAATTACAGAAAGCAGTAAGGTGCTTGACCCCTTCTCTAGTGTGTGGTCTGCACTGTATTGCTATGAATACGCTGCAGGCCCCTAGAACAGTGGTGGAGTGAAAAGCAGCCATACAATGTGTTCACGTCACGATAAGCAGCTGAGGTCAGATCACTGGTCAATAGAGCTGTAAATGCTATAGAGGTGAATACGTTGGGTAGAACAAGAAAACCAGCCACTATTTTCACCCACCTGTTAGTACAAGGTATGGGGTCTCTCCTGCAAAAAGTGCCAAGAATCAGGAGGAGGAGGGGTGGATAAATGATGTTTTGTGATGATCACCAAGTGAGGAGTATTGCCTATTAACAATGAGGTGTCTAGGGCCATTTTTACATGTAATTTTAATTTACTATATTTTATAGTAATGGTTACAGCTATGGAAATAACACACCGAGAGAACCCCAAGTTCTAAACGTTCCAGGTAACCGCTCCCTTATCGCTATAGTATGATGACTGCAGTAGTCCCTATGTTCAGGATTGTTTATAATCACCAGCTTCCAGTGATTGTCATTTACTGTGTGTAATTTACAGTTGCATATTTATTATTGCATAGAAACATATCAGCCCCCAATTCAAGTTTGCAAGTATACAACGCAATTTACAATCAAATGCAAAGTTTGTGAGAGGGTTATCAAGAAGTAATGTGTCAGAGGCATTGAAAGTATTGCCAAAGTGTACCCAATGACCCAATATTCAGCATACAAGTCCTGTGATGGAGGCATGCCTAAATAGTACAGGACTGATGGACTGAATGCCCATGTCTATAGGTAATGTAAGTAAGCAATGGATAGACTTTAAAAACAAAATATTTGCCTGAAGGTTGCAAGATGCTTTAGAAGAATTGAAACTGGAAATTGTTCTTAGATTATCAAAGTAAAAACAACTTTAACATTTTCATGTAGGAAAATAATTTAAGTGTAGAAAAAAAGACTTACAAGAAAGAACAAAACTACAAGTATTCTCACATTATTACATTATGACTTTGGTTATTTTGTATTGTAACACATTATTTGGTAACCAGGCTAGTGAAGGATTTAATATAGATATAAAAAAAATTATAAACTAGAGTAACCGTAAACGTATAAAACTTTGTAAACATGTCTGTACTGTGTAACTGTGCAAGGCTGCAAGAATTAATGTGTGCACACCCGGGGGTAATGGAAGTGTCCAACAAAAATGAAATTATTTAAATGTACATATTTATGTCCAAAAAAGAACTGTGAAACAAAAAAAAATTTCATAACAAAAAAAATATATATAACCGATCCTTCTAATTAACTAACGTGAGAAAATGTCCAAAGTTAAAATAAAAACACACATAAGCAAAAGAAAAGAAAACTGGAAGGGGAATATTAATGGTTTCTGGGGCAGCGTGACTCATAAAATAAAGATGAATCAAATCATTTGTATTGGCAGGGGATAGGTTTCAAAGTATCTTGTAATTAAGAACATTACACAGCCTGAAGCAGCTACGAGTGCATTTATGCTAAAACGGGAAGATCACTCATTTTAGTTTTAAAAGTAATTTAGGGAGCTTTGTTGTGTGGCATCATGTAATTGCACATCAGAAGGCTTTGCCATAAACATCATGTGACCACTTACAAAAACTCAATATTATTGAGGAACATCTACTTCTTGGAATTTTACTGCACATAGCATCACACTGATTCAATGCTCACTGAAAGCATGTCAAGTGCCGAGACAGAATTCCTAACTGGAGTAAGACTGCATCACCCTTAATGGGGCACATCAGTGCAGAATGGCAGTTTTTGCTAGGCTTGTGATTTACTAAGAAATAAAGTCACATACAATGACAAGTGTAAGTGGTAGAGTTTTAAGCTACTCCTTAGAGACAATCTGCTAAAATGCCCTACTTATCCAAGGGAAAAAACATGGATAATTCCATTTACATAGCAGAGCTTTGGGTAACTGCTTTACCCGCTGTGTATGCAGCATTCCCAACACAATCTCTACCATGACATTGCTATTGTTTCAGTGAGAAAGACCACTGACAATACATTGCAGCATCACTACAATACGGATAGGCTGCATCGTAACACTGTCTCCCTTATTCAGCAGAGAGCCACAATACACACTTGTTCAGAACATGTGACTTTTCTTAGTTTAAAGCCTTAGAGAATTGTCAGCATAGCCTGCACAGGAAGTAGGCTATAGTAACAAAGTCTTGGGTTAGGAAGTCATTTTTACAGTAAGTGAAATGGTCAGACTAATCCTTTGAATGATTACATGACTTATGCTCTTTTCACAGTTTATACTTCAGTAGTTTTAATGGCCAAGTTAATTGCATGTCTTGATTAAGAGGTAATCATCATACTAACGTTCCTACTTGAGGTGTTATTTTGGAGAAACATAATATCTGTGCGTGGAGTACATGCAAGCTTGGCGTGTGCAATTACAGAGGGACATCTTTCTGGTCATCTCCTTTTAGAAATAGGAGAAATTCTGAATAAAGTTGCAAAAATAGAGACGTTCCCTGGGAAGAAGACTATTTTCAATTGTAAACGTAGCACTTCTTAGCACTTTATGTACTCCTCTCCTCAGTCCACCCCATCGAATCCTTGAGCATTTTCTATTGCTATGTGTAGCTTGTCCCATAGGTCCTCAAATGACTCATAAGGTGGTAAGTCCAGGCGATTAAAACTGCAAAAACAAAGAGGAGAAAAATAAATATATCCTGTTTAGATCTTAGTCCTACAAGGATGCTACACATGAAGTACTGCCCCAAAACCCAAATTATATTTTGCATGCGTATATATATATATATATATATATATATATATATATATATAAAAAAACTCACTCTGCTGCGGCACTCAGAAGTAAGAAATACAATAGGCAGGTCTCCTGTTAACATTTCAATGTTCACACATTGTCGTCAGGAACATTGAAACGTTGACCAGGGGACCTGACTATTGTCTTTTTTACTTCTGAGTGCCGCAGCAGTGTGAGTTTGAGTTGGTAACACTGCTTCTACAGCAGTGTGATACTGAGGGCAGCGGAGCTTATTTTACCTACAAAACATGCAGGGGTGAGTGCCGGAATTCTGCTATATATATGTATATATATATATATATATATATATAAAAAGTTCAGCCGAATCATGGCACTCTGCGGTCTCATTCAGTCAATAAAACACAGCTCCAGGAAGCTTGTAGCGACGTTTCGGCTTTAATAGCCTTTGTCAAGCATAATAACCAACACGTTATTGGTTACTATGCTTGACAAAGGCTATTATAGCCGAAACATCGCTACAAGCTTCCTGGAGCTGTGTTTTATTGACTGAATGAGACCGCAGAGTGCCATGATTCGGCTGAACTGTACATACACTTAATGGGCACCGCGGCAGGTGATGTTGGAAGTGAGAGTGCCGGTTGCTAGCCTATATATATATATATATATATATATATATATATATATATATATATATTTAAAAAAAACAAAAACCAGTACCATGTGTGTGCTCTTGGAAGTTTCTCTGGGGATCCCCATTTTTCAACTGTAAACAACTGTGGTCCATTTGAGCCTAAAAGCAAACACATGTTGGTTATAATTTGGCAGTGAGAGGAACACAGTACATTTCATTCCAGATGAGGCACTGATCTAATGAAAGGTAAAACTGAAGCCATGTGTTGTAGGATATCATTTTATGGTGGCAAAGCTGCCAGTGTAGTGAAAGGGTAATCGCATAGGGTGGGCATCAGCAAATAGGTAGGTGATTGGTGCTAACTCATGTCCTCAACCCCATAAAGACTGGCCACACATGCCACACGCCAAGACAAGCTGCCTCCTCCAGCCCCACTGAATATCAGAACGTCTCTGTAGCTAGTGCCTAGAACATGCTAGGAAGAGGCAGTCAAGTGCTGTTGTCTTGTGACCTGCTTATTTATATTCAGTGCTCTTCACTGAAACAGATGATAATGATCATATAGCTGGGAGACATTCCTCAAGTACAAGTATTCTCAGTGACCAGAATACCTGCTAATGCTTGCTGTAGCAAATAAAGCTGTAAGTAGTGAAGGTCACCACACATACTGGTGCCTCCCAACTGCGGGTACATACTAACACGAGTGTCGAGGAGGCTTGCAGCTTAATGAATGAATAACTACAGGTCTTAGGGGGATACAAACAGGTAGTATATAGTGGCATTAACACTGAAGTGTTTTCAACATTGGGAGCATTAATATCCTGGCAATGCAGTTACAAAGACCAGCGAACATACAGATGTAGCCATGCTCGGGATCAGTATGAAATACCTACAATCAAAATCCTGACGTTCAAAATCCCGACAACAATTGACAGACGGTCAAAATCCTGACATGGTCAAAATCCAGACATTTAAAACAGACATTCAAAAAGTCGACAACTTTTTTATTGTTTTTTGGTGTGTATGTCGACATAGGTTGACATGGACACTGTTTTAAGTGTACTGCGTCCACTCGCATGGCTTGCTGCGCTTGCCATGCTTCGGGCACGGTGCCTCGCTGCACTCGGCACACTATTTTATTCCCCATCCAGATCCACTGGGACGGTAAAGAATGAACAAGTTGGTTTCAATAAAAAAAAAACATGAAAAACGCATGTCGACTTTTTGACCAGTCAACATTTTAAATGTCGGTATTTTGACCCTGTCGGTATTTTGACCGTCTGTCAATGGTTGTCGAGCTTTTTGTAGGTAAATTGACCGCATTCCTCCATGCTCATCTGCCTTCAATGCGGTATGCTGCATGGTGTGCTGGGCTGAGACTATCTGCAGATGGCAATCGCCCCATTAATTCCAGTAGAAATGAATGAAGCGATCACCGGCTGCAAATAGTCGCAGCCCGACACGCCATGCAGCATGCCGCATAGCAGCAAGATGGGCGTGGCTACATCTGTAGTTACTTGGTCTATTAACAACTCTTATATTAAGAGATTGCTGCAGGTGTATTAGATGGTCACTTCATCTCAATACTAGTAGCAGGGCTGTGTGCAGTCATTATTACCAATTAATAAATCCATGCAGGTCCAACGTACTGCTAGAGACTTCGCTTCCATGTGCAGTGGGCCAGAAGACACACCATGTCTATGTGATTAAGGAACTACAGAGAGGAGAATGGGTTACAGGTTGTGTGTGTGTCACTGAACTGCCAGGAGGAGCAATACTCCGTTGGGGCAAATGAGTGAAATGGGGAAGGTCTGCACTGCACCTTAGTCTTTGGCTACTGTTGCTAGAGTCTATTGGCGGCTGAACATGGGGTTGAAGAAGAGAGTGAGCAGAGATAACTTGGTCCTGGATCTGAACTGGTCTTTTAGGAAGATGGTTTTTCAGAATGTATGTGGACTATAATGATGTGAGCAAAAAGTATCAATCTAAGAGGCTCCGGTTAATATTCTGGTGCCTTAATAAGTAAATCAACTTAATTTCTTCTTTAATATGCCACTCAGCCCTTACATGTGGCTACTTGTCTGCTGAATAAGGTAGACCCAGGTGTGAAAATAAATAAATGCATCGGGTGATAATAAGATTTTAAACCTACCGGTAAATCTTTTTCTCGTAGTCGGTAGAGGATACTGGGGACTCCGTAAGGACCATGGGGAATAGACGGGCTCCGCAGGAGACATGGGCACTTTAAGAAAGACTTTAGTTCTGGGTGTGCACTGGCTCCTCCCTCTATGCCCCTCCTCCAGACCTCAGTTAGAGAAACTGTGCCCAGAGGAGACGGACAGTACGAGGAAAGGATTTTGTTAATCCAGGGCAAGACTCATACCAGCCACACCAATCACACCGTATAACTTGTGATAAACTACCCAGTTTACAGTATGAAAAAACAACATAGCATCAGTGCAGGACCGATGCAACTATAACATAACCCTCATGTAAGCAATAACTATATACAAGTATTGCAGAAGTAGTCCGCACTTGGGACGGGCGCCCAGCATCCTCTACGGACTACGAGAAATTGATTTACCGGTAGGTTTAAAATCTTATTTTCTCTAACGTCCTAGAGGATGCTGGGGACTCCGTAAGGACCATGGGGATTATACCAAAGCTCCCAAACGGGCGGGAGAGTGCGGATGACTCTGCAGCACCGATTGAGCAAACATGAGGTCCTCCTCAGCCAGGGTATCAAACTTATAGTATTTTGCAAAGGTGTTTGAACCCGACCAAGTAGCAGCTCGACACAGCTGTAGTGCCGAGACCCCTCGGGCAGCCGCCCAAGAAGAGCCCACTTTCCTGGTGGAATGGGCCTTGACCGATTTCGGTAACGGCAATCCAGCTGTAGAATGCGCTTGCTGAATCGTGTTACAAATCCAGCGAGCAATAGTCTGCTTTGAAGCAGGGGCACCAATCTTGTTGGTTGCCTACAGGACAAACAGCGCTTCAGTTTTCCTGACTATAGCCGTCCTGGCCACGTAAATTTTCAAAGCCCTGACCACATCAAGTAACTCGGAATCCTCCAAGTCACGCGTAGCCACAGGCACCACAATAGGTTGGTTCATATGAAAGGATGAGACCACCTTAGGTAGGAATTGAGGACGGGTCCGCAACTCCGCTCTATCCATATGGAAAACCAGATATGGGCTTTTATTTGATAAAGCCGCCAATTCCGAAACTTGCCTAGCCGAAGCCAAGGCTAAGAACATGACCACCTTCCACGTGAGATATTTCAACTCCACCATTTTAAGTGGTTCAAACCAGTGTGATTTTAGAAAACTTAACACCACGTTAAGGTCCCAAGGTGCCACCGGAGGCACAAAAGGAGTCTGATTATGCAGCACTCCTTTTACAAAAGTCTGAACTTCTGGAAGAGAAGCCAATTCTTTTTGAAAGAAAATGGATAAGGCCGAAATCTGGACCTTAATAGAGCCTAATTTTAGGCCCAAATTCACTCCAGTTTGTAGGAAGTGAAGGAAACGGCCCACATGGAATTCTTCCGTAGGAGCATTCCTGGCCTCACACCAAGAAACATATTTTCGCCATGCCGTCAAACGCAGCCGCGGTAAGTCTTGGAACAGACAGGGCCCCTGCTGCAACAGGTCCTGTCTTAGAGGAAGAGGCCACGGATCTTCTGTGAGCATTTCCTGCAGATCCGGATACCAGGTCCTCCGTGGCCAATCTGGAACAATGAGGATTGTTCTCACTCCTCTTTGTCTTATTATCCTCAACACCTTGGGTATGAGAGGAAGAGGAGGAAATACATAGACCGACCGGAACACCCACGGTGTCACTAGGGCGTCTACAGCTACTGCCTGAGGGTCTCTTGACCTTGCGCAATACCTCTGTAGCTTTTTGTTGAGGCGGGACGCCATCATGTCTATCTGTGGCAGTTCCCACCGACTTGTAATCTGTGCGAAGACTTCCTGATGAAGTCCCCACTCTCCCGGATGTAGGTCGTGTCTGCTGAGGAAGTCTGCTTCCCAGTTGTCCACTCCCGGAATGAACACTGCTGACCGTGCGCTTACGTGATTCTCCGCCCAGCGAAGAATTTTGGTGGCTTCTGCCATCGCCACTCTGCTCCTTGTGCCGACTTGGCGGTTTACATGAGCCACTGCGGTGACGTTGTCTGACGGGATCAGAACCGGTTGGTCGCGAAGTAAGGTCTCCGCTTGACGTAGGGCGTTGTATATGGCCCTTAGTTCCAGGATGTTGATGTGAAGACAAGTCTCTTGACTTGACCAAAGACCTTGGAAATTTCTTCCCTGTGTGACTGCTCCCCAACCTCAGAGGCTTGCGTCTGTGGTCACCAGGATCCAGCCCTGAATGCCGAATCTGCGGCCCTCTAGAAGGTGAGCACTCTGCAGCCACCACAGGAGTGATACCCTGGCCCTGAGGGACAGGGTGATCAACCGATGCATCTGTAAATGTGACCCGGACCACTTGTCCAGTAGGTCCCATTGGAAAGGCCTCGTATGATGCCACCATCTTTCCCAGGACTCGAGTGCAGTGATGGCACTGACACCTGTTTTGGTTTCAATAGGTTCCTGACAAGAGTCATGAGTTCCTGGGCCTTATCTATCGGGAGATAAACCCTCTTCTGGTCCGTGTCCAGAATCATGCCCAAGAAAGACAGACGAGTCGTAGGAACCAACTGCGACTTCGGGATATTGAGAATCCAGCCGTGTTGCTGTAACACTTTCAGTGAAAGTGATACACTGTTCAGCAACTGCTCTCTTGATCTCGCTTTTATGAGGAGATCGTCCAAGTACGGGATAATTTTAACACCTTGCTTGCGCAGGAGCACCATCATTTCCGCCATTACCTTGGTGAAAATTCTCGGGCCGTGGAGAGACCAAACGGCAATGTCTGAAATTGGTAATGACAGTCCTGTACCGCAAATCTGAGGTACGCCTGATGAAGTGGATAAATGGGGACATGAAGGTATGCATCCTTTATGTCCAGGGACACCATAAAATCCCCCCCTTCCAGGCTTGCGATGACCGCTCTGAGCGATTCCATCTTGAACTTGAACCTTTTCAAGTATAGGTTCAGGGATTTCAAATTTAATATGGGTCTGACCGAACCGTCCGGTTTCGGGACTACAAACATGGTCGAGTAATATCCCTTTCCTTGTCGAAGGAGGAGAACCTTGACCACCACCTGTTGAAGATACAATTTTTGTATTGCATATAACATGATCTCCCTTTCCTGGGGAGAAATTGGTAGGGCCGATTTGAAAAATCGTCGAGGAGGCACTTCTTCGAATTCCAGCTTGTAACCCTGAGAAACAATTTCTATTGCCCAGGGATCCACCTGGGAGTGAACCCAGATGTGGCTGAAACTCCGAAGACGTGCCCCCACTGGGACGGACTCCGCCAGTGGAGCCCCAGCGTCATGCGGTAGATTTTGTAGAGGCCGGGGAGGACTTCTGTTCCTGGGAACTAGCTGTGTTGTGCAGCTTTTTTCCTCTGCCCCTACCTCTGGCAAGAAAGGACGCACCTCGCACTTTCTTGTTTCTTTGTGACCGAAAGGACTGTATTTGATAATGCGGAGCTTTCTTATGCTGTGAGGGAACATAAGGTAAAAAAAAAATGATTTTCTAGCTGTAGCTGTGGAGACTAGGTCCGAGAGACCTTCCCCAAACAATTCCTCACCCCTGTAAGGTAAAACCTCCATATGCCTTTTTGAGTCGGCATCACCTGTCCATTGCCGTGTCCATAGGACTCTTCTGGCAGAAATCGACATAGCGTTTATTCTAGAACCCAGTAGACTAATGTCTCTTTGAGCATCTCTCATATATAGGACAGCATCTCTTATATGCCCCAGGGTCAATAAAATAGTATCCATCCCCTCAGATAAGGTATCCGTCCATGCCGCTACAGCACTACACACCCAGGCCGACGCAATTGCCGGTCTGAGTAAGGTACCTGAATGTGTATAAATGGACTTCAGGGTAATCTCCTGTTTGCGGTCAGCAGAATCTTTGAGGGTAGCCGTATCCTGGGACGGGAGGGCTACCTTCTTGGATAAGCGTGTTAATGCTTTGTCCACCCTAGGGGAGGATTCCCATCGTAACCTATCCGTTGACGGGAAAGGATACGCCATAAGAATCCTTTTGGAAAACTGCAGTCTTTTATCTGGAGATTCCCAAGCTTTTTCACATAACTCGTTCAGCTCGTGTGAGGGGGGAAAGGTTACCTCAGGCTTCTTACCCTTGTACATATGTACCCTCTTGTCAGGGACAGGGGGTTCCTCTGTGATGTGCAAAACATCTTTTATTGCCATAATCATATATCGAATGGATTTTGCCAATTTTGGCTGTAACTTTGCATCATCGTAATCGACACTGGAGTCAGAATCCGTGTCGGTATCTGTGTCAACAATCTGGGATAGTGGGCGCTTATGAGACCCTGACGGTCCCTGCGACATAGGATCAGGCATGGGTTGAGACCCTGACTGTCCCAAAGCTTCAGCCTTGTCTAATCTTTTGTGTAATGAGTTTACATTAGCATTTAAAACATTCCACATATCCATCCAGTCAGGTGTCGGCGATGTCGGCGGAGACACCACATTCATTTGCTCCCGCTCCTCTCTAACATAGCCTTCTTCCTCAGACATGTCGACACACGCGTACCGACACACCACACACACAGGGCATGCTCTTTCTGAAGACAGTTCCCCCACAAGGCCCTTTGGATAGACAGAGAGTTAGTATGCCAGCACACACCCCAGCGCTATATAACCCAAGAATAATACAGTAACTTAATGTTTACCCAGTAGCGCTGCTGTATGTAATTTGCGCCAAATTATGTGCCCCCCTCTCTTTTCAACCCTCTTGTCTACCGTGGTATAAGCAGGGTAGAGTCCGGGGAGCTTCCGCTCAGCGGTGCTGTGGAGAAAAAATGGCGCTGGTGAGTGCTGTGGGAGAAGCCCCGCCCCCTCTGCGGTGGGCTTCTGTCCCGCTTAAACTGTAAAATTGGCGGGGGCTCATACATATATACAGTGCCCAGCTGTATATATGTTATATTCTTGCCAAAAAGAGGTTTATATTGCTGCCCAGGGCGCCCCGCACCCTTACAGTGACCGGAGTATGTGAGGTGTATGGGAGCAATGGCGCACAGCTGCAGTGCTGTGCGTTACCTCAGTGAAGATCATGAAGTCTTCTGCCACCTTTGAAGTCTTCTTTTCTTCTCATACTCACCCGGCTTCTATCTTCCGGCTCTGCGAGGGGGACGGCGGCGCGGCTCTGGGACGGACGGCGAGGGTGAGATCCTGCGTACCAATCCCTCTGGAGCTAATGGTGTCCAGTAGCCTAAGAAGCAGGACCTTGCAACTCAGAGAGTAGGGCTGCTTCTCTCCCCTCAGTCCCTCGATGCAGGGAGTCTGTTGCTAGCAGTGCTCCCTGAAAATAAAAAACCTAACAAAATACTTTCTGTCAGAAAGCTCAGGAGAGCTCCTGAAAAGCACCCAGTCTCCACTGGGCACAGTATCAAACTGAGGTCTGGAGGAGGGGCATAGAGGGAGGAGCCAGTGCACACCCAGAAAAAGTCTTTTTTAAAGTGCCCATGTCTCCTGCGGAGCCCGTCTATTCCCCATGGTCCTTACGGAGTCCCCAGCATCCTCTAGGACGTTAGAGAAATATAATGTGGCTCATACTCCTCCCTGACTGGATAGTCACGCAAAGACGCTGGTGACGAGGGGGAGACACATTATAGCATCCAGGCATGTTATTGTTTGTTTGTATATATACCTGCCTCTACCTACCCCAGAATGGAGAAGACTAATGGTGTGTACACATGGTGAGATTTTTTTCTTTCGATTTTGACTATATAGTCAAAATCGCAAGTAAAGTTAGTGCAAATCGCAAGGTGATATGCCACTTGCGATCCCAATGCGCGCTCCCGCCAGGTCGGTATCGCAAGAAAAGATAGACTGTGTAGGCAAGTCAATCCTTGCTAGTTCGGTGTACTATCTAGTTCATCTCACATGTCAATTAAATCTCACATAAGCCAAAATCGTAAGCAAACAAAGTCCATATCTCAAGAAAAGTTAGTCAAAATCGGTGGTGCTGGGCTCTGGGGGAGTTCAGGGGAAATCGCAAAGTGAAAATCGGGCATAGCAAGGATCTCACCGTGTGTACACACCATTACACTACATACAGTATGTGATGGCAGAAACAAGATAGCTTTAATGACTTATTGAATTGAGTAACCCAGAATACAAATGATATAGCCAGACATTGAAGGTATACAAACAATAATTCTCCAAACAACAAATAAGTAATGTAATGTATGAGGGTATCTAAGAACGTAATGATCAGCGAGATGCCTGCATGAAATATTTGGAAGAAAATATTTTAATATAAGTTCCAGCCACATATCACTAACTTTCTGTGATAAAGAGCCTGATCACAGATGTGCACACACTCAGTTGTTAATGTAGTGGTGCGATTATCAGCAGTCTGCGTATAAGCCACACTGAACATGTCCCACAATGGTCATGTGACAATGAACGCAGTGAAGATTTACTGTACGAGGGTTGTTTGATAAGTGTGGAAAATTTCTATGAGATGGCGCCACAATCCCTTTCCTGACGTGATGCCTGGAAAGTTCTACTCTTCTTACCTGCCCCAGGCCAAACTTCAGACAAAAGTGAAGCGTTATTCACTTGCGGTAGTTGTTTGTCGCAAGTGATTTAGCAGTTGCCACAAAAATGATTAAAAATGAATTCCATGCATCGATAAATAAGAATTTACTTACCGATAATTCTATTTCTCATAGTCCGTAGTGGATGCTGGGGACTCCCAAAGGACCATGGGGAATAGCGGCTCCGCAGGAGACTGGGCACAAAGTAAAAGCTTTAGGACTAGCTGGTGTGCACTGGCTCCTCCCCCTATGACCCTCCTCCAAGCCTCAGTTAGGATACTGTGCCCGGACGAGCGTACACAATAAGGAAGGATTTTGAATCCCGGGTAAGACTCATACCAGCCACACCAATCACACCGTACAACTTGTGATCTGAACCCAGTTAACAGCATGATAACAGAAGGAGCCTCTGAAAAGATGGCTCACAACAACAATAACCCGATTTTTGTAACAATAACTATGTACAAGTAATGCAGACAATCCGCACTTGGGATGGGTGCCCAGCATCCACTACGGACTATGAGAAATAGAATTATCGGTAAGTAAATTCTTATTTCTCTAACGTCCTAGTGGATGCTGGGGACTCCGAAAGGACCATGGGGATTATACCAAAGCTCCCAAACGGGCGGGAGAGTGCGGATGACTCTGCAGCACCGAATGAGAGAACTCCAGGTCCTCCTCAGCCAGGGTATCAAATTTGTAGAATTTAGCAAACGTGTTTGCCCCTGACCAAGTAGCTGCTCGGCAAAGTTGTAAAGCCGAGACCCCTCGGGCAGCCGCCCAAGATGAGCCCACTTTCCGTGTGGAATGGGCTTTTACAGATTTTGGCTGTGGCAGGCCTGCCACAGAATGTGCAAGCTGAATTGTACTACAAATCCAACGAGCAATCGTCTGCTTTGAAGCAGGAGCACCCAGCTTGTTGGGTGCATACAGGATAAACAGCGAGTCAGATTTTCTGACTCCAGCCGTCATGGAAACATATTTTCAGGGCCCTGACTACGTCCAGCAACTTGGAATCCTCCAAGTCCCTAGTAGCCGCAGGCACCACAATAGGTTGGTTTAAGTGAAATGCTGAAACCACCTTAGGGAGAAATTGAGGACGAGTCCTCAATTCTGCCCTGTCCGTATGAAAAATTAGGTAAGGGCTTTTATAGGATAAAGCCGCCAATTCTGATACACGCCTGGCTGAAGCCAGGGCTAACAGCATTACCACTTTCCATGTGAGATATTTCAAGTCCACAGTGGGGAGTGGTTCAAACCAATGTGATTTTAGGAATCCCAACACTACATTGAGATCCCAAGGTGCCACTGGAGGCACAAAAGGAGGCTGTATATGCAGTACTCCCTTGACAAACGTCTGAACTTCAGGAACAGAAGCTAGTTCTTTTTGGAAGAATATCGACAGGGCCGAAATTTGAACCTTAATGGACCCTAATTTGAGGCCCATAGACAGTCCTGTTTGCAGGAAATGCAGGAATCGACCCAGTTGAAATTCCTCCGTAGGGGCCTTCCTGGCCTCGCACCACGCAACATATTTACGCCAAATACGGTGATAATGTTGTACGGTTACATCCTTCCTGGCTTTGATCAGGGTAGGGATGACTTCATCCGGAATGCCTTTTTCCTTCAGGATCCGGCGTTCAACCGCCATGCCGTCAAACGCAGCCGCGGTAAGTCTTGGAACAGACATGGTCCCTGCTGGAGCAGGTCCTGTCTTAGAGGTAGAGGCCACGGGTCTTCCGTGAGCATCTCTTGAATTTCCGGGTACCAAGTCCTTCTTGGCCAATCCGGAGCCACGAGTATAGTCTTTACTCCTCTCCTTCTTATGATTCTCAGTACTTTTGGTATGAGAGGAAGAGGAGGGAACACATACACTGACCGGTACACCCACGGTGTTACCAGAGCGTCCACAGCTATTGCCTGAGGGTCCCTTGACCTGGAGCAATATCTGTCCAGTTTTTTGTTGAGGCGAGACGCCATCATGTCCACCTTTGGTTTTTCCCAACGGTTTACAATCATGTGGAAGACTTCTGGGTGAAGTCCCCACTCCCCCGGGTGAAGATCGTGTCTGCTGAGGAAGTCTGCTTCCCAGTTGTCCACTCCCGGAATGAACACTGCTGACAGTGCTATCACATGATTTTCCGCCCAGCGAAGAATCCTTGCCACTTCCGTCATTGCCCTCCTGCTTCTTGTGCCGCCCTGTCTGTTTACGTGGGCGACTGCCGTGATGTTGTCCGACTGGATCAATACAGGCTGACCCTGAAGCAGAGGCCTTGCCTGACTTAGGGCATTGTAAATGGCCCTTAGTTCCAGGATATTTATGTGAAGTGACGTTTCCATGCTTGACCACAAGCCCTGGAAATTTTTTCCCTGTGTGACTGCTCCCCAGCCTCTCAGGCTGGCATCCGTGGTCACCAGGACCCAATCCTGAATGCCGAATCTGCGGCCCTCTAGGAGATGAGCACTCTGTAACCACCACAGGAGAGACACCCTTGTCCTTGGAGACAGGGTTATCCGCTGATGCATTTGAAGATGCGATCCGGACCATTTGTCTAGCAGATCCAACTGAAAAGTTCTTGCGTGGAATCTGCCGAATGGAATCGCTTAGTAAGAAGCCACCATCTTTCCCAGGACCCTTGTGCACTGATGCACTGACACCTGGCCTGGTCTTAGGAGTTTCCTGACTAGGTCGGATAACTCCCTGGCTTTCTCTTCCGGGAGAAACACCTTTTTCTGTACTGTGTCCAGAATCATCCCTAGGAACAGCAGACGTGTCGTCGGAATCAGCTGCGATTTTGGAATATTTAGAATCCATCCGTGCTGTCGTAGTACTATTTGAGATAGTGCTACTCCGACCTCTAACTGTTCTCTGGACCGTGCCCTTATCAGGAGATCGTCCAAGTAAGGGATAATTAAGACGCCTTTTCTTCGAAGAAGAATCATCATTTCGGCCATTACCTTGGTAAAGACCCGGGGTGCCGTGGACAATCCAAACGGCAGCGTCTGAAACTGATAGTGACAGTTCTGTACCACAAACCTGAGGTACCCTTGGTGAGAAGGGCAAATTGGGACATGGAGGTAAGCATCCTTGATGTCCAGAGACACCATGTAGTCCCCTTCTTCCAGGTTCGCTATCACTGCTCTGAGTGACTCCATCTTGAACTTGAACCTTTTTATGTAAGTGTTCAAGGCTTTCAGATTTAAAATGGGTCTCACCGAGCCGTCCGGCTTCGGTACCACAAACAGCGTGGAGTAATACCCCTTTCCCTGTTGTAGGAGGGGTACCTTGATTATCACTTGCTGGGAATACAGCTTGTGAATGGCTTCCAATACCGCCTCCCTGTCGGGGGTAGACGTTGGTAAAGCAGACTTCAGGAACCGGCGAGGGGGAGACGTCTCGAATTCCAATTTGTACCCCTGAGATACTACCTGCAGGATCCAGGGGTCCACTTGCGAGTGAGCCCACTGCGCGCTGAAATTCTTGAGACGGGCCCCCACCGTGCCTGAGTCCGCTTGTAAGGCCCCAGCGTCATGCTGAGGACTTGGCAGAAGCGGGGGAAGGCTTCTGTTCGTGGGAAGAAGCTGTCTGTTGCAGTCTTTTTCCCCTTCCTCTGCCCCGGGGCAGATATGAGTGGCCTTTTGCCCGCTTGCCCTTATGGGGACGAAAGGACTGAGCCTGAATAGAGACGGTATCTTTTTCTGCTGCGAGGTGACTTGGGGTAAAAAGGTGGATTTCCCAGCCGTTGCCGTGGCCACCAGGTCCGATAGACCGCACCCAAATAACTCGTCCCCTTTATACGGCAATACTTCCATATGCCGTTTGGAATCCGCATCCCCTGACCACTGTCGCGTCCATAATCCTCTTCTGGCAGAAATGGACATCGCACTTACTCTTGATGCCAGAGTGCAAATGTCTCTCTGTGCATCTCGCATATATAGGAATGCATCCTTTAAATGCTCTATAGTCAATAATATATTATCCCTGTCCAGGGTATCAATATTTTCAGTCAGGGAATCCGACCAAGCCACCCCAGCACTGCACATCCAGGCTGAGGCGATTGCTGGTCGCAGTATAACACCAGTATGTGTGTATATACTTTTAAGGATATTTTCCAGCCTCCTATCTGCTGGCTCCTTAAGGGCGGCCGTTTCTGGAGACGGTAACGCCACTTGTTTTGATAAGCGTGTGAGCGCCTTATCCACCCTAGGGGGTGTTTCCCAACGAGCCCTAACCTCTGGTGGGAAGGGATATAGTGCCAATAATTTTTTAGAAATTAGCAGTTTTTTGTCGGGGGTAACCCACGCTTCATCACACACTTCATTCAATTCATCTGATTCAGGAAAAACTACGGGTAGTTTTTTCACACCCCACATAATACCCCTTTTTGTGGTACTTGCAGTATCAGAGATGTGCAAAACCTCCTTCATTGCCGTGATCATGTAACGTGTGGCCCTACTGGAAAATACGTTTGTTTCTTCACCGTCGACACTGGAGTCAGTGTCTGTGTCTGGGTCCGTGTCGACCCACTGAGGTAACGGGCGTTTAATAGCCCCTGACGGTGTTTGAGACGCCTGGACAGGCACTAACTGAGCTGCCGGCTGTCTCATGTCGTCAACAGTTTTCTGTAACGTGCCGACACTGTCACGTAATTCCTTAATTACGGCCATCCATTCAGGTGTCGACTCCCTAGGGGGTGACATCACCATTATAGGCAATTGCTCCGCCTCCTCATTTTCCTCCTCATACATGTCGACACACACGTACCGACACCCAGCACACACACAGGGAATGCTCTGATAGAGGACAGGACCCACTTAGCCCCTTGGGGAGACAGAGGGAGAGTTTGCCAGCACACACCAGAGCGCTATATATGTATAGGGACAACCTTACAATAAGTGTCTATCCCTTATAGCTGCTTATATCTGTTATTTTGCCAAATAAGTGCCCCCCTCTCTTTTTTACCCTGTTTCTGTAGTTGCAGGATGCAGGGGAGATTCTGGGAGCCTTCCTACCAGCGGAGCTGTGTGGGAAAAATGGCGCTGTGTGCTGAGGAGATAGGCCCCGCCCCCTTCACGGCGGGCTCTTCTCCCGCTTTTTACTGGAAAACTGGCAGGGGTTAAATACATCCATATAGCCCAGGAGCTATATGTGATGTATTTTTTGCCAAATAAGGTAAATTCATTGCTTCCCAGGGCGCCCCCCCCCCAGCGCCCTGCACCCTCAGTGACCGAAGTGTGAAGTGTGCTGAGAGCAATGGCGCACAGCTGCAGTGCTGTGCGCTACCTTATGAAGACAGGAAAGTCTTCTGCCGCCGATTTATGGACCTCTTCTTGCTTCAGCATCTGTAAGGGGGCCGGCGGCGCGGCTCCGGGACCCATCCATGGCTGGGCCTGTGATCGTTCCTCTGGAGCTAATGTCCAGTAGCCTAAGAAGCCCAATCCACTCTGCACGCAGGTAAGTTCGCTTCTTCTCCCCTTAGTCCCTCGATGCAGTGAGCCTGTTGCCAGCAGGTCTCACTGAAAATAAAAAACCTATTTAAACTTTTACTCTAAGCAGCTCAGGAGAGCCACCTAGATTGCACCCTTCTCGTTCGGGCACAAAATCTTAACTGAGGCTTGGAGGAGGGTCATAGGGGGAGGAGCCAGTGCACACCAGCTAGTCCTAAAGCTTTTACTTTGTGCCCAGTCTCCTGCGGAGCCGCTATTCCCCATGGTCCTTTCGGAGTCCCCAGCATCCACTAGGACGTTAGAGAAAAACACTTTTATTTAAAGAAGTGGACAGCAGCACAAAGCAGAGTTAGAAGAAGTTCGTGGGGACTTCTGCGTTGATGGCCATCTATTTCTGAATAAATGAATTAAAAAAGGGCGAACCTGCACTGAAGACAAAGCGCACTCCAGATGCCCAGTTGAGATCAGCACGTCGGATATGATGGTGCAAATCCATGGTATCATTGGAAGATCACAGAATAAAGGTACATGAGATTGCTGAGGCTGTAGGCATCTCAACGAAATAAGTGCAAAACTTTCTTAATGAAAAAGCTGTGTGCATGATGGGTGCTGACTCTTGTTAAAAAAACGCACGTGAAAGGACGTTTCAGCGCAGTGTTTACCGATGTTAAAGCACAATCTGCAGGATTCGTGACACTGAACGAAGCTTGGCTTCACCACTAAGGCGATTTTTTCCGAAACAAATTAGTTTTACTTGCTTTTTTACCACACTCCTTAACTGACCTAGGATGGATGCGGTGTCTCTGTATTCAGCCTCCAGGATCTGCAAAGCCACCGCTGGGCATCGCAATAAAAATCCAGGTGGCAGCAACATTTACATAGTTTTGCACAGCTACTGTGTAGAAATTATACAGCTACGAATGCATTTGCCGACATCTCTCAATCAGGTCCAAAGTTCCTTAGCTTGCATCCCATCTATCGTGATCTAATGGACAGTATGTAGATTGGCACAATCATAAATACCTACCATAGAGCTCAGCAAATCCATTCATAGGTACCCGGGAGGTACCAGTGACAAACTGCAACAAGCGAATCCTCTTCTCAGCATCCATCATTAATACAGCCTACAAGTTAAAACAAAAAATTAAAGTTGGTTCATGCAAAAGAGAATATATCTAAACAGGCAATAATAGAAATCCATGTTCTCCTTTGTATCGACAAAATTATTTCCCCTAATATCCCTTTCAGACATAGTGATGTTCCTGAGCCCTGGCATAGGGGTTTTTCCCGAGGCTCAGGAAAACTACCCGGGTCTTACCTATGTATGAAAGGCACCAACCCAGGAACAAGTTCCCAGGCCGGCGCCCCTGCTATTGACCAGGGTTTTTCCCGGGACTTTCATCTCGAGACAACCTGACTTAAGTCTGAATTGTGCGTCCCGGGAATTTACTCAGGAGTCACACCTAGAAGCCTCTGATTGGCGTTTGGGGCTGTTTGAAGGGGGCGGAAGTACTGCTGCAGTGTGTAGTAGAAGCAGCCGGCTCAGCCTAGAACCAGAGAGGCTGCCAGTTGTGGTGAGGTCTGGTAGCTGGTGTATGACATGTATGAATGTGATGTGTGTGTGTGTGTATGGCATGTATGTATGTATGTGTATGTATATGACCTCTATGTATGTGTGTGTGTGTGTATATAAGTGTGACATGAGAGCAGCCAGGGTAAACCAGGCTTATGTTTGAAAGGGGTTGACGTGGGAATATCCCAGGTATAGTGTGAAAAGGGATCTCGAGCAAAAACCCGGGATTTTTCAGAGGTGATAAACATGGGTCTGAACAGGGAAATTCCCGGGTTGTATGTCTGAAAGTTGTATCAATGTCATTCTACAGTCAAATAAGCTGAGGACAATTTCAATAAGGTGCAGCAACAAGAAGAGCTGGGTTACAGCCTGCTGTAACATATTATGTACCCAGTTCAGAGCTGTAAGGTAAAGGAATGCGGCCACTTGTCAGTGATATTAATGAGATCAAACAGATGAGTGTGTGGCATCCAGAGTAATCATGTGACAGAGTGGGAAATTCTGACTGGATTCCAGCCAAGGTGTTAACATTTGACTGTAAGGAAATACATCACCTCTCTCTTCACAAAGGGCATCATGCTTTTGTTGTTATACTGACTTTCTCCATTATTCATAGCATTGCATGCAGTATCTGCTTTCCCTAATGTTTATTTTCAGTAAAAGGGAACCAGCAGGACACATTTACTGTCCTTTATTGTACATGAGCGCAGTACATTTTATGCTGATTATTTTATGATAATACAAATATTTTGGTTTCCATCCCAGACATCTGTATAGCATCAAGAATTTCTGTACAACTATGAATCTGGATCAGAGTAGTTGTAAAGTTTATTAAGAGGATTTTTTGTGTGTGTGTGTGTGTGTGTGTGTGTGTGTGTGTGTGTGATCCTTGTAAAATCGATCAATAGTGACTTTTATATAAGGGCCTCTTTTCCGTGGTATAAGGGGTATTATGGATTCCTTGCATCACATCCACAACCTGTCCAGGTTCAGTCATTATTATTTTTTCTTCTAATTACTCTGAGATATATTCCCAAAAAGGAAAAATTGTGGAAATCATGGAGCCAATGTTTCTTCGGTTTGACACAGGGATCAATAATTGCTGCAGTCACATACATTCCTCTCTGCATTGCGTCCAGTTCTTGTACAGTAGAGAAGGTACAAGGGTGATTTAATCTGCAGCTTCAGTTTATGCTTTACAGTAAAACTTCTGATTAGCATGCATGATAAAAAGGCAAATATACTGGGAATACAAAACAGGAATTTTTTAAACATTTTTTTTTATTTTTTATTTCCACACTATACAGGGCACCAGACACTGTTCATCTGCAATGTGAAGGTAAAAAAATAAAAAAAAAATTAGCGAGCACACGTGAAACATCCTATGACATCATCACGCCACCAGCTGTCAGCACTTTGGGTATGAGTGATCATGTGGCCAATTTCACAGGACCTTCCTTCAACAGCTAGTTTAGTTCATTTAGAAAGTCTTTACAGCAAAAGAGGAAGCTTTGAAGGTTTCTAGAGAACTTTTCTCAATAATGGTATGTGGGTAAATAACTATATATATAAAGAAAGAAAATAAAGGAAATTGGTGCCCAGGGGTTATTGAGACTCACGGGTCTCAATAACCCCTGGGCGCCAATTTCCTTTATTTTCTTTCTTCATATTTTCTATACTCAGTTCCTCCTAACAAGGAACATAGTGAAATAGGCTGCCCGTCTTAAGAAATACTATACCTCACTTTATCTAATACCTTTAGAACAGCGCAGGAGGAGAATATTTGGTTGGTATATATATATATATATATATATATATATATATATATATACATACAGTTGTGCTCATGCCCTGCTTCTGCTGCACAATGATGAGTATATGTTGGATCTTATCAAGTCTCTTCAATTAAATTGTTTGTTCAAGTA
Source organism: Pseudophryne corroboree (assembly GCF_028390025.1). Classification (NCBI taxonomy): domain Eukaryota; kingdom Metazoa; phylum Chordata; class Amphibia; order Anura; family Myobatrachidae; genus Pseudophryne; species Pseudophryne corroboree. The sequence goes on from NC_086449.1 coordinate 293,019,386, forward strand.
TAGAACAGTGAGCTAGTTCTGTTCAAACCTACATGCGGATGCTGGGGGATGGACATGTTTTCATATCAATTTGATTTATAACCGGACACCTGAAATTTTGCTTTGAGAGTGTCAGTGCGGCTTACCGGGACTTTGTTCTGTGATAATATATATATATATATATATATATACACATACACACACACACACACACATATATATATATATATACACACACACACACACACACACACACACACACACACACACACACACACACACACACACACACACACACTTGTGCTCATAAGTTTACATACCCTAGCAGAATTTGTGATTTTCTGGCCATTTGTCAGAGAATATGAATGATAACTCACAAACTTTTCTTTCACTCATGGTTAGTGGTTGGGTGAAGCCATTTATTGTCAAACAACTGTTTTTACTCTTTTTAAATCCTAATGACAACAGAAACTACCCAAATGACCCTGATCAAAAGTTTACATACCCTGGAGTTTTGGCCTGATAACATGCACACAAGTTGACGCACACGGGTTTGAATGGCTACTAAAGGTAACCATCCTCACCTGTGATCTGTTTGCTTGTAATCAGTGTGTGTGTATAAAAGGTCAGTGAGTTTCTGGACTCCTGAAAGACCCTTGCATCTTTCACCCAGTGCTGCACTGACGTGTCTGGATTCTGAGTCATGGGGAAAGCAAAAGAATTGTCAAAGGATCTTCGGGAAAAGGTAATTGAACTGTATAAAACAGGAAAGGGATATAAAAAGATATCCAAGCAATTGAGAATGCCAATCAGCAGTGTTCAAACTCTAATTAAGAAGGGGAAAATGAGGGATTCTGTGGAAACCAAATCACGGTCAGGTAGACCAACAAAAATTTCAGCCACAACTGCCAGGAAAATTGTTCGGGATGCAAAAAAAAAATCCACAAATAACTTCAGCTGAAATACAGGACTCTCTGAAAAAAAGCGGTGTGGTTGTTTCAAGATGCACAATAAGAAGGCATTTGAAGAAAAATGGGCTGCATGGGCGAGTCGCCAGGAGAAAGCCATTACTACGCAAATGCCACAAAGCATCCCACTTACAATACTCCAAACAGCACAGAGACAAGCCTCAAAACTTCAGGAACAAAGTCATTTGGCGTGATGAGACCAAAATTGAACTTTTTGGCCACAACCATAAACGTTACATTTGGAGAGGAGTCAATAAGGCCAATGATGAAAGGTACATCATTCCTACTGTGAAACATGGAGGTGGATCGCTGATGTTTTGGGCATGTGTGAGCTACAAAGGCACTGGAAACTTGGCCAAAATTGATGCCAACATGAATGCAGCATGTTATCAGAAAATACTGGAGGAAAATTTGCACTCATCAGTCCGGAAACTGCGCATGGGACGTACTTGGACGTTCCAACATGACAATGATCCAAAACACAAGGCCAAGTCGACCTGTCATTGGCTACAGCAGAATAAAGTGAAGGTTCTGGAGTGGCCATCTCAGTCTCCTGACCTCAATATCTTTGAGCCACTCTGGGGAGATCTCTAATGTGCAGTTCATGCAAGACAGCCCAAGAATTTACAGGAACTGGAGGCTTTTGCCAAGAAGAATGGGCAGCTTTACCATCTGAGAAAATAAAGAGCCTCATCCACAACTACCACAAAAGACTTCAAGCTGTCATTGATGTTACAGGGGGCAATACACGGTATTAAGAACTGGGGTATGTAAACTTTTGATCAGGGTCATTTGGGTAGTTTCTGTTGTCATTATGATTTAAAAAGAGTAAACACAGCTGTTTGACAATAAATGGCTTCACCCAACCACTAACCATGAGTGAAAGAAAAGTTTGTGAGTTATCATTCATATTCTCTGACAAATGTCCAGAAAATCACAAATTCTGCTAGGGTATGTAAACTTATGAGCACAATTGTATATGTAGGATTTTTACACAGGCTGTACCATTAATATTACATGTTTTACAACTGTTAGATAGGTACAATTTCTGTATGTTCTCTTCAGAAAATTCTTCTGATGGTTCCATACTGTGGGATTTCAGTATTTATTCTAAAGGGCCCCATACACTAGAGCGATTATGCCCGATTTCAGCCCAATTTGGGCATTCGGCCTGATATATTGGGTGAAGTTGGGCATTTTTTAGGTGTCTCCGGTCCGGTCCGATGCGCATTCCCCGTGAGCATCGAATCGGATCCTCCAGATTGAATGTGCCGAACATTCAATCAGGTCCGACCAGGGGGCATGGCTGGGATCGCCCAGGATACATCGGATGCAAAAGGGAAGCATACGGTGTATCTTGGCCGATCCTGCCCCCTGAGAGGCTGCTGGGGTGATCACCTGCGTTCGCCTTCGACATGCGGTCGGATAAGTATATGGGGCCCTTAACTCCACAATACTCCTTGCACAATAAATCTGGCTATGACTAGCACTATAATGATAATGAAATGCCATCCTCCAATACAGAGACTAAATCTATTTTGAAGAAGGAATATACTTTACCTTCCAAAACCATTGTATAACTTGGTGTCCGGCTGTGTATCCATTTTTATACTTTGAATGTTCTCTCCAGTTGTTCACATCTACGTCTCCCAAACCACACATAAGCAGCTTGAAAACAAAGAACCAGAGGTTTAAAAGAACCGTACATGAAAGGAACAAGACCTCACCTTTAAGCATTAAGTACTGTACCTCCAACTCATTTTCATCAAATATTTTGATCAGATCCTGAGGAATCAGTTCAAAAAAGCCCTATGGGGGAAAAAAAGAGAGAGATGACACTTCTGCCATTTATTAGCGTTAGAAGCATGTAATCTGCAAGCACATATTGTGGAGTCCAAACGCCTTTGCCAACGCACCTGAACACGGTTCCACAGTTCCTGGTATTTGTATCCTGCTATGAAATCCTCATGTGTATCGCCTGCTAACTACAGTGCTTCACTCCGCTTCTGCCTCAGTAATTACACATAGACTTCACTCATTAATCTCTGCCATCGGTAACCTAAAATCACTAGCTTTCAGTCTGCATTGTCAAGTACCTGTGTTCTGACTGCTAAGCTTTACTACAGACTGAAGGATGGATTCAGCATATATCGATATTGCTACTAAAAGTGTGAGTTTTTGCAATCTCAATTGCAAAGAATTGCACAGGTCGTTTCCGCCCAGAAATGGAAAAGACGCACACTGCAGTGTTTGCTAAGCATCGCCATCCATACGCAAAATCGGGGACATCAAAAGAGTAAAGTCAATCTGCGCTAAGCCAGAGCATCCACATATCTGCACATGCTATTGCATGCAAGTGATTGCAGATGACGTCAGATACTCGCCCGTCACGGCACACCTGCATTTTTGTCACAATGCCCACAAAATGCCATGTTACCACCCCTAATCATCTAGCATATACCACACATTTGCATTACTACTACTACTACTACTCCAGCATGTGATACAGCTTCAGTAATATAACGTACTACAGGACTGTGAGTAACATATACCCCACATTCAGTATACAGATGTGTCCTCATAGAACTAGCCTCAATATGCCATGTGGTGCGAGACGCCTGGTGTAAGTGAGCATCCTGGTTCCTTGATACACTGCTAGTGCCGGCCGTCTTTTACCTAAAACTGCATCTTAGTCGCAGTGCGATGTAACTAGGATGCTCCAAGAGACTGTGCTGCTTAAAGTGATATGTAAAACTTGTATATGTGTGTGTGTGACTGAGTCTGTATTCGAAACACAATGGAACTTGGCATGAATAAAAGCCGTGGCCGCTGCATTGTAGCACTTCATAGTCAGATTCAGACTCAGTGGCACAGATATTAAAGTGTCGCATATCAAATTAATCAGATCAGTCTCCAGGTGCGATCTATTCAGATCACATTGCAACTAAGATGCATTATCATGTAGAGACAAGCAAAAAAGCCAGCTGGCGCTAGCAGAGTCGCACAGGACCTGGCACACAGAGAGCTCCAGGTGTTTTTGTACACAGCCCTACGGGCTGAAAAACACAAGTTTGCGAGTTCAGGGCTACTGTAAGTGCGGCATACGGAAGCACTTTATTGTGCAACTAACTGAACTGACCCCTTATAATGGATAGTACAGGGTGATTCAAAAGTCGCAGTACACCCTTTTTTTTCAAAAACTGTGCAAGAAATGGGAAAACGGACTTAGATTTAAGCTGGCTGATTTCAATATAGCGCCCATGTTCGGTACATACCCTAAAAGATAGCCCACCTCACCCATACCGGAGTATTCATTTTTCTTATTTCCTGCACAGTTTTTGAAACAAAACTTTTGATTCACCGTGTACAAGAAAAACTATAAAACAAAACAAGAAAACACAAACAAAACAAGACAAGACTCTTACAGCAATGTTAAGCAGGTCTGAATTACAATACCTCTTTAAATGCCGCCATTTGTGTCTGTACTCTGTTCACGAACCTCCACTGTATGACCAGACTGATGGAGGGGGAAAAAAATGTATCAGAAACCAAAATCATCACTTTATTCATTGCTGCAGATGCCGGCCAGCATACTCTGAATCACAATGTTAAGATCTTAAAGTTGACTTGCCAAGTTAAACTCACCATTTCATGATCACAGGCATATTTAACATATTAAAACAATTAGTGATGGCTTTATATTGCTAGCATGAAACACAGTTACAAAAACAGCATTATAGCAAGGATGTATATATATATATATATATATATATATATATATATATATATATATATATTTATTTATTTTGCCATATACTAGTAAAATATTCACTGCAAACTTGCAAGGAGAATTTACCAGATATGTAAAGTAGATATGGTGGCAGTAAGAACTTTGTGTGACACTCCAATTTTTACATTGATCATTCTTCCTATTTATCTCCACAACACTGCCCACTAACATACAGTAGCACGAGTAGACAAGTCATTGCCTCTTAAGCAGGGTACAAACTGGACGACGTTGTGAACGATATTTCTCAACAACATTTTGTTGAAATCATCCAGTGCGTACCCGCTATATCTTCAGCAATGCATGCTCCTGCAGCTCAAACTAGTAATGTCGCAAGCGATGCAATGCTGCCGAACACAGCATGACCTGGCTCCGCCGCAGCAGACATCGTGCCCCGACGATGTCGGCAAGCTGTTAGGTCCCGCCTCCGCCAATATCGCTGGGAACACACATCGTCTAGTATATACCTGGCCTTACTGGATCAACTCAAGGTACTCTGTGCTGCTGTGAGCATTCTGAGATAATTAGTAAGACGTTTGTTGTGTAAAATTGATAATAAGGTATGCAAAAAAACTAAAGAACTGTAACACAAGAAATAAGGATTTGAAGTCACCTGTAGCATTATTTCCATCTCATTCACTATGTATGTGGCCTAATCGTATTTGTAAGCAGACAACATTAATAGTATAAATATCACCATATAAAAGTAAATGCAGTAGAACCTCTTCATAGGTGTTATTTTGAATATAGATCTACATCATTCATTTTACACTAATTCCCATCATATTTAGAAATTAGTTGTACACTTGGATTTTGTTTAATTCAAGTAATTCAAGCCACATCTATCAATAAAAGACCTGCTTTCACTTATCTTGCCTGCTTAGCTTCCTGCCAGTGTACAGGCTTTTTCTCATTGGGAATACCTAAACTCCCTTGGACTTTTGGATACTTTGCAGTCTATATTGTCACATCTGATTTAGTGAACTATTCTAAATACAGTAGCAAATAACCCTCAGCAATACCCATTTCACACCGCACAAATAACCCGGTATCGACATCGACACGGGTCGGTGTGTGGTGTGAAAGCGCCACAGTCGAAATCCCTGGTTGTCTGACCCAGTAATTTAACCCGGGAATAAAGCTGTGTTATTCCTGGGCTGAATACTGGGTCAGTGGCAGCATAAACGGGCTCCCAGGTTGATGCGACTCGGGACCCGTTCACTACAACAGGGAGAGGCGGCGCGGAGATGATCTTATCTCCCAGCGAGGCCTCCACCCCCCGCCGCTATGGCAACCTGCCCGGCATATTGCCGGGTCGGGGAAGCCAGCAGTAGCGTCCAATGCCGGATCCCACCCGGGAAGGACCCGTTTCCAATTCCCGGGTGGGATCCGGCATTGGCGGTGTGAAAGGGGTATAAGCTGAAACCTAATGGCACTCTGCTATGCTAGTGCTCCTGGCAACTTGTGCCACTTTTGACAACTGTGTTCTCACTGAGAATGTACACTACCAACATACGCACTACGACTGTCTGTCTGTCAGTTCATTCTTTGTAACTTGACCTTATACTTTATATAGTTATCTGTGGGTTCAACCCAAAGTCCTGTACTGGGGTTCTACTCATAAGACACCTTAATCTATATTTCTAAGGTAAACATTGTTCAACAAGATCAGTTTACGGTCTCATATTATGACAATCTTTAATGAATGAACTTCCGTCTCAAAATCAACAGAACTGATCTTGTCAAGTGCTTGAACGTAAGTGCCTGTTATAGGGAAGGGAAACAACGTACGTGGAGCTATATATTGCCACTTTATGATAACTACTGAAGGTTGGCCTCTTCCATTGCTTTTACTATATTTTAGTACCCAAACAGAAACCAATCACTTTTATAAGCAAACATTTTGTTAAGCAAATACTAAGCCAACATGCTTCTCACCATTTGAACAAACAAACAATTAAACTTCTTTCAACATATCACCTGATAAGATCATCATAACTTTCACCTTACTGATCAGCTAACCTCACTTTCTAACACTCTGACACCTTACTGCTATCCTCTTTCTAACACTCAGCAGCTTCTCTCACTTGCTTAACACTGATCTTTCACTTCTATCCCGTATTTGTGTGATGCCCTGGGGTGGTACGGCTGGGGTAGTTGGGGGTGCTCTGCTTCACAGAGGCGAAGCCCTATAATGTTAGGGACCTGTCCGACGAGGTCACCGTGAAGCAGGTGGGCAGGCTCATATATTGACAATATAGGCCAAGAACCTCGGATATAATGGTTGTTAGAATTATAATTTTAATGGTGTATGGTGCACCTGCACCCTTGTTCCTATATTGTAACTTTCACCTTACACCTGCCTCTGTTCAGCAATACAGTGGCTTTATATTGGAGATACTTAATGGAATTTGCAAGACTAAACATACAATATGATATGTAATAGACTGGTACTGTATATTGGAGAAAAGAATGCTGGGCGCATTAGCTAAAATAAACATATGCTTAATAGTGCATGTAGTGTCAGCTCACATAGTTTGCTCTACTGTGGACATTACAACCTGAACCTTCTATATCTGTCCTTCAATGACTATAATTGACTACTTATATATACAGACAGCTTGTAATGCAATGTTTCATTTATATGTTCCACTATAACATCTGCAAGCAAAGCAAACTCTTGGGTCAGATACAGATGCGCCCTCATACATGAAGTCGCAATACGCCACGCAGTGCGGAATGCCTGGCGTGAGTAGAGGTCCAGTGCAACTCCAAAAGCGTTGGGTGGCTTTTTTTTGCCAAAAAATGTGTCTTAGACACAACGCAATGCGACTAGGATGCACCAGGAGACTGATTAATTTGATATGTGACACTTGTATATCCATGTGCGATTGATGGGTAAATTTACTAAGAATTGGTTCTGGGTGAAATTAGAAATAGCCCTTAATCACTGAAACAAAAAATAAGATTTTACTTACCGGTAAATCTATTTCTCGTAGTCCGTAGTGGATGCTGGGGACTCCGTAAGGACCATGGGGAATAGACGGGCTCCGCAGGAGACAGGGCACTTTAAGAAAGAATTTGGATACTGGTGTGCTCTGGCTCCTCCCTCTATGTCCCTCCTCCAGACCTCAGTTAAAGAAACTGTGCCCGGAAGAGCTGACAGTACAAGGAAAGGATTTTGGAATCCAGGGCAAGACTCATACCAGTCACACCAATCACACCGTATAACTTGTGATAAACTTACCCAGTTAACAGTATGAACAACAATAGAGCATCAGATCAACCCTGATGCAACTATAACATAACCCTTATGTAAGCAATAACTATATACAAGCATTGCAGAAAAAGTCCGCACTTGGGACGGGCGCCCAGCATCCACTACGGACTACGAGAAATAGATTTACCAGTAAGTAAAATCTTATTTTCTCTAACGTCCTAGTGGATGCTGGGGACTCCGTAAGGACCATGGGGATTATACCAAAGCTCCCAAATGGGCGGGAGAGTGCGGATGACTCTGCAGCACCGAATGAGCAAACACAAGGTCCTCCTCAGCCAGGGTATCAAACTTATAGAACTTTGCAAAAGTGTTTGAACCAGACCAAGTAGCTGCTCGGCAAAGCTCTAATGCCGAGACCCCTCGGGCAGCCGCCCAAGAAGAGCCCACCTTCCTTGTGGAATGGGCTTTTACTGATTTTGGCAGCGGCAATCCCGCCGCAGAATGAGCCTGCTGAATCGTGTTACAGATCCAGCGAGCAATAGTTTGCTTTGAAGTAGGAGCACCCAGCTTGTTGGGTGCATACAGGATAAACAGTGACTCAGTTTTCCTGACTCTAGCCGTTCTGGCTACATAAACCTTCAAAGCCCTGACCACATCTAGTAACTCGGAATCCTCAAAGTCACGAGTAGCCACAGGCACCACAATAGGTTGGTTCATATGAAAAGATGACACCACTTTTGGCAGAAATTGCGGACGGGTCCGCAATTCCGCCCTGTCCATATGGAAAACCAGATAGGGGCTTTTATGTGACAAAGCCGCTAATTCTGACACACGCCTGGCTGAAGCCAAGGCTAATAGCATGACCACCTTCCACGTGAGAAATTTTAACTCCACGGTTTTAAGTGGCTCAAACCAGTGTGACTTCAGGAAACTCAACACCACGTTAAGATCCCAAGGTGCCACTGGAGGCACAAAAGGGGGTTGAATATGCAGCACTCCCTTTACAAACGTCTGAACTTCAGGAAGAGAAGCCAGTTCTTTTTGAAAGAAAATGGATAGGGCCGAAATCTGGACCTTAATTGAACCCAATTTTAGGCCCAAAGTCACTCCCGACTGTAGGAAGTGAAGGAAACGGCCCAGCTGGAATTCCTCTGTAGGGGCATTCCTGGCCTCACACCAAGCAACATATTTTCGCCATATCCGGTGATAATGTTTAGCCGTCACGTCCTTCCTAGCCTTTATCAGCGTAGGAATAACCTCATCCGGAATGCCTTTCTCTGCTAGGATCCGGCGTTCAACCGCCATGCCGTCAAACGCAGCCGCGGTAAGTCTTGGAACAGACAGGGCCCCTGTTGCAACAAGTCCTGTCTTAGAGGCAGAGGCCATGGGTATTCTGTGAGCATTTCTTGCAGCTCTGGATACCAAGTCCTTCTTGGCCAATCCGGAACAATGAGTATTGTACTCACTCCTCTTCTTCTTATGATTCTCAGTACCTTGGGTATGAGAGGAAGAGGAGGAAATACATAGACCGACTGGAACACCCACAGTGTCACTAGAGCGTCTACAGCTATCGTCTGAGGGTCTCTTGACCTGGCGCAATACCTCTGTAGCTTTTTGTTGAGGCGGGATGCCATCATGTCTACTTGTGGCAGTTCCCACCGACTTGCAATCTGCGTGAAGACTTCTTGATGAAGTCCCCACTCTCCCGGGTGGAGGTCGTGCCTGCTGAGGAAGTCTGCTTCCCAGTTGTCCACTCCCGGAATGAACACTGCTGACAGTGCACTTACGTGATTCTCCGCCCAGCGAAGAATTCTGGTGGCTTCCGCCATCGCCACCCTGCTCCTTGTGCCGCCTTGGCGGTTTACATGAGCCTCTGCGGTGATGTTGTCTGACTGAATCAGCACCGGTCGGTCGCGAAGCAGGGTCTCCGCTTGACGTAGGGCGTTGTATATTGCCCTTAGTTCCAGGATGTTGATGTGAAGACAAGTCTCCTGACTTGACCACAGACCTTGGAAATTTCTTCCCTGTGTGACTGCTCCCCACCCTCGGAGGCTTGCGTCCGTGGTCACCAGGACCCAGTCCTGAATGCCGAATCTGCGGCCCTTGAGAAGGTGAGCACTCTGCAGCCACCACAGGAGAGACACCCTGGCCCTGGGGGACAGGGTGATCAGCAGATGCATCTGTAGATGTGATCCGGACCACTTGTCCAACAGATCCCATTGGAAGGTCCTCGCATGGAACCTGCCGAAGGGAATGGCCTCGTATGATGCCACCATCTTTCCAAGGACTCGCGTGCAGTGATGCACCGACACCTGTTTTGGTTTTAATAGGTCTCTGACCAGTGTCATGAGCTCCTGAGCCTTCTCCATCGGGAGATAAACCCTCTTCTGGTCTGTGTCCAGAATCATGCCCAGGAAGGGCAGACGAGTCGTAGGAATCAACTGCGACTTCGGAATATTTAGAATCCAGCCGTGCTGTTGTAACACTTCCCGAGAGCGTGCTACGCTGATCAGCAACTGCTCTCTGGACCTCGCCTTTATGAGGAGATCGTCCAAGTATGGGATAATTGTGACCCCTTGCTTTCGCAGAAGCACCATCATTTCCGCCATTACCTTGGTAAATATTCTCGGTGCCGTGGAGTAGAGATGAGCGGATTCGGTTTTACTCGGTTTTACTCGGTTCTCAAAACCGAGTCTTATTGGCTCACGGATGTCACGTGTTTTGGATAGCCAATAAGAGTCGGTTTTAGGAACCGAGTAAAACCGAATCCGCTCATCTCTACCGTGGAGAGACCAAACGGCAACGTCTGGAATTGGTAATGACAATCCTGTACCACAAATCTGAGGTACATCTGATGAGGTGGATAAATGGGGACATGAAGGTAAGCATCCTTTATGTCCAGAGACACCATAAAGTCCCCCCCTTCCAGGCTTGCGATGACCGCTCTGAGCGATTCCATCTTGAACTTGAATCTTTTCAGGTATATGTTCAGGGATTTTAAATTCAATATGGGTCTGACCGAACCGACCGGCTTCGGTACCACAAACATGGTCGAATAGTAACCCCTTCCCTGTTGAAGGAGGGGAACCTTTACCACCACCTGCTGAAGATACAATTTGTGAATTGCAGCTAACACTATTTCCCTCTCTAAGGGGGAAGCTGGCAGGGCCGATTTGAAGTAACGGTGAGGGGGCATCTCTTCTAATTCCAGCTTGTATCCCTGAGACACAATCTCTATAACCCAGGGATCCACCTGGGAGTGAACCCACTTGTGGCTGAAATTTCGGAGACGCGCCCCCACCGGGCCTAGCTCCGCCTGTGGAGCCCCAGCGTCATGCGGTGGACTTAGTGGAAGCCGGGGAGGACTTCTGTTCCTGGGAACTAGCTGTATTGTGCAGCTTCTTTCCTCTACCCCTGCCTCTGGCAAGAAAGGACGCACCTCGGACTTTCTTGCCTTTTTGTGATCGAAAGGACTGCATTTGGTAATACGGTGCTTTCTTAGGTTGTGAGGGAACATATGGCAAAAAATTTGACTTTCCAGCCGTAGCTGTGGAGACCAGGTCCGAGAGACCGTCCCCAAAAAATTCCTCACCCTTGTAAGGTAAAACCTCCATGTGCCTTTTTGAGTCGGCATCGCCTGTCCATTGCCGAGTCCACAGGACCCTTCTGGCAGAAATAGACATTGCATTTATTCTAGAGCCCAGTAGGCTAATGTCTCTTTGAGCATCTCTCATATATAGGACAGCGTCTTTTCTATGCCCCAGGGTCAGTACTATAGTATCCTTGTCCAAGGTATCAAGTTCCTCAGATAAGGTATCTGTCCAAGCTGCTACAGCACTACACATCCAGGCCGACGCAATCGCCGGCCTTAGTAGTGTACCTGAATGTGTATAAATGGACTTCAGGATACCCTCCTGCTTTCTATCCGCAGCATCTTTTAGGGTGGCCGTATCCTGTGACGGTAGGGCTACCCTCTTGGATAAGCGTGTTAAAGCTTTGTCTACCCTCGGGGAGGATTCCCAGCGTAACCTGTCCGTTGGCGGGAAAGGATACGCCATGAGCATCCGTTTGGAAATCTGCAGTTTTCTATCTGGAGATTCCCAAGCCTTTTCACATAACTCATTTAACTCATGTGAAGGGGGAAAGGTCACATCCTGCCTTTTTTCCCCATACATATAAACCCTCTTGTCAGGGACTGGGGTTTCCTCTGTGATGTGCAACACATCTTTCATTGCTATGATCATGTAACGGATGGCTTTAGCCATTTTAGGCTGTAACTTTGCATCATCGCCATCGACACTGGAGTCAGAATCCATGTCAACATCTGTGTCAACAATTTGGGATAGTGGGCGCTTCTGAGACCCTGACGGCCTCTGCGACATAGGATCAGGCATGGGCTGAGACCCCGGCTGTCCCAAGGCTTCAGCTTTATCCAACCTTTTATGCAAGGAAGTAACATTATCATTTAAAACCTTACACATATCCATCCAATCGGGTGTCGGCGCCGACCCCACATTCATTTGTTCCCGCTCTGTTTCCACATAGCCTTCCTCGTCAAACATGCCGACACAAGCGTACCGACACACCACACACACAGGGGACGCTCTATTTGAAGACAGTTCCCCCACAAGGCCTTTTGGAGAGACAGAGAGAGAGTATGCCAGCACACACCCCAGTGCTATATGTCCCAGGAATCACACAGTAACTTAGTGTTAACCCAGTAGCTGCTGTATATACTGTTTTTGCGCCAAATTTATGTGCCCCCCCTTTCTTTTTACCCTCTTCTACTGTGATTCTGCAGGGGAGAGCCTGGGGAGCTTCCTCTCAGCGGAGCTGTGGAGAGAAAATGGCGCTGGTGAGTGCTGAGGAAGAAGCCCCGCACCCTCAGCGGCGGGCTTCTGTCCCGCGTTTCTGTGTAAAAATATGGCGGGGGTCCTTGCATATATACAGTGCCCAACTGTATATATGCTACTTTTGCCAAGAGGTCTCTAATTGCTGCCCAGGGCGCCCCCCCCTGCGCCCTGCACCCTACAGTGACCGGAGTATGTGGGTTTAGTGTGGGAGCAATGGCGCACAGCTGCAGTGCTGTGCGCTACCTCATATGAAGACTGGAGTCTTCTGCCGCCGATTTCGAAGTCTTCTTGCTTCTGACGCCGGCTTCTGTCTTCTGGCTCTGCGAGGGGGACGGCGGCGCGGCTCCGGGATCGGACGACCAAGGGTGCGATCCTGTGTACGATCCCTCTGGAGCTAATGGTGTCCAGTAGCCTAAGAAGCAGGACCTATCTTCAGTGAGTAGGGCTGCTTCTCTCCCCTCAGTCCCACGTAGCAGAGAGCCTGTTGCCAGCAGATCTCTCTGAAAATAAAAAAACCTAACAAAATACTTTCTCTCTAGCAAGCTCAGGAGAGCTCACTAAGTAGCACCCAGCTCGTCCGGGCACAGATTCAAACTGAGGTCTGGAGGATGGACATAGAGGGAGGAGCCAAAGCACACCAGTATCCAAATTCTTTCTTAAAGTGCCCTGTCTCCTGCGGAGCCCGTCTATTCCCCATGTTCCTTACGGAGTCCCCAGCATCCACTAGGACGTTAGAGAAATTACACATTTACCAAAAAGCGTTTTCACTTGCATCTTAGTCTTTCGATGGTGTATGTTGTTGCTCTGTGGCGTGTGCAAACTGTCGATTTTGCAGCTTTCGCATGGGAAGGCGCCTCAGAAGTCACATTTGAATGTGCTATAACCCGCAGTAGAATGCCTCACAAGTCACATGCCAGCACGCATCAACTCACGGCTCAATTTACTCCACACGTCACCGTAATGCAGACAAAATCCCCAATCAATCAGCTGGTGCAGGACACATGAAATCAGTGCCTGGATGCAGGCTACAGCAAAACCTGCCTCTGCAATGGTTGAGAGTTGAGAGTGAGTGCTGCAGATAACTTGGTGGGCTTTTATTAGCTTTCTGATTGGTTTAGTCTTAATTATAATGGTTTCAAATTCGCAAATTACTTCTTTTTACAAAAAACGCAAACTGACCAAGGCCAACCCTTAGTAAATTTCTCCCTGAGTCTGTAAATGAAGCACAAAGGAACTAGACATGGAAAAGAGCCACAATCACTGCATCGTAGCACTTTGTATGCATTCAGAGACCCACAGGACTAAAATGCATTTTCGTAAAAGACTATGCAAAAAAGATGCCTGACACTAGCAGAATCTGATGGGATCTGGCATGCCAAGAGGGGCCGTTTGGAAGGACTGCAGTAAAGCTATATAAAGATACATCTGTAGAAGAAATAGTTACATCTTAAAATAGCAGTAATAATAGTAATATTTATATAGCGCTTTTCTCCAGCAGTCGCTTCATAGACATTAAAAACATTATACTTTGTAAAAAGGATTTAGAATGACAGGAAGTAGAAAACCACACAAAAATAATTAAAAACAGAACTTACAGAGAACAATAAGCATAATGCAGGGTTGGAGCAGGAATTCTGGGTAAAAAATTCCACGGGATGTACATTCCACCAAAAGAGGTACCAGGCAAGCCAGCCATCTTAGGTGCACTACGTAGGATTACTCTAGGTCAGGGGTAGCCAACCCTGGTCCTCGAGAGCTACCAACAGTGCACGTTTTCCAGGTCTCCTCACAGAATCCCCCTGTGGATCTTTTAAAATGTGACTGTTAGTTATAACTGCACATGTGCACCTGCGAGGTGAGCTGAATAACGTGAACTGTTGGTAGCTCTCGAGGACCAGGGTTGGCTACCACTGCTCTGGGTGGAATTTGGTAACGCCTAGAAGTTGTGGCCCAAAATGGGTGGTTGCAGCATCCTAGCGCTAGGGGTAGTGACCCAACATAACCATCAGGTCCATGTATTTTTCATCCCATCCACGAGCGTACCAGGTGAGACAGCCATATTGGGCGCACTGCAAAGGTTACACTATGGTAGATAAGCCATACAAGGACCTGAAGCATATATGGGAAGACTGACGTGCAGTAGTATGACATACCCTGTATGAATAGAACCACGTGTAGTATATCCTGCCTACGGAGAAACCATCTGAGGAACCCATCTGGGGTGCACTGCGTAGGTTGGTTTGATCAGTGTTAATTTTGACAAGGACTTTCAATTTAGTTGGAAAACCTGTAGTTGGTTCAAAGTCACATTTTAGTCTTTTTCTTTTGCTTTGTTTTAGTCAAGATTTAGTCAGTGGAGCTCAGTTTTCTCTGACGTCCTAGTGGATGCTGGGACTCCGTCAGGACCATGGGGAATAGCGGCTCCGCAGGAGACAGGACACAAAATTTAAAAGTTTGACCACTAGGTGGTGTGTACTGGCTCCTCCCCCTATGACCCTCCTCCAAGCCTCAGTTAGGTTTTTGTGCCCGTCCGAGCAGGGTGCAATCTAGGTGGCTCTCCTAAAGAGCTGCTTAGAAAAAGTTTGTTAGGTTTTTTATTTTCAGTGAGTCCTGCTGGCAACAGGCTCACTGCAACGAGGGACTTAGGGGAGAAGAAGTGAACTCACCTGCGTGCAGGATGGATTTGCTTCTTAGGCTACTGGACACTAGCTCCAGAGGGACGATCACAGGTACAGCCTGGATGGGTCACCGGAGCCGCGCCGCCGACCCCCTTGCAGATGCCGAATAGAGAAGAGGTCCAGAAACCGGCGGCAGAAGACGTCTCAGTCTTCATGAGGTAGCGCACAGCACTGCAGCTGTGCGCCATTGCTCTCCGCACACTTCACACCAGCGGTCACTGAGGGTGCAGGGCGCTGGGGGGGGCGCCCTGGGCAGCAATGTAATATACCTATTCTGGCTAAAATATATCACATATAGCCCCTGGGGCTATATGGATGTATTTAACCCCTGCCAGGTACCAAAAAAACCGGGAGAAGAAGCCCGCCGAAAAGGGGGCGGGGCCTATTCTCCTCAGCACACAGCGCCATTTTCCTGCCCAGCTCCGCTGCGAGGAAGGCTCCCAGGACTCTCCCCTGCACTGCACTACAGAAACAGGGTAAAAACAGAGAGGGGGGGCACTTATTGGCGATATTTATAATATTTGAGCTGCTATAAAGGGAACACACTTATTAAGGTTGTCCCTATATATATTTATAGCGCTTGGGTGTGTGCTGGCAAACTCTCGCTCTGTCTCCCCAAAGGGCTAGTGGGGTCCTGTCTTCTATCAGAGCATTCCCTGTGTGTCTGCTGTGTGTCGGTACGTGTGTGTCGACATGTATGAGGACGATGTTGGCGTGGAGGCGGAGCAATTGCCTGTAATGGTGATGTCACCCCCTAGGGAGTCGACACCAGAATGGATGGCTTTGTTTATGGAATTACGGGATAGTGTCAGCACGCTACAAAAGTCGGTTGACGACATGAGACAGCCGGCAAACCAGTTAGTACCTGTCCAGGCGTCTCAGACACCGTCAGGGGCTGTAAAACGCCCTTTACCTCAGTCGGTCGACACAGACCCAGACACTGACACTGAATCCAGTGTCGACGGTGAAGAAACAAACCTATTTTCCAGTAGGGCCACACGTTATATGATCACGGCAATGAAGGAGGCTTTGCATATCTCTGATACTGCAAGTACCACAAAAAGGGGTATTATGTGGGGTGTGAAAAAACTACCAGTAGTTTTTCCTGAATCAGAGGAACTGAATGAAGTGTGTGATGAAGCGTGGGTTACCCCAGATAGAAAACTGCTAATTTCAAAGAAGTTATTGGCATTATACCCTTTCCCGCCAGAGGTTAGGGCGCGCTGGGAAACACCTCCTAGGGTGGATAAGGCGCTCACACGCTTATCAAAGCAAGTGGCGTTACCGTCTCCTGATACGGCCGCCCTCAAGGATCCAGCTGATAGGAGGCTGGAGAATACATTAAAAAGTATATACACACATACGGGTGTTATACTGAGACCAGCAATCGCCTCAGCCTGGATGTGCAGTGCTGGCGTGGCTTGGTCGGAGTCACTGTCTGAAAATATTGATACCCTGGATAGGGACAGTATTTTACTGACTATAGAGCAGTTAAAGGATGCATTTCTTTATATGCGAGATGCACAGAGAGATATTTGCACTCTGGCATCAAGAGTAAGTGCGATGTCCATATCTGCCAGAAGAAGTTTATGGACGCGCCAGTGGTCAGGTGATGCGGATTCCAAACGACATATGGAAGTATTGCCGTATAAGGGGGAGGAATTATTTGGGGTCGGTCTATCGGATCTGGTGGCCACGGCAACGGCCGGAAAATCCACCTTTTTACCCCAGGTCACCTCCCAGCAGAAAAAGCCGCAGGCTTTTCAGCCGCAGTCCTTTCGTTCCTATAAGAACAAACGAGCAAAAGGACATTCCTATTTGCCCCGAGGCAAAGGAAAGGGTAAGAGACTGCAACAAGCAGCTCCTTCCCAGGAGCAGAAGCCCTCCCCGGCTTCTACAAAGGCGTCAGCATGACGCTGGGACCTTACAAGCAGACTCAGGGGCGGTGGGGGGTCGCCTCAAACATTTCAGCGCACAGTGGGCTCACTCGCAGGTGGACCCCTGGATCCTGCAGGTAGTATCTCAGGGTTACAGGTTGGAATTCGAGAAGTCCCCTCCTCGCCGTTTCCTAAAGTCTGCTTTGCCAACGTCTCCCTCCGACAGGGCGACGGTATTGGAGGCCATTCACAAGCTGTATTCTCAGCAGGTGATAGTCAAGGTACCCCTCCTACAACAGGGACAGGGGTATTACTCCACGCTATTTGTGGTACCGAAGCCGGACGGCTCGGTAAGACCGATTCTAAATCTAAAATCTCTGAACCTGTACATACAAAAATTCAAGTTCAAGATGGAGTCACTCAGAGCAGTGATAGCGAATCTGGAAGAAGGGGATTTTATGGTGTCCTTGGACATCAAGGATGCTTACCTTCATGTTCCAATTTGTCCTTCACACCAAGGGTACCTCAGGTTCGTGGTCCAAAACTGTCATTATCAGTTTCAGACGCTGCCGTTTGGATTGTCCACGGCACCCCGGGTCTTTACCAAGGTAATGGCCGAAATTATGATCCTTCTTCGAAGAGAAGGCGTCTTAATTATCCCTTACTTGGACTATCTCCTGATAAGGGCAAGATCCAGAGAACAGCTGGAGGTCGGAGTAGCACTAACCCAAGTAGTGCTCCAACAACACGGGTGGATTCTGAATTTTCCAAAATCCCAACTGATCCAGACGACACGTCTGTTGTTCCTAGGGATGATTCTGGACACTGTTCAGAAAAAGGTATTTCTTCCGGAGGAGAAAGCCAGGGAGTTATCCGATCTAGTCAGGAACCTCCTAAAACCAGGAAAAGTATCTGTGCATCAATGCACAAGAGTCCTGGGAAAAATGGTAGCTTCTTACGAAGCGATTCCATTCGGCAGATTCCATGCACGAACTTTTCAGTGGGATCTGCTGGACAAATGGTCCGGATCGCATCTGCAGATGCATCAGCGGATAAAATTGTCCACAAGGACAAGAGTGTCTCTGCTATGGTGGTTGCAGAGTGCGCATCTGTTAGAGGGCCGCAGATTCGGCATACAGAACTGGGTCCTAGTGACCACGGATGCCAGCCTGAGAGGCTGGGGAGCGGTCACACAGGGAAGAAACTTCCAGGGCGTGTGGTCAAGCCTGGAGACGTCTCTTCACATAAATATACTGGAGCTAAGAGCAATCTACAATGCTCTAAGCCTGGCAAAACCTCTGCTTCAGGGTCAGCCGGTGTTGATTCAGTCGGACAACATCACGGCAGTCGCCCACGTAAACAGACAGGGCGGCACAAGAAGCAGGAGGGCAATGGCAGAAGCTGCAAGGATTCTCCGCTGGGCAGAAAATCATGTGTTAGCACTGTCAGCTGTGTTCATCCCGGGAGTGGACAACTGGGAAGCAGACTTCCTCAGCAGACACGATCTGCACCCGGGAGAGTGGGGACTTCATCCAGAAGTCTTCCACATGATTGTGGTCCATTGGGAAAGACCAATGGTGGACATGATGGCGTCCCGCCTCAACAAAAAACTGGACAGGTATTGCGCCAGGTCAAGAGACCCTCAGGCAATAGCTGTAGACGCTCTGGTAACACCATGGGTGTACCAGTCAGTGTATGTGTTTCCTCCTCTGCCTCTCATACCAAAAGTACTGAGAATTATACGGCAAAGGGGAGTAAGAACGATACTCGTGGCTCCGGATTGGCCAAGAAGAACTTGGTACCCGGAACTTCAGGAGATGCTCACGGAAGATCCGTGGCCTCTACCTCTAAGACGGGACCTGCTTCAGCAGGGACCGTGTCTATTCCAAGACTTACCGCGGCTGCGTTTGACGGCATGGCGGTTGAACGCCGAATCCTAAGGGAAAAAGGCATTCCGGAAGAGGTCATCCCTACCCTGGTAAAAGCCAGGAAGGAGGTGACTGCACAACATTATCACCGCATTTGGAGAAAATATGTTGCGTGGTGTGAGGCCAGGAAGGCCCCGACGGAGGAATTTCAACTGGGTCGATTCCTACATTTCCTGCAAACAGGATTGTCTATGGGCCTCAAATTAGGGTCCATTAAGGTTCAAATTTCGGCCCTGTCGATTTTCTTCCAGAAAGAATTGGCTTCAGTTCCTGAAGTCCAGACTTTTGTAAAAGGAGTACTACATATACAGCCCCCGGTTGTGCCCCCAGTGGCACCGTGGGATCTTAATGTAGTTTTGGATTTTCTCAAATCCCATTGGTTTGAGCCACTCAAATCGGTGGATTTGAAATATCTTACATGGAAAGTAACCATGCTACTGGCCCTGGCTTCAGCCAGGAGAGTGTCAGAATTGGCGGCTTTATCGTATAAAAGCCCATATCTGATTTTCCATTCGGACAGGGCAGAACTGCGGACGCGTCCTCACTTTCTGCCTAAGGTGGTTTCAGCGTTTCACCTGAACCAGCCTATTGTGGTGCCTGCGGCTACTAGCGATTTGGAGGATTCCAAGTTGCTGGACGTTGTCAGAGCATTGAAAATATATATTTCAAGGACGGTTGGAGTCAGGAAATCTGACTCGCTGTTTATACTGTATGCACCCAACAAGCTGGGTGCTCCTGCTTCTAAGCAGACGATTGCTCGTTGGATTTGTAGCACAATTCAACTTGCACATTCTGTGGCAGGCCTGCCACAGCCTAAATCTGTCAAGGCCCATTCCACAAGGAAGGTGGGCTCATCTTGGGCGGCTGCCCGAGGGGTCTCGGCATTACAACTCTGCCGAGCAGCTACGTGGTCAGGGGAGAACACGTTTGTAAAATTCTACAAATTTGATACCCTGGCTAAGGAGGACCTGGAGTTCTCTCATTCGGTGCTGCAGAGTCATCCGCACTCTCCCGCCCGTTTGGGAGCTTTGGTATAATCCCCATGGTCCTGACGGAGTCCCAGCATCCACTAGGACGTCAGAGAAAATAAGATTTTACTTACCGATAAATCTATTTCTCGTAGTCCGTAGTGGATGCTGGGCGCCCATCCCAAGTGCGGATTGTCTGCAATACTTGTACATAGTTATTGTTACAAAAAAATCGGGTTGTTATTGTTGTGAGCCGTCTGTTCAGAGGCTCCTACGTTTGTCATACTGTTAACTGGGTTCAGATCACAAGTTGTACGGTGTGATTGGTGTGGCTGGTATGAGTCTTACCCGGGATTCAAAATCCTTCCTTATTGTGTACGCTCATCCGGGCACAGTATCCTAACTGAGGCTTGGAGGAGGGTCATAGGGGGAGGAGCCAGTACACACCACCTAGTGGTCAAACTTTTAAATTTTGTGCCCTGTCTCCTGCTGAGCCGCTATTCCCCATGGTCCTGACAGAGTCCCAGCATCCACTACGGACTACGAGAAATAGATTTATCGGTAAGTAAAATCTTATTTTCATTTTAGTCTAATTTTAGTCCTGAAATAAACTGTAGTTGATGAATACTTTTAGCCAAAATTTTCATCACCAAAATTTACACTGGGTTCGTTTCCCACCATGACCCTAACTGTGTGGAGTTTGTATATTCTCCCCGTGCTTGCGTGGATTTCCTCCGAGTACTCCCACAGTCTAAAAATATATACTGGTAGTTTAAATGGCTCCCAACAAAATTAATCCTAGCATGCAAGTGTGTGTATGTACATGGGCAGAAGACCTGAGTGAGTGGTTCTCATATGCCGCCAAACTCTATGTTTCTATGAGGTATAGCATACAGGCACAGCACACAGTGGGGCAAATGTACATGGGGCAAATGTACATGGGACCCCCCCCCCCCCTTCCCCCCCAAAAAAAACAAAAAACAAAAAAACTAAAGCCCGACAACATGGTCAAAACAATGAACAGGATCACGGAGGGTGAGGGCACTGTGGCCTGGAGTTGCAAGTCAGGCACAAAGCACATACCACACAGAGTCCAGTAACAATGAACCCTTGATGTAGTGACAGCAGGTCTCAGAGTACAAATAAGGAAACCTAAATGTAATTCTTCACTGATTAGTTAAGGGTGTACACTATACAATAGATAAATACAATGGTAACAGGTTCACATTAATACAGTTACCTGGGGATGCATCGAGGATCATCTATATACTTACTGTATATACTCTTTCTTGTTCTTGTTGGTTACTACTATGTCTGTCCCACCGGGTTTAAGGTCATGTTGATGAGTCTTGAAAAATTAGACAAAAACACAGTTATAAACATTGCCAGAGCACTCAGCCAGTCACCCAGCTACCACTACTATCCAATACCTGTCCAAAAAGTTCCTCATCCACAGTGAATCGTATGTCTAGTTCTGTGGGATCATTCTCTAGTATCCACTGGAGAGAATTGTAATATTCACTGTCCTATGGGACGATAAATATTTATGGTAAATAATTTCTGAAAATTTTATCAACAACTTACTGCCAGTCATTAATGCACAAAGTATGTATATTATCTTCCTTTACAGATGTATTAACACCAGAGCTGTGTAACCTAGCTATAACCTAGGTTTCTGATTGGTCCCCAGCTCACAAACTTCCCCCGCAGCTCTTCTTTTTCAGTCAAGGACCATGAAAAATTACTGCATGGAGTGCAGTAATTCTAACTTGGCTGTTAGTAAAACTAAAGTTATAGCAAGGGACAACTCAGAAAGGGAAACAAAACTGTAAATGCAAGAATGTGTGCCTTCTAAGTTATGGTAGTGAAAGTACTAGCAATATATGTGCTTGGTCAAGTGTTTGGCTACTGGGGTAAGGACAGCAACAGGTGGCCAGCATATGTGCTGTCTTTTCCACTTGGCAGTCAGCAAGGGGCCACCACTGACCACAGACAGTAAAGAGTTAACATAATGCCAAGAGTGCACCGCTACCATTGGATATAAGTGTTCCTATTGGTAGCGTACTACAAATCATGTCAGGAAGAGCAAACACTACAAAGCTGACAATTGGGATCAAACATGACTGTATACCAAACCTGCAAGAAACTGGGTTTATTTAAGATTATGCAAAGAATCTACAGAGCTATATACTATACAGCTATGAGTAGCACTAAATGGAGCAATTGTATTAAATAGTGAATCAAATGAGTACTCCAGAAAAGATCAGAACAGTTTTCTCCCTCTCCCAGCTCTACCACTCGTACAAAGCATATGGGATGTTCTTAGCAGTAAGCTGCTCTTAGACAGTCAACCTAGAGCATCTCCACTCTCAAGAGACACAAGAATAGATCTTAGAAGGATTTAGAAGAGTATCAATCACTTAAAATAGTAACTTCAGGTATTCTCCTATAAGTGCTGCTTGTTTAATGCAAATGTCTGTCTAACTGAATCAAGAAAGTGAGGTGAGAAAGGGACTGTTTATTACACTTTCCTATTAAGTGTGTAAGTTATATTACATTGCCCTAACATGCAGACACAGAATGGTCAGATACCTATAGATTACCAGCACTCAGCTGGTACAAAATTCTTAGAAATATGCGCTTCAACACACTCATGTCAATAATCTTTTTTGCATTGCTCTGCAAAATTATAACACTGATGCACTACTCTATATTAGCAAATACAAATGTGCTTACTCTGACTAGCTAATGAGGCCCTAGTGTAATCAGCGCTGTGCTAAGGTAAGGATTCTCCATAGGACGTCATGCATTTTCATGTAAGCTTAAGGCCTAATGGGGCTGCCTGGTTTTTTCTTGTCATTTTTTTTTGTGAACTTCACTATACCCAATCATTCTACTCCATTCACCGCTTACTGGCAGCCACGTTTTAAGGTGGGGGGTTATTGCAATGATAGTGTTAGGTGCCAACTATGCCACTTGTCTTATGGGAGCATGTTCCAGGAGCCCTGCTGTTTGAGCTTCTGATGTAGGACTCAAGTTTCATTTCTTTACATTAATCAAATACTAGTGGCACGGCACAATACTGTAAAGCCTTTTTGTGTGTCAGGTCCACCTACTGTGACACGGTCTGGATTGTGTTGCTGTAACTCTGGAAACTACTGCATGTTGCTTTACTCCTGCCTACCACAGATTTCTCAAAGGATAATAATGTGCTAATGTGTGTTGGTCCCGACTATAGTTGATTAAAGGGGGTACACACGGAGCGATGTTCAGCTAATTTCTAAGCAATCTGACTAGATTGCTTAGAAAATAAGAATTTACTTACCGATAATTCTATTTCACGTAGTCCGTAGTGGATGCTGGGAACTCCGTAAGGACCATGGGGAATAGCGGCTCCGCAGGAGACTGGGCACAAAAGTAAAGCTTTAGGACTACCTGGTGTGCACTGGCTCCTCCCCCTATGACCCTCCTCCAAGCCTCAGTTAGGATACTGTGCCCGGACGAGCGTACACAATAAGGAAGGATTTTGAATCCCGGGTAAGACTCATACCAGCCACACCAATCACACCGTACAACTTGTGATCTGAACCCAGTTAACAGTATGACAAACGTAGGAGCCTCTGAACAGACGGCTCACAACAATAACAACCCGATTTTTTTGTAACAATAACTATGTACAAGTATTGCAGACAATCCGCACTTGGGATGGGCGCCCAGCATCCACTACGGACTACGAGAAATAGAATTATCGGTAAGTAAATTCTTATTTTCTCTGACGTCCTAGTGGATGCTGGGAACTCCGTAAGGACCATGGGGATTATACCAAAGCTCCCAAACGGGCGGGAGAGTGCGAATGACTCTGCAGCACCGAATGAGAGAACGCCAGGTCCTCCTCAGCCAGAGTATCAAATTTTGTAGAATTTAGCAAACGTGTTTGCCCCTGACCAAGTAGCTGCTCGGCAAAGTTGTAAAGCCGAGACCCCTCGGGCAGCCGCCCAAGATGAGCCCCCTTCCTTGTGGAATGGGCTTTTACAGATTTTGGCTGTGGCAGGCCTGCCACAGAATGTGCAAGCTGAATTGTACTACAAATCCAACGAGCAATAGTCTGCTTAGAAGCAGAAGCACCCAGCTTGTTGGGTGCATACAGGATAAACAGGGAGTCAGATTTTCTGACTCCAGCCGTCCTGGAAACATATATTTTCAGGGCCCTGACAACGTCCAGCAACTTGGAGTCCTCCAAGTCCCTAGTAGCCGCAGGTACCACAATAGGCTGGTTCAGGTGAAACGCTGAAACCACCTTAGGGAGAAATTGTGGACGAGTCCTCAATTCTGCCCTGTCCGAATGGAAAATCAGGTAAGGGCTTTTATAAGATAAAGCCGCCAATTCTGACACGCGCCTGGCCAAAGCCAGGGCCAACAGCATGACCACTTTCCATGTGAGATATTTCAAAAGACACAGATTTAAGCGGTTCAAACCAATGTGATTTTAGGAACCCCAAAACTACATTGAGATCCCAAGGTGCCACTGGAGGCACAAAAGGAGGCTGTATATGCAGCACCCCCTTGACAACGTCTGAACTTCAGGAACTGAAGCCAGTTCTTTCTGGAAGAAAATCGACAGGGCCGAAATCTGAACCTTAATGGATCCTAATTTTAGGCCCTTAGACACTCCTGTTTGCAGGAAATGCAGGAATCGACCCAGTTGAAATTCCTCCGTTGGGGCCTTCCTGGCCTCGCACCACGCAACATATTTCCGCCAAATGCGGTGATAATGCTTTGCGGTCACATCCTTCCTGGCTTTGATCAGGGTAGGAATGACTTCTTCCGGAATGCCTTTTTCCTTCAGGATTCGGCGTTCAACCGCCATGCCGTCAAACGCAGCCGCGGTAAGTCTTGGAACAGACAGGGTCCTTGCTGGAGCAGGTCCCTTCTTAGAGGTAGAGGCCACGGGTCCTCTGTGAGCATCTCTTGAAGTTCCGGGTACCAAGTCCTTCTTGGCCAATCCGGAGCCACGAGTATAGTTCTTACTCCTCTCCGTCTTATAATTCTCAGTACCTTGGGTATGAGAGGCAGAGGAGGGAAACACATACACTGACTGGTACACCCATGGTGTTACCAGAGCGTCCACAGCTATTGCCTGAGGGTCCCTTGACCTGGCGCAATACCTGTCCAATTTTTTGTTGAGGCGGGACGCCATCATGTCCACCTTTGGTTTTTTCCAACGGTTTACAATCATGTGGAAGACTTCTGGGTGAAGTCCCCACTCTCCCGGGTGGAGGTCGTGCCTGCTGAGGAAGTCTGCTTCCCAGTTGTCCACTCCCGGAATGAACACTGCTGACAGTGCTATCACATGATTTTACGCCCAGCGAAGAATCCTTGCAGCTTCTGCCATTGCCCTCCTGCTTCTTGTGCCGCCCTGTCTGTTCACGTGGGCGACTGCCGTGATGTTGTCCGACTGGATCAGCACCGGCTGACCTTGAAGCAGAGGTCTTGCTTGGCTTAGGGCATTGTAAATGGCCCTCAGCTCCAGGATATTTATGTGAAGTGATGTCTCCAGGCTTGACCACAAGCCCTGGAAATTTCTTCCCTGTGTGACTGCTCCCCAGCCTCGCAGGCTGGCATCCGTGGTCACCAGGACCCAGTCCTGAATGCCGAATCTGCGGCCCTCTAGAAGATGAGCACTCTGCAACCACCACAGGAGAGACACCCTTGTCTTTGGTGACAGGGTTATCCGCTGATGCATCTGAAGATGCGATCTGGACCATTTGTCCAGCAGGTCCCACTGGAAAGTTCTTGCGTGGAATCTGCCGAAAGGGATTGCTTCGTAGGAAGCCACCATTTTTCCCAGGACCCTTGTGCATTGATGCACTGACACTTGGCCTGGTTTTAGGAGGTTTCTGACTAGTTCGGATAACTCCCTGGCTTTCTCCTCCGGGAGAAACACCTTTTTCTGGACTGTGTCCAGGATCATCCCTAGGAATAGAAGACGTGTCGTCGGGATCAGCTGCGATTTTGGAATATTGAGAATCCAACCGTGCTGCCGCAACACTACTTGAGATAGTGCTACCCCGACTACCAATTGTTCCCTGGATCTTGCCCTTATCAGGAGATCGTCCAAGTACGGGATAACTAAAACTCCCTTCCTTCGAAGGAGTATCATCATTTCGGCCATTACCTTGGTAAAGACCCGGGGTGCCGTGGACAAACCAAACGGCAGCGTCTGAAACTGATAGTGACAGTTCTGTACCACAAACCTGAGGTATCCTTGGTGAGAAGGGTAAATTGGGACATGGAGGTAAGCCTCCTTGATGTCCAAAGACACCATATAATCCCCTTCTTCCAAGTTCGCAATCACCGCTCTGAGTGACTCCATCTTGAATTTGAACCTGTGTATGTAAGTGTTCAAGGATTTCAGATTTAAAATAGGTCTCACCGAGCCGTCCGGCTTCGGTACCACAAACAGCGTGGAATAATACCCCTGTCCCTGTTGCAGGAGGGGTATCTTGATTATCACCTGCTGGGAATACAGCTTGTGAATGGCTTCCAATACCGCCTCCCTGTCGGAGGGAGACGTCGGTAAAGCAGACTTTAGGGGAGTACCTGAGTCCGCTTGTAAAGCCCCAGCGTCATGCTGAGGACTTGGCAGAAACGGGAGAGGGCTTCTGTTCCTGGGAACTGGCTGTTTGCTGCAGCCTTTTTCCTCTCCCTCTGCCACGGGGCAGAAATGAGGAGCCTTTTGCCCGCTTGCCCTTATGGGGCCGAAAGGACTGCGCCTGATAATACGGCGTCTTATGTTGAGAGGCTACCTGGGGTAAAAATGTGGATTTCCCAGCAGTTGCCGTGGCCACCAGGTCTGATAGACCTACCCCAAATAACGCCTCCCCTTTGTAAGGCAATACTTCCATATGCCTTTTGGAATCAGCATCACCTGACCACTGCCTCGTCCATAACCCTCTTCTGGCAGAAATGGACAGCGCACTTACTCTTGATGCCAGTCGGCAAATATCCCTCTGTGCATCCCGCATATATAGAAATGCATCTTTCAAATGCTCTATAGTCAGTAATATACTGTCCCTATCCAGGGTATCAATATTGTCAGTCAGGGAATCCGACCAAGCCACCCCAGCACTGCACATCCAGGCTGAGGCGATTGCTGGTCGCAGTATAACACCCGTGTGAGTGTATATACATTTTAGGATATTCTCCTGCTTTCTGTCAGCAGGTTCCTTAAGGGCGGCCCTATCAGGAGACGGTAGTGCCACCTGTTTTGACAAACGTGTGAGCGCTTTATCCACCTTAGGGGGTGTTTTCCAACGTGCCCTATCCTCTGGCGGGAAGGGGTATGATGCTAATAACCTTTTAGGAATTATCAGTTTTTTATCGGGGGAAACCCACGCTTCATCACACACTTCATTTAATTCCTCAGATGCAGGAAAAACTACAGGCAGTTTTTTCTCACCAAACATAATACCCTTTTTAGTGGTACTTGTATTATCAGAAATATGTAAAACATTTTTCATAGCATCAATCATGTAACGTGTGGCCCTACTGGAAGTCACATTCGTCTCTTCATCGTCGACACTGGAGTCAGTATCCGTGTCGGCGTCTGTATCTGCCATCTGAGGTAACGGGCGTTTTAGAGCCCCTGATGGCTTTTGAGACGCCTAGACAGGCACGAGCTGAGTAGCCGGCTGTCTCATGTCATCAACCGTCTTTTGTAAAGAGCTGACACTGTCACGTAATTCCTTCCATAAGTTCAGCCACTCAGGTGTCGACTCCCTAGGGGGTGACATCTCCATAACAGGCAATTGCTCCGCCTCCACACCATTTTCCTCCTCATACATGTCGACACAATCGTACCGACACACAGCATACACACAGGGAATGCTCTGATAGAGGACAGGACCCCACTAGCCCTTTGGGGAGACAGAGGGAGAGTATGCCAGCACACACCAGAGCGCTATATATATACAGGGATAACCTTATAGAAGTGTTTTTCCCCTTATAGCTGCTGTTTTATTTATACTGCGCCTAATTAGTGCCCCCCTCTCTTGTTTTACCCTTTTCTGTAGTGCAGGACTGCAGGGGAGATTCAGGGAGACGTCCTTCCAGCGAAGCTGTGAGGGAAAATGGCGCCCGTGTGCGGAGGAGATAAGCTCCGCCCCCTTCTCGGCGGACTTTTCTCCCGCTTTTTGCTGTATTCTGGCAGGGGTTAAAATACATCCATATAGCCCTGGGGGTTATATGTGATGTATTTTCGCCAGCCAAGGTGTTTCTATTGCTGCTCAGGGCGCCCCCCCCCCAGCGCCCTGCACCCTCAGTGACCGGAGTGTGAAGTGTGCCTGAGGAGCAATGGCGCACAGCTGCAGTGCTGTGCGCTACCTTGGTGAAGACTGATGTCTTCTGCCGCCGATTTTCCGGACCTCTTCTTGCTTCTGGCTCTGTAAGGGGGCCGGCGGCGCGGCTCTGGGACCGGACTCCGAGGCTGGGCCTGTGTTCGGTCCCTCTGGAGCTAATGGTGTCCAGTAGCCAAGAAGCCCAAGCTGGCTGCAAGCAGGCAGGTTCGCTTCTTCTCCCCTTAGTCCCTCGATGCAGTGAGCCTGTTGCCAGCAGGTCTCACTGAAAATAAAAAACCTAAAACTAAACTTTTACTAAGAAACTCAGGAGAGCCTCCTAGAATGCACCCTTCTCGGCCGGGCACAAAAATCTAACGGAGGCTTGGAGGAGGGTCATAGGGGGAGGAGCCAGTACACACCAGGTAGTCCTAAAGCTTTACTTTTGTGCCCAGTTTCCTGCGGAGCCGCTATTCCCCATGGTCCTTACGGAGTTCCCAGCATCCACTAGGACGTCAGAGAAATTAGCTGAACATCACTCTGTGTGTAGGGGTGGCGGCGACAGCGATGCGCGGTCCCGCACATCGCTATTGCCGGTGCTACATTGGCCTGCATGCAGGCGCAATCTAGCAGGCTGCTCATTTCCCCGCTGGGTGAAATGAGCGCCACCCCGCCGTGCCCCCTTCCCCCCCCTACCTCTCTCTCGCTAAGTACATTGCGCTGTGCTGAGCGAGTGGAGAGATGTGTGCTGAGCGGTCTGTGCTAGACCGCTCAGCACACATCTCTGGGGGGAAATTTCCCTGTCAGTACGGCCCTTTACACCTGCCCACGTGAGACAGCTTCCACAATTATTTTCCAGGGACATCTTAGGTTCCCAATCTGTCTCTGGCTGTTGACATCTTCAAACATAACAACCACTATCTATAATATCACACTTCCTGTTTGAAAAAGTTCAAACATTTTCCTTATCAAGGGAACGGAAAACCTGAAAATGCCTCTAGTCACAGAACACAGAAGACCATTCTTGTGTGTGGTTTCCATCATCATAAGTCATTACATCATTTCAATGCACTGATTGCCAAGATCTCTACAATACTCTACAATAGCCATTACTAACCTAAGTACTGTATGTTAGCACACAAAGGAGCACTCAGAAAAATGACTATTGATAAACAAGATGTTTGCAGAGGCAGTTAATTTAATTTATAGTGGATATATGCAAAGGAGATAACGTGATTACATACTCTGCATTCATTGCAGGAGATCATATGAAGAACATACATTACAATAATTAAGACAACATACCACAGATTCCATGTCATTCAGTGTTATTGCCTTTTGAAGCATCATTTTATAAAATGGGCGGATGAAAAACCCTGTATGCAAAATGAGAAGGAAAAGTATTAGCTGCAATGCTCTGGTATGGCTTCTGTACACACTGTAGAATATGAACAAATACATCCTATGTAGGGAGCACTTATTTTACCAGCTGCCCCACCATGAAGCAACAGGCTATGCAGCACATAGTCCTGCTGGCCACTTATTATGGCAAGCAGTAAATGTGCACTGCCACTTAGGATCATGGGAACTGCATAATCATTTAAGATTCACATATAAGCAGTGCTCATGTCGCACTGGTTAGGCACACTACATTATGCGGTATATGCAATTGCGGTCGAATTCCCAAAATTGTCGAAAAACTGGACTTTTTCGCCAAAAAAAAAAAAAAAAAAAAAATCGACAATGCAATTCAGTACTTTCCGTCAAAAAAACGGACTTTCAAAATTCGACTTTTTGAAATTCGACATTTGTCAAATTCGACATTTCTGCAATGGTACAAATGCAGCAATTCGCCAAAAGTATATTCAATTGAAGTTTGGAAATTCGACAACCGTGCTTTTAGACAGTAAATTCGTAATTTTCAATCCGCCACACTTTGGTGGGGGAATCTAATAAAAAAAAATTAAAACATGTTTTTTTTGGTGTTTTTTTTATTGGTAATAGCATATCTATTTATATTAGAAGGGATTAGGTAATTGGTTTGTCTATTTTGGAGGCACAAGTATTATTTATATATTTTTAAAAATATTATTATATATATATTTTTTAAATGGAATGGTAAAATCCTGAAAAAAAATGTCGTGGGGTCCCCCCTCCAAAGCATAACTAGCCTCGGGCTCTTCGAGCCGGTCCTGGTTCTAAAATCCGGGGGGGGGGGGGAAATGACAGGGGATCCCCCGTATTTTTAAAACCAGCACCGGGCTCTGCGCCTGGTGCTGGTGCAAAAAATACGGGGGACAAAAAGCGTAGGGGTCCCCCGTATTTTTTACACCAGCATCGGGCTCCACTAGCTGGAGGAGATAATGCCACAGCCGGGGGTCACTTTTATACAGCGCCCTGCGGCCGTGGCATTAAATACCCAACTAGTCACCGCTGGCCGGGGTACCCTGGGGGAGTGGGGACCCCTTCAATCAAGGGGTCCCCCCCCCAGCCACCCAAGGGCCAGGGGTGAAGCCCGAGGCTGTCGTCCCCCCCCATCCAAGGGCTGCGGATGGGGGGCTGATAGCCTTGAGAAATTTGAAAGAATATTGTTTTTTTCCAGTAGTACTACAAGTCCCAGCAAGCCTCCCAGCAAGCTGGTACTTGGAGAACCACAAGTACCAGCATGCGGGAGAAAAACGGGCCCGCTGGTACCTGTAGTTCTACTGGAAAAAAAATACCCAAATAAAAACAGGACACGCACACCGTGATAGTAAAAATAAGATTTTACTTACCGATAAATCTATTTCTCGTAGTCCGTAGTGGATGCTGGGACTCCGTCAGGACCATGGGGAATAGCGGCTCCGCAGGAGACAGGGCACAAAATTTAAAAGTTTGACCACTAGGTGGTGTGTACTGGCTCCTCCCCCTATGACCCTCCTCCAAGCCTCAGTTAGGATACTGTGCCCGGACGAGCGTACACAATTAGGAAGGATTTTGAATCCCGGGTAAGACTCATACCAGCCACACCAATCACACCGTACAACTTGTGATCTGAACCCAGTTAACAGTATGACAAACGTAGGAGCCTCTGAACAGACGGCTCACAACAATAACAACCCAATTTTTTTGTAACAATAACTATGTACAAGTATTGCAGACAATCCGCACTTGGGATGGGCGCCCAGCATCCACTACGGACTACGAGAAATAGATTTATCGGTAAGTAAAATCTTATTTTCTCTGACGTCCTAGTGGATGCTGGGACTCCGTCAGGACCATGGGGATTATACCAAAGCTCCCAAACGGGCGGGAGAGTGCGGATGACTCTGCAGCACCGAATGAGAGAACTCCAGGTCCTCCTTAGCCAGGGTATCAAATTTGTAGAATTTTACAAACGTGTTCTCCCCTGACCACGTAGCTGCTCGGCAGAGTTGTAATGCCGAGACCCCTCGGGCAGCCGCCCAAGATGAGCCCACCTTCCTTGTGGAATGGGCCTTGACAGATTTAAGCTGTGGCAGGCCTGCCACAGAATGTGCAAGTTGAATTGTGCTACAAATCCAACGAGCAATCGTCTGCTTAGAAGCAGGAGCACCCAGCTTGTTGGGTGCATACAGTATAAACAGCGAGTCAGATTTTCTGACTCCAGCCGTCCTTGAAATATATATTTTCAATGCTCTGACAACGTCCAGCAACTTGGAATCCTCCAAATCGCTAGTAGCCGCAGGCACCACAATAGGCTGGTTCAGGTGAAACGCTGAAACCACCTTAGGCAGAAAGTGAGGACGCGTCCGCAGTTCTGCCCTGTCCGAATGGAAAATCAGATATGGGCTTTTATACGATAAAGCCGCCAATTCTGACACTCTCCTGGCTGAAGCCAGGGCCAGTAGCATGGTTACTTTCCATGTAAGATATTTCAAATCCACCGATTTGAGTGGCTCAAACCAATGGGATTTGAGAAAATCCAAAACTACATTAAGATCCCACGGTGCCACTGGGGGCACAACCGGGGGCTGTATATGTAGTACTCCTTTTACAAAAGTCTGGACTTCAGGAACTGAAGCCAATTCTTTCTGGAAGAAAATCGACAGGGCCGAAATTTGAACCTTAATGGACCCTAATTTGAGGCCCATAGACAATCCTGTTTGCAGGAAATGTAGGAATCGACCCAGTTGAAATTCCTCCGTCGGGGCCTTCCTGGCCTCACACCACGCAACATATTTTCTCCAAATGCGGTGATAATGTTGTGCAGTCACCTCCTTCCTGGCTTTTACCAGGGTAGGGATGACCTCTTCCGGAATGCCTTTTTCCCTTAGGATTCGGCGTTCAACCGCCATGCCGTCAAACGCAGCCGCGGTAAGTCTTGGAATAGACACGGTCCCTGCTGAAGCAGGTCCCGTCTTAGAGGTAGAGGCCACGGATCTTCCGTGAGCATCTCCTGAAGTTCCGGGTACCAAGTTCTTCTTGGCCAATCCGGAGCCACGAGTATCGTTCTTACTCCCCTTTGCCGTATAATTCTCAGTACTTTTGGTATGAGAGGCAGAGGAGGAAACACATACACTGACTGGTACACCCATGGTGTTACCAGAGCGTCTACAGCTATTGCCTGAGGGTCTCTTGACCTGGCGCAATACCTGTCCAGTTTTTTGTTGAGGCGGGACGCCATCATGTCCACCATTGGTCTTTCCCAATGGACCACAATCATGTGGAAGACTTCTGGATGAAGTCCCCACTCTCCCGGGTGCAGATCGTGTCTGCTGAGGAAGTCTGCTTCCCAGTTGTCCACTCCCGGGATGAACACAGCTGACAGTGCTAACACATGATTTTCTGCCCAGCGGAGAATCCTTGCAGCTTCTGCCATTGCCCTCCTGCTTCTTGTGCCGCCCTGTCTGTTTACGTGGGCGACTGCCGTGATGTTGTCCGACTGAATCAACACCGGCTGACCCTGAAGCAGAGGTTTTGCCAGGCTTAGAGCATTGTAGATTGCTCTTAGCTCCAGTATATTTATGTGAAGAGACGTCTCCAGGCTTGACCACACGCCCTGGAAGTTTCTTCCCTGTGTGACCGCTCCCCAGCCTCTCAGGCTGGCATCCGTGGTCACTAGGACCCAGTTCTGTATGCCGAATCTGCGGCCCTCTAACAGATGAGCACTCTGCAACCACCATAGCAGAGACACTCTTGTCCTTGTGGACAATTTTATCCGCTGATGCATCTGCAGATGCGATCCGGACCATTTGTCCAGCAGATCCCACTGAAAAGTTCGTGCATGGAATCTGCCGAATGGAATCGCTTCGTAAGAAGCTACCATTTTTCCCAGGACTCTTGTGCATTGATGCACAGATACTTTTCCTGGTTTTAGGAGGTTCCTGACTAGATCGGATAACTCCCTGGCTTTCTCCTCCGGAAGAAATACCTTTTTCTGAACAGTGTCCAGAATCATCCCTAGGAACAACAGACGTGTCGTCGGGATCAGTTGGGATTTTGGAAAATTCAGAATCCACCCGTGTTGTTGGAGCACTACTTGGGTTAGTGCTACTCCGACCTCCAGCTGTTCTCTGGATCTTGCCCTTATCAGGAGATCGTCCAAGTAAGGGATAATTAAGACGCCTTCTCTTCGAAGAAGGATCATCATTTCGGCCATTACCTTGGTAAAGACCCGGGGTGCCGTGGACAATCCAAACGGCAGCGTCTGAAACTGATAATGACAGTTTTGGACCACGAACCTGAGGTACCCTTGGTGTGAAGGACAAATTGGAACATGAAGGTAAGCATCCTTGATGTCCAAGGACACCATAAAATCCCCTTCTTCCAGATTCGCTATCACTGCTCTGAGTGACTCCATCTTGAACTTGAATTTTTGTATGTACAGGTTCAGAGATTTTAGATTTAGAATCGGTCTTACCGAGCCGTCCGGCTTCGGTACCACAAATAGCGTGGAGTAATACCCCTGTCCCTGTTGTAGGAGGGGTACCTTGACTATCACCTGCTGAGAATACAGCTTGTGAATGGCCTCCAATACCGTCGCCCTGTCGGAGGGAGACGTTGGCAAAGCAGACTTTAGGAAAACGGCGAGGAGGGGACTTCTCGAATTCCAACCTGTAACCCTGAGATACTACCTGCAGGATCCAGGGGTCCACCTGCGAGTGAGCCCACTGTGCGCTGAAATGTTTGAGGCGACCCCCCACCGCCCCTGAGTCTGCTTGCGTTTGGAATCCGCATCACCTGACCACTGGCGCGTCCATAAACTTCTTCTGGCAGATATGGACATCGCACTTACTCTTGATGCCAGAGTGCAAATATCTCTCTGTGCATCTCGCATATAAAGAAATGCATCCTTTAACTGCTCTATAGTCAGTAAAATACTGTCCCTATCCAGGGTATCAATATTTTCAGACAGTGACTCCGACCAAGCCACGCCAGCACTGCACATCCAGGCTGAGGCGATTGCTGGTCTCAGTATAACACCCGTATGTGTGTATATACTTTTTAATGTATTCTCCAGCCTCCTATCAGCTGGATCCTTGAGGGCGGCCGTATCAGGAGACGGTAACGCCACTTGCTTTGATAAGCGTGTGAGCGCCTTATCCACCCTAGGAGGTGTTTCCCAGCGCGCCCTAACCTCTGGCGGGAAAGGGTATAATGCCAATAACTTCTTTGAAATTAGCAGTTTTCTATCTGGGGTAACCCACGCTTCATCACACACTTCATTCAGTTCCTCTGATTCAGGAAAAACTATCGGTAGTTTTTTCACACCCCACATAATACCCCTTTTTGTGGTACTTGCAGTATCAGAGATATGCAAAGCCTCCTTCATTGCCGTGATCATATAACGTGTGGCCCTACTGGAAAATACGTTTGTTTCTTCACCGTCGACACTGGATTCAGTGTCAGTGTCTGTGTCGACCGACTGAGGTAAAGGGCGTTTTACAGCCCCTGACGGTGTCTGAGACGCCTGGACAGGTACTAACTGGTTTGCCGGCTGTCTCATGTCGGCTGTCTCATGTCGTCAACCGACTTTTGTAGCGTGCTGACACTATCCCGTAATTCCATAAACAAAGCCATCCATTCTGGTGTCGACTCCCTAGGGGGTGACATCACCCTTACAGCCAATTGCTCCGCCTCCACGCCAACATCGTCCTCATACATGTCGACACACAGCAGACACACAGGGAATGCTCTGATAGAAGACAGGACCCCACTAGCCCTTTGGGGAGACAGAGGGAGAGTTTGCCAGCACACACCCAAGCGCTATAAATATATATAGGGACAACCTTAATAAGTGTGTTCCCTTTATAGCAGCTCAAATTTTATAAATATCGCCAAAAAGTGCCCCCCCTCTCTGTTTTTACCCTGTTTCTGTAGTGCAGTGCAGGGGAGAGTCCTGGGAGCCTTCCTCGCAGCGGAGCTGGGCAGGAAAATGGCGCTGTGTGCGGAGGAGAATAGGCCCCGCCCCCTTTTCGGCGGGCTTCTTCTCCCGTTTTTTTTGGAACCTGGCAGGGGTTAAATACATCCATATAGCCCCAGGGGCTATATGTGATATATTTTAGCCAGAATAGGTATATTACATTGCTGCCCAGGGCGCCCCCCCCCAGCGCCCTGCACCCTCAGTGACCGCTGGTGTGAAGTGTGCGGAGAGCAATGGCGCACAGCTGCAGTGCTGTGCGCTACCTCATGAAGACTGAGACGTCTTCTGCCGCCGGTTTCTGGACCTCTTCTCTATTCGGCATCTGCAAGGGGGTCGGCGGCGCGGCTCCGGTGACCCATCCAGGCTGTACCTGTGATCGTCCCTCTGGAGCTAGTGTCCAGTAGCCTAAGAAGCAAATCCATCCTGCACGCAGGTGAGTTCACTTCTTCTCCCCTAAGTCCCTCGTTGCAGTGAGCCTGTTGCCAGCAGGTCTCACTGAAAATAAAAAACCTAACAAACTTTTTCTAAGCAGCTCTTTAGGAGAGCCACCTAGATTGCACCCTGCTCGGACGGGCACAAAAACCTAACTGAGGCTTGGAGGAGGGTCATAGGGGGAGGAGCCAGTACACACCACCTAGTGGTCAAACTTTTAAATTTTGTGCCCTGTCTCCTGCGGAGCCGCTATTCCCCATGGTCCTGACGGAGTCCCAGCATCCACTAGGACGTCAGAGAAACTTTATTACACACATGTCGACACACACATACTTACCTATGTTTACACGCCGACCTCTGTCCACTTGTCCAAGTAGAATCCACGTGTACCTGTGAATAAAATTATACTCACCTGATCCAGTGTCCTGGTTATAATCCACGTACTTGGCAAAAAAAAAAAAAAAAAAAACCGAACACCCGGACCAAATGGACTGAAAAGGGTCCCATGTGTACACATGGGACCCCTTTCCACGAATGCCGAGACCCCACGTGACTGCTGTCACAGAAGGTCCCTTCAGCCAATCAGCGAGCGCTACTTCCTGTATGCGCGTCTGCTGTCAGACAGCGCATCGCACAGCTCCCTCCATTAGTTTCAATGGTGGGAACTTTGCGGGTAGCGGTGGGGTTACCCGCGGTCAGCCGCTGACCACGGGTGACCTCACCGCTGATGCAAAGTTCCCACCATTGAATATAATGGAGAGGCTTTGCGATGCGCTGTCTAACAGATCAGACGCGCATAGCCAATCAGCAGAGTGCCAGGACGTTGCGCTCGCTGATTGGCTGAAGAGACCTTTCTGTGACAGCAGTCACGGGGGGGTCTCTGCATTCGGGGAAAGGGGTCCCATGTGTAAACATGGGACCCCTTTCAGTCCGTTTGGTTCGGGTGTTCGTTTTTTTTGTGTGCCAAGTACGAGTATTATTTTAAAAGATCCGGACACTGGATTGAGGCGAGTATAATTTTTTTCACAGGTACCCCGGATTCTTCAGTGACGAGGGGGGCGTGGCAGTCGGCGGGTCAACCTAGGTAAGTATGTATGTGTCGGCATGTATGAAATAAAGTTTTACTTTCACGGTGTGTGTCTCCTGTTTTTATTTGGGTATTTTTTTCCCAGTAGAACTACAGGTACCAGCGGGCCCGTTTTTCTCCCGCATGCTGGTACTTGTGGTTCTCCAAGTACCAGCTTGCGGGGGAGGCTTGCTGGGACTTGTAGTACTACTGGAAAAAACAATATACTTGTCATTTTACTCAAGGCTATCAGCCCCCCAATCCGCAGCCCTTGGATGGGGGGGGGGGGGGGGGGGCGACAGCCGTGGGCTTCACCCCTGGCCCTTGGGTGGCTGGGGGGGGGGACCCCTTGATTGAAGGGGTCTCCACTCCCCCAGGGTACCCCGGCCAGGGGTGACTAGTTGGATATTTAATGCCACGGCCGCAGGGCGCTGTATAAAAGTGACCCCCGGCTGTGGCATTATCTGTCCAGCTAGTGGAGCCCGATGCTGGTGTAAAAAATATGGGGGACCCCTACTCTTTGTCCCCCGTATTTTTTGCACCAGCACCAGGCGCAGAGCCCGGTGCTGGTTTTAAAAATACGGGGGATCCCCTGTCATTCCCCCCCCCCCCCCCCCCCCCCGATTTTTAGAACCGGGACCGGCTCGAAGAGCCCGAGGCTGGTTATGCTTTGGAGGGGGGACCCCACACAATTTTTTTCGGGGTTTTTACAGTTTTTTAAAAATCGGATCAAAATCCGTCAAAGCGGGACTGTCGAATCCGTTTTTTTATTGAATATGGTAAATTTCGGCACCCACTTGCCGGAATTCGACGGTCGAATTGTGTCGAATTAAAAAACGGGCGAAAAATTGAAAACTGTTATACAGGTCATTATAGAAAAGGCGGTCTAGTCCATTGCAGCATGTACAGTTTAGAAAAAAAGCAAACATACCATGGCTCGCCACAGGTTCTATTCTCCCTCTATAGGTGTCGCCGGTATTCCAGCGGCAACATTTCACCGCTAGTCGGGATTCCGGCGGCGGTGTTGACTGCCGGGATCCTGACTAGCGGTATTTTAACCGCTTCCCGTGGGTGGTCCAGGAATCAAATGCAAAGTTATGACTGCTGCATTGCAACAGTTTTTTTCAGAATGTGCCTTGGACTCTCGCGACTGTAAAAATTATACCACTCTCATTAAAAGTAATGTTTGAAAAATATCAAGTCAGAGACCACTGTAAAGAACTGTATACTGGTGCTACATAAATAAATGTCAATATCCACTTGTAAAGAGGATTGCCTACACTTTACTTTGATGCCCTTATGCAATGCAGCTATAAAGTCTGCAAAGAACTACAGTCTCACATTGTCAAAGTGTGTGCCCTTGTTTGTTACGCTCTCATACTGTGAGACTATGATGCGGTTTACGGATACCTTTACATAATATCCCATCACAAGCTCAATAAATTATGGGGGGAAAAAATAGCTTATACCCTGGAAATTATACCATGATGTTCCTACTTGTGGAACAGTCCTCATTATTGCTTTCTGGCATAAATACACTACTGTACATGGCCAAAAATGTGTGGACATCCGAACCTCACACCCATGTGTACTTGTTGAACTTCTCATTAATTCTATTCAGCCATAAGGGCATTAATTAGGTCAGACGCTGGCAGAGATTAGACCTGGCTTGCAGTTGGCGTACCAACTCATCCCGAAGGTATTAGAAATGGTTGAGATCAGTCAATTCTAAACATC
This sequence comes from Pseudophryne corroboree, assembly GCF_028390025.1. Lineage (NCBI taxonomy): Eukaryota > Metazoa > Chordata > Amphibia > Anura > Myobatrachidae > Pseudophryne > Pseudophryne corroboree. The sequence continues at coordinate 293,058,596 of NC_086449.1, forward strand.
AAACCTTAGCAAACCATTTATTGATGTACAGCATTTTCTACAAGTGAACACAGAATTAGAAGCACATACTTCTCTAGAACGTCACTGTTTGCTGTAGCATTAAGACAATCTTACACTGGAACTAATGGGTCTAGGGGAAACTATGAAAAATACATTTCTCTACCAAACCCTATGGTTGCCAGTGCGCATTTGTGCAAAAGGCGTTCCTCTGGCAAACACCAAACACAGGTTCATCAGTCAAACTGCCAGGATGGTGGAGCTTGAGTTGTCACTCCAGAGAATGCATTTCCACGTTCTCCAAAGCCTAATGACAGTGTGCTTTACACCTATCCAGTTAATGCTTTCTGTGGCTGCTCTACCACTGAGATCCAATCCATAAAGTTATAGCAACCAGCTTTTGTCACGTAGTAGTGAGTATTCTGGTGTCCACAGATGTTTTCACTTCACAGTAGCAGTGCTTACAGTTCCATACCTCCCAACTTCTGTGTATACGAAGTAGGGACATCTGTGTGCATGAAGCGAGCACCCGATAAGGGGGTGTGGTCTATTGGAAAGGGTGTGTGGCTTAATGGGAGGGGCCGCAATCACGAGCCACGCCTCGTTTTCGGCACTGAGGGGGCATGCCCAGCGCTCTGTGAGCTGCTGGCATGCCCCCTCTCCTCCTGTCTCCACTGAATAGACGCTGTGCTCATGCGCACAGTGTCTATTCTCCGCTGCTCTGCTAAGCAGAGCAGCAAGTGCAGGAGCCTCCCAACTGTCCTCCCGCCCCCCCACCGCGGGTGGGCCAGCCCCCCAAAAAACGGGACTGTCCCACGAAAATCGGGACAGTTGGGAGGTATGCAGTTTCCCATCCCAGGCTTAATAGGACAGAAAGGTGACAAAGCATTGAGCTACGCTTACGATGAGATTACATGTCTGTTAACCTACTTGATGGTATTCACCAACTGAGCACACACTTTCAGGTGAACGCTCGCAATCAGCAGTCGGGTACCCACAATTTAACCTCCTGTCAGCCTCCTCGCAGCCCAGTACAAACTTGGGAGGTCGGCCTGACACATATTAAACAGTACATGAGATACAACCTCTCAATCCCAGCCATTGCAGGAGCGTTAAAGGCCATTTCTCAGCTAACGCTCCTGCAACAGTACAGCGTACACACCTATACAATGGTCTGCCCGATTACCCGATATTGGGAGAACGGACCGACAATTGTATAGGTGTGTACACTTTCGAAATAGTGATGTTGAAATAAGCATAAAATTTTTTATATTGTCCCAGCTACCACAATGTGCGTATGTGTGTTGTTAAACCTGAAGTAAGTAGATATATCTAACATAACAAACGTTATACATAATATCTTGCAGACTGAGACAAGAATACAATATTCAGATTTAACCAATAGTGTGGTTATGGAAAGCTAAATACAACATAAACCAACCATCTAGAAGCTTTCCATGGTAAACTGCCATCCCAGCCACACGACCAATAAACTTAAAATAAGAAAGGTGATCTTCATTGCACAGTCCGGAATTTGGATTGATCTGTAAAGTATAATTGTCACTGTAAAGAAAAGAGGATCCTTTGTTAGAACTCATTGCATAAAAAAAATATTTAAGAACATACATAAAATCCTTAACCAAAATGTTCAAGAAACTGTAAAAACACCTTTTTTTTTTTTTTTACAAGGAAGATACGTGTCACTTTAGGATTTACATTTATATTTTTTATGCAATAACACGGTCTAAGAAAGAATTCCTTGTGGCGGGATTTAAACCACTGCACAAAATTGCAGGGTATTACTGTTACGTCTTCCAATACAATTTCATCTAGTTTCTTAACAATATGGTGATATTATATTAGAGGAAGGGACAAATCTTGTGATCCATCCCAAGCCAAAAAATACAAATGTGTCTTTTCCCCCCAAGGTGTGTCCTGGATCAGCACCGTCTTCATTTGTAGCCCTAGCAGTGAGGCACTAGTATATGCCTTTTAGGGACCACTGATTTTTAGTTAATGTAACAGCAATCAAATTTTAGCAAGAGAAATTAGACAGGGAAAATGCACAGACCAATAACTGTAGAACAATTTTTAAAAAGGGAAAATAACTTGTTTGTATTGTAACTAAAATTCTCTTAGACATTCAGGGGTGATGCCAAGTTGGGCATATGACCTTTTTTATTAAGAAAATATGTAATATCTGTGACCATACACAAAAAAAAAAAAAAAAAATAGCGCACACTGGAGGTTATTCAGAGTTGGTCGCTGAAAATCTGTGACCATACTACTCACATGCTGGGGACCGCCAAGCACAGGGCATGGCCGACCAGCAAGTGTGGCACCACCCTGCTATGAGATCACAAATCAATTGCGATCATCCTGAAGAGGTAGAGCTATGGCTGCGTATGTTTCCACTCACAGGAAACGCACCTATAGAGTGGGAATAGAACCTGTGGCGAGTGCAGCGTTGGGGTTACCGTAAAGGGACTCTTTGCGCTCACCCTGCTACCGGCATACTGGCGGCAGGGATGCTGCTGTCTGTATACTGACGAACGGCATCCTGGCCGTCTGTAAATCATACTGATCCCTAATAGACATTTAAAGATAAAAAAATATATAAATAAGGTTTTATGAAAGTATTTTACGTAACAAGCATCTTCTTGTTTACTTTTTTCTATGACAAATGCAATTAACAGGTGAATTCAATTAGCCATGATGCTGCACTTATGGTAGCCACTGACTTCATAGGGCTAAATACACAAATCTGTGAATCTGGGGTAAGATGGGGGTGCCACTGCCGATATTCTCATGCCAATGCAATGGCACTTTGCCTCACTCATGGCTAACTGAATTGAACCCTTACAGTTAATCTTAAACACTTTTTGTTGTTTATGTAATTCTAGCAAAGATTTCTTAATTCTTAAAACAGCTGAATGGATTTAGGGTGTGTACACACGGTGAGATATTTTCTTTCGATTTTAACTATATAGTCAAAATCGCAAGAAAAGTTAGTGCAGATAGCAAGGTGAAAGTCACCTTGCGATCCTGATTCGATCCCGATGCGCGGTCCCGCCATCGCAAGAAAAGATAGACTGTGCAGGCAAAGTCAATCCTTGCTAGATCGGTGTACTATCTAGTTCATCTCACATGTCAATAACATCTCACATAAGCCAAAATCTCACATAAGCCAAAATCGTCAGCACACAGTCCATATCTCAAGAAAAGTTAGTCAACATCTGTGCTATCTGGGCTCCAGGGAGTTCAAGGGAAATCGCAAGTGAAAATCGGGCATAGCAAAGATCTCACCGTGTGTACACATCCTTAGACACGAATAACAAATCTCTGGAAATAATAACTGTAGCAGTCAATGAACTGGTTCTCTGGGGAAGGGCAGACGTAGACAGATTTTTAGTGGTTTACTTACTAAGCACCAGCTTACAAAAGCCATCGCCTCTCTGCGTGTTCAAACCGAATATTTAAAAGGACAATGCTCTTGAAGACAAAACACAGTGTGTTCTGCTGTTATAAACATTGCTCTTTCAAATTTATGGCTTAAACATGCCAAGAAGCAGCAACCTCTGCAAGCCACAACTTGGCACATAAACCAACATACGAAAATCGGGTGGCGCTCCTGGCCGGGATATGGTCGTTAAGTCGACCCAACTTAGGTTGACACTCATTAGGTTGACCACCGAAGGTCGACATTGCCCTTAGGTCGACATGTCAAAAGGTCGACATAAGTTTTTCACATTTTTAAAAAAAGTTTGGATTTTTTCATACTTAACGATACACGTGGATTACGATTGGAACGGTACCTTGCACAAAGCTCGCGAGCCATGTGAGGTGACACGGTGCACTAATTTGGGTTCCACGTCACTTTACGGAGAAAACGTCACCAAAAACATTAAAAAAAACAACTCATGTCGACCTTTTAACCTGTCGACCTAGTACATGTCAACCTAACGGCCATGTCAGTGGTCGACCGAATGAGTGTCGACCTAAGTTGGGTCGACCCAACGACCCAACCCCCCCCGGCCTATCGGAAGAGTGAGCAAGTCTCCCGGCTGGACCCCCCAACCCGAGTCCCCGGCAGTTGGCGCTGTCTGGCAGGTGGTCCGATGACGCGATTCGCGCTGCCTCGCCATGGGCCCGACCCCATTCAGTGTCACTCCCCCATGCCATGCCTCTTCATGTCACGGCCGCGCCCCCCACTTTGCCATCCTGGCTGTTTCCTCCCGGAGTAGGCAGCCAGAATGTCGGAATGTATGACAAACTCTTGAGACTATGGGCTTTATTTAATCAGTAATATAATAACTGGAGCTTGTGTAAAAAGGCTGCATTATATGTTAGCTTAGCGTAAGACATGTATGTAGAACATGTTAGTTGCTGATTAGGTTAACGTGCAAAAGACATGATGTAACGAAGAGATGAGGAGAGTTTGTGTGAGGAGGTTGGGCTGTTTGAATATGAGCTGGGAAAAGTTTTCTTTCGAGGTCATAAGATGCGAGTCTTGGGGAGCACATGGCTATTTGTGACATGGGTTAACTAATGTAAAAGGGGGTGTTTTCTTGAAGGTCCTGGCAGTGGACAAACAGCCGTGCACAGGTATCTCTGTAAATACTGACAGACAATACGGACTCCAGCTTTGCAGGAAACACAAAGTGGGGAACCTTAGCAAAATTTATTGAGTAGGTGATAATGAAACTTGAGATTGATAAAACACAATTTTCTGTTTCACACATATTTCACTCATAAATTAATGTATGTGTAAACTTTCATCTATTTTGGCCAAATATGGCATATTTATGGTCATCCGGCCATCGGACTTAATTACCAGATCTGACATAGGGGGTAATTCAGATCTGATCGCTGCTGTGCGTTTTCGCATAGCGGGCGATCAGATCCGAACTGTGCATGTGTATGCACCGCACCGGCGCGCCGCACAGATACAACGGGCATCGGTGCCCTGCGACAGGATGGTGCGAAAAATAAGAATTTACTCACCGGTAATTCTATTTCTCGTAGTCCGTAGTGGATGCTGGGAACTCCGTAAGGACCATGGGGAATAGCGGGCTCCGAAGGGGGCTGGGCACTCTAGAAAGATCTTAGACTACCTGGTGTGCACTGGCTCCTCCCACTATGACCCTCCTCCAAGCCTCAGTAAGGTACTGTGCCCGGACGAGCGTACACAATAAGGAAGGATTTTGAATCCCGGGTAAGACTCATACCAGCCACACCAATCACACCGTACAACTCGTGATATGAAACACAGTTAACAGTATGAAACAATAGAGCCTCTCAACAGATGGCTCAACAATAACCCGATTTAGTTAACCATAACTATGTACAAGTATTGCAGATAAACCGCACTTGGGATGGGCGCCCAGCATCCACTACGGACTACGAGAAATAGAATTACCGGTGAGTAAATTCTTATTTTCTCTAACGTCCTAGTGGATGCTGGGAACTCCGTAAGGACCATGGGGATTATACCAAAGCTCCCAAACGGGCGGGAGAGTGCGGATGACTCTGCAGCACTGAATGAGAGAACTCCAGGTCCTCCTCCGCCAGGGTATCAAATTTGTAGAATTTTGCAAACGTGTTTGCCCCTGACCAAGTAGCTGCTCGGCAAAGTTGTAAAGCCGAGACCTCTCGGGCAGCCGCCCAAGATGAGCCCACCTTCCTTGTGGAATGGGCATTGACAGATCTTGGCTGTGGCAGGCCTGCCACAGTATGTGCAAGCTGAATTGTACTACAAATCCAACGAGCAATAGTCTGCTTAGAAGCAGGAGCACCCAGCTTGTTAGGTGCATATAGGATAAACAGAGAGTCAGATTTTCTGACTCTAGCCGTTCTGGAAACATATTTTCAGTGCCCTGACAACGTCTAGCAACTTGGAGTCCTCCAAGTCCCTAGTAGCCTAGGCACCACAATAGGCTGGTTCAGGTGAAACGCTGACACCACCTTTGGGAGAAACTGGGGACGAGTCCTCAATTCTGCCCTATCCATATGGAAAATCAAATAAGGGCTTTTACAAGACAAAGCCGCCAACTTTGATACTCGCCTGGCAGAAGCCAAGGCCAATAACATAACCACCTTCCACGTGAGATATTTCAGATCCACGGTTTTTAGTGGTTCAAACCAATGTGATTTTAAGAAACTCAACACCACGTTGAGATCCCAAGGTGCCACAGGAGGCACAAACGGGGGCTGACTCTGCAGCACTCCTTTTATAAATGTCTGAACTTCAGGTACTGAAGCTAGTTCTTTTTGAAAGAAAATCGACAGAGCCGAGATCTGTACCTTAATGGAACCCAATTTAAGGCCCATAGTCACTCCTGCTTGCAGGAAATGCAGAAATCGACCTAGTTGAAATTCCTCTGTTGGGGCCCTTTCGGCCTCACACCATGCAACATATTTTCGCCATATGCGGTGATAATGAGTTGCTGTAACCTCTTTCCTGGCTTTAGTAAGCGTAGGAATGACTTCCTCCGGAATGCCCTTTTCCTTCAGGATCCGGCGTTCAACCGCCATGCCGACAAACGCAGCTGCGGTAAGTCTTGGAACAGACAGGGCACCTGCTGCCGCAGGTCCTGTCTGAGTGGCAGAGGCCATGGGTCCTCTGATATAAATTCTTGAAGTTCTGGGTACCAAGCTCTTCTTGGCCATCCACGAGTATCGTTCTTACTCCTCGCCTTCTTATTATTCTCAGTACCTTTGGTATGAGAGGCAGAGGGGAGAACACATAAACCGACTGGTACACCCACGGTGTTACCAGAGCGTCCATAGCTATCGCCTGAGGGTCCCTTGACCCGGTGCAATATCTTTTATAGCTTTTTGTTGAGGCGGGACGCCATCATGTCCACCTGTGGCCTTTCCCAATGGTGTACAATCCTATTGGAAGACTTCTGGAGGAAGTCCCCATTCTCCCGGGTGGAGGTCGTGTCTGTTGAGAAGATCTGCTTCCCAGTTGTCCACTCCGGGAATGAACACTGCTGACAGTGCTAACACATGATTTTCCGCCTATCGGAGAATCCTTGTGGCTTCTGCCATCGCCATCCTGCTTCTTGTGCCGCCCTGTTGGTTTACATGGGCGACTGCCGTGATGTTGTCTGATTGGATCAGTACCGGCTGGTTTTGAAGCAGAGGCCTTGCCGGCCTCAGGGCATTGTAAATGGCCCTCAGGTCCAGAATATTTATGTGTAGGGAAATAACCTGACTTGACCAAAGTCCCTGGAAATTTCTTCCCTGTGTGACTGCCTCCCAGCCTCAAAGGCTGGAATCCATGGTCACTAGGACCTAGTCCTGTATGCCGAACCTGCGGCCCTCTTGAAGATGGGCACTCTGCAGCCACCACAGTAGAGATACCCTGGTCCTTGGAGACAGGGTTATCAGCCTATGCATCGGAAGATGCGATCCGGACCACTTGTCCAACAGGTCCCTCTGAAAAGTTCTTGTATGGAACCTGCCTAATGGGATTGCTTCGTAGGAAGCTACCATTTTTCCCAGGACTCGCATGCAATGATGCACCGCTACCTATTTTGGCTTCAGGAGGTCTCTGACTAGAGATGACAACTCCTTGGCTTTCTCCTCCGGGAGAAACACTATTTCTGGTTTATGTCCAGAACCATCCCCAGGAACAGTAGACGTGTCATAGGAACCAGCTGTGACTTTGGACTGTTTAGAATCCAACCATGCTGTTGTAGCACTTTCCAAAATAGTGCTACCCCGACTACCAACTGCTCCTTGGACTTCGCCCTTATAACGAGATTGTCCAAGTACGGGATAATTACAACTCCCTTTTTTTGAAGGAGTATCAACATTTCGGCCATTACCTTGATAAAACACCCTCGGTGCCATGTACAGTCCAAACGGCAGTGTCTGGACTTGGTAATGGTAATCCTGTACCACAAATCTGAGGTACTCCTGGCGAGGATGGTAAATGGGGACATGCAGGTAAGCATCCTTGATGTCCCAGGATACCATGTAATCCCCCTCGTCCAGGCATGGAATAACCGCCCTGAGCGATTCCATCTTGAACTTGAATTTTTGTGTTCAAGGATTTTAAATATAAAATGGGTCACACCGAACCATGCGGTTTCGGTACCCCAACCCGTGTGGAATAGTAACCCCGTCCTTGTTGAAGTAGGGGCACCTTGAGTATTACCTGCTGGGAATACCGCTTATTAATTGCCTCTAGCACAGCCTCCCTGCCTGAGGGAGTTGTCAGCAAGGCATATTTTAGGAAACGGCTGGGGGGAGACATCTCGAATTCCAGCTTGTACCCCTGAAATACTACTTGAAAGAAACAGGGATCCACCTGTGAGCGAGCCCACTAATTGCTGAAATTTTTGAGACGGCCCCCCACCGTACCTGGCTACACCTGTGGAGCACCCGCGTCATGGTGTGGCCTCACAGGAGGCGGGGGAAGAATCTTGATTCTGGGAACAGGCTGACTGGTGCAGCTTTTTTCCCTCTACCCTGGTCTCTGTACAGAAAGGAAGCGCCATTTGACCCGCTTGCTTTTCTGAAGCCGAAAGGACAGTACCTTTGTCTGTGAGGAAACCTGAGGTAAAATTATTTCTTCCCAGCAGTTGCTGTGGATACGAGGTCCCAGAGACCATCCCCAAATAATTCCTCACCCTTATAAGGCTCTCTATGCGCTTTTTAAGTCAGCATCACCTGTCCAGTGACAGGTCTCTAATACCCTCCTGACAGAATGGACATTACATTTACTTTGGATGCCAGCCGGCAAAATATCCCTCTGTGCATCCCCCATATATAAGACGACGTCTTTAATATGTTTTTATGTTTGCCAACTAGTATCCCTGTTTGACAGGGTCACCGACCACGCTGCAGCAGCACTATCTGCAGGTCTCAGTCTAGTACCTGAGTGTGTAAATACAGACTTCAGGATAGCCTCCTGTTTTTTATCAACAGGTACCTATTAAAGTGGCCGTATCCTAAGACGGCAGTGCCACCTTTTTTGACAAACGTGTAAGCGCCTTATCCACCCTAGGGGATATCTCCCAGCGTAACTTATCCACCTGGCGGGAAAGGGTACGCCATCAGTAACTTTTTATAAAATTACCAGTTTCTTAACGGGGGAACCCACGCTTTCACACACTTCATTTATTCATCTGATGGGGGAACAAAACACTGCCTGTTTTTTCTCCCCAAACATAAAACCCCTTTTTAGAGGTGCTTGGGTTAAAGTCAGAAATGTATAACACATTTTTTATTGCCGGGATCACGTCACGGATGTTCCTAGTGGATTGTGTATATGTCTCCACCTTGTCGACACTGGAGTCAGACTCCGTGTCGACATCTGTGTCTGCCATCTGAGAGAGCGGGCGTTTTTGAGCCCCTGATGGCCTTTGAGACGCCTGGGCAGGCGCGGGCTGCGAAGCCGGCTGTCCCACAGCTGTTACGTCATCCACCCTTTTATGTAAGGAGTTGACACTGTCGGTTAATACCTTTCACCTATCCATCCACTCTGGTGTCGGCCCCACAGGGGGCGACATCACATATATCGGCCTCTGTTCTGTCACCATATAAGCCTCCTCATTCAACATGTCGACACAGCCGTACCGACACACCGCAGACACACAGGGAATGCTCTAAACGAGGACAGGACCCACAAAAGCCCTTTGGGGGGACAGAGTAAGAGTATGCCAGCACACACCAGAGCGCTATATATATATATATATACAGGGACTAACTGAGTTATGTCCCTAATAGCTTTTATATAATATACTGTATACAGTGCCAAATTTAATGCCCCCCCTCTCTTTTCCCTCTTACTGTGCAGGGAAGAGCCAGGGAGCTTCCCTCCAGCCGAGCTGTGAGGGAAAAATGGCGCCAGTGTGCTGAGGAGATAGGCTCCGCCCCTTTTTCGCGGCCTATTCTCCCGTTTTTTATGGAATTCTGGCAGGGGTATTTACCTCATATATAGCCCCTGGGGCCATATATTGAGGTATTTTAGCCAGCCAAGGTGTTTTTATTGCTGCCTCAGGGCGCCCCCCCCCAGCGCCCTGCACCCTCAGTGACCGGAGTGTGAAGTGTGTGAGAGGAGCAATGGCGCACAGCTGCAGTGCTGTGCGCTACCTTGGTGAAGACAGAGTCTTCATGCCGCCGATTTTCCGGACCATCTTCTTGCTTCTGGCTCTGTAAGGGGGACGGCGGCGCGGCTCCGGGACCGAACATCAAGGCTGGGCCTGCGGTCGATCCCTCTGGAGCTAATGGTGTCCAGTAGCCTAAGAAGCCCAATCCGGCTGCAAGCAGGCGAGTTCGCTTCTTCTCCCCTTAGTCCCTCGCTGCAGTGAGCCTGTTGCCAGCAGGTCTCACTGAAAATAACAAATTCTAAGACTATAACTTTCTAAGAGCTCAGGAGAGCCCCTAGTGTGCATCCAACCTCGGCCGGGCACGAAATCTAACTGAGGCTTGGAGGAGGGTCATAGTGGGAGGAGCCAGTGCACACCAGGTAGTCTAAGATCTTTCTAGAGTGCCCAGCCTCCTTCGGAGCCCGCTATTCCCCATGGTCCTTACGGAGTTCCCAGCATCCACTAGGACGTTAGAGAAAATCCATTTGCACGGGCGATTGACGGGAAGAGGATGTTTGTGAGTGGCAACTGACCGTTTTCTGGGAGTGTCAGGGAAAACGCAGACGTGTTCAAGTCTTTGAAGGGAGGGTGTCTGACGTCATATCCGGTCCTGAACAGACTGATGTGATCGCAGCAGCTGAGTAAGTCCTGGGCTGCGCAGAGACTGCGCCAAATCTGTTTGTACAGCTCTGCTACACATGCGTTCGCACACTTGCACAGCTAAAATACACTCCCCCTGTAGGCGGCGACTATCTGATCGCAGCAGTGCAAAAATCGCTTGCTAGCGATCAGGTCTGAATTAGGCCCTAAGTTCTAATGGGGCAGGGACTGGAATGAATCACATATGTTCTATGTACAGCGCTGTATAAATTAGTGGCAGTATATGAATAAACAATAACAACAATGTTAAAGACCTGTGGCAATGTTGGAATAGGCCCATTATTATTATTATTATTATAGCCTCCAAATCCATGAAAAATAAATGCATCTATAATATGTTACAATATAATTAGGAAAACATGGAAAAGGGAACAAGGAAAATAAGAATTTACTTACCGATAATTCTATTTCTCATAGTCCGTAGTGGATGCTGGGACTCCGTCAGGACCATGGGGAATAGCGGGCTCCGCAGGAGACAGGGCACATCTAAAAAAGCTTTTAGGTCACATGGTGCGTACTGGCTCCTCCCCCTATGAGCCTCCTCCAAGCCTCAGTTAGGTACTGTGCCCGGACGAGCGTACACAATAAGGAAGGATCTTGAATCCCGGGTAAGACTCATACCAGCCACACCAATCACACCGTACAACTTGTGATCTGAACCCAGTTAACAGTATGATAACACAAACGAAGTAGCCTCTGAACAGATGGCTCACAACAACAGTAATAACCCGATTTTTGTAACAATAACTATGTACAAGCATTGCAGACAATCCGCACTTGGGATGGGCGCCCAGCATCCACTACGGACTATGAGAAATAGAATTATCGGTAAGTAAATTCTTATTTTCTCTAACGTCCTAGTGGATGCTGGGACTCCGTCAGGACCATGGGGATTATACCAAAGCTCCCAAACGGGCGGGAGAGTGCGGATGACTCTGCAGCACCGAATGAGAGAACTCCAGGTCCTCTTTAGCCAGAGTATCAAATTTGTAAAATTTTACAAACGTGTTCTCCCCTGACCACGTAGCTGCTCGGCAAAGTTGTAATGCCGAGACTCCTCGGGCAGCCGCCCAGGATGAGCCCACTTTCCTTGTGGAATGGGCCTTTACAGATTTAGGCTGTGGCAGGCCTGCCACAGAATGTGCAAGTTGGATTGTACTACATATCCAACGTGCAATCGTCTGTTTAGACGCAGGAGCACCCAACTTGTTGGGTGCATACAATGTAAACAACGAGTCAGATTTTCTGACTCCAGCTGTCCTTGAAATATATATTTTTAATGCTCTGACAACGTCCAGTAACTTGGAGTCCTCCAAGTCGCTAGTAGCCGCAGGCACCACAATAGGCTGGTTCAAGTGAAATGCCGAAACCACCTTAGGGAGAAATTGAGGACGTGTCCTCAATTCTGCCCTGTCCGAATGGAATATCAGATATGGGCTTTTGTATGACAAAGCTGCCAACTCCGAAACTCTCCTGGCTGAAGCCAGAGCCAACAGCATGGTTACCTTCCATGTAAGGTATTTTAAATCTACCGATTTTAAAGGCTCAAACCAATGAGATTTGAGAAAATTTAGAACCACGTTCAAATCCCACGGTGCCACTGGAGGCACTATTGGGGGTTGTATATGTAGTACACCTTTGACAAAAGTTTGTACTTCAGGCACTGACGCCAATTCCTTCTGGAAGAAAATTGATAAGGCCGAAATTTGAACTTTAATGGACCCCAATTTGAGGCCCATAGACAATCCTGCTTGCAGGAAATGTAAGAATCGACCCAATTGAAATTCTTCCGTTGGAGCCTTCTTGGCCTCACACCACGCAACATATTTTCTCCAAATGCGGTGATAATGTTGTGCGGTCACTTCTTTCCTGGCTTTAATTAAAGTAGGAATAACTTCCTCAGGAATGCCCTTCTCTTTTAGAATCCGGCGTTCAACCGCCATGCCGTCAAACGCAGCCGCGGTAAGTCTTGGAACATACAAGGTCCCTGCTGAAGCAGATCCCTTCTTAGAGGTAGAGGCCACGGATCCTCCGTGAGCATCTCTTGAAGTTCCGGATACCAAGTTCTTATTGGCCAGTCCGGAGCTACCAGTATTGTTCTTACTCCTCTTTTCCGTATAATTCTCAGTACCTTTGGTATGAGAGGCAGAGGAGGGAACACATACACTGACTGGTACACCCACGGTGTTACCAGAGCGTCCACAGCTATTGCCTGAGGGTCTCTTGACCTGGCGCAATACCTGTCCAATTTTTTGTTGAGGCGAGACGCCATCATGTCCACCTTTGGTTTTCCCAACGGTTCACAATCATGTGGAAAACTTCTGGATGAAGTCCCCACTCTCCCGGGTGAAGGTCGTGTCTGCTGAGGAAATCTGCTTCCCAGTTGTCCACTCCCGGGATGAACACTGCTGACAGTGCTACGACATGATTCTCCGCCCAGCGCAGAATCCTTGCAGCTTCTGCCATTGCACTCCTGCTTCTCGTGCCGCCTTGTCGGTTTACGTGGGCGACTGCCGTGATGTTGTCGGACTGGATCAACACCGGCTGACCCTGAAGCAGCGATTTTGCCCGGCTTAGAGCATTGTAGATCGCTCTTAGCTCCAGTATATTTATGTGAAGAGACGTCTCCAGGTTTGACCACACGCCCTGGAAGTTTCTTCCCTTTGTGACTGCTCCCCAACCTCGTAGGCTGGCATCCGTAGTCACCAGGACCCAGTCCTGTATGCCGAATCTGCGGCCCACTAACAGATGGGCAGTCTGCAACCACCACAGGAGAGACAACCTTGTTCTCGGTGACAGTGTTATCCGCTGATGCATGTGCAGATGCGATCCGGACCATTTGTCCAGCAGATCCCACTGAAATGTTCGTGCATGGAATCTGCCGAATGGAATCGCTTCGTACGAAGCCACCATCTTTCCCAGGACTCTTGTGCATTGATGTACTGACACAGTTCCTGGTTTTAGGAGGTTCTTGACAAGTTCGGATAACTCCCTTGCTTTCTCTTCCGGGAGAAATACATTTTTCTGAACCGTGTCCAGAATCATGCCCAGGAACAGCAGATGTGTTGTCGGGGTCAATTGAGATTTTGGAAGATTTAGAATCCACCCGTGTTGCTGAAGCACTACTTGTGTTAGCGCTACACCGACTTCCAGCTGTTCTCTGGACTTTGCCCTTATCAGGAGATCGTCCAAGTAAGGGATAATTAATACGCCTTTTCTTCGTAGAAGAAACATCATTTCGGTCATTACCTTGGTAAAGACCCGAGGGGCCGTGGACAACCCAAACGGCAGCGTTTGAAACTGATAATGACAGTCTTGTATCACGAACCTGAGATACCCTTGGTGTGAGGGGTAAATCGGGACATGTAGATAAGCATCTTTTATGTCCAAGGACACCATGAAGTCTCCTTCTTCCAGATTCGCTATCACTGCTCTGAGTGACTCCATCTTGAACTTGAATTTCTTTATGTACAGGTTCAAGGATTTCAGATTTAGAATAGGCCTTACCGAACCGTCCGGTTTCGGTACCACAAATAGTGTGGAATAATACCCCTTTCCCTGTTGTAGGAGGGGTACCTTGACTATCACCTGCTGAGAATACAGCTTGTGAATGGCTTCCAAAACCGACGTCCTTTCTGAGGGAGACGTTGGTAAAGCAGACTTTAGGAAAACGGCGAGGGGGAGACCTTTCGAACTCCAGCATGTAACCCTGAGATACTATCTGCAGGACCCACGGGTCCACTTGTGAGTGAACCCATTGATTGCTGAAAATCTTGAGTCGACCCCCCACCGTTCCTGAGTCCGCTTGTAAAGCCCCAGCGTCATGCTGATGGCTTTGTAGAAGCCGGGGCGGGCTTCTGTTCCTGGGCAGGGGCTGCTTGCTGCCCTTTCTTACCCTTTCCTCTGCCTCGCGGCAGATAAGACTGTCCTTTTGGTCGCTTTTTATAGGAGCGAAAGGACTGCGGCTGAAAAGACGGTGTCTTTTTCTGTTGGGAGGGGGTCTGAGGTAAAAAAGTGGATTTGCCGGCAGTTGCCGTGGCCACCAGGTCCGAAAGACCGACCCCAAACAATTCCTCTCCTTTATATGGCAATACTTCCATATGCCTCTTGGAATCCGCATCACCTGACCACTGTCGCGTCCATAAACTTCTTCTGGCAGATATGGACATCGCGCTTACTCTTGATGCTAGAGTACAAACATCCCTCTGAGCATCTCGCATATAAAGGAAAGCATCCTTTAATTGCTCTAGAGTCAATAAAATACTGTCCCTATCCAGGGTATCAATATTTTCAGTCAGAGAATCCAACCACACTACCCCAGCACTGCACATCCAGGCTGAGGCTATTGCCGGTCGCAGTATAACACCAGTATGTGTGTATATACTCTTCAGTGTAGTTTCCAGCCTCCTATCTGCTGGATCCTTGAGGGCGGCCGTATCAGGAGACGGCAACGCCACTTGCTTTGATAAACGTGTGAGCGCCTTATCCACCCTAGGGGGTGTTTCCCAGCGCGCCCTAACCTCTGGTGGGAAAGGGTATAATGCCAATAACTTCTTGGAAATTAGCAGTTTTCTATCGGGGTTAACCCACGCTTCATCACACACGTCATTCAATTCCTCTGATTCTGGAAAAAATACAGGTAGTTTTTTCACCCCCCACATAATACCCCTTTTTGAGGTACCAGCAGTATCAGAGATCTGCAAAGCCTCCTTCATTGCCGTGATCATATAACGTGTGGCCCTATTGGAAAATACGTTTGTTTCTTCACCGTCGACACTAGATTCATCTGTGTCGGTACCCGTGTCGACTGACTGAGGTAAAGGACGTTTTACAGCCCCTGACGGTGTCTGAGACGCCTGAACCGGTACTAACTGGTTTGCCGGGCGTCTTATTTCGTCAACTGACTTTTGTAATGTGCTGACATTATCACGTAATTCCATAACTAAAGCCATCCATTCCGGTGTCGACTCCCTAGGGGGTGACATTACCATCATCGGCAATTGCTCTGCCTCCACACCAACATCGTCCTCATACATGTCGACACACACGTACCGACACACAGCAGCCACACAGGGAATGCTCTAATCGAAGACAGGACCCCCTAGCCCTTTGGGGAGACAGAGGGAGAGTTTGCCAGCACACACCAAAAGCGCTATAAATGTATATAAACAACCCTAGAAGGTGTTGTTTACTATATATGCGCTCTTAATATATAAATATCGCCAATTTATGCCCCCCTTCTCTTTGTTACCCTGTTTCTGTAGTGCAGTGCAGGGGAGAGACCTGGGAGCCTTCCTCACCAGCGGAGCTGAGCAGGAAAATGGCGCTGAGTGCTGAGGAGAATAAGCTCCGCCCCTTTTTCGGCGGGCTTTTCCCCGGTTTTTAAGAAACTGGCCTGGGTTAAAATACATACATATAGCCTTAATGGCTATATGTGATGTATTTATTTTGCCACTAAAGGTAATTATATTGCTGCCCAGGGCGCCCCCAGCAGCGCCCTGCACCCTCCGTGACTGAGTCAGTGAGCCGTGTGACAACAATGGCGCACAGCTGCCGTGCTGTGCGCTACCTTCAAGAAGACTGAGGAGTCTTCTGCCGCCTGCTTTCCGGACCTCCGTTCTGCCGTCTCTTCAGCGTCTGTAAGGGGGATCGGCGGCGCGGCTCCGGGACGAACCCCAGGCTGACCTGTGTTCCGACTCCCTCTGGAGCTAAGTGTCCAGTAGCCTAAGACTCCAATCCATCCTGCACGCAGGTGAGTTGGAAATCTCTCCCCTAAGTCCCTCGATGCAGTGATCCTGTTGCCAGCAGGAATCACTGAGATTGAAACCTAAAAAAAAACTTTTCTAAACAGCTCTTTAGGAGAGCCACCTAGATTGCACCCTCTCGGACGGGCACAAAAACCTAACTGAGGCTTGGAGGAGGGTCATAGGGGGAGGAGCCAGTACGCACCATGTGACCTAAAAGCTTTTTTAGATGTGCCCTGTCTCCTGCGGAGCCCGCTATTCCCCATGGTCCTGACGGAGTCCCAGCATCCACTAGGACGTTAGAGAAAAGGGAAAACATTATGTATTACTCATCATCTACTTATAATGGAGCCAGCCATTTTCCATTACTGAGGATGCAGCTAATTCACTCACTGGAATACAGTAGCATTACTAAAGCACTGACAGTTCAAAATGGCTGTCTCCTCTGTGTGCAGTATCCAAGGCGCCCAAGCTACATGGCTGCAGAGTTTTGTTTTTTCTTCTAATGCTATGGTAGAGACACCAAGGCAACAACTAATATTCTAGTATAGGACTACCTAAACATCCCTTTAACACGGGTCACACACATGAATTACACAGGTTCTGTTGCTGATTAGAACCAGGTGAAATGCACACATGAAGTCAGCCAGCCACAGAACCTGTACAACTCGTGTGCATCTATTCTAGTAACACAGTGCTGATTATTGATCTGATGCGTATAGCCTGTGGTCATTTGCTGATATTGCTGCATTGTGGGTGAAAGGGGAGCCTTGTTTAAACTTTGTAAAGATGTTAGCTGCTAGCTGAAAACTGATTAACTTAAATACAGTATGACAGTTAATATAAAAAACAAAGCTGAGATCCAGTATGTACTATTTAAAGAGAGTAGTTTCTCCTAAACCAAACACAGATGTGTCCTCATACATCTAGCCTCAATACACCTGGTGGCGTGAGTGAGCCGCCAGGTCCCATGAAAGTCTGCTAGTGCCGGGTGTTTTTTTGCCAAAAATACGTCTTGGTTGCAGTGGGGTGCTGCTAGGATTCACCAGGAGACTGCGGATTCATTTGATATGCAACACTTCTATATCTGAGTCTGTATATGAAGCACAAAGGAACTTGGCATGGAAGAAAGCCACGGCTGCTGCATCGGTGCACTTTGTATACAGATACAGAGAGTCAATTGCTCACAGATTATGTATTTATTAACAGTTTCTTACATAGTGCAGCAAATTCCGTTGCGCTTTACAATTGGAACTAAGTTATACATATGTCGCATATCAAATTAATCAGAACAGTCTCCTGTTGCGCCCTAGTCACATTGCAACTAAGCCACATTTTTGGCAAAAAAGATGCCTGTATCACAGGACCTAGAGAGGTGCTGTTTGCCCATTTTTCACAACTACTGTATGTAAGGAAATATAATAATAATAATTTAAAAAAAGTAAAATAAAATAAGAATTTACTTACCGATAATTCTATTTCTCATAGTCCGTAGTGGATGCTGGGGACTCCGTAAGGACCATGGGGAATAGCGGCTCCGCAGGAGACTGGGCACATCTAAAGAAAGCTTTAGGACTAACTGGTGTCCACTGGCTCCTCCCCCTATGACCCTCCTCCAAGCCTCAGTTAGGATACTGTGCCCGGACGAGCGTACACAATAAGGAAGGATTTTGAATCCCGGGTAAGACTCATACCAGCCACACCAATCACACCGTATAACCTGTGATCTGACCCCAGTTAACAGCATGATAACAGAGGAGCCTCTGAAAGATGGCTCACAACAATAATAACCCGATTTTTGTAACAATAACTATGTACAAGTATTGCAGACAATCCGCACTTGGGATGGGCGCCCAGCATCCACTACGGACTATGAGAAATAGAATTATCGGTAAGTAAATTCTTATTTTCTCTAACGTCCTAAGTGGATGCTGGGGACTCCGTAAGGACCATGGGGATTATACCAAAGCTCCCAAACGGGCGGGAGAGTGCGGATGACTCTGCAGCACCAAATGAGAGAACTCCAGGTCCTCCTCAGCCAGGATATCAATTTTGTAGAATTTTACAAACGTATTTGCTCCTGACCAAGTAGCTGCTCGGCAAAGTTGTAAAGCCGAGACCCCTCGGGCAGCCGCCCAAGATGAGCCCACCTTCCTTGTGGAGTGGGCATTTACAGATTTTTGGCTGTGGCAGGCCTGCCACAGAATGTGCAAGCTGAATTGTACTACAAATCCAACGAGCAATAGTCTGCTTAGAAGCAGGAGCACCCAGCTTGTTGGGTGCACACAGGATAAACAGCGAGTCAGATTTCCTGACTCCAGCCGTCCTGGAAACATATATTTTCAGGGCACTGACAACGTCTAGCAACTTGGAGGCCTCCAAGTCCCTAGTAGCCGCAGGCACCACCAATAGGTTGGTTCAGGTGAGACGCTGAAACCACCTTGGGGAGAAACTGAGGACGAGTCCTCAATTCCGCCCTGTCCGAATGGAAAATCAGATAAGGGCTTTTACAGGATAAAGCCGCCAATTCTGACACGCGCCTGGCCCAGGCCAGGGCCAACAGCATGACCACTTTCCATGTGAGATATTTTAACTCCACAGATTTAAGTGGTTCAAACCAATGTGACTTTTGGAACCCAAAACTACATTGAGATCCCAAAGTGCCACTGGAGGCACAAAAGGAGGCTGTATATGCAGTACCCCTTTTACAAACGTCTGAACTTCAGGGACTGAAGCTAGTTCTTTTTGGAAGAAAATTGACAGGGCCGAAATTTGAACCTTAATGGACCCCAATTTCAGGCCCATAGACACTCCTGTTTGCAGGAAATGTAGGAATCGACCCAGTTGAATTTCCTCCGTCGGGCCTTACTGGCCTCGCACCACGCAACATATTTTCGCCAATTGCGGTGATAATGTTTTTGCGGTTACATCCTTCCTGGCTTTGATCAGGATAGGGGTGACTTCATCCGGAATGCCTTTTTTCCTTCAGGATCCGGCGTTCAACCGCCATGCCGTCAAACGCAGCCGCGGTAAGTCTTGGAACAGACAGGGTCCTTGCTGGAGCAGGTCCCTTCTTAGAGGTAGAGGCCACGGATCCTCCGTGAGCATCTCTTGAAGTTCCGGTTACCAAGTCCTTCTTGGCCAATCCGGAGCCACGAATATAGTACTTTCTCCTCTCCATCTTATCAATCTCAGTACCTTGGGTATGAGAGGCAGAGGAGGGAACACATACACTGACTGGTACACCCACGGTGTTACCAGAGCGTCTACAACTATTGCCTGAGGGTCTCTTGACCTGGCGCAATACCTGTCGAGTTTTTTTTTTGTTTTTTTTTAATCATGTGGACGACTTCTGGGTGAAGTCCCCACTCTCCCGGGTGGAGGTCGTGCTGAGGAAGTCTGCTTCCCAGTTGTCCACTCCCGGAATGAATACTGTTGACAGTGCTATCACATGATTTTCCGCCCAGCGAAGAATCCCTGCAGCTTCTGCCATTGCCCTCCTGCTTCTTGTGCCACCCTGTCTGTTTACGTGGGTGACTGCCATGATGTTGTCCGACTGGATCAACACCGGCTGACCTTAAAGCAGGGGTCTTGCTAAGCTTAGAGCATTGTAAATGGCCCTTAGCTTCAGGATATTTATGTGAAGTGATGTATCCAGGCTTGACCCTAAGCCCTGGATATTCCTTCCCTGTGTGACTGCTCCCCAGCCTCGCAGGCTGGCATCCGTGGTCACCAGGATCCAGTCCTGAATGCCGAATCTGCGGCCCTCTAGAAGATGAGCACTCTGCAACCACCACAGGATGGATACCCTTGTCCTTGGTGACAGGGTTATCCGCTGATGCATCTGAAAATGCGACCCGGACCATTTGTCCAGTAGGTTCCACTGGAAAGTTCTTGCGTGGAATCTAACGAATGGGATTGCTTCGTAGGAAGCCACCATTTTTACCCAGAACCCTTGTGCATTGATACACTGAGACTTGGTTCGGTTTTAGGAGGTTCCTGACTAGCTCGGATAACTCCCTGGCTTTCTCTTCCGGGAGAAACACCTTTTTTCTGGACTGTGTCCAGGAACATCCCTAGGAAACAGAAGACAAGTCGTCGGAACCAGCTGCAATTTTGGAATATTGAGAATCCAATCGTGCTGCCGCAACACTACCTGAGATAGTGCTACACCGACTTCCAACTGTTCCCTGGATCTTACCCTTATCAGGGAATCGTCCAAGTAAGGGATAACTAAAATTCCCTTCCTTCGAAGGGATATCATTTCGGCCATTACCTTGGTAAAGACCCGGGGTGCCGTGGACCATCCCTACGGCAGCGTCTGAACTGATAGTGACAGTTCTGTACCATAACCTGAGGTACCCTTGGTGAGAAGGGTAAATTTTGACATGAAGGTAAGCATCCTTGATGTCCCGAGACATCATGTAGTCCCCTTCTTCCAGGTTCGCAATCACTGCTCTGAGTGACTCAATCTTGAATTTGAACCTCTGTATGTAAGTGTTCAAAGATTTTAGATTTTAGATTTAGAATCGGTCTCACCGAGCCGTCTGGCTTCGGTACCACAATAGTGTGGAATAATACCCCGTTCCCTGTTGCAGGAGGGGTACCTTGATTATCACCTGCTGGGAATACAGCTTGTGAATGGCTTCCAAAACTGCCTCCCTGTCAGAGGGAGACGTCGGTAAAGCCGACTTTTGGAAACGGCGAGGGGGAGACGTCTCGAATTTCAATATGTACCCTTGAGATATTACCTGAAGGATCCAGGGGTCTACTTGCGAGTGAGCCCACTGCGCACTGAAATTCATTGAGAACGGGCCCCCACCGTGCCTGAGCTTGTAAGGCCCTAGCGTCATACTGAGGGCTTTGCAGAGGCGGGAAAGGATTCCTGTTCCTGGGAACTGGGTAATCTCTTCAGTCTTTTTCCTCTCCCTCTGTCACGAGCAGAAAAGAGGAACCTTTTGTCCGCTTGCCAACAAAGGACTGCGCCTGATAATACGGCGTCTTATTTTGAGAGGCGACCTGGGGTACAAAAGTGGATTTCCCAGTTGTTGCCGTGGCCACCAGGTCTAAAAGACCGACCCCAAATGTCCCCTTTCAAAGGCAATACTTCCAAATGCCGTTTGGAATCCGCATCACCTGACCATTTTACTGGTAGAATTAGACAACGCACTTATACTTGATGCCAGTCGGCAAATATTCCGCTGTGCATCATGCATATATAGAAATGCATCTTTTAAATGCTCTATAGGCAATAATATACTATCCTTATCTAGGATATCAATATTTCCAGTCAGGGAATCCGACCATGCCAACCCAGCACTGCACCTCTAGGCTGAGGCGATTGCTGGTCGCAGTGTAACACCAGTATGTGTGTGAATACATTTTTGGATACCCTCCTGCTTTCTATCAGCAGGATCCTTAAGGGCGGCCATCTCATGAGAGGGTAGAGCCCTTGTTCTTACAAGCGTGTGAGCGCCTTATCCCCCCTAGGGGGTGTTTCCCAACACACCTTAACCTCTGGCGGGAAAGGGTATACAGCCAATACTTTTTAAGAAATTATCAATTGTTATCGGGGGGAAACCCACGCATCATCACACACCTCATTTTATTTCTCAGATTCAGGAAAACTACAGGTAGTTTTTCCCTCACCGAACATAATACCCCTTTTTGGTGGTACTTGTATTATCAGAAATGTATAAAACATTTTCCATTGTCTCAATCATGTAACGTGTGGCCCTACTGGAAATCACGGTTGTCTCTTCACCGTCGACACAGGAGTCAGTATCCGTGTCGGCGTCTGTATCTGCCATCTGAGGTAACGGGCGCTTTAGAGCCCCTGACGGCCTATGAGACGTCTGGACAGGCACAAGCTGAGTAGCCGGCTGTCTCATGTCAACCACTGTTTTTTTATACAGACTTGACACTGTCACGTAATTTTCAACAGTACATCCACTCAGGTGTCAACCCCCTAGGTGGTGACATCACTGTTACAGACACTCTGCTCCGTCTCCACATCATTTTTCTCCTCATACATGTCGACACAAACGTACCGACACACAGCACACACACAGGGAATGCTCTGATAGAGGACAGGACCCCACTAGCCCTTTGGGGAGACAGAGGGAGAGTATGCCAGCACACACCAGAGCGCTATATATATATACAGGGATAACCTTATGTAAGTGTTTTTCCCCTTATAGCTGCTGTATGTTTTAATACTGCGCCTAATTAGTGCCCCCCTCTCTTTTTTAACCCTTTCTGTAGTGTAGTGACTGCAGGGAAGAGCCAGGGAGCTTCCCTCCAACTGAGCTGTGAGGGAAAATGGCGCCAGTGTGCTGAGGAGATAGGCTCCGCCCCCTTTTCGGCGGCCTTATCTCCCGTCTTTCTGTATATTCTGGCAGGGGTTAAATGCATCCATATAGCCCAGGAGCTATATGTGATGTATTTTTTGCCATGTAAGGTATTTTTATCATGTTTTATTGCGTCTCAGGGCGCCCCCCCCCCCAGCGCCCTGCACCCTCAGTGACCGGAGTATGAAGTGTGCTGAGAGCAATGGCGCACAGCTGCAGTGCTGTGCGCTACCTTATTGAAGACAGGAACGTCTTCTGCCGCCGATTTTTCCGGACCTCTTCGCTCTTCTGGCTCTGTAAGGGGGCCGGCGGCGCGGCTCCGGGACCCATCCAGGCTGGGCCTGTGATCGTCCCTCTGGAGCTAATGTCCAGTAGCCAAGAAGCCCAATCCACTCTGCACGCAGGTGAGTTCGCTTCTTCTCCCCTTAGTCCCTCGATGCAGTGAGCCTGTTGCCAGCAGGTCTCACTGAAAATAACAAACCTAAACTAAAACTTTCACTAAGCAGCTCAGGAGAGCCCCTAGTGTGCACCCTTCTCGTCGGGCACAGAAATCTAACTGAGGCTTGGAGGAGGGTCATAGGGGGAGGAGCCAGTGCACACCAGTTAGTCCTAAAGCTTTCTTTAGATGTGCCCAGTCTCCTGCGGAGCCGCTATTCCCCATGGTCCTTACGGAGTCCCCAGCATCCACTTAGGACGTTAGAGAAATAAATAAAATAAATCAGTGGTCCTTCCAAGTGGCAAAACACCACACTGCCAGGCCCCAAAGCAAACACTGGAGAAGGCCTACTGAGAGCACAGTGGGTGTGGTATAATAGATCTACAATGTCAGGTAGACCGCCAATAGGTCGACAATATATGGTCGACAAGCATTAGGTCATCAGGTACAACATTTTGACAGGTACAAAAAGGTCAACAGGGTGACATAACAACGGTCGACACAAGTTTGTTTGTGTTTTAGGAAAAATAAGATTTTAAATACCTAATGGTAAATCCTTTTCTCATAGTCCATAAGGGATATTGGGGACACATTAGTACGATGGGTATAGACGGGGTCCAAAGGAACCAGTGCACTTTAAATTTCTTCCACTGGGTGTACTGGCTCCTCCCCTCTATGCCCTCTCCCACAGGCAGTTAAAGGTAAAACAAGGCTATAAATACAGAGGAGGATGCAGAGTCTCTTCAGAACGACTTAGTTAAATTAGAAGCATGGGCAGCCAAATGGAGAATGCGCTTCAACACAGACAAGTGTAAGGTAATGCACTGTGGTAACAAGAACAAAAATTACACCTACCTACTAAATGGGGTAAAATTAGGGGATTCTGTACTGGAAAAGGACTTAGGTGTTCTCATAGATAGCAAGCTAAGAAGTAGTATCCAAAGTAGGACTGCAGCAAAGAAGGCTAATAAGATATTAGCATGCATAAAACGGGGTATTGATGCTAGGGACGAGAGTATTATACTCCCGTTATATAAATCACTAGTGAGGCCACACACCTTGAATACTGTGTACAGTTCTGGGCACCGTACTACAAAAAGGATATCCTGGAGCTTGAAAAGGTACAGAGGAGGGCGACCAAACTAATTAAGGGCATGGAGACGATGGAATACAAGGAAAGGCTTGAAAGACTAGGCATGTTTACATTGCAAAAGCGGAGACTAAGAGGGGATATGATCAACATCTACAAATATATAAGGGGACAATACACAGAGCTTGCGCGGGACCTGTTTTTGGTTAGATCAACACAGAGGACTCGTGGACACTCGCTCAGGTTAGAGGAGAGGAGATTCCGCACAATACGGCGTAAAGGCTTTTTCACGGTAAGGACAATACGTGTTTGGAATTCCCTGCCTGAGGGAGTTGTAATGGCGGAATCTGTCAACACCTTTAAGAATGGGTTAGATAAATTCCTATTGGAAAAGGATATCCAGGGGTATGGTGCATAGTCATGCATTATAGTTACTATAAATAGGGATAAAATGCAATGGCTGACAGCAGCATCAGTCAGAAATTTTAGGCAAATCATCATGCATAGGACACCACAAATAGGTTGAACTCGATGGACAATTGTCTTTTTTCAACCTCAGATACTATGTTAGTGCCCGAAGGAGAAATGACATACTTGAGAGAAGGACCATAACAACGAGAAGTGTGGTGAGATTTATAAACCAGCACATCATAACATAACTGGGCCAGCAACATCTGCAACATAAACAGCAACTGCTGAACAGGTAACACCTAACAAAGAACCTGCAGAAAGTCACCGCACAGAGGCGGGCGCCCAATATCCCTTATGGACTACGAGAAAAGAATTTAACGGTAGGTATTCAAAATCCTATTTTGTCTAGCATCCATAAGGGATATTGGGGACACATTAGTACGATGGGGATGTCCCAAAGCTTCCAAAACGGGCGAGAACGTGCGGAGACATCTGCAGCACCGCCTGCCCAAACTGGGATCCTTCTTGGCCAGGGTATCAAACTGGCAGAAATTCACAAAAGTGTTCTTCCCTGACCAGCCAGCAGCTCAGCATAGTTGCAAGGCCGAGACACCATGGGCAGCCGCCCAGGAAGAGCCCACCGATCTAGTACAGTGGGTATTAGAGACTCACTGTTATGTACAATGTAATTCCCTCAGAGGAATAATATCTGTGCACAATTAGCGGTTCACTCCCTAATTAACACCCTGTACCAGTGATCCAGCGTGTGACAGTCTGGAGGAGCTGTGTGAGGCTGTTGCTGCTTATGCAGAGGAAGGCGCCAAAATGCCACTGAGCCAGCTCTGATGTAGCTCCGCCCCCCATAATGGCGCCGGAGTTACATAGTCATATTTATACTGGCCCTGTCTCCTAACTACGCTGTAGCCTTACATGAATGCTTGGTACAGCCATCGCTAGCCAGTCTCACGCAGGGACTATAGCGGGTCCCCCCCAGGAGGGACCCGTATGCCTCACCCACGCTTCTGCCACACCAAGAACTGCGGGACCCCCCTAGCGGGCTCCCCGGTGAGTACTCACCACCGACGATCACCTTCAGGCAGTGTTAGGAGTGTGCGGCTTGCTGCGGTTGCGACAGCCAAGGCGCAGTGCCGCACTGAACAAACAACCCCTCAGGACGGTGGTCCTGCAGTGGGGAAGTGGCTCTGCACCTTATGAGGCCGGTGACCTTCCCCTCCCCTAACTCCCACGGTTCAGGTATGCTATTTGCCCAAACAGCATACTGAAAATAAACAAAAGTTTAAAATGAAATGAAGAAAACACTGGAGCTGCAGAGTGTGCAACCTCTCCTGAGGGCACTTTTTTCTAAACTGCCTGTGGGAGGGGACATAGAGGGGAAGAGCCAGCATACCCAGTGGAAGAAATTTAAAGTGCACTGGCTCCTTTGGACCCCGTCTATACCCATCGTGCTAATGTGTCCTCAATATCCCTTATGGATGCTAGAGAAATCTTGTATATTCCATGTTATGTGACAAATGTGAACCCTTGCGGGCTTGTTTAGCTTGCCACACTTCGGGATAGATAGCTTTCCATGTGAACCTGTTGGCCTTTTGTACCCGTCGACCATATGGTGTTGACCAATACATTGTTGACCTATCAACCAGATACCGAGCACAGTAGAGGCATTGGGTGGGTGGCCTGCCCACTCCAGGCTCTGCAGCGTCTTTTACTTTAAAACAGTTTTTACTAGGACCATGGAACGCCAATGCAGTCACAGGGTATATGCATGTATGCACTCGGAGGGGTGTCAGCAGTTTGAAATGCACCAGATACAATACAGTATGTAGAGAAATGTTAGACACACACAACAAAAATAGGTCTGCCTTACAAAATAGTAATATCTTCATGATTTCAAAAAAATTATCTACTACTAATTCTTTTTAAAATCTACTAAATATACTCACGCTGCAGAATACTCAAAGAGGCCATAATAAGGGTTAAACATTTCTTTAGAAATCAGAAAGAACCATTCTCTGGCAACTCCCCCGTAATCCAAGCCTTTTTCACTGTCAAATTCAATCCAGAGACGTGCTTTAAGCAGCTCTGGCCTCTTTACGGATATTATCTTTCTGTAAGAATCTTCAAAAATGGCCGTACGGCGCAGCTTCATTTCAAACCGATTAGGGATATCAAGCTATGAAAACACACAAAGAAAAACAAAAATCATTCTCTTTAAAATATGCCTTTTACCTGGCCTAAAGCAAATATGTTCAAATAATCATTATGAAGGTAAATCAGGAAACATTCCTATGACTAACATCAAATGATTATCCACTGCGGACACATTAACGGACCTATTTGTCACTGTTAATTTGTATGGACACCATGTAAAACTGCAGATTCTGGATGATCATGAGAAATAGGTATTGGAGGCAAGCGTTAAAGTAGGAGATATCTGTGGTAATTAAGGACTTAAGTAATAGAAGAACAAATCTGTGTCATTCTTTTATTACCTATGCTATTTTGAGTGGTTGTGGATATTCACTCACGCACAAAGTGTAGCTGCACCCAAGGTTTTTATTGCACACTATTTAAAGTATTTTTTATCATTGTAATTAAGGACTTGCATAACACTACCATTCCCAAAAATCTGTGGAGGAAATGCGATGAGTCCGATTCAGCTTAGCACCTATAGCAAATGCCACTGTAAGATTAAGGTAAGTCTTCTGCTCTTCAGATACATGCTGGACAAAACCATATGAAGATTCCACGGCTGAAAACCCTTCCTCTTTGTCGACAAATAACACATCATTAGTGTTCACTCCATCTGCGGGATGTAATGGAGTCTGAGATCGCTGGAGATGTGGGATACCGGCCGATCTCTAACTTATTAAGGGGCAAACACTTACAATGCAAAACCACGTCTTGTACAGTGATTGCCCCTTTAAAAAAAGTCGGAGATCGGCCGGCATCTTGCACCTTTGACGATCTCAGACTCCATTA
Organism: Pseudophryne corroboree; assembly: GCF_028390025.1. Taxonomy (NCBI): domain Eukaryota; kingdom Metazoa; phylum Chordata; class Amphibia; order Anura; family Myobatrachidae; genus Pseudophryne; species Pseudophryne corroboree. The sequence continues at coordinate 293,086,387 of NC_086449.1, forward strand.
CATCCAACCATAGGGGCGGTGCTGATCAGTGAGGAGCTCATATGTAAATTTTGGAGCATAAAATTTTAGACATGATGTATCGCTACAGTAGCTTTAGTGGTACATCATGTCTAAAATTTTGCCCTTCAAAATGTAAATATGCGCTCCTCACTGATCAGCACCCCGCACCTAGAGTTAACGCTACATCATCACATATATATGTTACATTGCACCTTACCTGTTAGCACATTGAGCTGATCTCATGTGGCGGTATCGGAATCCCGGTGGTCAGAAAACAGACAGTGGCATTCCGAAGCGCAGAATCCCAACACCTGCTAGGTAAGTATTCTAACCCTCTCCACCCGCAGCCTGACCCAAACACCCCCCCCCCCTCCCCGGCAGCCTAACCGCAATCATCCCTGACATACTTACGATCGAGATGGCAGCAGTCGGAATTCCAGCACCGGCATTGTGATAGACATCGGGACCCCAACATCGGTCTTCTGACCAGTGTCAAGTTTCTGGCATCTGTATCCCGACTGCTGCCATCCCAAACGCTGGTACGGTAACGGGATCTCAATCTCACAAGGAGTGGAACCCTACATCTACACTGATATATTTCTAGACAACAGACGGATTAGCGCCAACTTACCTGCTTCTTTAACTTTTTACGAAAGTACTCATATTTTCTTTTGTAATCCCGGGAATAAGGCACAGCCTTTGAAGGTAAAAAAGTAAAATTCAAATATTTAGATAACTGCTTTGATTTACATAGTACTGAAGTGCAAAAATTAGTCAATTAACCGCTTACACCAAGAACATCGTGCTCTCTATATAGTTATACTGTTACTGTCATTCACTGTCTCTAGCTTTTGTGCCTAGTGTAGCAGGGTTTTTCAAAATTACTCACTTTTTGACATATATCGCAAAATTTGTGATTTCTCTTACAACATGACTGTGTGGAAGAAGTTATGTCATCAAAACTGATCGACTATAGGATGGCAGTACACTGCTTTTTAATAAGGGCGGTACTGGTGAACAGCCTGTGGTAAGGCATTTCGCCCAGGCAGGGCAGTCTGGTGACATTACGATGTAAGATAATAGATCATGTGCCCGGACCTCCTTGATGGGGTTGGGCGGAGGGGGCGCTGGTGGCAACAGAGCAAGGCTATTATTACAACTTGAATGTAGATTGATCCATCGCTTAGGGACCCTAGCACCCAGAGTGTTAAATGAGACAATGGGGCAGCGGTAGTTCTTGTAGTCAGGTGGTACTGCAGAACTTCAGTGTTTACAGATGCCTACTAGCAGGGAAATTCTGGTAATTTATACACTGCCTTTTTATTGGTGCTGTTAACTTTCATGGTCATTTTTTATAGCACGCAGCCATGTTAGCCACTATTAGAATGCCTCGTATATGTACGCGAGCTAACCCTCATGGATTGCATTTTACAACCTCTTCATTGCATTCAATAATTTTCTGCAGAAATGTACTGATTAGTTTTGTACTGAATTGTGCATTTTAGGTGATTTATCTATTATTATATCTTTATCTACTTTATACAAGTGAAAATTTGTCCTTTCGTCTGTGTTTCTATACAAATACACAGTTTACAAGCGAAGATTGTGAAATTTGACATACAAGCGTATTAAAACAAGACGGTGGGACAGCAGCACAGAGTTTTTCAGCAGCCAGCATAACTCTGAAATGCCTGGAGCAATTTACACCAAACTTGCTACACAAATGACTTACACTCTAGGAACAAACTCTGTGGGGGTTAGACACCCCTAGCACCCCTATGGGTGGGACAGCATCACAGAGTATTTCAGGAGGCAGCATAACTCCCGAATGCCTGGACCAATTTACAACAAGCTTGGTACACATATGCCTTACAATACTGTGGGGGGAAGACACCCCTAGCTCCCCAAGGGGTGAGGCAGCAGCACTGAGTATTTCAGCAGACAGCATAACTTTGGAATGCCTGCAGCAATTTACAACAAACTTGGTACACATATGACTTACACCAGAGCTGGCCAAACCAGTCCTCGAGATCTACCAACAGTTCACATTTTCCAGACCACCGAGCTGGTGCACAGGTGTAGTCATTACTAATTAAGATGTGCTGCATTCATTCCTAACTGACAATTATACAGATCTCCAGAAGGCCTGGAAAACATGAACTGTTGGTAGATCTCGAGGACCGGTGGGACAGCAGCACAGAGTTTTTCAGCAGACAGCATAACTCTGAAATGACTCGAGCAATTTACACCAAACTTGCTACACAAATGACTTACAGTCTGGGAACAAACACTCTGGGGGTAACACACCCCTAGCGGTGGGCCGGCAGCATAGACTATATCAGGACATGCATGATATGTCAGTGATGACAGGGCTGCATGTGGCAGTGACACGATATGAGGAGGGGAATGGAGGTAGCAGTAAGCCAAACACTGAGAATATATAGTGGGAGGAGCAGGGACCCCAGCAGCACAGAGTAGATCAGGAAATACATGATGTGCTGCGCTATATAAGAAACTGTAAATAAATCGATAATTTCGCAGGGGCACTGACATGATATGAGGAGGGGAATGGAGGCAGCAGGAAGCCACAGACAGAGTTGTATAGTGGGAAGAGCAGGGTCCCTTGGGGGACCAAAAAGGGGTCCGGACACTACACAAAGTGAGTCTGGGAAGCAAGATATGCCTATATACTAGATCACAGGTTCTCATACTCTGTCCTCAGGATCCCACACAACGCATGTTTTGTAGGTAACCCAGCAGGTGCACAGGTGTACTACTCACTCACTGACACATTGTAAAAAGTCCACAGGTGGAGATAATTATTTCACTGGCGATTCTGTGAGGAAACCTACAAAACATGCACTGTGTGGGGTCCTGAGGACCGAGTTTGAGAACCTATGTACTAAATCTCTAACCAACGTAAATTAACAAACTATCATTCTAATTTACCATCCTCAGCCCGTAGCAAAGCACGGGTACTCAGCTATCTACAATGTTATTTATACTGTGTGTTTAATAGTTACATTTATTTTTGTAAACAAAAAATTCTTAAAATCCTGGGCAACGTCGGGTACTCCAGCTAGTGTGTGTGTATGTATGTATATATATATATATATATATATATATATATATATATATGTTTTTCTTTTATACAGATGTGTCCTCTTGCATCCTTGTTGCAGTCATGCTAAACAGACCTTGAAGTCGCACCATGCCATGGCGGGACTCGGTAGCGCCAAGAGTCTTTTTTTTTCTACTTTTTATGACGAACATGCATCTTAGCAGCAAAGTAATGTAATAGGACGCACAAGCAGCCTCTGCTGATTAAAATGATTTGCAGCATGCCTATATTGTGTGTGTCATTGCAGCTCTATCGGCATCCAAAATGCCAAGTTACCGTGTTTTCCATGAAAACACTGTAGCATAGCATTTTGTATGCAAATACAGTCGCAGTCACACACAGAAAATATTGATTTGTTTCAGAATTCTCTTCTGTTCATTCACTTTGCATTTTGAATCAGATCCAACTCTCTACATCCTAATAGTAGGCAGGCACTATATTTTTTTTACATGCGATTATACTATATATATATATATATATATATATATATATATATATATGGTTTTGTTTTGTTTTGTTTGCTAGTCCCCACGCATTAATGGATTTTTGTTTAATTAAGTTTTATGTCCGATGCCAACAGGAGATCTAACCTAGATCGGGTAGCTCTCAGTATTGTTATAATTATGACATGGGTTACATTTATTATCTTAGTCATTTTCTGTATTATGTATTCAATGCTTACATATTCATTGTTTTATTTACCCCAGCAGCCATCTTACATATTGTGTATTATTTAGATTTTAGGAACAAGCAGGCAGTAGTCCCATGTAAGGCATAACAAAACTTTATGCAGAACTAATGTATGTTGCATCGGATTGATGCCTTTGAAGACACAGATGTTACTGAATTTACTGAATGACGAATCCTTAATAAATACTATTTTTTTTTTTTTAAAGAAATATTTTGAACTCTTCAATTGGAGAACCTGCGCCAGAAAGGACTTTGTCTACTCTGGCTCTATAGATAGTAGACTCCCAAGTTGTGAGTGTAAATATATCTGGAGAGCAACGCATTAATGATTGGTTCTAGATTACAGTGTTGGACACCACAAGTGTCATTAGCATGACTATAACCAAAACTGGAAAATGAAAAGCAAAGAAATGGTAATTATCCACATCCTTAGCACAAAACTTCAATTATTAACACACAAAAATGTTTTACATAGTTGCACTTTATAAAGTATACATGCTGTGGGTTTCACAATAAAGGCGGTTTTACATAATGCCACAACTCTACCACTTCTTTACTTTTGAAAACTTGACACCAGTGTAAACCACATGCGACCTGCACCAAACAAAACAATTAGGCTGCAAAGCCTTTATTGTGAACACTATTAGAAACTTACTGGTCCTGTTATTGCGACAGTCAGTAAGCGTGGATCCTCCCACTGAGTTCTTTTTGTGTCTGAAACAAATATGAAAAAAATCCTTTATCTTAATATAAATGTGCTTTAAAATGTGCTATCTAAATAAAAAGAAAGAGTGGTTGAGAAAAGCGCTGGTACTTAGTAAGACAATGATACCAAATTAAAATACTTTTGTTTTATTAAAATTTACTGTTATGACAACACATATATTACATTAAAACATATACATATAATAATAATCACCACCAGCCAGTGATACCTATAAAACAATGCAGTACAATTACTCATTAAATAGTTCCCTATTCCAGGGATACACAATAGAACTTGATACCAAGTAGCAGCTGAAAGAATGTGTCTCTTGCTTCAATATTACTTTGTAGCCTGACGTTACAGTAAAGAAAGCAGTTACAGTAGTTGGCCACAAGGTTCCAAACATTCTGTTGTTAATCCTCCATATATATCATGGCCATGATTAAATGATTAGTAAGAAGACATAAGTATAACTTGTATAATGTTCATCAAACCGATGGTTACAGTAATTGGCAGCAAACAGCATAAATGGACTATTGGAGGATTAACAGAATGATTGGAACCTTGTCTTACTAAATACCAGCGCTTTTCATAAACCTTCTTTCTTGATTTTCTTACGGGTTGGGTATACCCATTGAAAGGCGGCAGGTATTTGGTCGCTAATAGGCACTGGGCTATATCTATTTTGTTTTTTTCTAAATAAAAAGAATCTGCCTTACTGTGATCAATATAGAATACTCGGCCATCACTGTGAGTTCTCTCTTCCCAGCCAGGCTGCAAGGGAGAATAGTAAAATATTTAGCAGTAGGATATAACATACACATACACCAAGAACTCCCAGAACATGCTTACTACTGTATATACAAACTTACTTTTTCACAAAAAAGTGAATGTCCCATTACCAAAACCTTCCTATGTACAAGTGGTGGCAACAGGAAGGCGTTCACCTGCAGCTTCAGCTCAATACTACCAACAGGATATATTCTCTGCTTTGTTATTAAGAGACTTCTGTGTCATGTGACCTCCTCAGCACCACAACTAACTACAGGGGAAACAGAGCACAGTACACCTCCTGCACCCCCACTCCTTCCTCTGTGGGCTCCGGCCGTGCAGGTATTTTTACCCATGTGGGGAGGTGTAAGTGACACATGTGGGGTAGGAATCTATAGGACTTGTTAGTATGACGGATTTTGGGATGCTAATGTTATTTAGGGCCTGTCTAGTTCTTTCTAGAAGTTAAGGGTATTATGCATTCCTTTGAATGCTGGAGGAACATACAAGTCTCTCTTAAAATATAATTTGAATATTTAAATTTTTTTAAATTACATTTATTTTATTTTTGTATTTTTCACTTACTGGTAGTTGACCCAGATCTGCAAGATCGATAGGTGGCCTTGGCCTTAGTTGAACTGGAATTCTCAACCGTGGGTCATCCTATAATACATAAAATTGAAAATCAAGTTAGCTCACTGTTGTCACTAAATATGGATTGTTCTTGCAAAATGCACTCTTGTTCGGCTCTATTATTTAACTAATAAGTGAGCTGTTTGGCCTTAGGAAAGGCAGAAATAATGTAGCCTGAGCACAGACTGAACAATGCTTATAACTTGATCACATGAAACACCTACTGTATAAAACCAGAGACTAAGGGGTATATGCAATTCCGGACGAATTGCGCCTTTTTTTCCGCCCGTTTTTAAATTCGACACAATTCGATCGTCGAATCCCGGCCAGCGGGTGCCGGAATTTGAAATATTCAATTAAAAACTGATTCGACAGTCCCGCTGTCGAAAAACGGACCAATTGACGGATAAGTGCGTCCTGGATTCGACTTTTCGGACGGCACAAAAATGGTTAAAAAACCCTGAAAAAAATTGCGTGGGGTCCCCCCTCCTAACCATAAGTTCTTTGAGCCGGTCCTGGTTGTAAAAATACGGGGAGAAAAATAAGATTTTACTTACCGGTAAATCTATTTCTCGTAGTCCGTAGTGGATTCTGGGGACTCCGTAAGGACCATGGGGAATAGACGGGCTCCGCAGGAGACATGGCCACTTTAAGAAAGAATTTAGATTCTGGTGTGCTCTGGCTCCACCCTCTATGTCCCTCCTCCAGACCTGTTAGAGAAACTGTGCCCGGAAGAGCTGACAGTACAAGGAAAGGATTTTGGGAATCCAGGGTAAGACTCATACCAGCCACACCAATCACACCGTATAACTTGTGGTAACTTTACCCAGTTAACAGTATGAACAATCACAGAGCATCAGATAAACTCTGATGCAACTATAACATAACCCTTATTTAAGCAATAACTATATACAAGCATTGCAGAAGAAGTACGCACTTGGGACGGGCGCCCAGCATCCACTACGGACTACGAGAAATAGATTTACCGGTAAGTAAAATCTTATTTTCTCTAACGTCCTAGTGGATGCTGGGGACTCCGTAAGGACCATGGGGATTATACCAAAGCTCCCAAATGGGCGGGAGAGTGCGGATGACTCTGCAGCACCGAATGAGCAAACACAAGGTCCTCCTCAGCCAGGGTATCAAACTTGTAGAACTTAGCAAAGGTGTTTGAACCTGACCAAGTAGCCGCTCGGCAAAGCTGTAATGCCAAGACCCCTCGGGCAGCCGCCCAAGAAGAGCCCACCTTCCGTGTGGAATGGGCCTTAACTGATTTAGGCAGCGGCAACCCAGCCGCAGAATGAGCCTGCTGAATCGTGTTACAGATCCAGCGAGCAATAGTTTGCTTTGAAGCAGGCGCCCCAAGCTTGTTGGAAGCATACAGGATAAACAAAGATTCTGTTTTCCTGACCTTAGCCGTTCTGGCTACATAAACCTTCAAAGCCCCAACCACATCCAGTGACTCGGAATCCTCCAAGTCAATGGTAGCCACAGGCACCACAATAGGTTGGTTTATATGAAAGAATGAAACCACTTTCGGCAGAAATTGTGGGCGGGTCCGCAATTCTGCTCTATCCGCATGGAAAACCAGATAAGGGCTTTTATGTGCCAAAGCCGCCAATTCTGACACACGCCTAGCCGAAGCCAAGGCTAACAGCATGACCACCTTTCACGTGAGATATTTTAACTCCACGGTTTTTAGTGGCTCAAACCAGTGTGACTTCAGGAAACTCAACACCACGTTAAGATCCCAAGGTGCCACCGGAGGCACAAAAGGGAGCTGAATATGCAGCACTCCCTTTACAAACGTCTGAACTTCAGGAAGAGAAGCCAGTTCTTTTTGAAAGAAAATAGACAGGGCCGAAATCTGGACCTTAATGGAACCCAATTTTAGGCCCAAAGTCACTCCCGACTGTAGGAAGTGAAGGAAACGGCCCAGCTGGAATTCCTCCGTGGGGGCATTCCTGCTCTCACACCAAGCCACATATTTTCGCCATATACGATGATAATGTTGAGCCGTCACATCCTTCCTAGCCTCTATCAGCGTAGGAATGACCTCATCCGGAACGCCTTTTTCTGCTAGGATCCGGCGTTCAACCGCCATGCCGTCAAACGCAGCCGCGATAAGTCTTGGAACAGACAGGACCCCTGTTGCACAAGTCCTGTCTTAGAGGCAGAGGCCACGGGTCCTCTGTGAGCATTTCTTGCAGATCTGGATACCAAGTCCTTCTTGGCCAATCCGGAACAATGAGTATTGTTCTCACTCCTCTTTTTCTTATGATTCTCAGCACCTTGGGTATGAGAGGAAGAGGAGGAAATACATAGACCGACTGGAACACCCACGGTGTCACCAGTGCGTCCACAGCTATCGCCTGAGGGTCTCTTGACCTGGCGCAATATCTCTGCAGCTTTTTGTTGAGGCGGGATGCCATCATGTCCACCTGTGGCAGTTCCCACCGACTTTCAATCTGCGTGAAGACTTCTTGATGAAGTCCCCACTCTCCCGGGTGGAGGTCGTGCCTGCTGAGGAAGTCTGCTTCCCAGTTGTCCACTCCCGGAATGAACACTGCTGACAGTGCGCTTACGTGATTCTCCGCCCAGCGAAGAATTCTGGTGGCTTCTACCATCGCCACCCTGCTCCTTGTGCCGCCTTGGCGGTTTACATGAGCCACTGCGGTGATGTTGTCTGACTGAATCAGAACCGGTTGGTCGCGAAGCAGGGACTCCGCTTGACGTAGGGCGTTGTATATGGCCCCTAGTTCCAGGATGTTGTTGGAAATTTCTTCCCTGTGTGACTGCCCCCCACCCTCGGAGGCTTGCATCCGTGGTCACCAGGACCCAGTCCTGAATGCCGAATCTGCGACCTTCGAGAAGGTGAGCACTCTGCAGCCACCACAGGAGAGACACCCTGGCCCTGGGGGATAGGGTGATTAACCGATGCATCTGAAGATGTGATCCGGACCACTTGTCCAGTAAGTCTCACTGGAAGGTCCTCGCATGGAACCTGCCGAAGGGAATGGCCTCGTATGAAGCCACCATCCTTCCCAGGACTCGAGTGCAGTGATGCACTGACACCTGTTTTGGTTTTAATAGATTCCTGACCAGTGTAATGAGCTCCTGAGCTCTCTCTATCGGGAAATCAACCCTTTTCTGGTCTGTGTCTAGGATCATGCCTAGGAGAGGCAGATGAGCTGTAGGAACCAACTGCGACTTTGGAATATATAGAATCCAGCCGTGTTGCAGTTACACTTCCATAGAAAGTGATACGCTGTTCAGCAACTGCTCTCTTGATCTCGCTTTTATGAGGAGATCGTCCAAGTACGTGATAATAGTGACACCTTGTTCCGCAGGAGCACCATCATTTCCGCCATTACCTTGGTGAATATTCTCGGGGCCGTGGAGAGACCAAACGGCAACGTCTGAAATTGGTAATGACAATCCCGTACCGCAATTCTGAGGTACGCCTGATGAGGTGGATAAATGGAGACATGAAGGTATGCATCCTTTATGTCCAGAGTCACCATAAAATCTCCCCCTTTCAGGCTTGCAATGACCGCTCTTAGCGATTCCATCTTGAACTTGAACCTTTTCAGGTATATGTTCAGGGATTTTAAATTCAATATGGGTCTGACCGAACCGTCTGGTTTCGGGACTACAACATGGTCGAATAATAACCCCCTCCTTGTTGAAGGAGGGGAACCTTGACCACCACCTGTTGAAGATACAATTCGTGAATTGCAGTTAACACTGTTTCCCTCTCGTGGGGGGAAGCCGGCAGGGCCGTTGGTGAGGGGGCATCTCCTCAAAGTCCAGCTTGTATCCCTGAGACACAATATCTATTGCCCAGGGATCTAACAGGGAGTGAACCCACTTGTGGCTGAACTTATGAAGGCGTGCCCCCACCGGGCCTAGCTCCGCCTGTGGAGCCCCAGCGACATGCGGTGGATTTTGTAGAGGCCGGGGAAGACTTCTGTTCCTGGGAACTAGCTGTGTTGTGCAGCTTCTTTCCTCTGCCCTCGCCTCTGGCAAGAAAGGACGCACCTCGGACTTTCTTGTTTCTTTGTTCTAAAGGCTGCATTTGATAATGTCGTGCTTTCCTAGGCTGTGCAGGAATAGAAGGCAAAATATCAGAATTACCAGCTATAGCTGTGGAGACCAGGTCCGAAAACCCTTCTCCACACAATCCTCAGCCTTCCATATGCCTCTTAAGTCGGCATCATCTGTCCATTGCATATTCTACAGGACACGTCAAGCAGAAATCGACATAGCTTTGACTCTAGGACCCAGTAGACTCATGTCTCTTTGGGCATGTTTATATATATATATATATATATATATATATATATATATCTATCTCTTAAGACAGCATCTTTAATATGTATATCTCCATATCTCTCTCTCTCTATATATATATATATATATATATATATATATATATACATACTAGGGTCTCAATCTCTGCTGATAAGGTACCTGTCCACGCTGCCACAGCGCTATAAACCCATGCCGACACAATCGCCGGTCTGAGTAGTGTACCAGAATGTGCACGCTATCTGCAGGATCCCTGAGAATAGCTGTTACGTCAGGGCTACCTTTTGGGCAAACGTGACACCCTAGGGGAAGATTCCCATCGTATCCTGGCCCTAGTGGGGAAAGGATACTCCCTGAGAATTCTTTGTGGGAAACTGCAGTCTCTTGTCTGGAGATTCCCGCTCTTTTTCATCATGAGAGGAGGGAAATTTACCTCAGCTTTCTTCCCCTTAAACATGTGTACCCTTGTGTCAGGGACTGATGAGTCATCAGTGATATGCACATCATCTTTTATTACAATAATCATATATTGAATACTTTTCTGCCATTTTGGCTGTAACTTTGCATTATCGTAGTCGACACTGGAGTCAGACTCCGTGTTTATATCAGTGTCTATTATTTTGGATAGTGAGCATTGAGAGACTATGAAGGTCTCTGCGACATAAGGACAGACATGGGTAGATTTCCTGTCTGTTCTCTAATCTTTTGTGCAATAAATTCACCTTAGCACTTAATTACACATATCCAAACAGGTGTCGGCGTTGTCGACGGAGACACCCCCTCACACATATATTTGCTCCATCTCCTCCTTAGGGGAGCCTTTTACCTCAGACATGTCGACACACACGTACCGACACACCACACACTCAGGGAATGCTCATCTGAAGACAATTCCCCCACAAGGCCCTTTGGAGAGACAGAGAGAGAGTATGCCAGCACACAACCCAGCGCTATAAACCCAGGAATAACACAGTAACTTAATGTTAACCCAGTAGCTGCTGTTTATATTGATTTTTGCGCCTAATTATGTGCCCCCCCTCTCTTTTTACCCTCTTCTACCGTGTATCTGCAGGGGAGAGGCTGGGGAGCTTCCTCTCAGCGGTGCTGTGGAGAAAAAACATGGCGCTGGTGAGTGCTGAGGAAGAAGCCCCGCCCCCTCGATGGCGGGCTTCTGTCCCGCTTTCATGTACAATTTTTGGCGGGGGCTCATACATATATACAGTGCCCAACTGTATATATGCAAACTTTTGCCAAAGAGGTCTCTAATTGCTGCCCAGGGCGCCCCCCCCCTGCACCCTGCACCCTTACAGTGACCGGAGTATGTGGGTGTAGTGTGGGAGCAATGGCGCACAGCTGCAGTGCTGTGCGCTACCTCAGTGAAGCCTGGAGTCTTCTGCCGCCGATTTCGAAGTCTTCTTGCTTCTTTCACCCGGCTTCTGTCTTCCGGCTCTGCGAGGGGGACGGCGGCGCGGCTCCGGGATCGGACGACAAAGGGTGAGATGCTGTGTACGATCCCTCTGGAGCTAATGGTGTCCAGTAGCCTAAGAAGCAGGACCTATCTGCAGAGAGTAGGGCTGCTTCTCTCCCCTTAGTCCCACGATGCAGGGAGTCTGTTGCCAGCAGAACTCCCTGAAAATAAAAAACCTAACAAAATACTTTCTTATAGCAAGCGCAGGAGAGCTCACTAAAGAGCACCCAGCACGTCCAGGCACAGATTCAAACTGAGGTCTGGAGGAGGGACATAGAGGGAGGAGCCAGAGCACACCAGAATCTAAATTCTTTCTTAAAGTGCCCATGTCTCCTGCGGAGCCCGTCTATTCCCCATGGTCCTTACGGAGTTCCCCAGCATCCACTAGGACGTTAGAGAAATTGACAGGGAATCCCCGTATTTTTAACACCAGCACCGGGCTCCACTAGCTGGAGAGATAATGCCACAGCCGGGGGATACTTTTATATCGGTCCCTGCGGCCGTGGCATTAAATCCCCAACTCGTCACCCCTGGCCGGGGTACCCTGGAGGAGTGGGGACCCCTTAAATCAAGGGGTCCCCCCCCCCTCCAGCCACCCAAGGGCCAGGGGTAAAGCACGAGGCTGTCCCCCCCCATCCATGGGACCCCTTTCCCCGAATGCCGAGACCCCCCGTGACTCCTGTCACAGAGGGTCCCTTCAGCCAATCAGGGAGCGCCACGTCGTGGCACTCTCCTGATTGGCTATGCGCGTCTGAGCTGTCAGACAGCGCATTGCACAGCCGCTCCATTATCTTCAATGGTGGGAACTTTGCGGTCAGCGGTGAGGTCACTCGCTGTCAGCCGCTGACCGCTAGTAACCTCACCGCTGACATGGGACACATGGGACCCCTTTCAGTCCGTGGTCTGGGTATGCGGTTTGTTTTTTGCCAAGTATGTGAATTACAAAAAAGAACAGGACACAAGCTACACTGGATTTAGGTGAGTATAATTTTATTTTCAGGTACCCCGTGGATTCTACTTGGAGAAGTGGACAGTCGGCGTGTGAACATAGGTAAGTATGTGTGTGTCGGCATGTATGTAATAAAGTTTTACTTTCACGGTGTGCGTGTACTGTTTTTATTTGGGTATTTTTTTTGCAGTAGAACTACAGGTACCAGCGTGCCCGTTCCCCCCCGCATGCTGGTACTTGTGGTTCTCCAAGTACCAGCTTGCGGGGAAGGCTTGCTGGGACTTGTAGTTCTGCTACAAAAAACAATATTCTTTTCTTTGACACAAGGCTATCAGCCCCCCAACCGCATCCCATGGATGGGAGAAACAGCCTCGGGCTTCACCCCTGGCCCTTGGGTGGCTGGAGGGGATCCCTTGATTTAAGGGGTTCCCACTCCTCCAGGGTACCCCGGCCAGGGGTGACTAATTGGGGATTTAATGCCACGGCCGCAGGAACCGATATAAAAGTGTTCCCCGGCTGTGGCATTATCTCTCCAGCTAGTGGAGCCCGGTGCTGGTGTTAAAAATACGGAGGACCCCTACGTCTTTTGTCCCCCGTATTTTTTGCACCAGGACCGGACGCAGAGCCCGGTGCTGGTTCTAAAAATACGGGGGATCCCCTGTCAATTCCCCCCCCGTATTTTTACAACCAGGACCGGCTCAAAGAGCCAGAGGCTGGTTATGCTTAGGAGGGGGGACCCCACGCATTTTTTTTCTTGATTTTAACCCATTCCCACTGAAAACCATGCTCTCTCTATTTTAGTCAGTTAAAAAAAAATATATTCTTTTAAAAAATATATAAATAATACTTGTGTCTCCTAATAGACAAACCAAGTACATAATCCCTTCTAATATAAATAGATATGCTATTAGCAATAAAAAAAAACAAGTTTTTAAATTTAATAGATTCCGCCAGCAAAGTGAGGCGGAATGAAATTGACGAAATTACTGTCGAAAAGCACTGTTGTCGAATCGACATTCTTCAATTGAATATACTTTTGTCGAAAAGCCGCATTTTTACCACTGCAGACATGTCGAATTTTAAAAATGTCGAATTGCAATAAGTCCAATCTGAAACGTCCGTTTTTTTTGTCGAAAAGTACTGTATCGCATTGTCGAATCCAATTCGACATGTTTTTTTTGTCGAAAATGCCCCGTTTTTCGACTTTTGCGACAATTCGACCGCAATTGCATATACCCCTTAGTGTTAGGCTCCATGGGATCTCATTAAAACATACCTATCACTACAAAGTACTACTGTAGCTTGAAATAGCATTAGAAATATATATGAATTCTCAACCGGTATCCGGACTCCAGGTCGACAGCACAAAGGTCGACACACCTTAGGTCGACGCCAATTGGTCGACACACCTTAGGTCAACATGGACAAAAGGTCGACAGGAACAAGGTCGACATGGAAAAAGGTTGACATGGAAAAAGGTCGACATGAGTTTTTCACGATTTTTTCTTTTTTTTAACCTTTTCATACTTAACGATCCACGTGGACTACGATTGGAACGGTAAAGTGTGCCGAGCGAAGCGGTAGCGGAGCGAAGGCACCATGCCCGAAGCATGGCGAGCGAAGCGAGCCATGCGAGGGGACGCGGTGCACTAATTGGGGTTCCCGGTCACTCTACGAAGAAAACGACACCAAAAAAACATAAAAAACTCATGTCGACCTTTTTCCATGTCGACCGTGTTCCTGTCGACCTTTTGTCCATGTCGTCCTAAGGTGTGTCGACCAATTGGCGTCGACCTAAGGTGTGTCGAACTTTGTGCTGTCGACCCTCAGTCCCAGACCCTCTCAACCATGCATGAGAACTACACTTTAATAGAGGAAAAAATAAGATTTTAAACCTACCGGTAAATCTTTTTCTCCTAGTCCGTAGAGGATGCTGGGGACTCTGTAAGGACCATGGGCAATAGACGGGCTCCGCAGGAGACATAGGCACTAAAAAGAACTTTAGGTATGGGTGTGCACTGGCTCCTCCCTCTATGCCCCTCCTCCAGACCTCAGTTAGAGAAACTGTGCCCAGAGGAGACGGACAGTACGAGGAAAGGATTTTTGTTAATATAAGGGCAAGATTCATACCAGCCCACACCATCCACACCGTATAACATGGAATATACGAACCAGTTAACAGTATGAAACAAAACAGCATCAGCCCGAGACTGATCAAAACTGTAATATAACCCTTATGTAAGCAAACTATATACAAGTCTTGCAGAATTTAGTCCGCACTGGGACGGGCGCCCAGCATCCTCTACGGACTAGGAGAAAAAGATTTACCGGTAGGTTTAAAATCTTATTTTCTCTTACGTCCTAGAGGATACTGGGGACTCCGTAAGGACCATGGGGATTATACCAAAGCTCTAACACGAGCGGGAGACTGCGGATGACTCTGCAGCACCGAATGAGCAAACATGAGGTCCTCCTCAGACAGGGTATCAAACTTGTAGAACTTTGCAAAAGTGTTTGAACCCAACCAAGTCGCTGCCCGGCAAAGCTATAACGCCGAGACGCCTCTGGCAGCCGCCCAAGAAGAGGCCACCTTCCTAGTGGAATGGGCTTTTACCGAATTCGGTAACGGCAATCCAGCCATAGGATAGGCTTGCTGAATCGTGTTACAGATCCAGCGAGCAATAGTCTGTTTAGACGCAGGAGCGCCAACCTTGTTGGCTGCATATAGGATAAACAGGGACTGTTTTCCTAACCCGAGCCGTTCTGGCCACATAAATTTTCAATGCCCTGACCACATCCAGGGACTCGGAATCCTCCACGTCCCTTGTAGCCACAGGCACCACAATAGGTTGGTTCATATGAGAAGGAGAAATCACCTTAGGCAAAATTTGAGGACGAGTCCGCAACTCAGCTCTATCCACATGGAAAATCAGGTAAGGGCTTTTGTGAGACAAAGCCGCCAACTCCAAAACTCGCCGTGCCGATGCCAAGGCCAATAGCATGACCCTTTCCAAGTGAGATACTTTAATTCAACTGTCTGAAGAGGTTCAAACCAGTGAGACTTAAGGAACCGTAACACCACGTTAAGGTCCCATGGTGCCACCGGGGGCACAAAAGGAGGCTGGATATGCAGCACCCCTTTCACGAAAGTCTGGACTTCTGGAAGAGAAGCCAATTCCTTTTGAAAGAAAATGGATAGGGCCGAAATCTGAACCTTAATGGAGCCTAATTTTAGGCCCTCCACTCCAGTTTGTAGGAAGTGGAGAAAACGGCCCAGATGGAATTCTGCCAGAGGAGCAGTCTTGGCTTCGCACCAAGACACATACTTCCTCCAGATACGGTGATAATGTTTCGATGTCACCTCCTTCCTAGCCTTTATCAGAGTAGGAATGACCTCCTCCGGAAAGCCCTTCTCCGCTATGATCCTGCGTTCAACCGCCATGCCGTCAAACACAGTCGAGGTAAGTCCTGGAATAGACAGGGCCCTTGTTGTAACAGGTCTTCCCTGAGAGGAAGAGGCCACGGATCTTCGGTGAGCATCTCCTGCAGATCCGGATACCAGGCCCTTCGAGGCCAATCTGGAACAATGAGAATTGTCCGAATTCCTCTTCGCCTTATGATTCTCAGTATCTTTGAGATGAGAGGAAGAGGCGGGAACACATAGACCGACTGAAACACCCACGGTGTCACCAGTGCGTCCACTGCAAACGCCTGAGGGTCCCTTGACCTGGCGCAATATCTCGGAAGTTTTTTGTTGAGGCGTGAAGCCATCATGTCTATTTGAGGCAGTCCCCACTGACTTACAATCTCTGCGAAGACTTCTTGATGAAGTCCCCACTCTCCGGGATGCAGATCGTGTCTGCTCAGGAAGTCTGCTTCCCAGTTGTCCACTCCCGGAATGAAGACTGCTGTCAGAGCGCTTACATGACTCTCCGCCCATCGAAGAATGCTTGAGACTTCTGCCATTGCCACTCTGCTCCTCGTGCCGCCTTGGCGGTTTACATGAGCCACTGCTGTGATGTTGTCTGACTGAATTAGAACCGGTAGATCTTGAAGTAAGGTCTCCGCCTGACGAAAGCCGTTGTATATGGCCCTTAATTCCAGAACGTTGATGTGTAGACAAGCTTCCTGGCTTGACCACAGACCCTGGAAGCTTCTTCCTTGTGTGACTGCTCCCCATCCTCGGAGGCTCGCGTCCGTGGTCATCAGAACCCAGTCCTGGATGCCGAACCTGCGACACTCTAGAAGGTGAGAACTCTGCAGCCACCACAGGAGAGACACCCTGGCCCTGGGGGACAGGTGGATCATTTGATGAATCTGTAGAAGTGACCCCGACCACTTGTCAAGAAGGTCCCACTGAAAAGTCCTGGCATGGAACCTGCCGAATGGAATGGCCTCGTAAGACGCCACCATTTTTCCCAGCACTCGAGTGCAGTGATGTACCGACACCCTGTCCGGCCTCAACAGGTCCCTGACCAAGCTCTGAAATTCCTGGGCCTTTTCCATCGGGAGAAAGACCCTCCTTTGTTCCGTGTCCAGAATCTTGCCTAAGAAAGGCAATCGGGTTGTTGGAACTAACTGTGACTTTGGTAGATTTAGAATCCAACCGTGTTGTTCTAACACCCTCAGGGAGAGTGATACGCTGTCTAGCAATCCTTCTCTCGATCTCGCTTTAATCAGGAGATCGTCCAAGTACGGGATAATTGTGACACCCTGCTTGCGCCGGAGCACCATCATCTCTGCCATTAATTTGGTAAAAATCCTCTGGGCCATGGAAAGCCCAAACGGCAACGTCTGAAATTGGTAATGACAAACCTGCACTACAAATCTCAGGAACGCCTGATGAGGTTGATAAATGGGGACATGAAGGTATGCATCCTTTATGTCTAGGGACACCATATAATCTCCCTCTTCCAGACTTGCGATGACCGCCCTGAGCGATTCCATCTTGAACTTGAACCTCTTTAAGTATAGGTTTAAGGATTTTAAATTCAGAATTGGTCTGACCGAACCGTCCGGTTTCGGGACCACAAACAGGGTTGAGTAATAGCCCATCCCCTGCTGCTGCAGGGGAACTTTGACCACCACTTGTTGAAGGCACAACTTTTGAATTGCTGCCAAAACTACCTCCCTCTCTGGGGAAGAAGTCGGCAGTGCCGATTTGAAAAACCGGCGAGAAGGCACCTCTTCGAATTCCAGCTTGTACCCCTGGGAAACAATGACTATTGCCCAGGGGTCCAGAATGAAACTAG
The DNA here is from genome assembly GCF_028390025.1 of Pseudophryne corroboree. Lineage (NCBI taxonomy): Eukaryota > Metazoa > Chordata > Amphibia > Anura > Myobatrachidae > Pseudophryne > Pseudophryne corroboree. Next base: position 293,104,288 of record NC_086449.1, read on the forward strand.
ACCTGGCTGAAAAGACGAAGACGTGCCCCCACAGGAGCGGACTCCACCCGCGGAGCCCCAGCGTCATGCGGTGGATTTAGTAGAAGCCGGGGAGGACTTTTGTTCCTGGGAACTGGCTGTAGCTGGCAGCTTTTTCCCCTTGCCCTTACCTCTGGCAAGAAAGGAAGTTCCCCGAGCTCTCTTGGATTTATGCGGCCGAAAGGACTGCATCTGATAATGTGGCGCTTTCTTAGGCTGTGAGGAAACATAAGGTAAAAAAGTTGATTTACCAGCAGTAGCTGTGGAGACTAGGTCCGCGAGACCTTCCCCAACAACTCCTCACCCTTGTAAGGCAAAACCTCCATATGCCGTTTCGAGTCGGCATCACCCGTCCACTGTCTGTTCCACAGTGCTCGCCTGGCAGAAATCGCCATAGCGTTCACTCTGGACCCCAGTATGCCTATATCCCTCTGAGCCTCTCTCATATAAAGGACCGCATCCTTAATATGGCCCAGGGTCAATAAAATAGTTTCCTTATCCATCCTATCCATATCAGCAGATAAGGTATCGGTCCACGCTAGTACAGCGCTACAAACCCAAGCCGACGCTATTGCCGGTCTGAGTAATGTACCGGTATGTGTGTAAATTGACTTCAAGGTAGTTTCCTGCTTGCGGTCAGCAGGATCCCTGAGGGCAGCGGTATCCTGAGACGGCAGCGCCACCTTTTTGGAAAGGCGCGTCAACGCCTTGTCCACCCGTATCCTGTCCTTGATCGGGAAAGGATACGCCATAAGAATCCTTTTGGGAATCTGCAGTTTCTTATCTGGAGTTTCACAAGCACTTTCAAATAACTCATTTAATTCAAAGGAAGGTAGAAAAGTAACCTCAGGCTTCTTTTCTTTAAACATGTGGATGTTAGGATTAGGCACCGCGGGGTCATCTATAATATGCAGCACATCCTTTATAGCAATAATCATATAATAAATACTCTTTGCCAACTTTGGCTGCAACCTCGCATCATCATAATCGACACTAGAGTCAGATCTGTGTCGGTATCTGTGTCAACTATCTGAGAAAGTGGGCGCTTTTGAGACCCCGAAGGCCCCTGTGACATAGGGAAAGGCAGGGTCTGACTTACCGTACCGTCCCTGGACTCTGCTTTGTCCAAACGTTTGTGCAATAAATTCACATTTGCATTTAAAATATTCCACATATCCATCCAGTCTTGTGTCGGCGTTGCCGACGGCGACACCACACTCATGCGCTCCACCTCATCCCTAGGAGAGCCTTCCGCTTCAGACATGCCGACACGCACGTACTGACACACCACACACTCAGGGAAAGCTCTATCTGGAGACAGTTTCCCCACAAGGCCCTTTGGAGAGACAGAGAGAGAGAGTATGCCAGCACACACCCAGCGCCAATAACCCTGGAAAAACAAAAATTTACCCAGATATAGCGCTTTTTATATATATTCACTGCGCCAAATTATGTGCCCCTCCCCCCTTCTTTAAAACCCTCTGTCACCGGTGATCAGCAGGGGGGAGTCCGGGGGGCCAGCTTCTCAGCGTATGCTGTGGAGAAAATGGCGCGCGTGAGTGCTGAGGAAGAAGCCCCGCTCCCTCAGTGGCAGGCTTCGGTCCCGCTTTTTAAAAAACAAACTGGCGGGGATACTCTGAAATACCACTAAATAGTGTAAATCTGAACATAGCCAGTCCTAGAGGTATACATCGCTGCCCAGGGAGCCCCCCCCCGCGCCCTGCACCCCACAGTGTGCGCTGTATGTGTGTTCTGTGTGGGAGCAATGGCGCGCAGCGGTAACACTGCGCGTTACATCATTGAAGATCTGAAGTCTTCTGCCGCCTCTGAAGTCTTCTATCTTCTTATACTCACCCGGCTTCTATCTTCCGGCTCTGCGAGGAGGACGGGGGCGCGGCTCCGGGACGAACCACTAGGGGAGACCTGCGTTCTGACTCCCTCTGGAGCTAATGGTGTCCAGTAGCCTAAGAAGCAGAGCCTATCATTTAAGTAGGTCTGCTCCTCTCTCCTCAGTCCCACGATGCAGGGAGCCTGTTGCCAGCAGGTCTCCCTGAAAATAAAAATCCTAACAAAATACTTTCTTTCAGGAAGCTCAGGAGAGCTCCATGTAGTGCACCCAGTCTCCTCTGGGCACAGTATTAAACTGAGGTCTGGAGGAGGGGCATAGAGGGAGGAGCCAGTGCACACCCATACCTAAAGTTATTTTTAGTGCCCATGTCTCCTGCGGAGCCCGTCTATTCCCCATGGTCCTTACAGAGTCCCCAGCATCCTCTAGGACGTAAGAGAAAGAACCCTAAGTATTATTTAGTCCCACATAAAAAAAGACTCAATCATAAGTGAAGACATTTCACATATGTATAACACTACACATTTAAATAGAACTAGAAATTGCTGGATATTGATCATAAGGCACAGATCTGGTGAAATTAACATAAAATAAAAACTACCGGCATGAATCAAACATCTTAACATAAATCTTTTTTTTTTGTTTCCTTTTAACACACAATAAAAATAATGTATCTTCTACTGCTTCATACTTCCTTTAACTTACTAAAGCTAGCCATACATCAGACCAACTTTTCTCCAACACTCCAAACTTCCAACCATCCAACTTGTCTGTTCAACTAAAACAGTGCCCCATACATCTCACCAACTTTTTACCAGTGCTCCACACATCTAACCAACTTTTCATCAGACCAACCAACCTTCCAACTTCTGTCCAACTTGTGATGTCACCGAAGTAGGCGGACCGTGCCTTCCTACAGTTCTTCAGTTTTGTTTTTTTCATTTCAAAACATGCAGAATTGTCTTTTTTTCAGTGAAACTGGGCTTTTCTTTCACCACCATACATTTATTAGATTTACTTGTTTTTATACTGAACCATGGATATACCAGCATGGTTGGGCTGCCAAGGCAAATTATATATATATATACCAGATGTAGATATTCGGCACTCCCAATGTAGTAAAATGTACAGCTTGCCTGGTGCCCTCCTGAGCTTCAAAAAGCAAACATATCACAAACGATAGGCGGCACTCTAGGACTTTTCAAAAATCAAGAACATACGTGACCCTGTTCTGACAGCTTAACGTTTCGTTTTCGGTCATTTTCAATCCGCCACACTTTGCTGGCGGAATCTAATAAAAAAATGTAAAAACATGTTTTTTTTGGTGTTTTTTTGGGTGGGTAATAGCATATCTATTTATATTAGAAGGGATTAGGTACTTGGTTTGTCTTTTTTGGAGGCACAAGTATTATTTATACATTTTTTAAAAGATTATTATTATTTTTTTTAAATGGAATGGGAAAAACCTGAAAAAAATTGCGTGGGGTCCCCCCTCCAAAGCATAACCAGCCTCGGGCTCTTCGAGCCGGTCCTGGTTCTAAAAATCCGGGGGGAAAACGGACAGGGGATCCCCCGTATTTTTAAAACCAGCACCGGGCTCTGCGCCTGGTGCTGGTGCAAAAAATACGGGGGACAAAAAGAGTAGGGGTCCCCCGTATTTTTTACACCAGCATTGGGCTCCACTAGCTGGACAGATAATGCCACAGCTGGGGGTCACTTTTATACAGTGCCCTGCGGCCGTGGCATTAAATATCCAACTAGTCACCCCTGGCCGGGGTACCCTGGGGGAGTGGGGACCCCTTCAATCAAGGGGTCCCCCTCCCCAGCCACCCAAGGGCCAGGGGTGAAGCCCGAGGCTGTCCCCCCCATCCAAAGGCTGCGGATGGGGGGCTGATAGCCTTGAGAAAATTAAAAGAATATTGTTTTTTTCAGTAGTACTACAAGTCCCAGCAAGCCTCCCCGCAAGCTGGTACTTGGAGAACCACAAGTACCAGCATGCGGGAGAAAAACGGGCCCGCTGGTACCTGTAGTTCTAATGGAAAAAAAATACCCAAATAAAAACAGGAGACACACACCGTGACAGTAAAACTTTATTTAACACATGTCGACACACACATACTTACCTATGTTGACACGAAGCAGTCGGTCCTCTTCTCCAAGTAGAATCCACGGGTACCTGAAAATAAAAGATAATTATACTCACCTGATCCAGGGTCCAGATTATAATCCACGTACTTGGCAAAACAACAAACCGAACACCCGGACCAAACGGACTGAAAGGGGTCCCATGTTTACACATGGGAACCCTTTCCACGAATGCAGAGACACCCCGGTCACAGCTGTCACAGAAGTGTCTCTTCAGCCAATCAGGAAGCGCCACTCCGTGGCACTCACCTGATTGTCTCCGTGCGCGTCTGAAGTGACAGAAGGCTTGCGGAGGGGGGCCGCGGTGCGGGAGCCGGTGCGGGCAGAGGGAGGCGGGGTGGGTGAATTACCGGTGCGGGAGCCGGTGCGGGCTGGAGCTGGCCCTGGTGGTGGTGAGGGGGAAGGGGTGCCGCGATCTTGGGGGGCAGTGACTGCAGGAGGGGAGCAGAGGTCCCGCGATCGCTGGTGATATGCGGGGAGTGCCGCGATCGTGGATGATATGCGGGGGGTGCCGAGATCGCGGGTGATATGCGGGGGGTGCCGCGATCGTGGGTGATATGCGGGGGTGCCGCGATCGTGGGTGATATGCGGGGGGTGCCGCGATCGCGGGTGGGGTGCGGGGGGTGCCGCGATTGCGGGTAAATTGCGGGGGGTGCCGCGGAGGGGTGCCGCGATTGTGGGTAAACTGCGGGGGGTGCCATGATTGCGGGTAAGTTGCGGGGGGTGCCGCGATTGCGGGTAAGCTGCGGGGGGTGCCGTGATCACGGGTGGGGTGCGGGGGGTGCCGCGATCGCGGGTGGGGTGCAGGTGTGCCGCAACCGCAGGTGGGGTGCCAGTGATCGGGGGTGGCGTGCGTGGGTGCAGCAATCATGGGTGAGGTGCGGGGGATGCCGCGATCGTGGGTGGGGTGCGGGGGGTGCCGCGATTGCGGGTAAGTTGTGGGGAGTGCCGCGATTGCGGGTAAGCTGCGGGGGGTGCCGTGATCACGGGTGGGGTGCGGGGGGTGCCGGGATCGCAGGTGGGGTGCGGGGGTGCCGCAACCGCAGGTGGGGTGCCAGTGATCGGGGGTGGCGTGCGTGGGTGCAGCAATCATGGGTGGGGTGCGGAGGGTGCCGCGATCGTGGGGTATCGCGGGAGGGGTGCCACTGCTGGGTGTCCTGTGACAGCGGCAGCAGTGATGTGCTACCGTAGCTGCCCCTGCACCTCCTCCCGCTCCGCCGCTCCACAGGGTCCGCTGTGACCGGGGCAGCCTGGCAGCAGTGATGAACTGCCGCAGGCTGCCCCTGGTCCTCCTCCCGCTCCGCCGCCGCTCCACGGGGACCCGCTGTGACAGGGGCAGTCCGGCAGCAGTAATGAACTGCCGCAGCTGCCCCTGCACCTCCTCCCTCTCCGCCGCCGCTCCACGGGGACCCGCTGTGACAGGGGCAGCCCGGCAGCAGTGATGAACTGCCGCAGCTGCCCCTGCACCTCCTCCCGCTCTGCCGCCGCTCCACGGGGACCCGCTGTGACAGGGGCAGCCCGGCAGCAGTGATGACTGCCGCAGCTGCCCCTGCACCTCCTCCCGCTCCGCCGCCGCTCCATGGGGACCCGCTGTGACAGGGGCAGCCCGGCAGCAGTGATGAACTGCCGCAGCTGCCCCTGCACCTCCTCCCGCTCTGCCGCCGCTCCACGGGGTCAAGCTGTGACAGGGGCAGCCCGGCAGCAGTGATGACCTGCCGCAGCTGCCCCTGAACCTCCTGGCTCGTGCTGCCCAGTAGGCAGTGATCGGGAAGAAGTAGGCGGACACTGCTGGTCAGTGTCCGCCTGCTTATCGTTCAGTTGGGGGGAAAGTTTCCCCTACACCTGAACGATTAGTTGGGAAAATCAAACAGGTTTGATTTTCCCAACTAGTTGGACAGACCGTTTCTGGCCGTTTTTCAGCGTGTGGGAGCAAACGGCTGATAATCGTCTGCTCCCACACACTGCCAGATTATCGTTCCAACCAGCCAACTAGTTGGCTGGTTGGAACGATATCTTCCTGATGTATGGCCAGCATAAGATATAAAGTTACAATGAAATCATTTAATGAAAATAAATCTACAGAATATCCATGTTATTTTACTTAACAGATTAGTTATCGTGTAGATACTGAGCTTTGATTGAATACAGAAAAGAGACGCAAAATACCCATGTAGTAGTTTTAGTGATGTGATTGATGAAGAAAGGCCGTCCGCTCGGTGCGTGCCTCATTTCCCAGCCCTTTTGAAAAAGTCCCAGATCCTGGTCCACTGATGGCTTACTGGATTCAATTGTTGGCATCTGTAGTTGATGACTGCTGTGGCCATTTTGGTTGGGGGACAGCTGTGACATATCCACAGGTATCTGCAGCAAAGAATGAATATTAAGGACATAAACTCAGAGGCCTGTACACCCGTCACTATAAACAAAGACAGTACAAACATAACAGATAATAGTAGGGGTGGTCATGAAACTTGCTCTGCAAGACTTGCGTGTCTGGGTTATTATTTCAATAAACAATATAATAGTGCTAGCTTGTCACCAATATTTCTCATCTTAAATGGACTTTGAAACTTTTGTCATTTATGTCTTGGCTGGTAGACATTAATTTATTATTACAACTAGTAGAGGTAAATCGGAACGAAAACCCACATCATGAAAACGTGCACTGGAAACAAAGACAATACATTTATATACATACCAATAATCCCAGTAACAGAAATACCACCATAAAGTGTATTTACAAAACAATAGAAGTACTTCACACTGTTTGAGGAAGTCAACCATTCATGCTATGTATACAGAAGACGTTTATTTATGGCAATACAAAAAGCATTTGTATATAGCACTCAAAGATCTATAGTCCTTTGGTGGTGTCCTGGTTCTGATCCTCCCCACTGACTGTAGTTACTCTAGGCTTCTGTCAGAGGCACAGCAATCAAGGATCTACACATCACTGTCTTCTGAAGAGTGTCCTAAGCTCAAACAGTTCGTACTCATCTTACTGCATTGCATGCCAGGCTGTGACTATTCGCAGCCCGGCATGCCATGCAGCAAGCTGTGTTGCAGCATGCTGTATCGCAGCAAAGATGAGCATGGCTACATCTGTAAACATGAAAAAGTATATGGAATAATGGAATGCTTGCTTCTAGAGACAGGGGCAGACTAAGTAAAATGCACAAAGTTTCATTCAAAAATATTCCGCCAACTCCCATTCATTATACAAGGATAGAGATTTCTGCAGCTGTAAAGTGTAAATCTGATTTGTGATACAGATATTTAATAGAATATAACGCTTGCCATGTTTTAACTTTCATTTTGCAATATATAAACATACATACACACATACAGTATATATGCGTCTTAAAATTAGCACCTCTACAGAGAAATGCAACACATCAGTAAACAGTACTGTTACAGTACCTGAAATTCAGGCTTCTCCCATGTAGTGGTTCTTCTGTTGTGATCTATGTAATATGACCTCCCTTTTTCATCTTGTTTCTCTTCCCAACCAGGCGGTAACCCAGAAGATGTGGGTATTAACTGTACAAAGAAGAATCATGTTTACAAAGCAAAGTAAGCTAACTACTGTAAATGTTGAATTATCAGTGGAACAGAAAACTCAAGCGGTTCAAACCATTGATCCTTTATAAGAGTGCACAAGGCAAACTGCTATAGAGATGACAGAGCCATAGGTGGGTGAGCAGAGTTTTGGAAAGCTAATTTACAGAGTTTACAAATACTGTATAAACAACTTAATGAAAGATGGAAAAATATGTTTTCATCAGCGCTAAGACTGTGTGTTTTCATTTATTTGCAGTACTGTGATGCAAACATACCAATAAACAGGTGTAAAGTGATGAAACAAGAGGACACAGCCAGCTTATCATGCATTAGAGGTAAAAACAAAATCTTACAACTGGTAACGTAGGCAGTTCTTCGTGTGTATAGGATTGCAAGCTCTCTCTTCTGTTGGAATGGACCTTCATAAAATATATTTAAGAAAAGAAGGGATAAATATGGTAAGCTGTCAAACTTTGGAAGAGAGGTGAGCCTTATTGCAGTCGTAGACCATGCAAAGTAAGTAATATTTCCTTAAAGAAATCTTATGTTTTCTATCAGTCAGCCTGAGAGCTGCTAATTGCTTGTGTGTGCACACGGAGGATCACCAACACCTACATAGTAGTAATCTCACTATGTCAAAGCAGAGGTCTAAAACAACCACCTTCTTACTGATGATATGCTCATATTCAGTCCTACTGACGTGACTTCCAATACTACCTCAGCCACAATTAGGTTCCTACTGAAACAGAGAAGGCACCTTCCCAAATTTACAGATAAAGAAAGCTTCAGTCACCATGGCCTGGACAGTCTGTGGTTCTCCAGGGCAACAAGCCCCAGCATGCTTTGCCAGATAGCTGACAGGGTATGCTGGTACCTGTAGTTTCACAAATTCTGGAGAGCTATAGGTTATCCAGGCCTGCATTATGGCACAGGCACCTGCAGGAATTTACTACGCAAACAAAAACAAAACAAAAAGGTGAGTGGCCTAAGCTAGTATAAGAGATCTGATAATAGAAGAATGAAACTTTTCTTGTACACTTAGAAAGTGTAGGCTTGTCACACAAACATTTATTCTGTTTCTTTCCATTTTCAAAGGATGAATGGAGAAGAACTGGAAGCACACACTGAAATCACTGATCACTATGGAGAAATTCCCTGGTTCTATCACCCACCATTGGCAGACAGCCCTGTACACTGCACCAGTCTCTACAAAGAGACCAAAGGCCACTAGATGAGTTTCCATTTCTTCTCTCGTTACCTCTTAAAAAAGAGAAAGGACTAACAAAAACTAACACTTGTGCACATAATCTACTTCATAGTAATGAGAATTATTACATAGGAAGAGAATGAAAACTGCATAAAAACCACTGAAGTAACACAGATATACTTTGCATTCTATGATATCAGGTATAAAGATTTAAAGGGAAAATAATATTGCAAACAATTAAGGATGTAGCAAAAATCTTTTTTTTTTTTTTTTTTTTATGTACTGTCAAATCCCAAAATCATAATGGACTCAGACAAGTCCTCAAATGAATCTTTTTAAACATTTACGTAGTGTACTAAAAATATAGGATTTTAATACCTACCGGTAAATCCTTTTCTCTTAGTCCGTAGAGGATGCTGGGGATGCTTCAAGAACCATGGGGTATAGACGGGATCCGCAGGAGATATGGGCACTTTAAGACTTTAAATGGGTGTGAACTGGCTCCTCCCTCTATGCCCCTCCTCCAGACTCCAGTTATAGGAACTGTGCCCAGGAAGACGGACATTTCGAGGGAAAGGATTTATTGTTAAACTAAGGGTGAGATACACACCAGCTCACACCACAAACACGCCGTACAACATTAGCAAAAAAGTCCAGTCAAAGGCATGAACAAAACCAGTGACAGGCTGACCATAACTGAAACACAACCTTTGTGTAACACAAGCAATAACTAGAAAAGAAGTACTGCAGATAATGTCCGCACAGGAACGGGCGCCCAGCATCCTCTACGGACTAAGAGAAAAGAATTTACCGGTAGGTATTAAAATCCTATTTTCTCATACGTCCTAGAGGATGCTGGGGATGCTGCAAGAACCATGGGGTTTATACCAAAGCTCTAGAACGGGCGGGAGAGTGCGGATGACTCTGCAGCACCGATTGACCAAACAAGAGGTCCTCCTCAGCCAGGGTATCAAACTTGTAAAACTTCGCAAAGGTGTTTGATCCCGACCAAGTAGCAGCTCTGCAAAGCTGTAATGCCGAGACCCCTCGGGTAGCCGCCAAGGATGAGCCCACCTTTCTGGTAGAATGGGCCTTCACTGATTTCGGTAACGGCAATATTGCCGTAGAATGAGCCTGCCGAATCGTATTACAGATCCAGCGTGCAATAGTCTGCTTGGAAGCAGGAGCCCCAATCTTGTTGGGAGCCCACAGAACAAACAGAGCCTCTCTGTTTTCCTAATCTGAGCCGTTCTGGCGACATAGATTTTCAAAGCTCTGACCACATCGAGATACTTCGATTCCGCCAAGGCGTCAGTAGCCACTGGCACCACAATAGGCTGGTTTACGTGAAACGATAAAACCACTTTTGGCAGAAATTGCTGATGGGTTCTCAACTCCGCTCTATCTGCATGGAAGACTAAATAGGGGCTTTTGTGAGACAAAGCCGCCAATTCAGACGCCCGCCTTGCGGATGCCAAGGCCAACAGCATGACTACTTTCCAAGTAAGGAATTTCAACTCAACCTTACGCAAAGGTTCAAACCAATGAGATTGCAGGAACTGCAACACCACATTAAGATCCCATGGTGCCAAGGGGGGCAGAAAGGGAGGTTGGATGTGCAGCACGCCCTTCACGAAGGTCTGAACTTCTGGAAGGGAGGCCAATTCTTTCTGAAAGAAAATTGATAAGGCCGAAATTTGTACCTTAATGGAGCCTAACTTTAGGCCCGCATCCACACCTGCTTGCAAAAAATTGAGTAAACGCCCCAGCTGAAATTCTTCCGTAGGAGCCTTCTTGGATTCACACCAAGACACATATTTCCTCCAAATACGGTGGTAATGCTTCGCCGTTACTTCTTTTCTATCCTGAAGTAGTGTGGGAATGACTTCACTGGGAATACCCTTTCGGGCTAGGATTTGGCGTTCAACCGCCATGCCGTCAAACGCAGCCGTGGTAAGTCTTGATACACGCACGGTCCTTGCTGTAACAGGTCCTCTCGTAGAGGAAGAGGCCAGGGATCTTCTATGAGTAATTCCTGAAGATCTGGATACCAAGCCCTCCTTGGCCAGTCCGGAACAATAAGGATCGCCTGAACCTTTGTTCTTCTTATGATCTTTATCACCTTCGGAATGAGTGGAAGTGGATGGAACACATAGACCGACTGAAACACCCACGGTGTCACCAGGGCGTCCACCGCTATTGCCTGAGGGTCCCTCGACCTGGAACAATATCTCTGAAGTTTCTTGTTGAGGCGAGACGCCATCATGTCTATTTGAGGAAATCCCCAATGACTTGTTACTTCTGCAAAGACCTCTTGATGCGCTTGCATGTTCCTCCGCCCAGCGAAGAACTTTTGTGGCCTCCGCCATCGCCGCTCTGCTCTTTGTTCCGCCCTGGCGGTTTATGTACGCCACTGCTGTTACGTTGTCTGACTGAATCAAGACAGGCAGACCACGAAGATGTTCTGCTTGCCGAAGGCCGTTGTAAATGGCACTTAATTCCAGAATGTTTATGTGCAGACAAGCTTCCTGGCTTGACCACTTGCCCTGGAAATTTTCCCCCTGTGTGACTGCTCCCCAGCCTCGGAGACTTGCATCCGTGGTCACCAAGATCCAATCCTGGATCCCGAACCTGCGTCCCTCTAGGAGGTGAGAACTGTGCATCCACCACAGGAGAGAGATCCTGGTCCTGGAAGACAGGATTATTTTCCGGTGCATGTGGAGGTGAGACCCGGACCACTTGTCCAACAGGTCCCACTGAAACACCCTGGCATGGTAACTGCCAAACTGAATGGCCTCGTAGGCCGCCACCATCTTCCCCAGCAACCGAGTGCGTTGAAGAATCGACACTCTTGCCGGTTTCAGAATCTGTTTTACCATGTTCTGTATTTCCAGAGCCTTTTCCACTGGAAGAAAAACTCTGTAATTCTGTATCCAGAATCATACCCATGAACGACAGCCGTGTTGTCGGAACCAACTGTGATTTTGGCAAGTTTAGGAGCCAACCATGTTGTTGCAGAATTGTCAGGGAGAGCGTAATGTTGTTCAGTAATTGCTCCTTGGATCTCGCCTTTATCAGGAGATCTTCCAAGTACGGGATAATTGTGATTCCCTGCTTGCGAAAAAGAACCATCATTTCCGCCATAACCTTTGTGAAAATCCTCGGAGCCGTGGACAGACCAAACGGCAACGTCTGAAATTGGTAATGACAATCCTGAACAGCAAACCTCAGATAAGCCTGATGTGGAGGATATATGGGGACGTGCAAGTAGGCATCCTTTATGTTGACCGACACCATAAGATCCCCTCCTCCAGACTGGAGATCACTGCTCGGAGAGATTCCATCTTGAATTTGAATTTTTTTTAGATAGAAGTTGAGGGATTTTAGGTTCAGAATCGGTCTGACTGAGCCATCCGGCTTCGGGACCACGAACAGGCTCGAATACAAACCTTCCCCCTGTTGTGACGGGGGTACCGTGACAATGACTTGATTTTGACACAGATTTAGTATTGCAGCGCATACTACCTCCCTTTCGGGAAGAGAAGCTGGCAAGGCCGATTTGAAATATCGGTGAGGGGGCACGTCTTGAAACTCCAATTTGTACCCTTGAGCTACTATTTCTAATACCCAAGGATCCAGGGCCGAGCGAACCCAGACCTGACTGAAGAGTTGAAGACGTGCCCCCACCGGTGCGGACTCCCGCAGAGGAGCCCCAGCGTCATGCGGTGGATTTGGTAGAAGCCGGGGAGGACTTCTGCTCTTGGGAACTTGCCACAGCCTGTGACTTTTTTCCCCTTCCTCTTCCTCTCGTAGCAAGGAAGGAAGACCCTCGTCCTTTTTTGTATTTATTAGGCCGAAAGAACTGCATCTGATAGTGGGGCGTTATCTTTTGTTGTGCAGGAACATAAGGTAGGAACGATGACTTACCCGAGGTAGCCGTAGATACCAGGTCAGTGAGGCCGTCACCAAACAAGACACTGCCATTAAACAGCAGAGACTCCATAGTCTTCTTAGAGTCAGCATCAGCATTCCATTGATGAATCCACAATGCCCTCCTAGCCGAGACTGCCATGGCATTGGCCCTTGATCCCAAAAGGCCAATATCCCTCTCAGCTTTCTTTAGATAGGCTGCAGCGTCCCTGATATGACCCAGTGTCAAAAGCACGCTATCCCTGTCCAGGGAATCCATATCAGATGACAAGTTATCTGCCCACTTTTCAACGGCGCAACTCACCCATGCCGATGCCACGGCAGGCTTGAGCAGCGTACCTGTAGTGACATAAATGGATTTTAGTGTATTTTCCTGCTTACGATCCGCAGGATCCTTTAGGGCTGCCGTGTCTGGAGACGGGAGCGTCACCTTTTTGGACAGACGCGATAGAGCTCTGTCCACCGTGGGGGTTGACTCCCACATTTCCCTGTCCCCAGAGGGGAATGGATATGCCACTGGAATTCTCTTGGGAACCTGTAACTTCTTGTCAGGATTTTCTCAAGCTTTTTCAAAAGAGCGTTCAGTTCATGAGAGGGAGGAGACGTCACCTCAGGTTTCTTTCCTTTAAACCTGCAGACCCTAGTATCAGGAACAGCAGGGTTTTCCGTGATATGTAAAACGTCTTTTATCGCCACAATCATGTACTGAGTGCTCTTAGCCAGTTTAGGATTCAATCTTGCATCACTATAGTCGACACTGGAATTAGAGTCCGTGTCGGTATCTGTATCCGTTATTTGGGTAAATGAACACTCTTGTGACCCCAAAGGGGTCTGAACTTGTGACAATGCATCCTCCATGGACTTTCTCCATGTCTGGGTCTGAGACTCATATTTATTTAATCTCTTATTCAACTGAGCCACATTTGCATTCAAAACACTCAACGTATTTACCCAATCAGCCGTCGGCGGTGCCGACACGGTCACTCCCACGGTCTTTTCTGTCCCCCCTCCTGGGAAGAGCACTCAGCCTCAGACATGTCGACACACGCGTACCGACACCCACACTGGGCTATAGGGGACAGACCCACAGCAAAGCCTGTTAGAGAAACACAGAGGGAGTTTTGCCAGCTCACAACCCAGCGCCTATCCCGGTACTGAAACGATTAAAATAATGCCTCAGTCCTGTTAGCGCTTTTTTCTAATAAAACAGCACCAAAATACAGCGTCTCTGCAACTCTGTGAAGAGAAAATAGCGCTGATTAGAGCTGTGAGGGCTAAGCCACGCACCCTTAATGGCGCGCTTCAGCCCCGCTATTTCTTAAATCGTTATACTGGCGGGGGTCCGGTGTTAGTGCACAGGCACTGTCAGACACTTTTCCAGTCTATTATTGAGGTTTCATGCTGCCCAGGGTGCCCCCCCTGCGCTCTGCACCCTGTAGTGCCGCTGTGTGTGGGAGCATGGCGCGCAGCGCAGTACCTCAAAGACACTGAAGTCTTCTGCCGTCACTTCAGTCTTCTGATCTTCTTTTACTCACCCGGCTTCTGTCTTCTGGCTCTGCAAGGGGGGTGACAGCGCAGCTCCGGGAACGAGCATCTAGGTGTACCTAGCGATCAGACCCTCTGGAGCTAATGGTGTCCAGTAGCCTAAGAAGCAGAGCCTTGAAACTAACAGAAGTAGGTCTGCTTCTCTCCCCTCAGTCCCACGATGCAGGGAGCCTGTTGCCAGCAGGTCTCCCTGAAAATAATAAACCTAACAAAGTCTTTTTCTGAGAAACTCTGGAGAGCTCCTCAGTGTGCATCCAGTCTCACTGGGCACAGAATCTAACTGGAGTCTGGAGGAGGGGCAAAGAGGGAGGAGCCAGTTCACAACCATTTAAATTCTTAAAGTGCCCATGTCTCCTGCGGATCCCGTCTATACCCCATGGTTTTGAAGCATGCCCAGCATCCTCTAGGACGTATGAGAAATATACATACATCCAACCTTAAATTAACACAAGTGGTTTGTTGCGTACTGTTACACTAGTGTTGTAGTGTGACAGTATAAACTAAAAAATGTCTGGGGCTTGGAGGATAAGATACACACTAGCTAACCCTGTATCAATCACAAGGGGTGCAGCAGCAGAAGTGGCTCAGACATTGTATAATATTTCCATCATCCTGAACTGTCAGGACAGTAGTTGCAATTTGATTTGGTTATTAAGGGCAGAAGAGATGGGTGCAACTACTAAAGCAGGCATGGATTTAGATCTGTATTAACAAAGGCTGCAGCGGAATACAAATACATACAGAAATAGGTGGATTTGGCCAGGACACTGAATTGAATCCAGAATTTGAAACATCCATACTACAAATAAGGAATCAATACATTAACCTCTTTCCAAGTATTTGTTAAATCATATACTGTGTGTGTGTGTGTGTGTGTGTGTGTGTGTGTGTGTGTCTATATAGATAGACATACATACATACACACACAACTAATCTATATACATATATCTACAGATGTAGCCATGCTCATCTCACTGCGATGCAGCTTACTGTATGGCGTACCAGGCTGTGACTACTTGCAGCCTGCAATTGCTCCATTAATTCCATCTGCAAATAGTCGTAGCCCAACATGCCATGCAGCAAGCAGTGTTACAGCATGCTACATTGCAGAAAGGATGAGCAAGGCTACATCTGTCAACAGTATATCTATGTCTGTCTATCTGTGTGCATATATATATATATATATATATATATATATATATATATATATATATATATATATATAGTGTTCATGTTAGCCTGTATTACCAGGGTCCTGCGCCGTACTCAATTTAAAAACGGCAAAATGCACTCTGACCTTTTAGTGGCACCCTGCTAAAACAGCCTGCCCAGTGAAAGTCACACCTGCGGGCCGCATTGTTCCGCGGGTAGGAAAACTTGCTGGAACCATTCACAGTTAGTGGGAAGGCTTGGGGACAGCTCAGCCTGCCCCCAAGAGTGTCAATAATGAGCCTGTTACCCTTCCCTGGCCGGCCATGCCTTCTTTTCAGCCGTACGTGCATAGATCATCTGTCTGAACCTTGATGCCCTGCCCACATCCTAGTGGGTACAAAATATAGAAAGAGATGAGGAAACAGTACTGGAGCAGTTGAAATTGGCTGTTGGACCTCTGCTGCCGTTTTGTGCACTTTGTTCATGATGGAACTTTAATTGTCTCTGTGGTATGACATGTACATTCATAAAGTCAAAATGGTCATAATGTTGTCAGTCATCATGGGGATACTGATAAAATGTTGAAAATATAGAATATTGCCATATTGTCCCTGGAATCCAAGTGGTGACTTACATGCTCCTGACGGTTGCAGTGGAATCTTCTAGGTTCCCACGGTCACATGACTGTCACTTCTAGCGGAGACAACTGACGGAGCGGTGAAGTGTCGGAACTGGCCCTATCCCTACCCTTAGTGCCTGACCTCCCCTAATACCTAACCCTAATGTCGACATTATGTAAATTCAGCATTTCACATGTCAATATTCTAAGAATGTTGTCACGTTTCTTGTGGACATAATTGTTGACATTATGAATGTCGACCTATGTGGTTGTCTTGGATACACACAAATGACAATTTCTGCTAAGTTTCTGGTCATATGGAACAGCTATCAAAGCTCTCGCCAAAGGAAGACAATACGTAATATGTAGGCAGGTAAAACAGTTTTAAGATTACTGGAAATCGGTTAAGAACGCTGCCCTGATTAATCTGTTTTACTACAGTTTTATTTTATGTTCATTTGATGATGATAAAAATAATACAAATAACTTACAGTGCTTGAGCTCTCCCTGGCACTAACTACATTGCCAGAAATGTGGAGTCTTGCACTGAACTCAGTGACTTGTTCTTGGAGATCATTTCTAGATGCTGGTTGAATGCTATGATTGCTGGACACAGTAGCATCATCCTCTGTAATAATTTCCCAGCTCTGAAAAAAAAATTAAAAATGACACACAAATGTTTATAGAATTCTGAGTTATTAGAAATAGAATACTGGACTATTATACTGTAGTTCTAGTCCTCCAACTAGTTATCTGATTGGTGAGCAATGTTCCACTAAATTATTTATTTATTAACAGTTTCTCATATAGCACAGCAAATTCTGTTGCGCTTTACAATTGGAAATAACAATGCTATAACAAAACTGGGTAGTAACAAACAGTCATAGGGGTATATTCAATAAGAGTCGGATCCATTCCGACATGCAGTTGTCGGAATGGATCAGACAACCCCTATTAAATGGACGGACAAATCAGACTGTCTGATTTGGCCGTACACAGGGTACTGTGCTGATGCACTGACAGCAGCGGCCAAGGGTGCAGATGGCGCCGGCCGGATTAACGGTAGCGGGCGTGAGCGGGGCGGCGGCAGGGGGAGCTCAGATCGGTGGCCAGCGGGAGAAGCTGGCTGTGGGGGGACATGTCTGCGACGGAGGGGGGGAGGCGCTGCAGGGACAGAGGTGCCTCTCCCCGCCGCTGCAGACATGTCCCCCCGCAGCCAGCTCCTCCCGCCGGCCGCCGATCTCAGCTCCCCCAGCCGCCCGCAGGACCGCTCGTCTCCTCACCTCAATCCGACTTGTTTTCAAGTTGGATTGATTTTGTCGTAAAGGGGGCCAAAACCTGTTGGATTTGGCCTCATTTGCGACAGAAGCACGTGGATCGGCGGCTATTCCACCGATCTACGTGTTTTCCGGCAAGTCGGGAATTCCTTACTTGTCGGAAAAAATCAGCCCCTATTGAATAGGTCGGAACCCCTTCCAACCTATTTCTGTCGGAAGCTGCCGTCTTACCGACAAGACGGCAGCTTCCGACAGTTATTGAATACACCCCATAGAGGTAAATATTCATCTGTATATATGGCTACAAAACAAGTTTCAGATATTTCTCCTGTGACAGTGTTACTGGCTACTCCAAATAGAGCAAACTGATAATGAACTATATGGGAAGATGTATCAAATATTGGAGAGACATAAAAGTACCAACCAATCAGCTACTAACTGTAAAATTGCATTTGATGATGCTTGTTTCGTATTTACTCTCTCAACTGACAAAGTTGAGTCCAGAAAGATTAATCCCTTCAGCCAATCAGGAAGCGCTACTTCCGTGGCGCTCACCTGATTGGCTGTGCGCTGTCTGTGCTGTGACAGCGCATCGCACAGCTCCGTCCATTATATTCAATGGTGGGAACTTAGCGGCTAGCGGTGAGGTCACCCGCCGGTCAGCGGCTGACCGCGGGTAACCCCACCGCTGACGGCAAAGTTCCCACCATTGAAACTAATGGACCGAGCTGTGCGATGCGCTGTCACAGCACAGACAGCGCACAGCCAATCAGGTGAGCGCCACGGAAGTAGCGCTTCCTGATTGGCTGAAGGGACTTCAGTGACAGGAGTCACGTGGTGTCCCGGCATTCGGGGTAAGGGGTCTCATGTGTCAGCATGGGACCCCTTTCAGTCCGTGGTCCGTGTGTCCGTTTTCTTTTTTTGCCAAGTACGTGGATTTATCTCTGGACCCTGGCTGAGGTGAGTATATTGAACTTTTCTTTTCAGGTATCCGTGGATTCTACATGGAGAAGAGGACCGATGTCGGCGTGTGAACATAGGTAAGTATGTGTGTGTCGGCAGTGTGTAATAAAGTTTTACTGTCACGGTGTCTGTGTCCTGTTTTTATTTGGGTATTTTTTCCCCAGTAGTACTACAGGTACCAGCGGGCCCGTTTTTCTCCCGCATGCTGGTACTTGTGGTTCTCCAAGTACCAGCTTGCGGGGGAGGCTTGCTGGGACTTGTAGTACTACTGGAAAAAACAATATTCTTGTCATTTTACTCAAGGCTATCAGCCTCCCATCCGCAGCCCTTGGATGGGGGGGACAGCCTCGGGCTTCACCCCTGGCCCTTGGGTGGCTGGGGGGGGGGACCCCTTGACTGAAGGGGTCCCCACTCCCCCAGGGTACCCCGACCAGGGGTGACTAGTTGGATATTTAATGCCACGGCCGCAGGGCACTGTATAAAAGTGACCCCCGGCTGTGGCATTATCTGTCCAGCTAGTGGAGCCCGATGCTGGTGTGAAAAATACGGGGGACCCCTGCTCGTTTTGTCCCCCGTATTTTTTGCACCAGCACCAGGCGCAGAGCCCGGTGCTGGTTTTAAAAATACGGGGGATCCCTGCCCAATTTTTCCCCGCATTCTTAGAACCAGGACCAGCTCGAAGAGCCCGAGGCTGGTTATGCTTTGGAGGGGGGACCCCACGCCATTTAAAAAAAAAAAAATTTACCGTTCCAGCACTAAAAAAATAAAAATAATATTTTAAAAAATATATAAATAATACTTGTGCCTCCAAAAAAAAAAAAAAAAAAAAGTACCTAATCCCTTCTAATATAAATAGATATGCTATTCCCAAAAAAAAAAAAACACCAAAAAAAACATGTTTACATTTTTTTTTATTGTTTTCACCCTCCAAAGTGTGGCGGATTGAAAATGACGAATTTACTGTCTAAAAGCACTGCTGTCGAATTTCCAAACTTGAATTGAATATGCTTTTGTCGAATTGCAGCACTTGTATCATTGCAGAAAAGTCGAATTTGCAAAAAGTCGAATTTCAAAAAGTCGAATTTTGAAAGTCCGTTTTTTTGACGGAAAGCACTAAATTGCATTGACGATTTTTTTTTTTTGGCGAAAATGACCCGAAATTCGACAATTTCGGGAATTCGACCGCAATTGCATATACCCCTATAAGTAGTTTTGAATGATACAGCAACTAAATCTATCTGGCTGTCTATCAAGAGCATAAGAATGTGTTCCTCCTACCCAATAGTTTGGATAGTACGGATGTACAAGCGTTATGCATTTGTAGGTGGGTAATTTGATACAACTGTAGCTGAGGCTAAAGGGAATAAAGTCAAACTCCGTAACAAAGGTATCTGGCATTCAGTGTGTATTAATTTACTACATACAAATCTATTAAATTATTCTTTTTTTTAAATTGTGCATTGAAAGGTAGAAAAACTAATTTTACACTGAACAGTCATTCAATAATCATGTATGAATATATATGTCTTAAATATTGCCTGGATTGTTCACACACTAGCCGAGAGCAGAGTTTTCTATAGAACAGTAACAATAAAAAATAATAATAATAATAAAAATAATAATAATAAAAATAATAATAATAAAAACCACGGGACTAAAGTCACAGTTGATTAAAATATAATGAAAGCATCTCTGTTTTATATTTGTCTTTTTCTAGGACCTTTTTTGAAACTTTGCAAAATCAATAAAAATACTCGATTAAAAAAAATATAGTAAAAGAATTAATGACAAATAAACAGAATACTAATCAAATGTTTACTGCCTCAAGGTGCGATGCTGAAACCAGGTACGAGTTAATCACACATCATTTCTGTCTATGGGGGTCATGTCAAAACTCGGCAAAACTGCGCAGGCGCGGCGTACCGGTACAAAGCGGATCGTTGCTGAGCGATGGATTTAACGAAGAATCCATTTGCACAGCCGATCGCAAGGAGATTGACAGGAAGAAGGCGTTTATGGGTGTCAACTGACCGTTTTCAGGGAGTGTTTGGAAAAACGCATGCGTGTCCAAGCTTTTGCAGGACGGGTGTGTGACGTCAATTCCGGTACCTGACAGGCTGAAGTGATCGCAGCAGCTGAGTAAGTTCAGACCTACTCGGAAACTGCACAAAATTTTTTTGTACCGCTCGGCTACACAAGCGTTCGCACACTTGCAAAGCAAAAATACACTCCCTCATAGACGGTGACTATCTGATTGCAGCGTTGCAAAAAACAGCTAGCGAGCGATCAGCTCGGAATGACCCCCTATATTATTAGCTACAGATAATGTACATCACCGCACAAATGTCAAGTATTTTATATAGACTCATTCAGTAATACATGATGCCAAAAATTGTATTTTCTGCATTAAAACTGAGTAGTAATGTGTCAATATTATACAGCAATTAAATAGATTTTTTTTTTCCTAACACACACTGAAATGGTGGGTACACATTAGATGCTATGACGTCCAATACCGTGGATTGGAGCGACATATCGTCCCTCAACTGTGCACTACCACTGGTCGTCAGAGACCTTTTCACATCTGATGTTCTGCCCGTCATTATGTGCTGTCGATGACATGCTACTGGATGCAGCCAATGAACGATTATATATATATATATATATATATATATATATATATAAATATAATTGTGTGCTATATCGTTGTGTGTGTATGTGTATCTTTACATCGGTCGTCCCATCAGCCGCGATCCAGGTCCTTGTAATGTGTACCTAGCCTCAGGAGGTAAATAAAAAAACCTACACAAATAAGTGTTACCAAATTACAATTTACAATGACGTTAGGGAAATTCTCACAAAATTTGTATATTTTTTTTACCTCAGGAGAATCTTTGAGTTCCAGGCCTTCCGTTTCCTCAGAGATTTGCCTTCGAGTAGTAAACGCATGCTGTGCCTGTAATTGAACCCTGCCACTTTCTGGACCAGCAGTGCCGTCTCTGGGGAAAAAGATAATTTTCCATATTTATGTTCCTCAACGCAATGAAAAAAACCTTATGAATGACATTACTTGTTATCATTCACTATATACATATTGATGTACAATGTCATTCATATTTTTACTACTATTAGTAAGTGCTCTAGTGCCCTGAAATAAAATTCATAAAACCTTCTCTGTAACTCAAGTAATATGCCAGTGGATATTGGTAGAACTAGAAATAATGACAGGCCTCTGCTATCAGATCATTTTACAAGTGTTCAAACTAATTTAAAAAAAACAAAACAAAAACAGTGTATGGTCGGGGGGGGGGGGGGGGGGGGGGAGGTATTAAATTACTGGTGAAAAACGGAAGTTTTTTTGTGATATTTCAGGGTCCCCCCCCCCCCCCCACGTATCTAATTAGGTCATCCAAATTTTTTTTTTCCAGAACTAGGTTACTAACCTACCTGTTAACTTGTTTTCTAACTCAAGTACAAATACAGATTTGGCAGTCATGCCAAACAGACCAACTCAGCGCGGTCGGTCCCATGAGACTCTGCTAGCTTTGGGCATTTTTTTTTTTTACTGCAAATGCAAAGTAAGCTGGGTACGCACTGGCAAATATATCTGCAGTTCAATCGATCTGCAGATATATCTGCCGATGGTGGTTGTTCATATACACAGAAAGATGAACCAATATACAGTAATACAAAGATATATCTGTTGTTCAATCGATCTGCAGCTATATATGCTGATGGGGGTTGTTTATACACACAGAAAGATGCACCAATACATCTGCAGATATATTGGTCATCTGCTGTGATGTACAGTTGATGTAATAGATCTGTGAAATGCTGGACATACACTAGGTCGATATAGTCTACGAATACACAATTTCAACGACTCATACTCTGATTTTGTGCACATCATGCATGTTTTGGGTACGATTACGATGTGATGCGCTGTCCTGCAGGTTGAATGTTGCATCCTCTGATCATACGTGCAGCCCATATTATCTGTCGTAATCGGATGCATATTGAATCATGTTGTATGCACATACAATGCATTGTTCGATGGATCGAACGATCAGCGTCATTTGAGTGTACGCTTTTTGTGATGCATACGATGGATTGTAAGCCGATCCATTGTATGGAGGTGTACGATGGATTGTAAAATCGTATGCACATTGTGTGTCCAAAAACCACAAATCGTGTGTTCAGGAGCTCCCGGGGAGTTCAAGGGAAATCGTGAGACAACTAGAATCGGATGCATGGCCAGCTAAAGACGTCATTAACAAACATACTGCTTGTACACACCTGCAGATCAGCAAAAGATATATTGGCTGATCAAATGATTGGTCAAAATATCTGCCAGTGTGTACCCAGCATAAGTTGCAATGCAGCTAGTGTACACCAGGAGACTGTGATGATTAATTTGATATGCAAAACGTGCACATTTGTTTGTGAATGAGTCTCTGAATCTGTATACAAAGTGCTACAATGTAGTAGCCACAGCTTTTTTCCAAAACAAGTTTCATTGTGCTTCATATATAGACTAAAGCTGAGCATATACTATATAATTATATGTCCGATAATTTGCCAGATCTGGCTGGTTGGAATGAATGAGAACAAATGAAAAATCGACTATTTGCTCCCAAACACTGGACAATGGACAAAACCTGTAATTCAGACAAATTAGCGCTCATCCATTACCAGTTTTTCATTCCAACCAGCCAGATCTGGCAGATTATCTGCCAGATAATTGTATAATGTATGCCCATCTTTAGTCACATACAATATACAAGTGCCATATATCAAATTAATCAGCACGGTCTCCTTGTGCATCCTAGTCATTGCGTGGCTTACTAAGACGCATTTTCGGCAAAAAGACAACTGCTACCAGAGCTGTACGGATCTGGAGGCTCACTTGTACCAGGCATTCTCAAGCTGCGTGGCATACTGAGGCTAGATGTAGGAGGACGCATCTGTAGGTAAAAGTTGATAGCCAGTTCCCCAACGCTATGGTACAAATGCAATTATTATTAGAATGGTAATGTGTAGTTGCACATTTACATGGAACAAACAACTGTATATTATGGATAACATCAAAAGAATGAGTACTGGTACAAGAATAGTTTATGCCACACATACAGTGCTTATATTTTAAACAATAATTTAGATGCCTTCATGTTCTATATTACTATTTATAGAACATACCAGTCACTCTCTTTCATAGTGCCCCCTTAATTTGTTTCACACCATCCCCTCGTTTGTCTTGACCTCTTTTTGCTTTGTGACCTTTTGTGCTCCTGAGTGCACACCCCAGAATCAGTTTCTCCACAGTGCACATCTTCCCCCAATAACTTGGTAATTTCTGTTTTTCTCCATTGTTTGTTTTCTTCCCTTTAACTGCTTTCTTCTACCCGTTTTGTACTGCGCCAATTGTTTTTTTGTGTGTTTGTGCCCATTCAACTTGAGTTTAAATTCTCTTGACTTTGGTCAAGCAGGGAGAAAATAAGAATTTACTCACCGGTAATTCTATTTCTCGTAGTCCGTAGTGGATGCTGGGAACTCCGTAAGGACCATGGGGAATAGCGGGCTCCGAAGGAGGCTGGGCACTCTAGAAAGATCTTAGACTACCTGGTGTGCACTGGCTCCTCCCACTATGACCCTCCTCCAAGCCTCAGTTAGGACACCGTGCCCGGACGAGCGTACACAATAAGGAAGGATTTTGAATCCCGGGTAAGACTCATACCAGCCACACCAATCACACCGTATAACTCGTGATATGAAACCCAGTTAACAGTATGAAACAACTGAGCCTCTCAACAGATGGCTCAACAATAACCCGATTTAGTTAACAATAACTATGTACACGTATTGCAGATAAACCGCACTTGGGATGGGCGCCCAGCATCCACTACGGACTACGAGAAATAGAATTACCGGTGAGTAAATTCTTATTTTCTCTGACGTCCTAGTGGATGCTGGGAACTCCGTAAGGACCATGGGGATTATACCAAAGCTCCCAAACGGGCGGGAGAGTGCGGATGACTCTGCAACACCAAATGAGAGAACTCCAGGTCCTCCTCAGCCAGGGTATCAAATTTATAGAATTTTGCAAACGTGTTTGCCCCTGACCAAGTAGCAGCTCGGCAAAGTTGTAAAGCCGAGACCCCTCGGGCAGCCGCCCAAGATGAGCCCACCTTCCTTGTGGAATGGGCATTGACAGATTTTGGCTGTGGCAGGCCTGCCACAGAATGTGCAAGCTGAATTGTACTACAAATCCAACGAGCAATAGTCTGCGTAGAAGCAGGAGCACCCAGCTTGTTGGGTGCATATAGGATAAACAGCGAGTCAGATTTTCTGACTCCAGCAGTTCTGGAAACATATATTTTCAGGGCCCTGACCACGTCTAACAACTTGGAGTCCTCCAAGTCCCTAATAGCCGCAGGCACCACAATATGCTGGTTCAGGTGAAACGCTGACACAACCTTAGGGAGAAACTGGGGACGAGTCCTCAATTCTGCCCTATCCATATGGAAAATCAGATAAGGGCTTTTACATGATAAAGCCGCCAATTCTGATACTCGCCTGGCCGAAACCAAGGCCAATAACATGACCACTTTCCAAGTGAGATATTACAGATCCATGGTCTTTAGTGGTCCCAAGGTGCCACAGGAGGCACAAACGGGGGCTGAATATGCAGCACTCCTTTTATAAATGTCTGAACTTCAGGTACTGAAGCTAGTTCTTTTTGAAAGAAGATCGACAGAGCCGAGATCTGTACCTTAATGGAACCTAATTTAAGGCCCATAGTCACTCCTGCTTGCAGGAAATGCAGAAAACGACCTAGTTGAAATTCCTCTGTTGGGGCCCTTTCGGCCTCACACCATGCAACATATTTCCGCCATATGCGGTGATAATGATTTGCTGTAATCTCTTTCCTGGCTTTAGTAAGCGTAGGAATGACTTCCTCCGGAATGCCCTTCTCCTTCAGGATCCGGCGTTCAACCGCCATGCCGTCAAACGCAGCCGCGGTAAGTTTTGGAACAGACAGGGCCCCTGCTGCCGCAGGTCCTGTCTGAGTGGCAGAGGCCATGGGTCCTCTGATATAAATTCTTGAAGTTCTGGGTACCAAGCTCTTCTTGGCCAGTCCGGAACCACGAGTATCGTTCTTACTCCTCGCCTTCTTATTATTCTCAGTACCTTTGGTATGAGAGGCAGAGGGGAGAACACATAAACCGACTGGTACACCCACGGTGTTACCAGAGCGTCCACAGCTATCGCCTGAGGGTCCCTTGACCTGGCGCAATATCTTTTATAGCTTTTTGTTGAGGCGGGACGCCATCATGTCCACCTGTGGCCTTTCCCACTGGTGTACAATCATTTGGAAGACTTCTGGAGGAAGTCCCCACTCTCCCGGGTGGAGGTCGTGTCTGTTGAGAAGATCTGCTTCCCAGTTGTCCACTCCGGGAATGAACACTGCTGACAGTGCTAACACATGATTTTCCGCCTATCGGATAATCCTTGTGGCTTCTGCCATCGCCATCCTGCTTCTTGTGCCGCCCTGTTGGTTTACATGGGCGACTGCCGTGATGTTGTCTGATTGGATCAGTACCGGCTGGTTTTGAAGCAGAGGCCTTACAGGCCTCAGGGCATTGTAAATGGCCCTCAGGTCCAGAATATTTATGTGTAGGGAAATCACCTGACTTGACCAAAGTCCCTGGAAGTTTCTTCCCTGTGTGACTGCCCCCCAGCCTCAAAGGCTGGTATCCATGGTCACTAGGACCTAGTCCTGTATGCCGAACCTGCGGCCCTCTTGAAGATGGGCACTCTGCAGCCACCACAGTAGAGATACCCTGGTCCTCGGAGACAGGGTTATCAGCCTATGCATCGGAAGATGCGATCCGGACCACTTGTCCAACAGGTCCCTCTGAAAAGTTCTTGTATGGAACCTGCCTAATGGGATTGCTTCGTAGGAAGCTACCCTTTTTCCCAGGACTCGCGTGCAATGATGCACCGCTACCTGTTTTGGCTTCAGGAGGTCTCTGACTAGAGATGACAACTCCTTGGCTTTCTCCTCCGGGAGAAACACTATTTCTGGTTTATGTCCAGAACCATCCCCAGGAACAGTAGACGTGTCATAGGAACCAGCTGTGACTTTGGACTGTTTAGAATCCAACCGTGCTGTTGTAGCACTTTCCAAAATAGTGCTACCCCGACTACCAACTGCTCCTTGGACCTCGCCCTTATAAAGAGATTGTCCAAGTACGGGATAATTAAAACTCCCTTTTTTCGAAGGAGTGTCATCATTTCGGCCATTACCTTGATAAAACACCCTCGGTGCCATGTACAGTCCAAACGGCAGTGTCTGGATTTGGTAATGGTAATCCTGTACCACAAATCTGAGGTACTCCTGGCGAGGATGGTAAATGGGGACATGCAGGTAAGCATCCTTGATGTCCCGGGATACCATGTAATCCCCCTCGTCCAGGCTTGCAATAACCGCCCTGAGCGATTCCATCTTGAACTTGAATTTTTTTATGTATGTGTTCAAGGATTTTAATATATAAAATGGGTCACACCGAACCATGCGGTTTCGGTACCCCAAACCGTGTGGAATAGTAACCCCGTCCTTGTTGAAGTAGGGGCACCTTGAGTATTACCTGCTGGGAATACCGCTTATTAATTGCCTCTAGCACAGCCTCCCTGCCTGAGGGAGTTGTCAGCAAGGCATATTTTAGGAAACGGCTGGGGGGAGACATCTCGAATTCCAGCTTGTACCCCTGAAATACTACTTGAAAGAAACAGGGATCCACCTGTGAGCGAGCCCACTAATTGCTGAAATTTTTGAGACGGCCGCCCACCGTACCTGGCTACACCTGTGGAGCACCCGCGTCATGCTGTGGACTCACAGGAAGCGGGGGAAGAATTTTGATTCTGGGAACAGGCTGACTGGTGCAGCTTTTTCCCTCTTCCCTTGTCTCTGTACAGAAAGGAAGCGCCATTTGACCCGCTTGCTTTTCTGAAGCCGAAAGGACTGTACCTTTGTCTGTGAGGAAAACCTGAGGTAAAAATATTTCTTCCCAGCAGTTGCTGTGGATACGAGGTCCCAGAGACCATCCCCAAATAATTCCTCACCCTTATAAGGCAGAATCTCTATGCGCTTTTTAAGTCAGCATCACCTGTCCAGTGACAGGTCTCTAATACCCTCCTGACAGAATGGACATTACATTAATTTTGGATGCCAGCCGGCAAAATATCCCTCTGTGCATCCCTCATATATAAGACGACGTCTTTAATATGTTCTCATATTAGCAAACTAGTATGCTTGACAGGGTCACCGACCACGCTGCAGCAGCACGATCTGCAGGTTTCAGTCTAGTACCTGAGTGTGTAAATACAGACTTCAGGATAGCCTCCTGCTTTTTATCAACAGGTACCTTCAAAGTGGCCGTTCCTAAAACGGCAGTGCCACCTTTTTTGACAACCGTGTGAGCGCCTTTTCCACCCTAGGGGATATCTCCCAGCGTCAGTAACTTTTTATAAATTACCAGTTTCTTAACGGGGGAACCCACACTTTTCACACACTTCATTTATTCATCTGATGGGGGAACAAAACACTGCCTGTTTTTTCTCCCCAAACCTAAAACCCATTTTTAGAGGTGCTTGGGTTAATGTCAGAAATGTATAACACATTTTTTATTGCCGGGATCAAGTCACGGATGTTCCTAGTGGATTGTGTATATGTCTCAACCTTGTCGACACTGGAGTCAAACTCCGTGTCGACATCTGTGTCTGCCATCTGAGAGAGCGGGCGTTTTTGAGCCCCTGATGGCCTTTGAGACGCCTGGGCAGGCGCGGGCTGAGAAGCCGGCTGTCCCACAGCTGTTACGTCATCCACCCTTTTATATAAGGAGTTGACACTGTCGGTTACTACCTTCCACCTATCCATCCACTCTGGTGTCGGCCCCACAGGGGGCGACATCACATATATCGGCCTCTGTTCCGTCACCATATAAGCCTCCTCATTCAACATGTCGACACAGCCGTACCGACACACCGCAGACACACAGGGAATGCTCTAAACGAGGACAGGACCCACAAAAGCCCTTTGGGGGG
Organism: Pseudophryne corroboree; assembly: GCF_028390025.1. NCBI lineage: Eukaryota > Metazoa > Chordata > Amphibia > Anura > Myobatrachidae > Pseudophryne > Pseudophryne corroboree. Next base: position 293,132,655 of record NC_086449.1, read on the forward strand.
ACAGAGTTAGAGTATGCCAGCACACACCAGAGCGCTATATAATGCAGGGACTAACTGAGTTATGTCCCCTATAGCTGCTTTTTTTATATATGTATACTGCGCCTAAATTAAATGCCCCCCCTCTCTTTTTTAACCCTTTTCTGTGTTGTAAACTGCAGGGGAGAGCTAGGGAGCTTCCCTCCATCGGAGCTGTGAGGGAAAATGGCGCCAGTGTGCTTGAGGGAGATAGCTCCGCCCCTTTTCCGCGGCCTATTCTCCCGCTTTTTTATGGAATCTGGCAGGGGTATTTACCTCATATATAGCCCCTGGGGCTATATATTGAGGTATTTTTGCCAGCCAAGGTGTTTTTATTGCTGCCTCAGGGCGCCCCCCCCCCCAGCGCCCTGCACCCTCAGTGACCGGAGTGTGAAGTGTGTGAGAGGAGCAATGGCGCACAGCTGCAGTGCTGTGCGCTACCTTGGTGAAGACTGAGTCTTCATGCCGCCGATTTTCCGGACCATCTTATTGCTTCTGGCTCTGTAAGGGGGACGGCGGCGCGGCTCCGGGACCGAACACCAAGGACTGGGCCTGCGGTCGATCCCTCTGGAGCTAATGGTGTCCAGTAGCCTAAGAAGCCCAATCTGGCTGCAAGCAGGCGAGTTCGCTTCTTCTCCCCTTAGTCCCTCGCTGCAGTGAGCCTGTTGCCAGCAGGTCTCACTGAAAATAAAAAAATCTAAGACTATTACTTTCTAAGAGCTCAGGAGAGCCCCTAGTGTGCATCCAACCTCGGCCGGGCACGAAATCTAACTGAGGCTTGAAGGAGGGTCATAGTGGGAGGAGCCAGTGCACACCAGGTAGTCTAAGATCTTTCTAGAGTGCCCAGCCTCCTTCGGAGCCCGCTATTCCCCATGGTCCTTACGGAGTTCCCAGCATCCACTAGGACGTCAGAGAAAAGAAGGTTAGGTGGGTCACATGCCAGAGTTAGTTTAGACAACCAATCATGTGTTTGGTTTCATAATCTTAAATTGAGATGGAGTCATACAATGCAGGAAAAGTTGGTCTCTCGCTGGAACATAAAATGCTCAAATAAACAACAATTGTACTTCCAGTGCAGAAAGTGAAACTGGAAATTGCTGTGCAGATTAAAAGTAAAGCTAGAGAAACCACTGAAATAGCTCAGGATCTGTACAGGAACAGCGGTTCAAGGTAGAAACTGCTGGTTGTTACGTGCATTGGGCTCAGAAGGCGACCAGACAGGCTACATAGTGCTTTCCATCTTCCATTTGAACAAAATTGTTTTATAATTACTAGTACATTGCAGTGCTCACTGCCACACTACCACTGGGCTTTTCCTAAATTATGCTAATCATATCGAGGGTTAACAGGACCAGAACACTATTTTAAATACACCTACATATATCTAAAAGCAAGAATACTGCCACTTGTCTGATACATATTTCTAAGTTTATCACATATTTTGGATACTTTTTATTTATTTATAACTTACAGCTGTCACACAATGCTGAAGTTTCAGACCACAATTGTTACATCTAAAATATCATACTAAAGGGAAAGGGTGGGGTGGGGGGTGGTGACTAAGCATAATCAAATTATGTATGGTTTTTAAATAAAATATGCTACAAAGCTTAAGTATTTAATAAGCACAGTGGTGGATAAGTTTGCTAATTGCTAGTAAAAACGACTTAATAAACATATGCATATTATAAAGATACTGTGAAAATAAAATGTTAAGTATTCTGGACACAGTTTTTCACAGTGTGATTTGAACTGAATTCACTTACTGAATGGTAGGCCTCTGCCACTGTGTTCTTTTAAATTGATGGCTGACATAGTAAGTTCTGCCAAGAATATCTTGTCTTTCTTCCCAGCCTGGAGGTAGCGGAGAAAATTCCTGCTGCTGTGGTTGGCAAGAAGCATCTGGTTGGTCCAATATAACCCAGCCAGGCTAGAAAACAAAACAAAAGGCAAAATAAATATTTGTTACTTGAGCAAAATGTTTCTGGGCTCAAGCATTTCCTGTAGAAAACAGCTCTGCACTGACAACCGCAGCAAAATAAACATAAATCAAAGTGGAACTCTATGTTCAAATATCTAAACAATCCAAACATGCCTTAATGTAAAATATTAAAGGGGGAATTAAACTGCGCGGGATAACTGATGCCCTGGGCTATCCAATTAGCCCCGAAGGCAACACGATGTCGGCATTTATCCGGGTATTTTGTTTGTAGCTCGCTTCTGAGCCCGCAGTGTGGCGAGTCGGCAAGGGGCTTTGATGCGCTCGGGATGCCAATGTCGTTATACTGACATTCGGCATCCCGTGTGGTGGTATAACATACCGATCCCATTTGTATCCGGTTAACATATTCATATACTGGAAGTGTATCAATTACACACAATTAAGGCATCCAATTTGTGGGCAGAACTAGTAAGCAGCCTATCAATTTGCTTTAAACTACTGACACTGAGGTACTGCCTGAGCTATATCTTTGCGGTACTGGTTCTTAGTAAATTTACTGGCTACAGTCTCAATAATATTGCCGTTCACAAAATGGTTGCCTCCATTGTTTGTAGGTGTTTACATTAAACATGTCAAAGAGGTGAAAATAGATTTATGTAGTTTATATACGCATAATATATATGGGGTTCTAATAGCAGCCAATTTCTGTAAACTTTAAAAGAAAGTCAGTGAAACAGGGAGTAGAAGTCTGTGAAATGTACATAAAAAACCCTTGTTTCCTGACCATAACATTCCACTATCCAGAACCTAAAAGCCCATCTGAAAACTAGCAGGAACGAGTGTCCCACCCTTCCAGCCACATAGTTCCTCCTGAGAACAAGCACCTGTTGTGATTTTATTTTTCTCCCAGGCTTCGCTGACTAGATAATTTTATAGCTTCTCTGAATACTAAGTAATATACGATGTACTCAACATGAAACCGAATACATTTGAGTGCTATAAATAAAATAAAAAAAATCCAGTAATGTGCCATTTTATGGGGTGGAGCAATGTCAATATTTGGTCGGCTTATGCCATTTAAATGAGAGAGCAGCCTTTGCAGCCACTGTATAAACAGACAGCAGGTCTAGCTGTATTTCTAGCTGTATGATCCACATTACAGTAGATTACTTTATGGCTTTTACTGTAATAAAAAATAAGAATTTACTTACCGATAATTCTATTTCTCGGAGTCCGTAGTGGATGCTGGGGTTCCTGAAAGGACCATGGGGAATAGCGGCTCCGCAGGAGACAGGGCACAAAAAAGTAAAGCTTTACTAGGTCAGGTGGTGTGCACTGGCTCCTCCCCCCATGACCCTCCTCCAGACTCCAGTTAGGTACTGTGCCCGGACGAGCATACACAATAAGGGAGGCATTTTGAATCCCGGGTAAGACTCATACCAGCCACACCAATCACACCGTACAACTTGTGATCTAAACCCAGTTAACAGTATGACAACAGAAAGGGCCTCTTAAAGATGGCTCCTTAACAATAACCCGAATTAGTTAACAATAACTATGTACAAGTATTGCAGATAATCCGCACTTGGGATGGGCGCCCAGCATCCACTACGGACTCCGAGAAATAGAATTATCGGTAAGTAAATTCTTATTTTCTCTATCGTCCTAAGTGGATGCTGGGGTTCCTGAAAGGACCATGGGGATTATACCAAAGCTCCCAAACGGGCGGGAGAGTGCGGATGACTCTGCAGCACCGAATGAGAGAACTCCAGGTCCTCCTTTGCCAGGGTATCAAATTTGTAAAATTTTACAAACGTGTTCTCCCCCGACCACGTAGCTGCTCGGCAGAGTTGTAATGCCGAGACCCCTCGGGCAGCCGCCCAAGATGAGCCCACCTTCCTTGTGGAGTGGGCTTTTACAGTTTTAGGCTGTGGCAGGCCTGCCACAGAATGTGCAAGTTGAATTGTGTTACAAATCCAACGAGCAATCGACTGCTTAGAAGCAGGTGCGCCCAACTTGTTGGGTGCATACAATATAAACAGCGAGTCAGATTTTCTGACTCCAGCCGTCCTTGCAATGTATATTTTTAAGGCTCTGACAACGTCCAACAACTTGGAGTCCTCCAAGTCGCTAGTGGCCGCAGGCACCACAATAGGTTGGTTCAGATGAAATGCTGATACCACTTTAGGGAGAAAATGCGGACGAGTCCGCAGTTCTGCCCTATCCGAATGGAAGATTAGATAAGGACTTTTATAAGATAAAGCCGCCAATTCAGATACTCTCCTGGCAGAGGCCAGGGCTAGTAACATAGTCACTTTCAATGTGAGATATTTCAAATCCACCTTTTTCAATGGTTCAAACCAATGGGATTTGAGGAAATCTAAAACTACATTTAGATCCCACGGTGCCACCGGAGGCACCACAGGAGGCTGTATATGCAGTACTCCCTTGACAAAAGTCTGGACCTCAGGGACAGAGGCCAATTCTTTTTGGAAGAATATTGACAGGGCCGAAATTTGAACCTTAATGGATCCCAATTTGAGACCCATAGATAATCCTGATTGCAGGAAATGTAGGAAACGACCCAGTTGGAATTCCTCCGTCGGAACCTTCCGATCCTCGCACCACGCTACATATTTTCGCCAAATGCGGTGATAATGTTTCACGGTGACTTCCTTCCGTGCCTTAATCAAGGTAGGAATGACTTCTTCTGGAATGCCTTTCCCTTTTAGGATCTGGCGTTCAACCGCCATGCCGTCAAACGCAGCCGCGGTAAGTCTTGAAAAAGACAGGGACCCTGCTGTAGCAGGTCCCTTCTCAGAGGTAGAGGCCACGGTTCGTCCGTGAGCATCTCTTGAAGTTCCGGATACCAAGTCCTTCTCGGCCAATCCGGAACCACTAGTATTGTTCTTACTCTTCTTTGCCGTATGATCTTCAATACCTTTGGTATGAGCGGCAGAGGAGGAAACACATACACTGACTGGTACACCCAAGGAGTTACCAGTGCGTCCACAGCTATTGCCTGTGGATCTCTTGACCTGGCGCAATATTTGTCCAGTTTCTTGTTGAGGCGAGACGCCATCATGTCTACAATTGGTCTTTCCCAACGGTCTATTAACATGTTGAAGACTTCTGGATGTAGACCCCACTCTCCCGGATGAAGATCGTGTCTGCTGAGGAAGTCTGCTTCCCAGTTGTCCACGCCCGGGATGAACACTGCTGACAGTGCTATCACGTGATTCTCCGCCCAGCGAAGAATCTTGGCAGCTTCTGCCATTGCACTCCTGCTTCTTGTGCCGCCCTGCCTGTTTACATGGGCGACCGCCGTGATGTTGTCCGACTGAATCAACACCGGCTTTCCTTGCAGGAGAAGTTCCGCCTGGCTTAGAGCATTGTAGATTGCTCTTAGTTCCAGAATGTTTATGTGAAGAGACTTTTCCAGACTCGTCCATACTCCCTGGAAGTTTCTTCCTTGTGTGACTGCTCCCCAGCCTCTCAGGCTGGCGTCCGTGGTCACCAGGATCCAATCCTGAATGCCGAATCTGCGGCCTTCTAATAGGTGAGCCTTCTGCAACCACCACAGAAGTGACACCCTTGTCTTTGGTGACAGGGTTATTCGCAGGTGCATCTGCAGATGCGACCCTGACCATTTGTCCAACAGATCCCTTTGGAATATTCTTGCATGGAATCTGCCGAATGGAATTGCTTCGTAAGAAGCCACCATTTTTCCCAGGACTCTTGTGCATTGATGTACTGACACTTTTCCTGGTTTTAGGAGGTTCCTGACCAGATCGGATAACTCCTTGGCTTTTTCCTCTGGAAGGAAAACCTTTTTCTGAACCGTGTCCAGAATCATTCCTAGGAACAGCAGACGAGTTGTCGGGATTAAATGGGATTTTGGAATATTCAGAATCCACCCGTGTTGTCTTAGCACCTCTTGAGATAGTGCTAAAGCTGTCTCCAGCTGTTCTCTGGACCTTGCCCTTATTAGGAGATCGTCCAAGTATGGGATAACTAATACGCCTTTTCTTCGAAGAAGAATCATCATCTCGGCCATTACCTTGGTAAAGACCCGAGGCGCCGTGGACAATCCGAACGGCAGCGTCTGAAACTGATAGTGACAGTTTTGAACAATGAACCTGAGGTACCCCTGGTGTGCGGGGTAAATCGGAACGTGTAGATACGCATCCTTGATGTCCAAGGATACCATAAAGTCCCCTTCTTCCAGGTTCGCTATCACTGCTCTGAGTGACTCCATCTTGAACTTGAACTTTTTTATGTAGAGGTTCAAGGACTTCAGATTTAGAATAGGCCTTACCGAGCCATCCGGCTTCGGTACCACAAATAGAGTGGAATAATACCCCTTTCCTTGTTGTAATAGGGGTACTTTGACTATCACCTGCTGAGCGTACAGCTTGTGAATGGCTTCCAACACCCTCTCCCTTTCGGAAGAGACGGTTGGTAAGGCAGACTTCAGGAAACGATGAGGAGGATCCGTCTCTAATTCCAACCTGTACCCCTGAGATATTATCTGCAGGATCCAGGGGTCTACCTGCGAGTGAGCCCACTGCGCGCTGTAATTTTTGAGACGGCCCCCCACTGTCCCCGAGTCCGCTTGAGAGGCCCCAGCGTCATGCTGAGGTTTTTGCAGGAGCCGGGGAGGGCTTCTGTTCCTGGGAAGGAGCTGCCTGTTGGTGTCTCTTCCCTCTTCCTCTGCCTCGTGGCAGGTACGACAAGCCCTTTGCTCTCTTATTTTTGTAGGAGCGAAAAGGCTGCGGTTGAAAAGTCGGTGCCTTTCTCTGTTGGGGAGTGACTTGAGGTAAAAAAGTGGATTTCCCGGCAGTAGCCGTGGCCACCAAGTCTGATAGACCAACTCCAAATAACTCCTCCCCTTTATACGGCAAAACCTCCATGTGACGTTTTGAATCCGCATCGCCTGTCCACTGTCGTGTCCATAAGGCTCTTCTGGCTGAAATGGACATAGCACTCACCCGAGATGCCAGTGTGCAAATATCCCTCTGTGCATCACGCATATAGATAAATGCATCCTTTATTTGTTCTAACGACAGTAAAACATTGTCCCTATCTAGGGTATCAATATTTTCAATCAGGGATTCTGACCAAACTACTCCAGCACTGCACATCCAGGCAGTTGCTATAGCTGGTCGTAGTATAACACCTGCATGTGTGTATATATTCTTTTGAATAACTTCCATCTTTCTATCTGATGGATCCTTAAGTGCGGCCGTCTCAGGAGAGGGTAACGCCACTTGTTTGGATAAGCGTGTGAGCGCCTTGTCCACCTTAGGGGGTGTTTCCCAGCGCGCCCTAACCTCTGGCGGGAAAGGGTATAATGCCAATAACTTTTTTGAAATTATCAACTTTTTATCAGGAGCAACCCACGCTTCATCACACACGTCATTTAATTCTTCTGATTCAGGAAAAACTGTTTGTAGTTTTTTCACACCATACATAATACCCTGTTTTACGGTATCTGTAGTATCAGCTAAATGTAACGTCTCCTTCATTGCCAAAATCATATAACGTGTGGCCCTACTGGAAAATACGTTTGAATTTCTACCGTCGTCACTGGAATCAGTGCCCGTGTCTGGGTCTGTGTCGACCGACTGAGGCAAAGGGCGTTTTACAGCCCCTGACGGTGTTTGAGGCGCCTGGACAGGCATTAATTGATTGTCCGGCCGCCTCATGTCCTCAACTGACTGTTTAAGGGAAGATAAACCATCACGTAATTCCACAAATAAAGGCATCCATTCTGGTGTCGACCCCCTGGGGGGTGACATCTGCATATTTGGCAATTGCTCCGCCTCCACACCAATATCGTCCTCATACATGTCGACACCACGTACCGACACACACCGCAAACTCACAGGGAATGCTCTAATGAAGACAGGACCCACTAGCCCTTTTGGGGAGACAGAGGGAGAGTCTGCCAGCACACACCACAAAGCGCTATATATACAAGGGATATCCTTATATTAAGTGCTCCCTTATAGCTGCTTTAATATATATATATATAGCCATTAATGTGCCCCCCCTCTCTGTTTTACCCTGTTTCTGTAGTGCAGTGCAGGGGAGAGACCTGGGAGCCGTTCTGACCAGCGGAGCTGTGACAGAAAATGGCGCCGTGTGCTGAGGAGATAGGCCCCGCCCCTTTTTCGGCGGGTTCTTCTCCCGCTATTTTTCCAGTCAGGCAGGGGTTAAATATCTCCATATAGCCCCTATGGGCTATATGTGAGGTATTTTTAGCCTTGTATAAGGTTTATATTTGCCTCTCAGAGCGCCCCCCCCCAGCGCTCTGCACCCTCAGTGACTGCCCAGTGAAGTGTGCTGAGAGGAAAATGGCGCACAGCTGCAGTGCTGTGCGCTACCTTATGAAGACTGAGGAGTCTTCAGCCGCCGGTTTCCGGACCTCTTCACGCTTCAGCATCTGCAAGGGGGTCGGCGGCGCGGCTCCGGGACCGGACTCCACGGCTGGGCCTGTGTTCGATCCCTCTGGAGCTAATGGTGTCCAGTAGCCAAGCAGCAAATCCACTCTGCATGCAGGTGAGTTTACTACTTTCCCCCTAAGTCCCACGTTGCAGTGATCCTGTTGCCAGCAGGACTCACTGTAAAGAAAAAAACCTAAACTAAACTTTCTCTAAGCAGCTCTTTAGGAGAGCCACCTAGATTGCACCCTTCTCGTTCGGGCACAAAATCTAACTGGAGTCTGGAGGAGGGTCATGGGGGGAGGAGCCAGTGCACACCACCTGACCTAGTAAAGCTTTACTTTTTTGTGCCCTGTCTCCTGCGGAGCCGCTATTCCCCATGGTCCTTTCAGGAACCCCAGCATCCACTTAGGACGATAGAGAAATAAAACTAACCTCAATCTCTTCACCTTGCTCTGTGTTTTCATCTTCTGATCCACTGCTTTTCGGTAAATAAGTCATTTTAAGCCTAAGATTTCCCTTGACTTTAGATTTGTTACTGTTGGGAAAATGACATACTAGGTAAGAAACCATACATGCTATACTTTCATAAAAACATTAGGACTGTGAGCAGTATAAAACGGAACATGCACCACACCTAACATTGTGCTGCACAGTATCTTTCCGGACAAGGCAGCAAGAAACAACGTAACAGTAATTACTAATAGGTCATCTAATCTAATAGCGCATTACTAACACTAATCAAGCAACATTTCACTTGTCACGGCGTACCAGTGGAACGTAGTTTTCTCCAGATAACCACCACCCGGATTGTTCGTCATAGTCTCTTTAAGATGTTTTATGCAATTGGTTTTAATGACTAATAACCAGCTATGCAAAGTTTTCTTCCACAGGTTTCCTCTTATTCTACCCAAATGCCACCAACTGGCTCTTGTTCGTTTCAGAGGTGGTTGAAGGAATGCGTGGGGATTACATATGAGAGCATACTACTCTATAGTTCATATTTTATGCATTTATCAAATGTTAATGTGTCGCCAACATAAATGACCTTAAACAGCCAAATAAATAGCCATATAAAAAAATACTGAAATGAAGGAGTACAAATTGAACGGTCAAGGCACTAAATAAATATATTTGTTAGTTTTGCAGAATGTGGTCAGAAAGTATGCAGATACATTCCATCTCACTGCCCAACTAAAACCAGACTAGTGAAATTGGTACCCAAAGATTATTATGACACTCAAAACTAAACGCATAAAATTTTATAAAATGTAGAAATAAAGCAGTAGGTTCCAATACACAAATTTATTAAAAATGTAAAAGGCAACATCAGTGTCAGTTATACATATACTGTAGAATGTTCTTTGGTGAATAGCCCCCTCACAACCAAAAATGGGGGTTGAGGTTGATACAAATATACAGAAATTTCTTTTGCGACCTCCTTTTTCAGTGTAGATTGGAAATCACATCACAAAAGACAGCTATCCAAAGCATTTCGTCTCTTGTCGAGACTTCATCAGGGGTATATCTTATTTAAGAAGTTACCAGTAAAGGAATAAACCATATGTTCTTTAACACTTTCATCCGCCAGATAGGCCACAAAGCAACAGAACGTGGCTAATGGTACCTGATAGTTTCTAAGATCGAACATATGATACTTGGGAACTCAGGGTTGCAGGGTAATTTTCAAATATATTTGACCAACAAGTAGAATCTGCTGTGTATCCCTGTGTGTATGTGTGTATGTGTGTGTATGTGTGTGTGTGTGTATGTATGTGTGTATGTGTGTATGTATGTATGTATGTATGTATGTATGTATGTATGTATGTATGTATGTATGTATGTATGTATATATATATATATACACCATGGTGATGGTTTTCACTCCACCCGCCCCACACCCCTGCGGCTGCCGATGACGTCATTTGGACTCCGGAGCGGGCGGCTGCGGCGGTTCCCCTGTGCACGCTTGGTGAGTATACAGTAAGGTATATAAATATATTTTATGTCAGTATTCTTTAAGTCTTGATAAAGGAGCACAGCTCCGAAACGTTGGCTATTACCTCTGTATCTTGTTTGATTCACCTACATGCTGGAGTGCCGTCCGTTACACCCTATTCCAGAGGTTCTCAAACTCGGTCCTCGGGAGCCCACACAGTGCATGTTTTGCAGGTAACCCAGCAGGTGCACAGGTGTATTAATTACTCACTGACACATTTTAAAAGGTCCACAGGTGGAGCTAATTATTTCACTTGCGATTCTGTGAGGAGACCTGCAAAACATGCACTGTGTGGGCCCCCGAGGACCGAGTTTGAGAACCTCTGCCCTATTCCATATTGCCTTTTGGAAGGGCACCCAGACTGGTTGATTTTAGCTCTATTGGAGTGCCGGACATTACCTTTGTTTCTATATACAGTGGTGCAACCTGACACAGGATTGTCTCTACTGCAGTCAAGGCACCTATATTTCTTTTTCATTTATCAGACTGTTTGTTCACTTGTGATGCCACAGTGATTGTTTTTACTATTACACACGTTGACATGTCGGCTACGGATGAAACGGCTGGATTCAGTAATCTCCAATTGCCACAAGGTGAGCAGTTGTCCCTCACCGATACGGAAGCAGAGAACATTTTATTTAAAGCTAAACTATTGGAATCTGCAGGCACTGAGTCAATTGAACAACTGGTGGCACAGCTACTGCGACTAAAAAAGCGTGAGATAGACTTCTACCTCCACGGGGTGTCCCTATCGGATTACTACCGAGATAAATGAATACCACGTGGGTTTCGAATCAGAAACATCCCAACCATCGGCAGATACAACGTAGATTTCTGTCGCCGGTGGGCGGCAGTACTTAACAAATGCTCGTATGATTTAATTTTACTTGTCATAGAGGAGTCTAGGAGAGAATTGAACATCGCAGCAGAAAAAAATCAAAACCTTTGAGGATGCCCATTTAAATACCATCAAGGCTGACACCACGCAAGACTGGCTAAGCAAATTAACTACTCAAGTGGACAAATATCGAGCTGATCTGGTGAACTTTAAAAAATCGAAATTGGCCACGGTGGTACGTGACTACGCGGAGTTTAAAGTATATAGTTGGGCATACAATCGAGGGCCTAACCGAGAGCAAAGAACGAAGTTCCGCAGAACCCGCAGTTTCCCACTGGAGACAGATCAATCCAGTGGGACAGCATCCTCCAGTGAGACAGAAGGAGCAGAGCGAGGTGCACACTGCAGTAGTCAGAAACCCCCTTTAGGGGTGGCCACACGTACCACCCTAGATTTAACAAGGGAGCCCCCACCCAGCGTGGGGGGCAGTGGGCGCGCCAAGCCAAAGCGCAAGTACAACCAGAAGAGATAATCTTCAATTTATCATCTCGCACTTTCACTGCTGAGGAACTCGTGGTGTTACATAAAGGTTTATCTTTTTCTCCTGCACTGAAGCCGGACGGCTTCCAAAGTAAAGAGGATCTCTTTAAATTTGACCGACGCTTAAAGCTCAGAGAATACTTTGGCAAAACCTCTACTCTGACGACAAGTGCACCAGTTCATAAACCATCCATGTTCATACCACAGTCTTTCAACTGTAACATCAAAAACTTTACGGGACACATGGAGAGTGTCATGGAACAACAGTGTCTACACAAAAGCAAGGTGGATTATAACTTAACTCTTTCTGAAAGAGGTGCCCTCAAAAATCTGGGAGCATACCGTGACATTGTCATCAGCCCTGCAGATAAGGACGGGGGCATTGTGATCCAAAATCTGGACGATTACACTGATGAAATATACCAGCGATTATCTGACACTCATGTTTATGAACAGCTCTCCTCCGATCCCACTCAAGTATTCAAAAAAGAAGTTGATGAAATTCTACTTCAGGGTATGGATATGCACATCATTGACTCTAAAACCAAAGAAGCTCTCACAGTAGACTGGCCCAAAGTGCCTGTATTATACACCATACCTAAACTTCGCAAAAACCGTGATAAACCTCCTGGACGCCCTATCATTGCGGCTAGGGACTCTATTACAATATCTCAAAGTATTTAGATAATTTTCTACAGCCATTAATCAATCAGGAAGCCTCTTTCCTCAAGGATATGACCACATTTATTTTGTGGTTACAGCAACTCTCACCTTTGCCAGTGAAACAGCTCATGTGTACCATTGATGTCGTGAGCTTATATACATCAATTCCACAAGAACATGGCATTGAGATGGTGAAACGTTATATCAGTGATCATCCGCTATACACTGGGCCTGATGTGGAATTCTTTATTCAACTACTACGGCTAACGCTTATGCGGAACTACTTTATCTTTGATGGCAAGTTCTTCATCCAACGCTCAGGCTGTGCCATGGGTTCCTGCGTAGCGCCAAGCTTCGCGAATATCTATATGTTTGCGGTGGAAAAGGATTTCTTCTTTGTGGATGACATCCGACGTCAGCAGATCACCGGGTATACTAGGTATATCGATGATATCTGCTTGTTCTGGAATGGGACTCAAGAAACATTCCTTGCCATGATGAGGGATATCAATGGCCAAGACAGTCCTATTAAATTTACCACCGATACCAGCTTTGAGTGCATCCATTATTTAGATGTGACAGTAAAACAAAAGGAGGACTGTACTCTGCACACATCTATGTATTTCAAACCAACGGACCGTAACACGGTGTTACATGCAGCTAGTCATCATCCACCTTCATTAGTCAAAGGTCTTCCGTTCTCACAGTTTTTGAGAATTATTCGCATATGCAGTGACCCCATTGACACCATCGTCCAAATCGATAAGATGCTTATTAAGTTCCTGGCACGAGGTTATCATCCCCGAGCGCTGAAAACAGCTAAACACAAGGCTCTATCCATCTCTAGACATCAGGCATTGTATAAAACTAATCCCGCAGTACGTGAGGATCGGATTGTATGGACTCAACAATACACCACTTCGAGTAATGCACTGATGAAAACTGCTAAGGATATATGGCCCATAATATCACAGGATCGCAGTCTACCAGCTTTACAGGACACGACCATCCTACCATCATTCTTTCGAGGTAGAAACATCAAAGATGTAGTGGTCCATAACGACATCAGCCAGCACACGGCAACCACAGCCACCCATTTCTTAAGTAGGAAGGGTGGCAACTACCGATGTTTGGGTTGCACAACCTGCAGCTTTTTGGAGACAGGTAACACCTTTTCGCATCCCAGCTCGGGCAAAATATTTAAGATACAGCATCCGGTCTCTTGCACCACGAGATTTGTGGTATATTATATTAAATGCCCATGTAGTCTACTATACGTGGGCAAGACCACTAGACAAATGAAGGAACGCATGACCCAACATAGGTCCAGCATACGTGCAGCCCTTGAAGGTAAAGATTGTGATCAGCCAGTTGCTCATCATTTCAGGGACTCGCATCACAATCTGTCCTCCATCAGGTACCGCATCATCGATTGGGTTCCCCCTAATCCCAGAGGTGGTAACAGAGGCCGTATCCTATTACAGAAAGAAGCGAGATGGATACATGTGCTACAAACTGTCCAACCATTGGCACTCAATGAATCTCTTGCACTTACTTGTTTTTTATGAATTCTTGTTTTTTTCTTCCCTTATGCTTAACAATTAGATTTCTTACTTATGGTTGGACAATAGTAGAGTTTTCTATTTGGTGCCATACTCTTTCATTATCATGCCTGTGCATCTATGCATTAGTAAGGGATCTACAGCTCTAATATGTGTCTAGTGTTATACATATCTACCATTGATTCCACCCATTTGATTGGTAGTATGCTGTTTTATTGCACTGAGCATCTTGTATGCTCTTATTACTGCGAGACATGTATGTCTTATACTTTAGCATTTGCTATTATCTTTAGGCTTTATATATTGAATAGTGAGCCACACTTTTTGTGCCATCATGATTTGTTTAGGGTACTCATTATTGTTGATTACTGTGCCTGTTTCTCCGTAGCCTGTTTCACTCGTTACCATGGTGATGGTTTTCACTCCACCCGCCCCACGCCCCTGCGACGGCGGCTGCCGATGACGCCATTTGGACTCCAGAGCGGGCGGCTGCGGCGGTTCCCCTGTGCACGCTTGGTGAGTATACAGTAAGGTATATAAATGTATTTTATGTCAGTATTCTTTAAGTCTTGATAAAGGAGCACAGCTCCGAAACGTTGGCTATTACCTCTGTCTCTTGTTTGATTCCACAAATCTGAGGTACTCCTGATGAGGTGGATAAATGGGGACATGCAGGTAAGCATCCTTTATGTCCAGAGACACCATAAAATCCCCCTCTTCCAGGCTTGCAATGACCGCCCTGATCGATTCCATCTTGAACTTGAACCTTTTCAGGTAAATGTTCAGGGATTTTAAATTCAATATGGGTCTGACCGAACCGTCCGGTTTCGGTACCACAAACATTGTGGAATAGTAACACTACTTCCCTTTCTATGGGGGAAGCTGGCAAAGCCGATTTGAGGTAACGGTGAGGGGGCATCACTTCGAATTCCAGCTTGTATCCCTGAGACACAATCTGTATAGCCCAGGGATCCACCCGTGAGCGAACCCACTGGTGGCTGAAACTTTGGAGACGCGCCCCCACAGCTCCTGGCTCCACCTGTGGAGCCCCAGCGTCATGCGGTGGATTTAGTGGAAGCCGGGGAGGACTTCTGTTCCTGGGAACTAGCTGTATTGTGCAGCTTCTTTCCTCTACCCCTGCCTCTGGCAAGAAAAGACGCACCTCGGACTTTCTTGCCTCTTTGTGATCGAAAGGACTGCATTTGGTAATACGGTGCTTTCTTAGGTTGTGAGGGAATATATGGCAAAAAATTTGACTTCCCAGCCGTAGCTGTGGAAACTAGGTCCGAGAGACCGTCCCCAAACAATTCCTCACCCTTATAAGGTAAAACCTCCATGTGCTTTTTTGAGTCGGCATCACCTGTCCATTGCCGAGTCCACAGGACCCTTCTGGCAGAAATGGACATTGCATTTATTCTAGAGCCCAGTAGGCAAATGTCTCTCTGGGCATCCCTCATATATAGGACAGCGTCTTTTATATGCCCCATGGTCAGTAATATAGTATCCTTGTCCAAGGTTTTAAGTTCCTCAGATAGAGTATCTGTCCATGCTGCTACAGCACTACACATCCAGGCCGACGCAATTGCCGGCCTTAGTAGGGTACCTGAATGTGTATAAACGGACTTCAGGATACCTTCCTGCTTTCTATCCGCAGGATCTTTTAGGGTGGCCGTATCCTGTAACGGCAGGGCTACCTTCTTAGATAAGCGTGTCAAAGCTTTGTCTACCCTAAAGGATGATTCCCAGCGTAACCTGTCCGTTGGCGGGAAAGGATACGCCATAAGTAACCGTTTGGAAATCTGCATTTTCCTATCAGGAGATTCCCAAGCTTTTTCACATAACTCATTTAACTCATGTGAAGGGGGAAAAGTCACCTCTTGCCTTTTTTCCCCAAACATATAAACCCTCTTGTCAGGGACAGGGTTTTCCTCTGAGATGTGCAATACATCCTTCTTTGCTATAATCATGTAGCGGATGGCTTTAGCCATTTTAGGCTGCAACTTTGCATCACCGCCATCGACACTGGAGTCAGAATCCGTGTCGATATCTGTGTCAACAATTTGGGATAGTGGGCGCTTCTGAGACCCTGACGGCCTCTGCGCTGTAGGATCAGGCATAGGTTGAGACCCTGACTGTCCCAAGGCTTCAGCTTTATCCAACCTTTTATGCAAGGAGTTTACATTATCATTTAACACCTTCCACATATCCATCCAATCAGGTGTCGGCGCCGTCGGCGGAGACACCACATTCATTTGCACCTGCTCTGCTTCCACATAGCCTTCCTCGTCAAACATGTCGACACAAGCGTACCGACACACCACACACACAGGGGATGCTCTATTTGAGGACAGAACCCCCACAAGGCCCTTTGGAGAGACAGAGAGAGAGTATGCCAGCACACACCCCAGCGCTATATGACCCAGGAATTACACAGTAACTTAGTGTTTACCCAGTAGCTGCTGTATACACTGATTTTGCGCTAAATTTATGTGCCCCCCCCCCTCTCTTTTTACCCTCTTTCTACCGTGATTCTGCAGGGGAGAGCTTGGGGAGCTTCCTCTCAGCGGAGCTGTGGAGAGAAAATGGTGCTGGTGAGTGCTGAGGAAGAAGCCCCGCCCCATCAGCGGCGGGCTTCTGTCCGGCGATTTTGTGTAAAATAATGGCGGGGGCTTATGCATATATACAGTGCCCAACTGTATATATGCTCTTTTATGCCAAGAGGTACTTAATTGCTGCCCAGGGCGCCCCCCCCCCCCCCCCTGCGCCCTGCACCCTACAGTGACCGGAGTGTGCGAGTCTAATGTGGGAGCAATGGCGCACAGCTGCAGTGCTGTACGCTACCTCATATGAAGACTGGAGTCTTCTGCCGCCGCTTTCGAAGTCTTCTTGCTTCTCACGCCGGCTTCTGGCTCTGCGAGGGGGACGGCGACGCGGCTCCGGGATCGGACGACCAAGGGTGCGTTCCTGTGTTCGATCCCTCTGGAGCTAATAGTGTCCAGTAGCCTAAGAAGCAGGACCTATCCACAGTGAGGTCTGCTTCTCTCCCCTCAGTCCCACGTAGCAGAGAGTCTGTTGCCAGCAGATCTCTCTGAAAATAAAAAATCCTAAAATACTTTCTTATTAGCAAGCTCAGGAGAGCTCACTAAGGTGCAACCAGCTCGTCCGGGCACAGATTCAAACTGAGGTCTGGAGGAGGGACATAGAGGGAGGAGCCAGTGCACACCAGTAATCCTAATTCTTTCTTAAAGTGCCCTGTCTCCTGCGGAGCCCGTCTGTTCCCCCATGGTCCTTACGGAGTCCCCAGCATCCACTAGGACGTTAGAGAAAAATAAATAAAATTAATATACAAATTGTAAACAAATACTAAACGCTACTACCACAGTTCCTTCTAAAATTATTTAGTGAAGCACTGGCATTTTCACAATCAAAAGCAACTGTTCACGGCTGTAACTTTATGCGCAGTGTAATATAAAACATCACATGAGCACATGTTATATTGCATACAGTAGACTCTATATTCATTTCTCAACAGCTTGTTAAATGAAACAAGAAAATGAAAACACAGATCGATACTTCATGTAAGCTATTTGCTCATGTCCTGAAAAGTGATATATAAGCAATATATAATGATTTCTATTCTTCATTTTCACTCATGATGTTCCATCTGATCTCCCTCACAGTGGATGATACTGTGCTGTGTAAGCAATGCAGACAATTCCACAATATTAAGATTACACTGCATTATAAGACGCAAGCTAAAGGACTAGGAATGTAGAACTTAACTGGAAATATAGTTAAAAGCCAATCCCGGGAATCTCGGGATTGGCCAGTTTTCAATCCAGATACACGGGATTGAAAAAATGGCCAATCCCGGGATTGGCTTCCCTAAGCGCAATGCACCGTATACTACAATATAGTACAGTTATTCTTAAGTTTAGCAGGACTGTAAGGAAAAACCACAATGCTCCCCGCAAGAACAAACGCCATCTTCCCCATAGTCTGTGAAGGCAAGAGTCAAGCCCCCACTCAACACAAGTGGTCATACAAAAAAAAATAAAAAAATTACAGTTATTCAAAACCAAAACAAATGTTTTGTCCCCTCCCCCAAGTACCATGTCCAAATTTATTCCCTTATGTGAAATAAAATGTATCACGGCAACAAATAAAACTAGTGTAGCTATAAAAACACATATACAAAACACTATCTGGGGTTCAAGAACTATGCTTTACAGACTAACCCGTAAAATAAAACATTTGCGTTATAGAGTATGTTCATATTGCAGTTTAGACAAAATTGGAAGTGTCAACTGTCTATTTAGCTTACCTTCGTGAATGAAGGATGAAGTCTTTAAATGTATATGGTCGCTCCAACCGGGGATTTTCTGTCTGTAATAAAGCAGTGATAATTGATAAAAGGCCCTATATAGTTGTGTTTAAAAAACCAACAAAAAAACAAAAACATAATTTTCCCAGACAGCCAGATTGGATGCTTTGAGGAGTGATTAGATGGTTGTTGATGCTCAGAATAGTCCCTGCTGCTGAGAGCAGCAGAGAACCAAGTGGCTAGAGTGGCATTATTGGCCTTTCTCTGATGTATATCTAGAATGGGTGCAGGTTGTAAATTGTACAAGGTCAAAGGGACCCTATGCCACCTACCTTGTACCACAATGGTGACAGCTGGCACCATAATTACGGCAATGTCTAGGTGGCCAGTAATGGGACTCAGACAAGTCAGTTCCAATGACTGGTCTGACTCCCCTGACCATATAAGACAACAAGTTGTATATAATAAAAAATAAATAAAAAAATAATCACAAAAAACCCTAACAATTTGTAGCCATATACAACGCGAGATGCCTGGTTTGAGTGAGCTGCCAGGTCCTGTGCAACTCTGCTAACATTGGTCGTCATTTTTTGCTGAAAATGTGCCTTATTCACAACGCAATGCAGTACAGGGAGACTGTGCGGATTAATTTGATATATGACACATGCATATTGTGTGTGACAGACTGTAAATGGAACAGAAACCAACTTGTATTGGAAAAAAGCTGCAGCTGCTACATTGTAGCACTTTTAATACAGATTCAGAGACACTGTTGCACGAACATATGTATGCCAGTGTCATCAAATTACTCAGCACAGTCTCCTTGTACATTTTCGTTGCAACTAAGACGCATTTTCGGCAAAAGAGATTCTCACGCGACCTGACATGCCATGAGGGGCTGTTTGGCGTGATTACAGTAAAAACAATGCGGACATATCAATATATTTGTTTTGCGAGGAAGCCTGTGAATAAAGGCTGTCCATTCCTCCATAGGGATCAAATACCTGTTTCTGAACATACAGAATATGTCTATGCTACCTTTCACTTACTGCTATAAACACAGAATGCGCAATGGGTAAAATTTAACCAAAAAACAAACAACTATTCAAAAATATATAAAAAGGTGGTTTTACTTTTCTCCTAGTCCGTAGAGGATGCTGGGGACTCAAAAAGGACCATGGGGTATAGACGGGATCCGCAGGAGCTTGGGCACACTGAAAAGACTTTAACTGGGTGTGAACTGGCTCCTCCCTCTATGCCCCTCCTCCAGACTACAGTTATAGGAACTGTGACCAGGAGAGACGGACATTTCGAGGAAAGGATTTTTGTTTAAACTAAGGGCTAGAGCATACCAGCCAGCACCACAACATACCGTACAACCGGAGTAACAGTAAACCAGATAACAGTATGAATTAACTAAAGCAACAAGCTGAAACAACAAATACACAACCCATGTGTAAACTAATACAACCAGCAAGAATACACTGCAAGTAACCTTCCGCACTGGGATGGGCGCCCAGCATCCTCTACGGACTAGGAGAAAAGGATTTACCAGTAGGTACTAAAATCCAATTTTCTCTTATGTCCTAGAGGATGCTGGGGACTCCAAAAGGACAATGGGGTCTATACCAAAGCTCCAACATGGGCGGGAGAGTGCGGACGACTCTGCAGCACCGATTGAGCAAACATGATGTCCTCCTCAGCTAGGGTATCAAACTTTTAAACTTAGCAAAGGTGTTTGAACTCGACCACGTAGCTGCTTGGCAAAGTTGAAGTGCCGAGACCCCTCGGGCAGCCGCCCAAGATGAGCCCACCTTCCTGGTAGAATGGGCCTTCACTGATTTCGGCACCGGTAGCCCGGCCGAACAATGAGCTTGCTGAAACGTACTACAAATCCAGCGTGCAATAGTCTGCTTCGAAGCAGGATGACCAATCTTGTTGGAAGCATACAGGACAAACAGCGCCTCTGTTTTCCTGGCCACCGCCGTTCTGGCGACGTAGATCTTCAAAGCTCTCACAACATCAAGAGACTTTGGAACTGCCACAGCACCCGTATCCACAGGTACCACAATAGGTTGGTTAATGTGAAACGAAGAAACCACCTTCGGCAGAAATTGTTGACGAGTCCTCAATTCCGCTCTATCCGAATGGAAAATCAAGTACGGACTCTTGTGAGATAAGACCGCCAACTCTGACATTCGCCTGGCAGACGCCAGAGCCAACAGCATGACCACCTTCCAAGTGAGAAACTTTAACTCAACCTTACGCAAAGGTTCAAACCAGGAAGACATAAGAAACTAAGACCACTTCAAGATCCCGGGTACACAAATGGAGGATGGATATGCATCACTCCCTTCACAAAAGTCTGAACCTCTGGGAGTACAGCCAATTCCTTCTGAAAGAAGATCGATAAAGCCGAAATCTGCACTTTGATGGAACTCAATTTCAGGCCTGCATCGACGCCTGCCTGCAAAAAATGGAGAAACCGACCCAAGTGAAATTCTTCCGCAGGAGCAGCTTTAGTCTCACACCATGAAACATACTTTCTCCAAATACGGTGATAATGTTTCGCCGTAACCTCCTACCTCGCCTTAAGGAGAGTGGGAATGACCTCCCCAGGAATACCTTTCGAGCTAAGATTTGGCGCTCAACTTCCATGCCGTCAAATGCAGTCGCGGTAAGTCTGGAAACACGCATGGTCCCTGCAATAACAGGTCCTCTCTTAGAGGGAGCGGCCAAGGATCTTCCACAAGTAATTCCTGAAGATCTGGATACCAGGCCCTTCTTGGCCAATCTGGAACGACAAGAATCGCTTGAACCCTTGCTCGTCGAATGATTCCCAGTACCTTTGGAATGAGAGGAAGCGGAGGGAACACATACACCGACTGAAACACCCACGGAGTTACCAGGGCACTGGCCTGGGGGTCCCTTGACCTGGAACAATACCTCGGAAGCTTCTTGTTGAGGCGCGACGCCATCATGTCGATCAGCGGAATTCCCCAACGCTTCGTTACTTCTGCAAATACCTCTTGGTGAAGAGCCCACTCTCCCGGATGGAAATCGTGTCTGCTGAGGAAGTCTGCTTCCCAGTTGTCCTCTCCCGGAAGGAAGACTGCTGACCGAGCGCTCACGTGCTGTTCCGCCCAGCAAAGGATTCTTGTGGCCTCCGCTATAGCCGCCCTGCTCCTTGTTCCGCCTTGACGGTTTATATGCGCCACCGCTGTTATGTTGTCCGACTGTATCAGGACAGGCCGACCCTTAAGAAGGCTTCTTGCTTGTAGCAGGCCGTTGTAAATGGCTATTAATTCGAGAACATTTATGTGGAGACGAGATTCCTGGAGCGACCATTTCCCCTGGAAATTTCTTCCCTGGGTGACTGCGCCCCAGCCTCGGAGACTTGCATCTGTTGTCAACAGGACCCAATCCAGGATATCGAATCGGCGCCCTCCTAGGAGGTGAGAACTTTGTAGCCACCACAGGAGAGAAATCCTGGCCCTGGGAGATAGACTTATCTTCCGGTGCATGTGCAGGTGAGACCCGGACCATTTGCTCAGCAGATCCCACTGAAACACCCGGGCATGAAACCTGCCAAACGGAATGGCTTCGTACTCCGCAACCATTTTCCCCAGAACCCGAGTACATTGATGAATCGACACACTTTTCGGCCTCAGAAGCTCCCTGACCATCGTCTGCAGTTCCAGAGCTTTGTCTTCCGGAAGAATCACCTTCCGTAAGCCCGTGTCCAGAATCATGCCCAGAAAGGGCAGCCGAGTGGTCAGAATCAACTGAGACTTTGGCAAATTTAGGAGCCAACCGTGTTGTTGCAGAACCGACAGACAAATTCACATTTCTCAGCAACTGTTCCTTGGACCTCGCCTTTATCAGGAGATCGTCCAAGTACGGGATAATTGTAACCCCTTCCTTGTGAAGGAGAACCATCATTTCTGCCATGACTTTGGTGAAAACACTCGGGGCCGTGAAAAGCCCAAACTACAACGTCTGAAATTGGTAATGAGAATCCTGTATCGCAAACCTGAGGAAGGCTTGATGCGGAGGATATATCGGGACGTGTAAGTAGGCATCCTTTATGTCGACTGACGCCATAAAATCCCCTCCTTCTAGGCTGGAAATCACAGCTCGAAGAGATTCCATCTTGAACTTGGAAACTTTCAAGTATGGATTGAGGGATTTTAGGTTCAGAATCGGTCTGACTGAACCGTCCGGTTTCGGTACCACAAAGAGGCTCGAGTAGAACCCCTTCCCCCGTTGGGACGGGAACAATGACCCTCTGTTGACACAGCTTTTGTATTGCTGCCTTCACCACCTCCCTGTCCGGAAGAGACATTGGTAAGGCCGAAATGAAAAACCGGTGAGGGGGCACCTCCTGAAACTCCAGCTTGTATCCCTGAGATACTATCTCTAGGACCCAAGGATCCAGGCCTGACTGAACCCAGACCTGACTGAAGATCCGCAGACAGCCCCCCACCGGTCCGGACTCCCCCAGGGAAGCCCCAGCGTCATGCGGTGGACTTGGTAGAGGCAGGGGAGGACTTTTGGTCCTGGGCGCCTGACACTGCAGGCGACTTTCTTCCGCTTCCTCTACCCTTTGAAGCGATGAAGGACGAACCTTTTCCACGCTTGTATTTAATTGGACGAAAGGACTGCATCTGCTGATGTGGTGCCTTTTTCTGTTGTGTGGGAACATAAGGAAGAAAAGACGACTTACCCGCAGTCGCGGTAGACACCAGGTCAGCCAAGCCGTCACCAAACAAGACATTACCTTTGAAGGGGAGAGCTTCCATAGCTCTCTTGGAGTCGGCATCAGCATTCCATTGATGGATCCACAGCGCCCTCCTGGCCGAGATCGCCATGGCATTAGCTCTTGATCCCAAGAGACCAACATCCCTCGCCGCATCCTGCAGGTAATCTGCAGCGTCCTTGATATAACCAAGAGTCAAAAGAACATTATCTTTATTAAGGGTATCCATATCAGCAGCTAAATTCTCAGCCCATTTAGCAATAGCACTACTCACCCATACAGACTCCACAGCAGGTCTGAGCAAAGCACCCGTATTAGCGAAAATGGACTTCAGAGACGTCTCCAGCTTGCGACCCGCTGGATCCTTGAGTGCTGCCGTGTCAGGAGATTGAAGCGCCACCTTCTTAGATAACCGGGATAGAGCCTTGTCGACATTTGGAGACGACTCCCATTTTTCCCTGTCATCAGAGGGGAAAGGATACCCCATGTAAATTCTCTTGGGAATCTGCCACCTCTTGTCCGGCGACTCCCAAGCCTTTTCACAAAGAGTATTCATTTCATGAGAGGGGGGAAACTTCACCTCAGGTTTTTTCCCTTTGACACACCGACACACACACACAGCCTCAGCTAGGGGACCGACCCACAAGGAAGCCCGGATAGAGAAACACAGAGGGAGTATGCCAGCTCACACCCCAGCGCCCATATATCCCACTAAACAATATATGGTGAAAGTGCTGCTAGAAATACAAATAATTATGCACCAATAACTGTGCCACCTCCGCCATAACCCCCCCCCCCCCATTAGCTCCCTGTTGCTTGTAGTGGAGGTCCCGGGCCAGCGTCTCATGCCGCGGCGTGGATGAGAGAAAATGGCGCTGGTGAGCTGTGCGGCTAAGCCCCGCCATTTCCCGGCGCGCTTCAGCCCGCTAAAATTTGAAAAATGAAAATGCTGGCGGGGGTACGAAAACGGTGCAGAGGCACCGAAAAGCCTTCTGCCAGCTTCCCAGACCCAGTAACATGCTGCCAAGGGCGCTCCCCCACCCTGCACCCTGTGAGTGCCGTTGGTGAAGTGAGTGGGAGCATGGAGCGCAGCGCTACCGCTGCGCTGTACCTCGTTACTGAAGTCTTCTGCTGTCACTGAAGTCTTCTGTCGTCTGCATACTCACCCGGCTTCTTTCTTCTGACTTCTGTGAGGGGGGTGATGGCGCGGCTCCGGGAACAAGTAGCTAGGCGCACCAAGTGATCGAACCCTCTGGAGCTAATGGTGTCCAGTAGCCTAAGAAGCAGAGCCCTTAACTAAGTAGAAGTAGGTCTGACTTCTCTCCCCTCAGTCCCACGATGCAGGGAGCCTGTAGCCAGCAGGTCTCCCTGAAAATAAAAAACCTAACAAAAAGTATTTTCTAGAGAAACTCAGGAGAGCTACCCTAGTGAGTGTCCAGTCAGTCCTGGGCCCAAAGTCTAACTGAGGTCTGGAGGAGGGGCATAGAGGGAGGAGCCAGTTCACACCCAGTTAAAGTCTTTTCAGTGTGCCCAAGCTCCTGCGGATCCCGTCTATACACCATGGTCCTTTTGGAGTCCCCAGCATCCTCTAGGACGTAAGAGAGAAAAAATAAATAAAAACTCACCAATCTTTTTGTATAAATAGCAAGCAGACATTTTAAAAAAGTAAATCATGCAGCCCTAGTCACATGCATAGTTAGAGATATCCCAACATCTCTGATTCTCTTTATAAAGAAGCCCAATATATTGACAGTAACAGACAGCAGTAAAACAGGAAATAATTTTAACTTTGGTATTTCATCAACAAATTGTGAAAGGTTTATCAGAAAGGAAAAACGTTGGCAACGTCATATAGCATAGTACTGTACCGGCTGTTCTAAATTGAAAAATGTACATAACACGTCAAGAGTAAAATATTTATTGCAAGTGTAACATGTGCTAGAGAAGTCTTCTAATTGAATAGGCTTATGGGTAAACCAACCTAAGATGCCTGCTATAAAGCGTAGATTGCAGTGCAGTCAATGTCATAAACACTCTGAGAAACTCCTGCCTGGCAGAACATCCAGTCTACATCTCTTACTGTAAATTAACCACTTCACCAAGTGAAGAGCCATCTGACTGCAAGAACCATGCACAGCCCATGGCAATATTTAGCTCAGTAGGCTAACATATGGTTAATTATTTTTCAGATTTACAAAGCCTGATATTCTGTTATATCCCAGCGGCTGTGTGGCAGCTTCTAGCTCAGTGCGAGAGCTTCAAATGTAACTGCCCTGGCAGGCTTGCTTTGTACTTGGAGAAAAGTACACATATCAGCTTTATTGGTCTTATATAAATAAAAAAGCAGGGATCTTGTGATCAGCAGATTAGGGTTACAGAGGAACAGAACAGAGTGTTAACATTCTGATGAAAAGCAGCACAGTACATACCGGAAACTGGTAAAGAGGAATATCCACTTGACCAAGAAAGTCATCTCTGGTCTACAAATGAAAAATAGTAGTAATTAAAGATCACACTTAAATGGGACAGTGCCACTCAGTGGGGTTTGCAATAAATTAACCGTCCACCCACCCCAGATAAAGGAGACTGTCAACATTTTATCCACATTTATACATATAGCAAATCATGGTTTTACACTTTTTAGCTTCCGGCTCAGGCAGTGTGTACGTGCGGTGCTATGGGAGAGACATCATGACGTCTCTCCCATAGATCCGAAGAGCGGGTGGCCAGGCGGCGGGCAGCAGCGGTCCGGAAGCAGGAGCGGGGCTGGTAAGTATGGAGTGTTTTTTTTTTTTCATTTTTAGTATGTGTGTAAGCAGCGCTACTAGGGAGCACAATGGCTGGGGGCACATCTACTGGGGGCATCACGTCTGACTGGGGGCATATCTACTGGGTGCATGACTACTGGGGCATAACTACTGACTGGGGGCATGACTACGGGGGACATAACTACTGGGGACAAATCTACTGGGACATAACTACTGGGGACAAATCTACTGGGGCATAACTACAGGAGCAACACTACACAGGGCATTACTAATGAGGGCATTGCATAAGGGGCACTTTATAAGGGGCATCACTCCTGGGGACATAAGGGGCACTACTACTGAGCGCATTGTATAAGGGGCACTATTGCTGTGGGCATTATGTGTATTTGGGATGCTACTACTGTGGGCTTTGTGTACAAGGGGCACTAATGTGTGGTGTAATGTTAATAAGGTTGTGCTACCGTGCGGCATAATTTGAATTGGGAATACTATTGGGTGACCAAGCCCCTTTCTTTTGGAGACCACACCCCTTTTTTGTGGTGCACACGCAATCCCTTTATTTCACAGCCATGGTGGAGGCGGGGGCGAGTTACACCATGTCTCTAGGACCACTTTAAGCACTGGTGATATGTATTGTCCATTGTATGTACTACTTTTGCAGGCTTGTAGAGGTGATCTGTAAAGGCAGAAACTAGTCATCTCTATGCAGAGAGAACTCAGACAAACAATGAGTTCTCCCTGCGGCATTACACTGAGGACCTTCCAATTACAACGATATCTGAAGGTCACCAAGACATTTGAAAGAAAGCAGAGAGGTTATTTACTTTTTGGAAATGATCCAAATAAGTAATGGATTTTCTTCACTTTTAACATATTTAAAATGAAGTAATCACAAATCCGCATATTACACTGCCATAATAACCATACAACACTTGTAACTAATCCGTATACAAAAGAACAAGATCATCTAACATACCATAGCCACTAATGTTCCTAAAAATTATCTATCCAACTATATTATAGCTGTAACTAGAATTATATAAACAATAATTATATATAGTATATTATGCGCTGCAATTTGACCAGCATAGTATCTACAATTAAAATCCTATTAATACTCACAAATGACCAATGATGATGATGATAATAATAATAATAATAATATTCTAGCTAGAAAAGTGCTCATAGGGCTCAATTGTTTTCTGGGTGACTTGTTTAAATAAAAGGACAATGGTATTTGCCAGTCTCTCAGCAGAGATTTAGCAAGAAATCATTGCATGCTGCATTCATAGAGCTCAATTCCTCCCATATGGCAAGGTGCTCGTCCTTCAAACAAACTGGAAGTTACTGAGTTACGCAAGAGGTAGCACTTTTGGGTCATTCCATGTGACTTGCGTTACATTTTTTATGTTACATTTTTAGAAGGTTCAATGCACCACCCACAAAAATCTGATGAAATTCAACATTTTAAAAATATAACAATAATATATGGGGTAGGTTGTCATAAGTAATGCTTAGAAGGAGAATTATATTTTACACCTTTAGTAGTTACATTTTAGAGTTTATATGCGTGACTCGTGTTAAAACAGAATGGAAATAGGAACGGAGGGGACATATTTATTTAAACCAGCTCTCCTAATTATTTTTACAATATGATTGTTATACTATACACTTATAAGACCCTAAACTTATGATTGACACGCAAATAAAAAATAGGATTTTAATACCTACTGGTAAATCCTTTTCTCTTAGTCCGTAGAGGATGCTGGGGACTCCAAAAAGGACCATGGGTTATAGACGGGATCTGCAGGAGACATGGGCACTTTAAGACTTTAAATGGGTGTGAACTGGCTCCTCCCTCTATGCCCCTCCTCCAGACCTCAGTTATAGGAACTGTGCCCAGGGAGATGGACATTTCGAAGAAAAGGAATTTTTGTTAACCAAGGGTGAGATACATACCAGCTCACACCACTACACACCGTACAACATGGCATTTAACTAAAACCAGTTAACAGCATGAACCAAAAAATCAGCAACAGGCTGATCGAAACCAAAACACAACCTTTGTGTAACAAAAGCAATAACTATGAACAAGTACTGCAGATAGAGTCCGCACTGGGACGGGCACCCAGCATCCTCTACGGACTAAGAGAAAAGGATTTACCGGTAGGTATTAAAATCCTATTTTCTCCTTCGTCCTAGAGGATGCTGGGGACTCCAAAAGGACCATGGGGTTTATACCAAAGCTCCAGACCGGGTGGGAGAGTGCGGATGAGCAAACATGAGGTCCTCATCAGCCAGGGTATCAAACTTGCAGAATTTTGCAAAAGTGTTTGAACCCGACCAAGTAGCTGCTCAGCAAAGGTGTAGCGCCGAGACTCCCCGGGCAGCCGCCCATGATGAGCCCACCTTCCTGGTAGAATGGGCCTTCACTGATTTCGGTAACGGCAATCCATCCGTAGAATGAACATGCTGAATCGCATTACAGATCCAGCGTGCAATAGTCTGCTTAGAAGCAGGAGCCCCAATCTTGTTGGAAGCGTACAGGACAAACAGAGCCTCCGTTTTCCTAATACGAGCCGTTCTGGCAACATAAGTTTTCAAAGCTCTGACCACATCGAGAGACTTTGAATCAGCCAAGGCTTCAGTAGTCACAGGTACCACAATAGGTTGGTTCATGTGAAACGAAGAAACCACCTTTGGTAGAAATCGTTGATGAGCTCTCAACTCCGCTCTATCCTCGTGGAAAATCAAATAGGGGCTTTTGTGAGACAAAGCCACCAATTCCGACACCCGCCTTGCGGACGCCAAGGCCAATAGTATGACCACTTTCCAAGTGAGAAATTTCAACTCAACCGTTTGCAAAGGTTCAAACCAATGTGACATAAGGAACTGTAACACCACGTTAAGGTCCCATGGGGCCACTGGGGGCACAAATGGAGGTTGGATGTGCAGCACGCCTTTCACAGAAGTCTGTACTTCTGGAAGCGAGGCCAATTCCCTTTGAAAGAAAATTGATAAGGCCGAAATCTGCACTTTAATTGAGCCTAACTTCAGGCCTGCATCCACACCTGCTTGTAAAAAATGGAGAAACCGACCCAGCTGAAATTCTTCCGTAGGAGCCTTCTTGGATTCACACCAATACACATTTTCTCCAAATACGGTGGTAATGCTTCACCGATACCTCCTTCCTAGCTTTCAGTAGAGTGGGGATAACTTCACCGGGAATAACCTTTCGCGCTAGAATTTTGTGTTCAACCACCACGTCGTCAAACGCAACCGCGGTAAGTCTTGGAACACGCACAGCCCTTGCTGTAACAGATCCTCTTAGAGGAAGAGGCCAGGGATCTTCTATGAGTAATTCCTGAAGATCCGAATACCAGGCCCTCCGTGGCCAATCTGGAACAACGAGTATCACCTGAACCCTTGTTCTTCTTATGATCCGTATCACCTTTGGGATGAGTGGAAGTGGAGGGAACACATAGACCGACTGATACACCCACGGTGTCACTAGGGCGTCCACTGCTACTGCTTGAGGGTCCCTCGACCTGGAACAATATGTCTGAAGTTTCTTGTTGAGGCGAGACGCCATCATGTCTATTTGAGGAATTCCCCAACGACTTGTCACTTCTGCAAAGACCTCTTGATGAAGACCCCACTCTCCTGGATGGAGATCGTGTCTGCTGAGAAAGTCTGCTTTCCAGTTGTCCACGCCTGGAATGAAGACCGCCGACAGAGCGCTTGCCTGTTTTTCCGCCCAGCGAAAAAACTTTTGTGGCCTCCGCCATCGTGGCTCTGCTCCTTTTTCCGCCCTGGCAGTTTATGTGCACCACTGCTGTTATGTTTTCCGACTGAATCAGGACGGGCAGGCCACGAAGAAGATGTTCTGCTTGTAGAAGGCCGTTGTAGATGGCCCTTAATTCCAGAATGTTTATGTGCAGACAAGCCTCCGGGCTAGACCATTTTCCCTGGAAATTTTGTCCGTGTGTGACTGCTCCCCAACCTCGGAGACTTGCATCCGTGGTTACTAGGATCCAATCTTTGATCCCGATCCTGCATCCCTCTAGAAGGTGAGAACTTTGGAGCCACCACAGCAGAGAAATCCTGGCCCTGGGAGATAGGCTTATCTTCCGGTGCATTTGTAGGTGAGACCCGGACCACCTGTCCAACAGGTCCCACTGAAAAACCCTGGCATGGAACCTGCCAAACGGGATGGCCTTGTAGGCCGCCACCATCTTCCCCAGCACCCCGAGTGCATTGATGAATAGACACCCTTGCCGGTTTCAGAATCCCCTTGACCATGTTCTGCATTTCCAGAGCTTTTTCCATCTGGAGAAAAATTCTCTGCAGTTCCGTGTCCAGAATCATGCCCAAGAACGACAGCCGTGTTGTCGGAATCAACTGTGACTTTGGCAAATTTAGGAGCCAACCATGTTCCTGCTGAAATTGGTAATGACAATCCTGAACAGAAAACCTCAGGTAAGCCTGATGTGGAGGATATATGGGGACATGTAGGTAAGCATTCTTTATGTCGACTGACACCATAAAATCCCCCCCTTCCAGACTGGAAATCACTGCTCGGAGAGATTCCATCTTGAATTTGAATCTTTTTAAATATAGATTGAGGGATTTTAAGTTCAGAATCGGTCTGACCGAGCCATCCGGCTTCGGGACCACGAACAGGCTTGAATAAAACCCTTCTCCCCATTGTGACGGGGGTACTGTGACAATGACTTGCTGTTGACACAGCTTTTGTATTGCAGCGCACACCACTTCTCTTTCCGGAAGAGAAGCTGGCAAGGCCGATTTGAAAAATCGGTGGGGGGCACGTCTTGAAACTCCAGTTTGTATCCTTGGGCCACAATTTTCAGCACCCAAGGATCCAGTCCTGAGTGAGCCCAGACCAGACTGAAGAGCTGAAGACGTGCCCCACCGGTGCAGACTCCCGCAGCGGAGCCCCAGCATCATGCAGTGGACTTGGCAGAAGCCGGGGAGGACTTCTGCTCCTGGGAGCTTGCCACAGCCGGTGATCTTTTTCCCCTTCCCTTACCTCTAGCAGCAAGGAAGGAGGACCCTCGTCCTTTTTTGAATTTACTAGACCGAAAGGACTGCATCTGATACTGAGGCGTTTTCTTTTGCTGTGGAGGGACAAAAGGTATAAAAGATGACTTACCCGCGGTAGCTGTAGATACCAGGTCCGCGAGTCCCTCACCAAACAAAACACCACCTTTATACGGCAACGCCTAAATAGCCCTCTTAGAGTCAGCATCATCATTCCATTGATGAGTCCATAATGCTCTCCTAACCGAGATTGCCATGGCATTGGCCCTTGATCCCAAGAGGCCAATATCTCTCGCAGCCTCCCTTAGATAGACTGCAGCGTCCCTGATATGACCCAGCGTCAAAAGAACGCTATCCCTATCCAGGGTGTCCAAGTCAGATAATAAGTTATCTGCTCACTTTTCAATTGCACTACTCACCCATGCTGATGCAACTGCAGGTCTGAGCAGTGTACCCGTAGTGACAAATAGATTTCAAGGTAGTTTCCTGCTTACGATCCGCAGGATCCTTTAGGGCCGCCGTGTCAGGGGACGGGAGCACCACCTTCTTGGACAGCCGTGCTAGAGCCTTGTCCACATTGGGGGTAGACTCCCACTTTTTCCTATCCTCAGAGGGAAACAGGTATGCCATAATAATTCTCTTGGGAATCAGCAACTTTTTGTCAGGAATTTCCCAAGCCTTTTCAAAAAGAGTATTCAGTTCATGAGAGGGAGGAAACGTTACAGGAGGTATCTTTCCTTTAAACATACAGACCTTTGTCTCAGGAACAGCAGGGTCTTCCGTGATATATAACACTTCTTTTATTACCACAATCATGTACTGAATGCTCTTAGCCAGTTTAGGATTCAACCTGGCATCACCATAGTCGACATAGGAGTCCGAATCCGTGTCGGTATCTGTGTCTGCTATCTGGGTAAACAAACGTTTCTGTGACCCTGAGGGGGTCTGACTTTGTGACAAAACATCTTCCATGGATTGTGTCCATGCTTGGTTCTGAGACTCAGATTTGTCTAATCTCTTATGCAACGAAGCCACACTTGCATTTAAGACACTCCACATATCTACCCAATCAGCAGTCGGTGGTGCCGACAGAGTCACTCCCACATTCTGTTCTGCCCCCACACCAGCCTCCTCCTGGGAAGATCATTCAGCCTCAGACATGTCGACACACGCGTACCGACACCCACTATCACACTGGGCTATAGGGAACAGACCCACAGTAAGGCCCTTCAGAGAGACAGAGAGGGAGTTTGCCAGCTTACACCCAGCGCCTCACCCGGTCTGAAGGAATATACAATGCCCCAGACCTTGCAGCGCTTATATATATATATATATATACACACACATATATATATATATATATACACACACATATATATATATATATATATTTTCAACACCAAATATGCTGTGCCCCCCCCGTTTTTGCACCCTGTTACTTGTGACAGAAGTGAAGGGCCAGGACCGGCGTCTCTGCAGCTTGCTGTGAAGAGAAAAGATGGCGCTGATAAGAGCTGGAAGGACAAAACCCCGCCCCCTAAATGGCGCGCTTGTGTCCCGCTTATTTTTATACTGGTGGGGGTCTGTATACAGTGCCTGCGCACTGTATACCTCTTTGCCAGATCTAAAAAGAGGTTTTATTGCTGCCCAGGGGCCCCCCTTCCCCTACGCCCTGCACCCGTGTAGTGCAGTTTGTGAGCGGGAGCAATGGCGCACAGCGCGACCGCTGCGCGGCACCTCCGAGACTGATGTCTTCTGCCGTCTTCACTGAAGTCTTCTTTGCTTCGGTTACTCACCTGGCTTCTCTCTTCTGGCTCTGTGAGGGGGACGGCGGCGCGGCTCCGGGAACAAGCAGCTAGGCTATACCAAGTGATCAGACCCTCTGGAGCTAATGGTGTCCAGTAGCCTAAGAAGCAGAGCCTTTAACTCACAGAAGTCTGCTTCTCTCCCCTCAGTCCCACGAAGCAGGGAGCCTGTTTGCCAGCAGTGCTCCCTGAAAACAATAAACCTAGAAAGTCTTTTCTAGAGAAACTCTGTAGAGCTCCCCTAGTGTGTGTCTAGTCTCTCTGGGCACAGAATCTAACTGAGGTCTGGAAGAGGGGCATAGAGGGAGGAGCCAGTTCACACCCATTTAAAGTCTTAAAGTGCCTATGTCTCCTGCGGATCCCGTCTATACCCCATGGTCCTTTTGGAGTCCCCAGCATCCTCTAGGACGAAGGAGAAAACTGAATGTTAACTCAGTGACGGAACTAGTGAGTGGTGGGCCTAGGTTGCTTTGGACCCCACCATCCTGGTCCCAACCCGAACCCCAAATTAGAGACTCTTTTCTAAATGGGAAGGGTGCACGGCCTCACTGCATACGAGGTATCAGTATTATTCATGTACAGTGCAACCTAGTAAATCAAATCAGGATAAGACTATTTTGCACTGTACATGAATACTGAAACCCTGTGTGGAGTGAGTGCTGTGTATATAGGGCATGAATCAGATGACACAGCAGAAGTGAGAATGGGGGTGGACAGTTTCCGAAGAGCAGGGCCGAAACTAGGGGGGGGCTAGGGGGGCAGGCGACCTGGGCGCCAGATTGGAGGGGGCGCCGAGACCCCCTAACACCCGCCGCGGTACATACTTTTAAACCCCCTTCTCCCGAGTGCCCAGCTCGGGGGGCGGGGTTTCGCGGAATGACGCGATTGCGTCGTGACGTCACGGCGCAAACGCGTCATTCCACGAAACCCCGCCGGAGGAGGGAGAAGGGGGAGCCCGGAGCCGCGCAGACGAGGAGGGAGAGGCGGCTGAAGAGCGGCGAGAACCGCTTCAAATGTAAGTCAGCCCCTCTCCCTTCCTCTCTCTCTCTCTCCCTCCACCACCTGCCGCAATGTGTAAAATGGGGACCTGTGCCTGCCGCTATGTGTAAAATGGGGACCTGTGCCTGCCGCTGTGTGTAAAATGGGGACCTGTGCCTGCCGCTATGTGTAAAATGGGGACACTTGCCAGCGTACTGTGTAAAATGGGGACCTGTGCCTGCCGCTATGTGTAAAATGGGGACACTTGCCAGCGTACTGTGTAAAATGGGGACCTGTGCCTGCCGCAATGTGTAAAATGGGGACACTTGCCAGCGTACTGTGTAAAATGGGGACCTGTGCCTGCCGCTATGTGTAAAATGGGGACACTTGCCAGCGTACTGTGTAAAATGGGGACCTGTGCCTGCTGCAATGTGTAAAATGGGGACACTTGCCAGCGTACTGTGTAAAATGGGGACCTGTGCCTGCCGCAATGTGTAAAATGGGGACCTGTGCCTGCCGCAATGTGTAAAATGGGGACACTTGCCAGCGTACTGTGTAAAATGGGGACCTGTGCCTGCCGCTATGTGTAAAATGGGGACACTTGCCAGCGTACTGTGTAAAATGGGGACCTGTGCCTGCCGCAATGTGTAAAATGGGGACACTTGCCAGCGTACTGTGTAAAATGGGGACCTGTGCCTGCCGCTATGTGTAAAATGGGGACACTTGCCAGCGTACTGTGTAAAATGGGGACCTGTGCCTGCCGCAATGTGTAAAATGGGGACCTGTGCCTGCCGCAATGTGTAAAATAAGAATTTACTTACCGATAATTCTATTTCTCGGAGTCCGTAGTGGATGCTGGGGTTCCTGAAAGGACCATGGGGAATAGCGGCTCCGCAGGAGACAGGGCACAAAAAGTAAAGCTTTAGGATCAGGTGGTGTGTACTGGCTCCTCCCCCTATGACCCTCCTCCAAGCCAGTTAGGTACTGTGCCCGGACGAGCGTACACAATAAGGGAGGAATTTTGAATCCCGGGTAAGACTCATACCAGCCACACCAATCACACCGTACAACTTGTGATCTAAACCCAGTTAACAGTATGATAACAGCGGAGCCTCTGAAAAGATGGCTCACAACAATAATAACCCGATTTTTGTAACTATGTACAAGTATTGCAGATAATCCGCACTTGGGATGGGCGCCCAGCATCCACTACGGACTCCGAGAAATAGAATTATCGGTAAGTAAATTCTTATTTTCTCTATCGTCCTAGTGGATGCTGGGGTTCCTGAAAGGACCATGGGGATTATACCAAAGCTCCCAAACGGGCGGGAGAGTGCGGATGACTCTGCAGCACCGAATGAGAGAACTCCAGGTCCTCTTTTGCCAGGGTATCAAATTTGTAGAATTTTACAAACGTGTTCTCCCCTGACCACGTAGCTGCTCGGCAGAGTTGTAATGCCGAGACCTCTCGGGCAGCCGCCCAAGATGAGCCCACCTTCCTTGTGGAATGGGCCTTAACAGATTTAGACTGTGGCAGGCCTGCCTCAGAATGTGCAAGTTGAATTGTGTTACAAATCCAACGAGCAATCGACTGCTTAGAAGCAGGCGCACCCAACTTGTTGGGTGCATACAGTATAAACAGCGAGTCAGATTTTCTGACTCCAGCTGTCCTGGAACATATTTTCAGGGCCCTGACAACTTCTAGCAACTTGGAGTCCTCCAAGTCCCTAGTAGGTGCAAGGCACCACAAAAAGCTGGTTCAGGTGAAACACTGACACCACCTTAGGGAGAGAACTGGGGACGAGTCCGCAGCTCTGCCCTGTCCGAATGGACAAACAGATATGGGCTTTTTTGAGAAAAAAACCACCAATTTGACACTCGCCTGGTCCAGGCCAGGGCCAAGAGCATGGTCACTTTTTATGTGAGATGCTTCAAATCCACATATTTGACTGGTTTTAAACCAATGTGATTTGAGGAATCCCAGAACTACGTTGAGATCCCACAGTGCCACTGGAGGCACAAAAAGGGGTTTGTATATGCAATACTCCCTTGACAAACTTCTTGACTTCAGGAACTGAAGCCAATTCTTTCTGGAAGAAAATTTACAGGGCCGAATTTGAACCTTAATGGACCCCAATTTGAGGCCCATAGACACTCCTGTTTGCAGGAAATGCAGGAAACGACCGAGTTGAAATTTCTTTGTGGGGCCTTCCTGGCCTCACACCACGCAACATATTTTCGCCACACGTGGTGATAATGTTGTGCGGTCACCTCCTTTCTGGCTTTGACCAGGGTAGGAATGACCTCTTCCGGAATGCCTTTTTCCCTTAGGATCCGGCTTTCCATCGCCATGCCGACAAACGCAGCTGCGGTAAGTCTTGGAACAGACATGGTACTTGCTGAAGCAAGTCCCTTCTTAGCGGCAGAGGCCATAAGACCTCTGTAAGCATCTCTTGAAGTTCCGGGTACCAAGTCCTTCTTGGCCAATCCGGAGCCATGAGTATAGTTCTTACTCCTCTACGTCTTATAATTCTCAGCACCTTAGGTATGAGAAGCAGAGGAGGGAACACATACACCGACTGGTACACCCACGGTGTTACCAGAACGTCCACATCTATTGCCTGAGGGTCTCTTGACCTGGCGCAATACCTGTCCCGTTTTTTGTTCAGACGGGACGCCATCATGTCCACCTTTGGTATTTCCCAACGGTTTACAATCATGTGGAAAAAACTTCTCAATGAAGTTTCCACTCTCCCGGGTGGAGGTCGTGCTGAGGAAGTCTGCTTCCCAGTTTCCATTCCCGGGATGAAACACTGCTGACAGTGTTATCACATGATTTTCCGCCCAGCGAAAAGTCCTTGCAGTTTCTGCGATTGCCCTCCTGCTTCTTGTGTCGCCCTGTCTGTTTACGTGGGCGACTGCCGTGATGTTTTTCCCACTGGATCAATACCGGCTGACCTTGAAGCAGAGGTCTTGCTAAGCTTAGAGCATTATAAATTTACCCTTAGCTCCAGTATATTTATGTGGAGAAAAGTCTCCATACTTGATCACACTCCCTGGAAATTTTTCCCTTGTGTGACTGCTCCCCAGCCTCTCGGGCTGGGCTCCGTGGTCACCAGCATCCAATCCTGAATGCCGAATCTGCGGCCCTCTAGAAGATGAGCACTCTATAACCACCACAGGAGAGACACCCTTGTCCTTGGATATTGGGTTATCCGCTGATGCATCTGAAGATGCGATCCGGACCATTTGTCCAGCAGATCCCACTGAAAAGTTCTTACGTGAAATCTGCCGAATGGAATTGCTTCGTAGGAAGCCACCATTTTTACCAGGACCCTTGTGCAATGATGCACTATTTTTAGGAGGTTCCTGACTTGCTTGGATAACTCCCTGGCTTTCTCTTCCGGGAGAAACACCTTTTTCTGGACTGTGTCCAGAATCATCCCTAGGCACAGCAGACGTGTCGTCGGGATCAGCTGCGATTTTGGAATATTTAGAATCCACCCGTGCTGATTGTAGCAGTATCCGAGATAGTGCTACTCCGACCTCCAACTGTTCCCTGGACTATGCCCCTATCAGGAGATCGTCCAAGTAAGGGATAATTAAGACGCCTTTTCTTCGAAGAAGAATCATCAATTCGGCCATTACCTTGGTAAAGACCCCGGGGTGCCGTGGACAATCCAAACGGCAGCGTCTGAAACTGATAGTGACAGTTCTGCACCACGAACCTGAGGTACCCTTAGTGAGAAGGGCAAATTTGAGACATAGAGGTAAGCATCCCTGATGTCCCGGGACACTATATAGTCCCCTTCTTCCTGGTTCGTTATCACTGCTCTGAGTGACTTCATCTTAATTTGAACCTTTGTAAGTGTTCAAAAAAATATTTTTAGAATAAGTCTCACCTAGCCTTCTGGCTTCAGTACCACAATATAGTGTGGAATAATACCCCTTTTCTGCAGTAGGAGGGGTAATTTAATTATCACCTGCTGGGAATACAGCTTGTGAATTTTTTTCCATACTACCTCCTTGTCGGAGGGAGACCTTGGTAAAGCAGACTTCAGGAGCCTGTGAAGGGGAAACGTCTCGACATTCCCATCTGTACCCCCGGGATACTACTTGTAGGATCCAGGGTTCCTGTACGGTCTCAGCGCCATGCTGAGAACTTGTCAGACGCGGTGGAACGCTTCTGTTCCTGGGAATGGGCTGCCTGCTGCAGTCTTCTTCCCTTTCCTCTATCCCTGGGCAGATATGATCTTATAGGGACGAGAGGACTGAGGCTGAAAAGACGGTGTCTTTTTCTGCAGAGATGTGACTTAGGGTAAAAAACGGTGGATTTTCCAGCAGTTGCCGTGACCACCAGGTCCGATGGACCGACCCCAAATAACTCCTCTTCCTTTATACGGCCATACTGTGCCGTTTGGAATCTGCATCACCTGACCACTGTCGTGTCCATAACATCTTCTGGCAGTTATGGACATCGCGTTTATTCATGATGCCAGAGTGCAAATATCCCTCTGTGCATCTCGCATATATAGAAATGCATCCTTTAAATGCTCTATAGTCAATAAAATACTGTCCCTGTCAAGGGTATCAATATTTTTAGTCAGGGAATCCGACCAAGCCACCCTAGCTCTGCACATCCAGGCTGAGGCGATCGCTGGCCGCAGTATAACACCAGTATGTGTGTATATACTTTTTATTATATTTTCCAGCCTTGTCAGCTGGTCCTTGAGGACGGCCCTATCTATAGACGGTACCGCCACTTGTTTTGATAAGCGTGTGAGCGCCTTATCCACCTTAAGAGGTGTTTCCCAACGCGCCCTAACTTCTGGCGGGAAAGGGTATACCGCCCATAATTTTCTATCGGGGGGAACCCACGCATCATCACACACTTTATTTAATTTATCTGATTCAGGAAAAACTATGGTAGTTTTTTCACATCCCACATAATACCCTCTTTTGTGGTACTTGTAGTATCAGAAATACGTAACACCTCCTTCATTGCCTTTAACGTGTGGCCCTAATAAGGAATACGTTTGTTTATTCACCGTCGACACTGGATTCAGTGTCCCTGTCTG
This sequence comes from Pseudophryne corroboree, assembly GCF_028390025.1. NCBI lineage: Eukaryota > Metazoa > Chordata > Amphibia > Anura > Myobatrachidae > Pseudophryne > Pseudophryne corroboree. The sequence continues at coordinate 293,171,433 of NC_086449.1, forward strand.
TGTCTGTGTCGACCGACTAAAGTAAACGGGCGTTTTAAAACCCCTGACGGTGTTTTTGAGACGTCTGAACCTTACTAATTGTTTGTCGGCCGTCTCATGTCGTCAACCGACCTTGCAGCGTGTTGACATTATCACGTAATTTCCTAAATAAGCCATCCATTCCGGTGTCGACTCCCTAGAGAGTGACATCACCATTACAGGCAATTGCTCCGCCTCCTCACCAACATCGTCCTCCTACCTGTCGACACACACGTACCGACACACAGCACACACACAGGGAATGCTCTGATAGAGGACAGGACCCACTAGCCCTTTGGAGAGACAGAGGGAGAGTTTGCCAGCACACACCAAAAACGCTATAATTATATAGGGACAACCTTATATAAGTGTTTTCCCTTATAGCATCTTTTTATATATAAGTATATCGCCAAATTAGTGCCCCCCCTCTCTGTTTTAACCCTGTTTCTGTAGTGCAGTGCAGGGGAGAGCCTGGGAGCCTTCCCTCCAGCCTTTCTGTGAGGGAAAATGGCGCTGTGTGCTGAGGAGATAGGCCCCGCCCCTTTTTCGGCGGCCTCGTCTCCCGCTCTTAACGGATTCTGGCAGGGGTTAAATATCTCCATATAGCCTCCGGAGGCTATATGTGAGGTATTTTTAGCCAAAATAGGTATTCATTTGCCTCCCAGGGCGCCCCCCTCCCAGCGCCCTGCACCCTCAGTGACTGCCGTGTGAAGTGTGCTGAGAGGAAAATGGCGCACAGCTGCAGTGCTGTGCGCTACCTGAAGAAGACTGAGGAGTCTTCTGCCGCCGATTCTGGACCTCTTCTTACTTCAGCATCTGCAAGGGGGCCGGCGGCAAGGCTCCGGTGACCATCCAGGCTGTACCTGTGATCGTCCCTCTGGAGCTGATGTCCAGTAGCCAAGAAGCCAATCCATCCTGCACGCAGGTGAGTTCACTTCTTCTCCCCTAAGTCCCTCGTTGCAGTGATCCTGTTGCCAGCAGGACTCACTGTAAAATAAAAAACCTAAGCTAAACTTTCTCTAAGCAGCTCTTTATGAGAGCCACCTAGATTGCACCCTTCTCGGCCGGGCACAAAAATCTAACTGGCTTGGAGGAGGGTCATAGGGGGAGGAGCCAGTACACACCACCTGATCCTAAAGCTTTACTTTTTGTGCCCTGTCTCCTGCGGAGCCGCTATTCCCCATGGTCCTTTCAGGAACCCCAGCATCCACTAGGACGATAGAGAAAATGGGGACACTTGCCAGCGTACTGTGTAAAATGGGGACCTGTGCCTGCCACTGTGTGTAAAATGGGGACACTTGCCAGCGTACTGTGTAAAATGGGGACCTGTGCCTGCCGCAATGTGTAAAATGGGGACACTTGCCAGCGTACTGTGTAAAATGGGGACCTGTGCCTGCCGCAATGTGTAAAATGGGGACCTGTGCCTGCCGCAATGTGTAAAATGGGGACACTTGCCAGCGTACTGTGTAAAATGGGGACCTGTGCCTGCCACTGTGTGTAAAATGGGGACACTTGCCAGCGTACTGTGTAAAATGGGGACCTGTGCCTGCCGCAATGTGTAAAATGGGGACACTTGCCAGCGTACTGTGTAAAATGGGGACCTGTGCCTGCCGCAATGTGTAAAATGGGGACACTTGCCAGCGTACTGTGTAAAATGGGGACCTGTGCCTGCCGCTATGTGTAAAATGGGGACACTTGCCAGCGTACTGTGTAAAATGGGGACCTGTGCCTGCCGCAATGTGTAAAATGGGGACCTGTGCCTGCCGCAATGTGTAAAATGGGGACACTTGCCAGCGTACTGTGTAAAATGGGGACCTGTGCCTGCCACTGTGTGTAAAATGGGGACACTTGCCAGCGTACTGTGTAAAATGGGGACCTGTGCCTGCCGCAATGTGTAAAATGGGGACACTTGCCAGCGTACTGTGTAAAATGGGGACCTGTGCCTGCCGCAATGTGTAAAATGGGGACCTGTGCCTGCCGCAATGTGTAAAATGGGGACACTTGCCAGCGTACTGTGTAAAATGGGGACCTGTGCCTGCCACTGTGTGTAAAATGGGGACACTTGCCAGCGTACTGTGTAAAATGGGGACCTGTGCCTGCCGCAATGTGTAAAATGGGGACACTTGCCAGCGTACTGTGTAAAATGGGGACCTGTGCCTGCCGCTATGTGTAAAATGGGGACACTTGCCAGCGTACTGTGTAAAATGGGGACCTGTGCCTGCCGCAATGTGTAAAATGGGGACCTGTGCCTGCCGCAATGTGTAAAATGGGGACACTTGCCAGCGTACTGTGTAAAATGGGGACCTGTGCCTGCCGCTATGTGTAAAATGGGGACACTTGCCAGCGTACTGTGTAAAATGGGGACCTGTGCCTGCCGCAATGTGTAAAATGGGGACACTTTTTCCTGCCGCAATGTGTAAAATGGGGACACTTTTTCCTGCCGCAATGTGTAAAATGGGGACACCTGTCTGCCGCAATGTGTAAAATGGGGAATGGGGACACTTGCCTGTTGTACTGTGTAAAATGGGGACACTTTTTCCTGGATATGAAATGTATGTTAGAAAAGGCAGTTTCTCAGGTAAAAAAGTTCTGAAAGAGATATATATATATATATATATATATAATATTTTTATTCATTTATTTTTTTTATTTTATTTTATTATTTTTATTTATTTATTGTAAAATATTTTTTTTTTTGTGCGGGGGGGGGGGGGGTCAAATGACTACCTTGCCCCGGGTGACAAAAATCCTAGTTCCGGCCCTGCGAAGAGTCTTTATTAACCTTCGCCCACACCAGTACTGCAGCATATGGTGGAGCGGATAATCCTTTCCTCCCTTTGTTTTTACACGGGGAAGGTCACAAGATTGTTATATCAGATCCCTGACGCTGGCGACAAGAGCAAGACAATCTGAGAGTGAAGAAGCCAGGGACTTAAATAAATGAGAGGGTGGGGGTGGGTGGGAGGAGGAAGGGGGGGGGGATCCTCCTTTTCCTGATCATCAGGGGTGAAAACAGCCTTTCTGGCAAAGTCTCTTCATGGCAATCCCTGTCAGTGGACAGCAGTCACCCTTTACCCATATGCTCACCATATACTACAGATAGCATTGGTGACCCCCATATACAAAAGAAAACATTGATGGATAATTGGTAAGTACTGGGATGCCCTTCATCAATTCATTATTCAATAGGTCCCCTCCAGTATGGAGCATAATAGCCCCTGTTGAAAGAAATAGGTGGCGCTCCACGGTTTTGATTAGATCCGTAGACTGCGCATAAGTAAGCAGATGTTTCAAGACCACTTACATCAGAGTGTGCAAAAAAATAAAAATAACGGCTTACTGATGCAGAACCTACTGATGCACCTATTCCTTTCAACGGGGCGCTACTATGCTTCATACTGGAGGGGACATTTTATATTATATATATATATATATATATATATATATATATATAAAACATTAGAAGAATTGGCGCCAGGGGGTCGCATCAACTCCCACTATTCCAACCCCTAATTGGTTAATACTTTAAAAAAAAATAACAACATGTTCCATCATAAAACATTTATTAAAAAAATTCAAATTAATACAGAGGAGATATATTATTCCACACTTTAAGATGTATGACTCTTAGCGCTGAATACAAATGTTGAAGGATCACAACAATCTCCTCCTTCTCCTTATAGTTGGTTCGGAGATAGCTTCACAACACAGACATTCCAACGCGTTTCGTCTTATACAAAAGACTACATCAGGGGTATCTCTACAATTGTAAAAAATCTTATCAGAACTAAAAATAATTGTTCCTTAATAAAAATGCATAATACATTCAATCAAAATATATGAGGAACATATCATTATAATAGAACAAGGATATATCAGAGCAGACAGAATGAAAAGGAAGAAAATTACAATTGAATCTTGGGTCCTACCTCAAGCAGCTAAGTACAGTAGTTTATACAAACAGTATAATGCGACAAAACTTGTTCATACATGCATGATGGAAACTTCAATATAACACCGAGGCTTTCTGATGAACAATCAGTGTGGCCTAATTGGAAAAATATTGACCTCATCGTATATACGGAGTGTTCATATTATATATGTAATAAAAATATATCATAATGTCCCCTCACATACCTTGTGGTGAGAGAACTTGTACAAAAATTCGGAAACCAAGGTACTGAAGGGTCACTTAGAAAGGAAACCTAATAAATTCATATTTAGGGCAAATTAGTGAATGGTCATTATCAGATATTTAATTAGTCAATGATATCAGTTTTGACTTAGGATAATTGATGCATTTTATAATGAAACCGTATTTAAAGAACAACCTCCCTTTTTAGGTATAACATTTATTGGAGGTTTTTAAGACAAAAAACTCTATTGCTGATCACTACTACCATTCTGGCCCATAGCAATTAAATACTCTAATGAGTCCTGCCGTTTCATTGATTGACATAATGAAAGTGCTGATCTTTAAACCCAGACTCTAAAAGTGCTGGAATGAATTATCAAAGAATAAACTTTTAATTACATACTGTCACAAAATCAAAAGAGATGTGAAAGTGAATATATCCAACCATTGAAAGCACTAAAGTGCAATATTGCAAATATACATGAATAAAATATACATAGTGACATTTACATATTTAAATAGAGCTTTGTTCAGAATGATGCCATATTCCCTCACCTTCTATACATCTGCAGTGGACGCTCAGTACCTGTGCAATGAAGCACCAGACTAGATGTTACCCCTTATAAAGGGAAAGGTGATGATGTCATCACATATCCTATTTTGATTGGTGCACAAATAAAGGCTAATTATAGCCTGATTATTAATGGTATAAACTAACCAACCTATGAACTTTATCCTCTTATTAGGATTAATTCACTATAATAATCCTCACCCTTATATCCACCCAATATAAGTAAAAGTTGAATTGTTATATGACCCACAATGCATTGCAGTGTGAGTCTCAGTGAAAGCTGCTTTTGTGAATTAATTACAGTATTAGTAGCCAATCACTGTGTACACAGTGATTGGCTACTAATACTGTAATTCATTCACAAAAGCAGCTTTCACTGAGACTCACACTGCAATGCATTGTGGGTCATATAACAATTCAACTTTTACTTATATTGGGTGGATATAAGGGTGAGGATTATTATAGTGAATTAATCCTAATGATAAGAGGATAAAGTTCATAGGTTGGTTAGTTTATACCATTAATAATCAGGCTATAATTAGCCTTTATTTGTGCACCAATCAAAATAGGATATGTGATGACATCATCACCTTTCCCTTTATAAGGGGTAACATCTAGTCTGGTGCTTCATTGCACAGGTACTGAGCGTCCACTGCAGATGTATAGAAGGTGAGGGAATATGGCATTATTCTGAACAAAGCTCTGTTTAAATATGTAAATGTCACTATGTATATTTTATTCATGTATATTTGCAATATTGCACTTTAGTGCTTTCAATGGTTGGATATATTCACTTTCACATCTCTTTTGATTTTGTGACAGTATGTAATTAAAAGTTTATTCTTTGATAATTCATTCCAGCACTTTTAGAGTCTGGGTTTAAAGATCAGCACTTTCATTATGTCAATCAATGAAACAGCTGGACTCAGAGTATATAATTGCTATGGGCCAGAATGGTAGTAGTGATCAGCAATAGAGTTTTTTGTCTTAAAAACCTCCAATAAATGTTATACCTAAAAAGGGAGGTTGTTCTTTAAATACGGTTTCATTATAAAATGCATCAATTATCCTAAGTCAAAACTGACATCATTGACTAATTAAATATCTGATAATGACCATTCACTAATTTGCCCTAAATATGAATTTATTAGGTTTCCTTTCTAAGTGACCCTTCAGTACCTTGGTTTCCGAATTTTTGTACAAGTTATCTCACCACAAGGTATGTGAGGGGACATTATGATATATTTTCATTACATATATAATATGAACACTCAGTATATATGATGAGGTCAATATTTTTCCAATTAGGCCACACTGATTGTTCATCAGAAAGCCTCGGTGTTATATTTAAGTTTCCATCATGCATGTATGAACAAGTTTTGTCGCATTATACTGTTTGTATAAACTACTGTACTTCTCAGCTGCTTGAGGTAGGACCCAAGATTCAATTGTAATTTTCTTCCTTTTCATTCTGTCTGCTCTGATATATCCTTGTTCTATTATAATGATATGTTCCTCATATATTTTGATTGAATGTATTATGCATTTTTATTAAGGAACAATTATTTTTAGTTCTGATAAGATTTTTTTACAATTGTAGAGATACCCCTGATGAAGTCTTTTGTATAAGACTAAACGCGTTGGAATGTCTGTGTTGTGAAGCTATCTCCGAACCAACTATAAGGAGAAGGAGGAGATTGTTGTGATCCTTCAACATTTGTATTCAGCGCTAAGAGTCATACATCTTAAAGTGTGGAATAATATATCTCCTCTGTATTAATTTGAATGTTTTTAATAAATGTTTTATGATGGAACATGTTGTTATTTTTTTTAAAAAGTATTAACCAATTAGGGGTTGGAATAGTGGGAGTTGATGCGACCCCCTGGCGCCAATTCTTCTATTGTTTTATATTCCTTATTTCCAGTCCCTTCTAACAGGGGACTTAGTTGAATCAGGCTGCCTATACCAAATAGTTTACGTACGTATTTATTCAGGGTGACAGGTTTTACAAATTAGCGCAAAGGGAGAGTATTTGTTTGATATATATATATATATATATATATATATATATCTTTGCGGTGTAGCTGGCACTCAATTATCACAACGTATGACCGGGGTGCCCTCCTTCAAGTATGCACAGTGAAAGGCTTGCGATGGTGGGGGACAGATGTACACTGACCCCGTGTCACAAAACCAGGCGGCACTCCACGGATTTAGTGAAAAAGTTAAATATTTTATGAAAAAAACAACATGTTGTTTTTTTCATAAAATATTTAACTTTCTCACTAAATCCGTGGAGTGTCGCCTGGTTTTGTGACACGCGGTCAGTGGACATCTGTCCCCCACCATCGCAAGCCTTTCACTGTGTGTATATATATATATATATATATATATATATATATATATATATATATATACATATACACAGCAGCAGCCGGCACTCCCATAATTGTTCTCAACGTGCTCAGGTGCCAAAAAAAGAAGAAGAGTATAGTTCCAACAAAGAATGGCACTCAGAGACAAAGTTGCAAAAAAAAGGACTATTAATTTCCACAAGTCAACGTTTCGAGGCTCTGACGACTTGTGGAAATTAATAGTCCTTTTTTTTGCAACTTTGTCTCTGAGTGCCATTCTTTGTTGGAACTATATATATATATATATATATATATATATATATATACATACACACACACACACACATATATATACACATATACATATGTATTAAAACACAGTTCATGCGCAAAGTATCAATCCGTCTCACAAGTCACTCTGTGGAACAACAAGTCCCGACGTTTTAGCTGTTTCAATAGCAGACTATCCACTCTATTATAGGTATTCCAGATAGTCTCCTTGCACTTCAATACCTTGGATCGGCAGCTCCTTTTGTGCACCAATATCCACAGATGGTATCAGAATCTAAAATCAAATCAAAGAAAGGACGCTCCATAGTGCATGATTCTGTTTTAAAAAGGAGATTTATGGTAAGACTTACCATTGTTAAATCTCTTTCTACGAGGTACACTGGATTCCACAGAGAATAACATTGGGGTGTAGAGTTGGATCTTGATCCGAGGCACCAACAGGCTAAAGCTTTTACTGTTCCCAGGATGCACTGCACCGCCTCCTCTATATCCCCGTCTCCAGGCACTGGAGCTCAGTTTTATTAACCAGTCCAATGTAGTAGCAGGTAAAAGACGACAGTAGTTAGTAGCCACAGTCAACCATATTCTCACGACAGAAGAAGGTACCAGCGGCTAATGCCATACAAACCCAAAGAAGCTGAGTGTGTCAGGGTGGGCGCGCTGTGGAATCCAGTGTAATTCGCATAAAGAAATTTAACAATGTTAAGTCTTACCATAAATCTCCTTTCCTGCAGCGGGGTACACAGGTATTCCACAGGGAATAACATCAGGGATGTCCTAAAGCAGTTCTTCATGGGAGGGGATGCACTGTAGCGGGCACAAGAACACGGCATCCAAAGGAAGCATCTTGGGAGGCGGAAGTATCAAAGGCATAGAACCTGATGAACGTGTTCACTGAGGACTACGTAACCGCCTTGCACAATTGTTCTAGGGACGCACCACGGCGGGCCGCCCAAGAAGGTCCAACAGACCTAGTAGAACGGGCCTTGTTAGTAGCAGGAGCTGGAAGTCCAGCCTGTACAGAAGCTTGTGCAATCACCATTCTAATCCATCTGGATAATTTCTGCTTATTTGCAGGCCAGCATCATTTGTGAAAACTAAACAGGACAAAGAGAGAATCAGCTCTCCTAAGAGAGGCGGTTCTCTTCACATACAGGAGAGATAAAGGCCAGAACCACAATCTCTAAGGTGGAAAGACGACACCACTTTAGGCAGATAACCAGGGCGAGTTCTAAGAACCGCACGGTCATGGTGAAAAATCAGAAAGGGTGGCCGACAGGATAAGGAACCCAAGTCTGAAACCCTTCTAGCAGAGGCAATAGCCAGCAAAAATAAGACCTTAAGTGTAAGCCATTTAAGGTCCACAGACTCAAGAGGTTCAAACGGAGACTCTTGTAGGGCATCCAGAACAACCGACAAATCCCAAGGAGCCACAGGAGGGACATAGGAGGTTGAATCCGTTAAACGCCCTGAGTGAAAGTATAAACATCAGGCAGAGTCGCAATTTTTCTCTGAAATCATACCGACAAGACTGAAATATGAATCTTGAGGAAGGCCAGGTGAAGGCCTAAGTCCAGGCCCTTTTGCAGAAAAGCCAAAAGTTTGGCAGTACTGAACTTGTACGCATCATAATTCTTAGCCGCACACCAGGTGAAGAAAGAATTCCAGACCCTATAATAAATCCGAGTCAAGGCCGGTTTAAGGGCTTTCAACATAGTTTGAATGACCGCCTCAGAAAATCCCTTGGCCCTCAGAACTGAAGCTTCAAGAGCCACGCCGTCAAAGCCAGTCGGGCCAGATCCTGGTAGACACAAGGGCGTCTGGGCGTTGCAGAAGTAGAAGAGGACGATCTATCGAGAGACCCTGCAAGTCTGAGAAACAATGCCGTCTGGGCCACGCTGGAGCGATCAGAAGTAGTAATCCTCCTTCTTGCTGCAACTTCCTTATTACCCTGGGCAGGAGTGACACCGAAGGGAACATGTATGGCAGCCGAAAGTTCCATGGAATAGCCAGGGCGTCCACGAACGCTGCTTGAGGATCCCTTGTACGTGCTCCGAAGACCGGAACCTTGTGATTGTGTCTAGACGCCAATCAGGTCTACATCTGTTAGGCCCCACTTGTCCACTAGGAGTTGAAAGACTTCCGGATGAAAGGCTCCACTCTCCGGTGTGTACGACCTGACAACTGAGGAAGTCCGCTTCCCAGTTGAGTACCCCCTGAATGAACACTGCCGAAATGGCTGGCAGATGGCGTTCCGCCCAAAGAAGAATTTTTGACACTTCCATCATTGCCATGCGGCTTCGAGTGCCGCCTTGATGATTGCCGCCTTGATGAGGGCATGACTGTGATAAATCTCAGTTGGTTGGTTTAGTTTTGTTATAACTGTTTTATTACTAGTCATTGCTGGGGGAGGGTTCATTGGAGTTTGGGTGTAATCAGTGTATTCACATGCTTGGTCCATTACTTAAAGAGCATCAGGACGGCTTAGGCCGTAGGCTTGTGGGACATTACTTCAAAGGACATTATTCAAAGCATAACTACAAGTTTAAAAATAATTTCGACGTTAAACCGAAGGAAAACAGAAGGACAACAATCTATCCACAATCTATACCACTAAAGGACAGCTTTCAAAAAAATGTGAGTCCAGTTACTCTACACATAAAACTACTCCAGCCTGAGTAACCCATACTTAACTTAAATCTGTGTTAGGAACGCTGCTAGACCTTTCCACTTCATCTGCAACTACTAAAATTTATGTCTATAGCTTACCAAAACCATTTGAATTCTTACCTGTACCAATGTTATCTGTCTTTTTACACTATGAAAAGACATCCCCAAAATGCTCACTACAGCTCTCTCTTATGCAAATTCATGTATGTTTTTTGATGTAATGATTGGCTTGTAATTGGCATTGCATGTGTGGGGAAGTTGCACAGTGAAACATAGTTTATTATTGCATGCTCTCTGGTGTTTACCTCCTTTGATCATTTGCTCATTGTGGTCAGGTGTACTATATCTTTACATTTAGGGAGGTGTATTCATGGTGTAAAGGACACAGTGTGATTCCTGATTAGTAAAAAATATATATATATATATATATATATATATATATATATATATATATATATATATATATATCTCAAACACTGAGCAACATCCCCAAACAGGTAATTTCTACTTTAAACTTGTCATTTATTTTGTACAGTCTGGACATGGCTACTAATAACAAATGCACAGACGAAAATCTTAAAGCTATGTGTGCAAATGCTAGGAGCTTAGGAGACAAAATTCCAGAGCTAATTGCGATAATGACAAGGGATAACCTGGATTTTGTGGCAATTACAGAGTCATGGTGCAATGAAAATCATGACTGGGACATAGCTATACCAGGATAAATTTATTTAGGAAGGATAGAATAGGAAGAATAGGAGGAGGGGTAGCAATGTATGTGAAAAAAAGCACAAATGCTACTTTAATACAAAATATTGAAGACAAAACGGAGGCCCTTTGGGTCACCATAGAAACCGGGGAGAAGGATGTTATTCGCATTGGGGTGATCTATAGACCACCAGGCCAGGGGCAGGATTTGGACAGGAACCTATTGTTGGACATCTCTAAAATGGCTTTAAAGGGAGAAGTCATAATCATGGAAGACTTTAATTTACCTGATGTAAATTGAGAGGGGTCCTTTTTTAAGTTCAGCTGCAAGTGGCAAATTTATAAATTCCTTACAGGGAGCATCTTTCAAGCAATTGGTGAGGGAGCCCACTCGGAAAGACTCAATATTAGATTTAATTCTTACAAATGGTGACAGGATATCAGACATATATGTGGGTGAGCACCTGGGATCCAGTGATCATCAAGCAGTAAGGTTTAGTATAAAGACAGGATCCAACTCCTGTCACACAAAAACAAAGGTGTTGGATTTTAGAAATGCTGACTTTGCAAAAATGGGGAGATGTTTAAGTGATTCATTGGCAGACTGGTGGAACTTGGAAGGAGTGCAGGAGAGGTGGGAAAAACTGAAAAGTGCAATACTAAGTGCAACTGATCTTTGTATCAAAAGGGTTAGGAAAAGCACCAGGAAAAGGAAGCCAGTGTGGTTCACAAAAGAAGTATCAACTAGCGTGAAAGCAAAAAAGATGGCTTTTAGGAAATACAAACAGACTCAAAATAATAACGACAAAAAAGGTGCATCTTGACAGATGGAAGGATGCTAAGAAAGTGATCAGACGTGCAAAGGCAGAAGCTGAGGAAAAACTGGCCCAGTCAGTAGATAAAGGGGGCAAAACTTATTTTTAAGTATATAAGTGAAAGGAGAAAATCAAATGGAGGAATAATAAGACTTAAGACAGAGAGTGAGCATTTGGTGGAGGGTTACAAGAATAGCAGATCACCTAAATAATTATTTTTGCTCAGTATTTACTACAGAAGAAGGGAAGGGGCCCCAGTTAAGTTGCAAGGACATTCATAAAAATAAGGTAGATGAAAGTACATTTACAGAGGAGAAGGTCCTAACAGAACTTTCACAACTAAAAGTGGATAAATCAATGGGGCCAGATGGGATACACCCAAGGATACTCAAAGAGCTAAAAGATGTGCTGGTTACACCATTAACAGAATTATTTAACCAGTCACTAAATACAGGTGCTATTCCAGAGGACTGGAAAAGAGCAAATGTAGTTCCACTGCACAAAAGTGGAAGCAAGGAAAAAGCAAGTAACTACAGACCAGTAAGCCTTACATCAGTAGTGGGGAAAGTAATGGAAAAACTATTAAAAGAAAGAGTTGTGGAATATCTTAAATCAAACCACTTACAGGATCCAAAACAGCATGGATTTACTGGTGGTAGATCATGCCAAACAAATCTTATTGACTTTTTTGACTCTGTGACGAAAATAATAGATCAAGGGGGAGCTGTAGATGTAGCATATCTAGACTTTAGTAAGGCATTTGACACTGTCCCACATCGCAGACTGCTAAATAAACTTGAAAGCGTGGGGGTGGATTATAAAACAGTTAAATGGATAAGAGCCTGGTTGCAGGATAGGAAACAGACAGTTGTAGTTAATGGAGTGCAATCTATGGAGGGAAATGTTACCAGTGGAGTACCCCAGGGATCTGTACTTGGTCCAGTTCTCTTTAATATCTTTGTTGGCGACATTGCAGATGGTATTGAAGGGAAGGTATGCCATTTTGCAGATGATACAAAGATATGTAACAGGGTAGACACACCGGGAGGGGTAAAACAAATGATTGATGACCTAGGTAGGCTTGAGAAATGGTCAAGAACGTGGCAACTACAGTTTAATGCTAAAAAATGCAAAATCATGCACTTAGGTCTAAGAAACCCAAAGGCTAAATAAAGTATCAAGGGTACTATAATGGAAACTACTGAGGAGGAAAGGGATTTAGGAGTCACTATTTCAAGTGACTTGAAGGCAGGAAAGCAATGCAACAAAGCAATGAGAAAGGCAACTCAGATGCTTGGTTGCATAGGGAGAGGAATCAGTAGTAGGAAAAAAGAAGTGATAATGCCACTGTATAGGTCATTGGTGCGGCCCCATCTGGAATACTGTGTCCAGTTCTGGAGACCATATCTCCAGAAGGATATAAATACATTAGAGAGTGTACAAAGAAGGGCAACTAAAATGGTGCATGGCCTACATCACAAAACGTACCCGGAAAGGCTAAAAGATCTTAATATGTATAGTTTGGAGGAGAGAAGAGAAAGGGGGGACATGATAGAAACTTTCAAATATATCAAGGGTCTTAAAGTTCAGGAGGGAAACATTCTTCAAAGGAAGAGAATATTAGAACTTGAGGACATACACTGAGACTGGAGGGGGGGGGGATGTTCAGGGGAAATTTAAGGAAAAATTACTTCACAGAAAGGGTAGTGGATAAGTGGAATAGTCTCCCATCAGAGGTGGTAGAGGCTAAGACTGTAGAGCAATTTAAGCATGCTTGGGATAGGCATATGAATATCCTTACAAAGAATTAGGGTTCAAAAAGGGTTGAGATTACATAAAGGATAAGAAAAAAAAAAAAGGGGCAGACTAGATGGGCCAAGTGGTTCTTATCTGCCGTCAAATTCTATGTTTCTATGTTTATGTATGCCACCGTGGTGGCGTTGTCTGACTGTAATTGAACAGGTCTGTTCTGTACCAAAGGCAGGGCCAGTTTCAGAGCATTGAACACTGCCCGCAACTCCAGAATGTTTATCGGAAGGAGAGAATCCTCCCTGGTCCACCGACCCTGAAGAGAGTGTTGCTCCAACACCAAGCCTCAACCCCGCAGACTGGCATCCGTCGGTTAGGAAGACCCAGTTGGAGATCCAGAAGGGACGACCCCTGCTCAATTGTTGGTCCTGGAGTCACCAGCTCAGAGACAGAGGAACTTCCAGAGTCAAGGAAATCATTTGAAACCTGATCCGGTGAGGCAGGCCGTCCCACTCGGAAAGGATTAACCGCTGCAGAGGGCGAGAATGAAATTGAGCGTGCTCTACCATGTCGAAAGCCGACACCATGAGGCCTAGTACTTGCATCGCCGAGTGTATCGACACTCTTGGGCGAGAGAGGAAGCATCGAATCCTGTCCTGAAGTTTCAGGACCTTCTCCAGAGACAAAAACAACTGTTGGTCGTGTGTGTCCAGTAACGCCCCCAGGTGTACCATGCTCTGAGCAGGAACCAGCGAGGATGTCTTCCAGTTGATGAGCCACCCGTGGGCTTGCAGGAATTGAACTGTCAGTTCCAGATGATGGAGGAGAACCTCTGCGGAGATCCTGATCCCCTGACAGTGGAGAAGGGCCGCCATGACTGCCATGACCTTGGTGAAGATTCGCGGAGCTGTGGTCAGTACCAAAGGCAAGGCCTGGAATTGATAATGGAGGTTGCCAATAGCAAACCACAGATATTTCTGATGCAATAGGTATATGCAGGTAAGCATCCTGTATGTCCAGGGATACCATATAGTCCTTGGGCTCCAAGGCCAGAACAATAGAGCAAAGAGTTACCATACGGAATTTGGATACCTTCACACATTTTTTCAAAGACTTGAGGTTGAGAATGGGCCTTGAGGATCCATTCTGTTTCGGAACTATGAACAGCGTTGAATAGTACCCCCTGTCTCTTTGAGCCAGAGGCACCGATACTATCACTGCTGTGTCCAAGAGGGATTGTACCACCAATTGTAAAGTTTTTGCTTTCAACAGATCCAAAGGGATATATGTTGAGCAAAACTGGCGAGGGGGACGTTTCTTGAAAGAGATGGCGTATCCGTGAGTGACGACTTCCCTTACCCAGGTGACTGAAGTGGTCTGTAACCATACCTGAGCAAACCTTAGAAGTCGGCCTCCCACCCTGGGATTCCCCAGGAGGAAGCCCGCCCCGCCATGCAGCAGGCTTGTCTGGTTTGGAAGCAGGCTGACTGGCAGCCCAGGAACTTTTAGGTTTGGGCTTGGAGGTTTTGGAAGTGCGAGCCTGTTTCAGGTAAGCCTGACCCTTTCTTTTACTTGGAGGTCGAAATGAACGAAAGGTGGTACTTTTAGCCTTCGGAGCCGAAGGATTAGTACTCGGCAGACATGCAGTTTTAGCAGACACTAAGTCAGCAACCATCTTGTTCAGATCTTCCCCAAAAAGGATGTTTCCTTAAAGGGGATTACCTCCAAGGTCTTTTTAGAGTCCAGTTCCACAGACCAGGACTGCAACTACAGAATACGGTGAGCCAGAATGGAAGTAGTAGACGCTTTGGCTGCCGTATATATCCAATACCACATGGACATAGAGGAGAGTGACCTTTAGCCACTCATTCTTTAATGCTGCAGGGACTCCTGGAGCTATTACCTGGCTTTTAATGTCGCGTGGACGCCACATTAAAAGCCAACTAATATCATCTCAGCAACACAGCAGTGCAGGCTCCCACATTAGAGGTTAAAGAGAGTGACTCGGCAACACTAGGCCAGCCCTCTGACGTCTTGGATGACGAAAAGCGCAGGGGCCGGGCCTAGCGTGAGGACTACTGCAAGGTGGTGAAGTTCCCCCGGATGTGGTGATGACCTTTTACCTTTTATTCAAACGCTATACGTACAGTGGTTGATAACGTTTGCTATGGTACAGTTTCTGACGATTGTGTGTTGAAAGCTGTTGTAATAAATTCACCTTTTAAAACAATCATGCACTATGGAACGCCCTTTCTTTGATTTTATATATATATATATATATATATATATATATATATATATATATAATAAGAATTTACTTACCGATAATTCTATTTCTCGGAGTCCGTAGTGGATGCTGGGGTTCCTGAAAGGACCATGGGGAATAGCGGCTCCGCAGGAGACAGGGCACAAAAAAGTAAAGCTTTACTAGGTCAGGTGGTGTGCACTGGCTCCTCCCCCCATGACCCTCCTCCAGACTCCAGTTAGGTACTGTGCCCGGACGAGCATACACAATAAGGGAGGCATTTTGAATCCCGGGTAAGACTCATACCAGCCACACCAATCACACCGTACAACTTGTGATCTAAACCCAGTTAACAGTATGACAACAGAAAGGGCCTCTTAAAGATGGCTCCTTAACAATAACCCGAATTAGGTAACAATAACTATGTACAAGTATTGCAGATAATCCGCACTTGGGATGGGCGCCCAGCATCCACTACGGACTCCGAGAAATAGAATTATCGGTAAGTAAATTCTTATTTTCTCTATCGTCCTAAGTGGATGCTGGGGTTCCTGAAAGGACCATGGGGATTATACCAAAGCTCCCAAACGGGCGGGAGAGTGCGGATGACTCTGCAGCACCGAATGAGAGAACTCCAGGTCCTCCTTTGCCAGGGTATCAAATTTGTAAAATTTTACAAACGTGTTCTCCCCCGACCACGTAGCTGCTCGGCAGAGTTGTAATGCCGAGACCCCTCGGGCAGCCGCCCAAGATGAGCCCACCTTCCTTGTGGAGTGGGCTTTTACAGTTTTAGGCTGTGGCAGGCCTGCCACAGAATGTGCAAGTTGAATTGTGTTACAAATCCAACGAGCAATCGACTGCTTAGAAGCAGGTGCGCCCAACTTGTTGGGTGCATACAATATAAACAGCGAGTCAGATTTTCTGACTCCAGCCGTCCTTGCAATGTATATTTTTAAGGCTCTGACAACGTCCAACAACTTGGAGTCCTCCAAGTCGCTAGTGGCCGCAGGCACCACAATAGGTTGGTTCAGATGAAATGCTGATACCACTTTAGGGAGAAAATGCGGACGAGTCCGCAGTTCTGCCCTATCCGAATGGAAGATTAGATAAGGACTTTTATAAGATAAAGCCGCCAATTCAGATACTCTCCTGGCAGAGGCCAGGGCTAGTAACATAGTCACTTTCAATGTGAGATATTTCAAATCCACCTTTTTCAATGGTTCAAACCAATGGGATTTGAGGAAATCTAAAACTACATTTAGATCCCACGGTGCCACCGGAGGCACCACAGGAGGCTGTATATGCAGTACTCCCTTGACAAAAGTCTGGACCTCAGGGACAGAGGCCAATTCTTTTTGGAAGAATATTGACAGGGCCGAAATTTGAACCTTAATGGATCCCAATTTGAGACCCATAGATAATCCTGATTGCAGGAAATGTAGGAAACGACCCAGTTGGAATTCCTCCGTCGGAACCCTCCGATCCTCGCACCACGCTACATATTTTCGCCAAATGCGGTGATAATGTTTCACGGTGACTTCCTTCCGTGCCTTAATCAAGGTAGGAATGACTTCTTCTGGAATGCCTTTCCCTTTTAGGATCTGGCGTTCAACCGCCATGCCGTCAAACGCAGCCGCGGTAAGTCTTGAAAAAGACAGGGACCCTGCTGTAGCAGGTCCCTTCTCAGAGGTAGAGGCCACGGTTCGTCCGTGAGCATCTCTTGAAGTTCCGGATACCAAGTCCTTCTCGGCCAATCCGGAACCACTAGTATTGTTCTTACTCTTCTTTGCCGTATGATCTTCAATACCTTTGGTATGAGCGGCAGAGGAGGAAACACATACACTGACTGGTACACCCAAGGAGTTACCAGTGCGTCCACAGCTATTGCCTGTGGATCTCTTGACCTGGCGCAATATTTGTCCAGTTTCTTGTTGAGGCGAGACGCCATCATGTCTACAATTGGTCTTTCCCAACGGTCTATTAACATGTTGAAGACTTCTGGATGTAGACCCCACTCTCCCGGATGAAGATCGTGTCTGCTGAGGAAGTCTGCTTCCCAGTTGTCCACGCCCGGGATGAACACTGCTGACAGTGCTATCACGTGATTCTCCGCCCAGCGAAGAATCTTGGCAGCTTCTGCCATTGCACTCCTGCTTCTTGTGCCGCCCTGCCTGTTTACATGGGCGACCGCCGTGATGTTGTCCGACTGAATCAACACCGGCTTTCCTTGCAGGAGAAGTTCCGCCTGGCTTAGAGCATTGTAGATTGCTCTTAGTTCCAGAATGTTTATGTGAAGAGACTTTTCCAGACTCGTCCATACTCCCTGGAAGTTTCTTCCTTGTGTGACTGCTCCCCAGCCTCTCAGGCTGGCGTCCGTGGTCACCAGGATCCAATCCTGAATGCCGAATCTGCGGCCTTCTAATAGGTGAGCCTTCTGCAACCACCACAGAAGTGACACCCTTGTCTTTGGTGACAGGGTTATTCGCAGGTGCATCTGCAGATGCGACCCTGACCATTTGTCCAACAGATCCCTTTGGAATATTCTTGCATGGAATCTGCCGAATGGAATTGCTTCGTAAGAAGCCACCATTTTTCCCAGGACTCTTGTGCATTGATGTACTGACACTTTTCCTGGTTTTAGGAGGTTCCTGACCAGATCGGATAACTCCTTGGCTTTTTCCTCTGGAAGGAAAACCTTTTTCTGAACCGTGTCCAGAATCATTCCTAGGAACAGCAGACGAGTTGTCGGGATTAAATGGGATTTTGGAATATTCAGAATCCACCCGTGTTGTCTTAGCACCTCTTGAGATAGTGCTAAAGCTGTCTCCAGCTGTTCTCTGGACCTTGCCCTTATTAGGAGATCGTCCAAGTATGGGATAACTAATACGCCTTTTCTTCGAAGAAGAATCATCATCTCGGCCATTACCTTGGTAAAGACCCGAGGCGCCGTGGACAATCCGAACGGCAGCGTCTGAAACTGATAGTGACAGTTTTGAACAATGAACCTGAGGTACCCCTGGTGTGCGGGGTAAATCGGAACGTGTAGATACGCATCCTTGATGACCAAGGATACCATAAAGTCCCCTTCTTCCAGGTTCGCTATCACTGCTCTGAGTGACTCCATCTTGAACTTGAACTTTTTTATGTAGAGGTTCAAGGACTTCAGATTTAGAATAGGCCTTACCGAGCCATCCGGCTTCGGTACCACAAATAGAGTGGAATAATACCCCTTTCCTTGTTGTAATAGGGGTACTTTGACTATCACCTGCTGAGCGTACAGCTTGTGAATGGCTTC
Source organism: Pseudophryne corroboree (assembly GCF_028390025.1). NCBI lineage: Eukaryota > Metazoa > Chordata > Amphibia > Anura > Myobatrachidae > Pseudophryne > Pseudophryne corroboree. The sequence continues at coordinate 293,190,285 of NC_086449.1, forward strand.
CAACACCCTCTCCCTTTCGGAAGAGACGGTTGGTAAGGCAGACTTCAGGAAACGATGAGGAGGATCCGTCTCTAATTCCAACCTGTACCCCTGAGATATTATCTGCAGGATCCAGGGGTCTACCTGCGAGTGAGCCCACTGCGCGCTGTAATTTTTGAGACGGCCCCCCACTGTCCCCGAGTCCGCTTGAGAGGCCCCAGCGTCATGCTGAGGTTTTTGCAGGAGCCGGGGAGGGCTTCTGTTCCTGGGAAGGAGCTGCCTGTTGGTGTCTCTTCCCTCTTCCTCTGCCTCGTGGCAGGTACGACAAGCCCTTTGCTCTCTTATTTTTGTAGGAGCGAAAAGGCTGCGGTTGAAAGGTCGGTGCCTTTCTCTGTTGGGGAGTGACTTGAGGTAAAAAAGTGGATTTCCCGGCAGTAGCCGTGGCCACCAAGTCTGATAGACCAACTCCAAATAACTCCTCCCCTTTATACGGCAAAACCTCCATGTGACGTTTTGAATCCGCATCGCCTGTCCACTGTCGTGTCCATAAGGCTCTTCTGGCTGAAATGGACATAGCACTCACCCGAGATGCCAGTGTGCAAATATCCCTCTGTGCATCACGCATATAGATAAATGCATCCTTTATTTGTTCTAACGACAGTAAAACATTGTCCCTATCTAGGGTATCAATATTTTCAATCAGGGATTCTGACCAAACTACTCCAGCACTGCACATCCAGGCAGTTGCTATAGCTGGTCGTAGTATAACACCTGCATGTGTGTATATATTCTTTTGAATAACTTCCATCTTTCTATCTGATGGATCCTTAAGTGCGGCCGTCTCAGGAGAGGGTAACGCCACTTGTTTGGATAAGCGTGTGAGCGCCTTGTCCACCTTAGGGGGTGTTTCCCAGCGCGCCCTAACCTCTGGCGGGAAAGGGTATAATGCCAATAACTTTTTTGAAATTATCAACTTTTTATCAGGAGCAACCCACGCTTCATCACACACGTCATTTAATTCTTCTGATTCAGGAAAAACTGTTTGTAGTTTTTTCACACCATACATAATACCCTGTTTTACGGTATCTGTAGTATCAGCTAAATGTAACGTCTCCTTCATTGCCAAAATCATATAACGTGTGGCCCTACTGGAAAATACGTTTGAATTTCTACCGTCGTCACTGGAATCAGTGCCCGTGTCTGGGTCTGTGTCGACCGACTGAGGCAAAGGGCGTTTTACAGCCCCTGACGGTGTTTGAGGCGCCTGGACAGGCATTAATTGATTGTCCGGCCGCCTCATGTCCTCAACTGACTGTTTAAGGGAAGATAAACCATCACGTAATTCCACAAATAAAGGCATCCATTCTGGTGTCGACCCCCTGGGGGGTGACATCTGCATATTTGGCAATTGCTCCGCCTCCACACCAATATCGTCCTCATACATGTCGACACCACGTACCGACACACACCGCAAACTCACAGGGAATGCTCTAATGAAGACAGGACCCACTAGCCCTTTTGGGGAGACAGAGGGAGAGTCTGCCAGCACACACCACAAAGCGCTATATATACAAGGGATATCCTTATATTAAGTGCTCCCTTATAGCTGCTTTAATATATATATATATAGCCATTAATGTGCCCCCCCTCTCTGTTTTACCCTGTTTCTGTAGTGCAGTGCAGGGGAGATACCTGGGAGCCGTTCTGACCAGCGGAGCTGTGACAGAAAATGGCGCCGTGTGCTGAGGAGATAGGCCCCGCCCCTTTTTCGGCGGGTTCTTCTCCCGCTATTTTTCCAGTCAGGCAGGGGTTAAATATCTCCATATAGCCCCTATGGGCTATATGTGAGGTATTTTTAGCCTTGTATAAGGTTTATATTTGCCTCTCAGAGCGCCCCCCCCCAGCGCTCTGCACCCTCAGTGACTGCCCAGTGAAGTGTGCTGAGAGGAAAATGGCGCACAGCTGCAGTGCTGTGCGCTACCTTATGAAGACTGAGGAGTCTTCAGCCGCCGGTTTCCGGACCTCTTCACGCTTCAGCATCTGCAAGGGGGTCGGCGGCGCGGCTCCGGGACCGGACTCCACGGCTGGGCCTGTGTTCGATCCCTCTGGAGCTAATGGTGTCCAGTAGCCAAGCAGCAAATCCACTCTGCATGCAGGTGAGTTTACTACTTTCCCCCTAAGTCCCACGTTGCAGTGATCCTGTTGCCAGCAGGACTCACTGTAAAGAAAAAAACCTAAACTAAACTTTCTCTAAGCAGCTCTTTAGGAGAGCCACCTAGATTGCACCCTTCTCGTTCGGGCACAAAATCTAACTGGAGTCTGGAGGAGGGTCATGGGGGGAGGAGCCAGTGCACACCACCTGACCTAGTAAAGCTTTACTTTTTTGTGCCCTGTCTCCTGCGGAGCCGCTATTCCCCATGGTCCTTTCAGGAACCCCAGCATCCACTTAGGACGATAGAGAAATATATATATATACACACACACACACAATATATATATATATATTTTATACAAACACACACCATACTGTGCAAAAGTTTTCAGGTGTGGAAAAACCGCTGCAAAGTGAGAATGCTTTCAGAAATAGAAGGGTTACTATTTTTAGAAATTAACAAAATGCAAGGTGAATGAACCGTAGAGAAATCTAAATCAATATTTGGTGTGACCACCCTTTGCCTTCAAAACAGCATAAATTCTTCTAGGTGCACTAGCACAAAGTTTTTGAAGGGACTTGGCAGGGAGGTTGTTCCAATCATCATGGAGAACTAACTACAAGACAGACTTGATGTTGTTGAAATCAGGGCCGTGGGGCGGTCAACACTTCCAAGACTCCTCATTGTTCTTTACACTGAAGATCGTTCTTAATAACTTTACCTGTATTTTTGGGGTAGTTGTCCTGTTGCATATATATATGTGTGTGTGTGTGTGTGTGTGTGTGTGTGTGTGTGTGTGTGTGTGTATATATATATATATATATATGTATATATACATACATATATATATATATATATATATATATATATACATACATACACTGCTCAAAAAAATAAAGGGAACACTAAAATAACACATCCTAGATCTGAATTAATGAAATATTCTTATTAAATACTTTGTTCTTTACACAGTTGAATGTGCTGACAACAAAATCACACAAAAATTATCAAATTAATTAACCCATGGAGGTCTGGATTTGGAGTCACCCTCAAAATTAAAGTGGAAAAACACACTACAGGCTGATCCAACTTTGATGTAATGTCCTTAAAACAAGTCAAAATGAGGCTCAGTAGTGTGTGTGGCCTCCGGAGCATCACTCGAGTATAAGCCGAGGTGGAACTTTTTCAGCACAAAAAATGTGCTGAAAACTAGGCTTATACTCGAATATATATATATATATATATATATATATATATATATATATAATCTTTAAAATTATCTGAAACTAGATATATTCCGTCTTTGAATAATAAATCTAACGTTACTTAATCTTCCTATATGATATCACCATGGTGTAAATAATGCCCATATATTTGTACTAAAAATAGTGTGACACCCTTACGCAATTTGATTTTTAAACAATTTCAATCACAATTTGTTCAAATTCAAATCTTACAAAGCATCAGATAATCTCTAGTGCAGTGCCGGGCAGTGTTTAATGAGTCAGCGGACCCCTTCAATGTGTCGGGCCCCGATGCAATGCACTGGCTGCACAGCCATTAGTTCTGCCACTGTGTTAACCAAACTATATAAATTCAATTTTGACAGGACTCGTGTTACATACAAATGTGACTCGCGTCGCATTACATTTCTGTTCCCAGTCAAAAGATTGACATTAAAATTTGTTATCACGTGAGTGCTCGCACTACTGCTCCTGTCAGCTGCTAACTTCTTTTTGTTCACAACTTGACTTACTTGACCCCTGGCGTATTCTCCATCCCACCCAAAAGGAGTTTTCTTTTTATTCTCATCCTCATTCGTCCCACTCCTGTATTCACTATCTCTTTACCTGTCTCTTCTCTAAAATCACTTACACTTCTATTGACGATATTATTATATCCAAGCATGCCACTATATCTATGCATATCCAGCTGTCTCTCCCTCAACGCTCCTCCACATGCTGGCGTTTCCCCGCCTACCTCCACCAATCCACTCACTTTCTCCACTATAGATAATAAGGGACAGGAGACTGACGTGCCACTGTTTAGGGGTACTGCTAAGGCTGTCCTCAGGGGCCACATTATGTCATATACCCATTCCAAACGGGAAAAAAATTCTTCTAGATTACAAGATCTTAACGCAATGCTAACATCCTCATACCGGCGTTATAAACATGACTCTCCGGCTCATAAAGAAGCACACTTATCAGCCAAAAAATTTATTACACTTTTCTCACTGAGCGTGCCCATTTATCTTACGATTATCAGAGGAATAAATTTCACAGATGGGGTAACAAGTCAGGCAGTTTACTGGCTAACTTGATCAAGGGACCTAAGGCCTGTACGTGGGTCAATGCTATTAGTATATCTGGGACTGTTGTCTCAGACCCTGATACAACTTGTGCTGAGCTCATGCAGTACTATAGAACCCTATACTCTAAAGGTCCGGATGATGTGACTGAGGGTCGCTCTTTCCTTGACGGAGCTCAACTTCCCACTCTCTCACGGGAGGAAAGGGCCTTGCGAGATGAACCTATAACTGTAGAGGAAGTCACTGAGATCATTAAAAGTTTATAGAACAAAAGCCCTGGTCCTGATGAATTCAGCGCTGAGTTCTACAAAATGCTCCAGGTTGAAAGGGCACCTACTTTGACGACCTTATATAACCACATACTTCCCTCTCATCAGACTTCCCTCAGGTTTAATGAAGCCAAGAAGATTGTACAGTATTAGCTAAACGAGGCAAAGACCATTTCTTGGTCAGTTCTTATAGACCGATCTCTCGCCTTAATTAGGACTTTAAGGTTTTGACTAAGCTGATGGCTATGAATCTACAGTCCAGCCTCTCCTGTTTAATCTCACCTGCACAATTGAGCTTCATTAAAAACAGACAGTCAGTACAAAGTATTAGGGCCGATTTGGCAGGCGATAATTCACTCCCGTACCCATAAACTTAAAAGTAACATCCTTATTAATCTCGATGCTGAATAAGCGTTTGACAAAATTGCCTGGTAACATTTAGACAGTCCTACAATATCAGCACTTTGGGACAACGTTCTGTAGCTTTGTTCAAACCCTGTCGACTGAGCCCATTGCGCAGGTGACAGTAAACAATGCATCTTCTGCCCCCGTTACCCTCGAAAGAGGGACCAGACAGGGATGCCCTTTCTCACCCCTACTCTTTAACTTGGCTTTAGAACCCTACTTTCATTACTTTACCCGTCTGACTACCTTTCAGGGGTATTAAAATTGGTGATAGAGAGGTTAAAATAGTGGAGTTTGCAGATGACATTCTTCTTCTAAACTCTAACCCCAAACATTCTGTTACCGCGCTGTTAGCGGTCATTGCTTAATTCTCCTCTTTTACAGGTTTCTCCATTAATTTTGACAAATCTGAGGCCTTGGGCCCTTTTTGGACAGGCGAAATTAGACTGGACCACTCCCTTCCCGTTTCGATGGGTTCACACCCATATCACATATCTAAGGGTTCTACTGCCCTCTGACCCTTCCCATCTATATTCTTATAATGTTAACGCTATTATTTCTAAAATACAAACTGAACTTAGCCTTTGGCATACTTTGTCACTTAATCTTCTAGGTCGTTGTAATTTTGTCAAAATGGCGTGTTTTCCGAAATTGCTCTATGTTCTACAGATGGTTCCCAAATTGCTCACAAAATCTGACATTTCTCTCCTCACCTCCAATATCTCCAAATTCATCTGGTCTAATAACGGGCAGAGAATTAGCTTTCTTAAACTATCCCAAACTGTGCAGAATGGTGGGCTCAATCTGCCTGGCATCAAGCAATATAATCGGGCATGCCTCCTTCGTTTTGCCATGGACTGGCTCAGAAACACTAATCTATATACCGACTCTACACTAGACTCTCAACATTGTGCCCCTTTGCCGCTTAGTTACATACTGTATTACATGCAAGCACTGCTGACTTGAAGGCACTCCACCTGGATAATATCCTTTTGACCTCCACTATTAAGTCGTGGAGAATGTCCAGGAAATCGCTCAACCTTCAACATCTATACTCAGTGTTCCTACCTCTCACTGGTAATCTTTATTTTCAAGGGGGTAAGGCCTCAATGCCTTTTCAAGCCTAGTGTACATCAGGAAATGTCATACAAAATCCTACATCAGGCATACATATCCCCAAAACGGAGTCATCTAATGGGCTTCTCAGACTCAGAGAAGTGTATTAAATGTTCTGCACCGGAGGCTAATATTATGCATTGTTTTTGACACTGACCCCATATCCAAGTTTTGGAATGAGCTACAGACATATAAAGCACCTCGGTGTTGTGTATTTCGTTCCACTATACAGCCTCTTGGGCACTCTTTGGCTGTTTACTCGACCAACCAGCCATCCCCAACCAAGATAAACAACTAGTGGTACTCCTTTCTGCAGTGGGTTGGAAGTCTATACTTCCAACAACGGATCTACGATGCTGGTCCTACTATTCCCATGGCGACCGCCAGACTACTTTTCTTATTCACCATGGACTGGCTGGAAACTTCCTTGAACAAGAAAATCTTGACTCCTGCATTGTTTCAATGCTGGGGTAAGTATATTTGAACCCTACCTCACTTGACTAAACTAGCCATCAAGCAATGATTCCAAGCCACTACATGGTACGCTAACCAGCTTTTAGATGACAGTCCCCCCATCCCTCTTTCCTAATACTATCCTCATATTCATATCACTCTTAGGGGGTAATTGAGTTGATCGCAGCAGGAAATTTCTTAGCAGTTGGGCAAAACCATGTGCACTGCAGGGGAGGCAGATATAACATGTGCAGAGAGAGAGAGATTTGGGTGTGGTGAGTTAAATCTGCAATCTAAATTGCAGTGTAAAAGTAAAGCAGCCAGTATTTACCCTGCACAGAAACAAAATAACCCACCCAAATCTAACTGTCTCTGCAAATGTTATATCTGCCCCCCTACAGTGCACATGGTTTTGCCCAAATGCTAAAAAATTTCCTGCTGCGATCAACTTGGAATTACCCCCTTACTCATTTTCTATGCCCTTTTTCCCTACATCTTCGTCCTTAATTGTTCCCTTCTTTCTTTCTCTCCCTTTCTTCTTCCTTTTCTTCTCTGGATCTCCTTCATACCTGATATCTCTAGCCCAGGGGTGTCCAAACTTTTTGCAAATAGGGACAGATTTGGTGAGGTGAAAATGTGTGGGGGCCAATCAGATATACCAATTTCCCCAATGCTGCCAGATACACATTATATGCCCCCAGCAGTGCTGCCAGATACACATTATATGCCCCCCAGCAGTGCTGCCAGATACACATATGCCCCCCCAGCAGTGCTGCCAGACACACATTATATGCCCCCCCCAGCAGTGCTGCCAGATACACAATATATGCCCCCCCAGCAGTGCTGCCAGATACACAATATATGCCCCCCCAGCAGTGCTGCCAGATACACATTATATGCCCCTCCAGCAGTGCTGCCAGATACACATTATATGCCTCCCCAGCAGTGCTGCCAGATACACATTATATGCCCCCAGCAGTGCTGCCAGATACATATTATATGCCGCCAGCAATACTTCCAGATACACATTATATGCCCCCCCAGCAGTACTGCCAGATACACATTATATGCCCCCCCAACAGTGCTGCCAGATACACATTATATGCCCCCCTAGCAGTGCTGCCAGATACACATTATATGCCCCCAGCAGTGCTGCCAGATACACATTATATGCCCCCCCCAGCAGTGTTGTCAGATACACATATGCCCCCACAGTGCTGCCAGATACACATTATATGGCCCCAGCAGTGCTGCCAGATACACATTATATGCCCCCCCCTCCCAGCAGTGCTGTCAGATACACATAATATGCCCCCACAGTGCTGCCAGATACACATTGGAGAACTACTTACAAGTGAAAATGCTTTAGCCCAGAACACGAGGGGGTGAAGCACTGAACTTAATGAGGCCGCTGATCACCGCACATTGCTGTGGAGCTGCAGTAAAGATGGCCACCGTGATGATCCTCCCTGGTGTCTCCTTTTATAGATTCATACACACAGGAAGGCTGAGTTTGTCTCGGCAGGAGAGGCATCCCCAGCCTATAGTCTGTACGCAGAGGAGGGGGAGATAGCTGTCAGTCAGCTTGTAGCACGGCTGACAGCAACGGGCGGGGAGTGTCAGTGCCATGGGGTGCAGTGGTCTGCAAAGGCAGTGTGCCTGAGAGACAGCGGGGCTGAGTGTCAGTGCGGCAGGGTGCGGCGATCAGTAATAAACAAGCAGGGCAGGCTGCGGGCTGGTGGAAATGTGAGCATGGGCCGCAATTGGCCCCCGGTCTGGACTTTGGACATGCTGGCTCTAGTCGATTGGTTTTCTCCATGGATGGGTCGGCGGTCTCCGGGCCTTGGAATCAGTAGGCAATGTTTACATTTATGTAATATGTTTTTGTCTCTGTTTTTGTTTTTTGTTCTCTTTTCTTCCTTTTATTGTATCTCATATGTTCCTCCTTGGGTGTTTACCTATACTCGGCACTCTGTAGTCCAGTTTGGTGCATTTTACCAGTTGAGTTACCAATAGATTTCTTTGCAAGTCCGTTTGCCTGCTACCCTGTAACTATTTATGATGACTATGTTCATTGTACTGTCTTGGAACGATTGTTCTATTTCACCGTTATACATGTTTTGTTTTGGAGGAAAATTAGAAAGGATCATTCCATGATGTATAGGACACAATAAATGAAAATTAAATTTCACATAACTGCTAAAATTTTAGTATGTTTATGCTGCTAAAAGATCGTAGTATTTTGTGTGATAATTGAAAATAGATATATTTATCATGCATCTGTATAAATTGTTGAAGTGGATTAAAAAAACGCTAATTTCCACATTTTACTCCTAAAATTCTTATAATCATTGTAATTTCATAGTTGCTGCCACATAAAGTACTTTTAAGGTAACAGTCAAAATTTTGTGACTACATGTCGTAACAATATTTTTTCCAACATATATTTTATTGAGGTACAAATAGCACAAGAAAAACAAAAAAAGTGAAGGTGAAACAGTTGAAAAGGACATAATGGAGCACAGTAAATGAATAGGATATAGTGTTTACAGTAAGAGAACTCAAAACTTTTACAGCTGTGCCAGGATGGCACCACTTTTACGGCAGAAGAAGCAACCACACTGTGCTTACCAATTTACAGCACAGATTGCTACAACCTATAGCAACCAAAGCACCCTGTCAAGCCCCAGTTAGTAAGGCATGGGTGGCTTATCATAGGTTAAAGAACCTGTGATAGATTTTATATAATATATATATATATATATATATATATATGGATGTATAGGAATGAGAACACAGACAAAACCATTTACTGCAAAGCAGAAACCTCCAAAGTGATTACTACACAATATCTAGCACAGCTTGTCCCAGTATAGGTATTATTTTCATTTAGTCCTCACCACATTGACTTAGCAATGAAAAAGACTGAAGGCAATTTAGTTTGTTAGGCATTAGTTTGAGGCACAAGGTAGCACTGGCTGAAGTGGTCGCACTGTACCTATAGCAGTAATTACATGAGCTGACTAACCCACTTTAAGATGTAACGATTTGTTCACCATTTGTACGGGTGGTCTTCAGTATGCCGAATGTCAGGATCCTGGCGCACAGTATACCGGCGTCGGAATCCCGACACCCGGCATACCGACAGATATTCTCCCTCGTGGGGGTCCACGACCCCCCTGGAGGGAGAATAAATAGCGTGGCGCACGTAGCGAGCCCGCAAGGGGCTCCTTTGCGCTCGCCACACTGTCGGTATGCCGGCGGTCAGGCTCCCGGCGCCGGTATGCTGGATGCCGGGAGCCCGGCCACCGGCATACCATACTACACCCATTTGTACAACCACTGTTTTTAATGTGTAAAACACTGGAGACTTTTTATAAAAGGTTACTTTATCTTGTTTAAAAGATCAGGTAATACAAATAATAAGATTTTAAACCAACCGGTAAATCTTTCTCGTAGTCCGTAGAGGATGCTGGGGACTCCGTAAGGACCATGGGGATAGACGGGCTCCGCAGGAGACATGGGCACTTTAAGAAAGACTTTAGTTCTGGGTGTGCACTGGCTCCTCCCTCTATGCCCCTCCTCCAGACCTCAGTTAGAGAAACTGTGCCCAGAGGAGACGGACAGTACGAGGAAAGGATTTTAGTTAATCCAAGGGCAAGATTCATACCAGCCACACCGTATAACTTGTGTATTTATGAAACACTTAACAGTATGAAAAAACAACGTAGCATCAGTCCAAAACCGATGAAACTATAACATAACCCTTATGTAAGCAAAACTATATACAAGTCTCGCAGAAGTAGTCCGCACTAGGGACGGACCGGTAGGTTTAAAATCTTATTTTCTCTTACGTCCTAGAGGATGCTGGGGACTCCGTAAGAACCATGGGGATTATACCAAAGCTCCCAAACGGGCGGGAGAGTGCGGATGACTCTGCAGCACCGATTGAGCAAACACACGGTCCTCCTCAGCCAGGGTATCAAACTCATAGAACTTTGCAAAGGTGTTTGAACCCGACCAAGTAGCAGCTCGGCATAGTTGTAGTGCTGAGACCCCTCGGGCAGCCGCCCAAGACGAGCCCACCTTCCTAGTGGAATGGGCCTTGACCGATTTTGGTAACGGCAATCCAGCCGTAGAATGCGCCTGCTGAATCGTGTTACAGATCCAGCGAGCAATAGTCTGATTTGAAGCAGGGGCGCCAACCTTGTTGGCTGCATATAGGACAAACAGTGCTTCTGTTTTTCTGACTCTAGCCGTTCTGGCCACGTAAATTTTCAAAGCCCTGACTACATCAAGGGACTCGGTATCCTCCAAGTCTCGCGTAGCCACAGGCACCACAATAGGTTGGTTCATATGAAAAGATGACACCACCTTAGGCAAGAATTGAGGACGGGTCCGCAATTCCGCTCTATCCATATGGAAAACCAGATAGGGGCTTTTATGAGACAAAGCCGCCAATTCCGACACTCGCCTAGCCGAAGCCAAGGCTAATAACATGACCACCTTCCAAGTGAGATATTTTAACTCCACCGTTTGAAGTGGGTTCAAACCAGTGCGACTTAAGGAAACTCAACACCACGTTAAGGTCCCAAGGCGCCACCGGAGGTATAAAAGGAGGCTGAATATGCAGCACTCCCTTCACAAAAGTCTGTACTTCTGGGAGAGAAACAAATTATTTTTGAAAGAAAATGGATAAGGCCGAAATCTGAACCTTAATGGAGCCTAATTTTAGGCCCAAATTCACTCCAGTCTGTAGGAAGTGAAGGAAACGGCCCAGATGGAATTCTTCCGTAGGAGCATTCCTGGCCTCACAACAAGAAACATATTTTCGCCATATACGGTGATAATGTTTTGCAGTCACGTCCTTCCTAGCCTTTATCAGCGTAGGAATGACCTCATCCGGAATGCCTTTTTCCGCTAGGATCCTGCGTTCAACCGCCATGCCGTCAAACGCAGCCGCGGTAAGTCTTGGAACAGACAGGGCCCCTGTTGCAGCAGGTCCTGTCGTAGAGGAAGAGGCCACGGATCTTCTGTGAGCATTTCCAGCAGATCCGGATACCAGGTCCTTCGTGGTCAATCTGGAACAATGAGAATTGTTCTCACTCCTCTTTTTCTTATTATTCTCAACACCTTGGGTATGAGAGGAAGAGGAGGAAACACATAGACCGTCTGGAACACCCACGGTGTCACTAGGGCGCCCACAGCTACCGCCTGAGGGTCTTTTGATCTAGCGCAATACCTCTGTAGCTTTTTGTTGAGGCGGGACGCCATCATGTCTATCTGGGGCAGTCCCCACTGACTTGCAATCTGTGCGAAGACTTCCTGATGAAGTCCCCACTCTCCTGGATGCAGGTCGTGTATGCTGAGGAAGTCTGCTTCCCAGTTGTCCACTCCCGGAATGAACACTGCTGACCGTGCGCTTACATGATTTTCCGCCCAGCGAAGAATCCTGGTGGCTTCCGCCATCGCCACTCTGCTCCTTGATGTTGTCTGACTGGATCAGAACTGGTTGGTCGCGAAGTAAGGTCTCCGCTTGACGTAGGGCGTTGTATATGGCCCTCAGTTCCAGGATGTTGATGTGAAGAAAAGTCTCATGACTTGTCCAAAGTCCTTGAAAGTTTCTTCCCTGTGTGACTGCTCCCCACCCTCTGAGGCTCGCGTCCGTGGTCACCAGGATCTAGTCCTGAATGCCGAACCTGCGGCCTTCTAAAAGGTGAGCACTCTGCAGCCACCACAGGAGAGACACCCTGGCTCTGGGGGACAGGGTGATCCGCTGATGAATTTGTAGATGTGACCCGGACCACTTGTCCAATAGGTCACATTGGAAAATCCTTGAATGGAATCTGCCGAAGGGAATGGCTTCGTGAGTTCCTGAGCTTTTTCTATCGGAAGAAAAACCCTTTTCTGGTCTGTGTCCAGAATCATGCCCAAGAAGGTAAGACGGGTCGTAGGAACCAGCTGCGACTTCGGGATGTTGAGAATCCAGCCGTGTTGCTTTAACACCCTCAGGGAAAGTGCCACGCCGTTCAGTAACTTTTCTCATGATCTCGCTTTTATGAGGAGATCGTCCAAGTATGGGATAATTGTGACACCCTTGTGACACCCTTAATTATGACCCGCCATTACCTTGGTGAAAATCCTCGGGGCCGTGGAAAGCCCAAACGGCAACGTCTGAAATTGGTAATGACAATCCTGTACCGCAAATCTCAGGTACGCCCGGTGGGGCGGATAAATGGGAACATGAAGGTATGCATCCTTTATGTCCAGAGATACCATAAAATCCCCCCCTTCTAGGCTGGCAATGACAGCTCTGAGCGATTCCATCTTGAACTTGAACCTTTTCAAGTATTGGTTTAAGGATTTTAAATTCAAAATGGGTCTGACCGAACCGTCCGGTTTCGGGACTACAAACAGAGTTGAGTAGTAACCCTTCCCTCTTTGAAGCAGGGGAACCTCGACCACCACTTGTTGAAGACACAATTTGCGAATCGCATTTAACACTAACTCCCTTTCTAGGGGAGAAGTCGGTAGAGCCGATTTGAAAAACCGGCGAGGAGGCACCTCTTCGAATTCCAGCTTGTATCCCTGAGAAACAATTTCCACTGCCCAGGGATCCACCTGTGAGTGAACCCAGATGTGGCTGAAAAGTCGAAGACGTGCCCCCACTGGGGCGGACACCCTAGCGGAGCCCCAGCGTCATGCGGTGGATTTTGCAGAGGCCGGGGAGGACCTCTGTTCCTGGGAACTAGCTGTGTTGTGCAGCTTTTTTCCTCTGCCCTTACCTCTGGCAAGAAAGGACGATCCACGTACCCTTCTGCTTCTATTTGAACGAAAGGACTGCATTTGATAATGTGTCGCTTTCTTAGTCTGTGAGGGAACATAAGGCAAAAAATTTGATTTACCTGCCGTAGCTGTGGAGACTAGGTCCGAGAGACCTTCCCCAAACAATTCCTCACCCTTGTAAGGCAAAACCTCCATATGCCTCTTCGAGTCGGCATCACCTGTCCACTGCATGGTCCATAAGACTCGCCTAGCAGAAATAGACATAGCGCTTATTCTGGAACCCAGTAGACTAATGTCTCTTTGAGCATCTCTCATATATAAGACAGCATCTTTTATATGCCCTAGGGTCAATAAAATGGTATCCTTATCTAGGGTCTCAATATCCGCTGATAATGAATCTGTCCATGCTGCTACAGCGCTACAAACCTAGGCCGACGCAATCGCTGGTCTGAGTAAAGTACCAGAATGTGTGTAAATGGACTTCAAGGTAACCTCCTGCTTGCGGTCAGCAGGATCCTTGAGGGTAGCCGTATCTTGGGATGGCAGCGCTATCTTTTTTGATAATCGTGTCAATGCTTTGTCTACCCTAGGGGAGGATTCCCACCGTATCCTGTCCGTTGGCGGGAAAGGATACGCCATAAGAATCCTTTTGGGAATCTGCAGTTTTATGTCTGGAGATTCCCACGCTTTTTCACACAACTCGTTCAACTCATGTGAGGAGGGAAAAGTTACCTCAGGTTTCTTTCCCTTATACATGTGTACCCTCGTGTCAGGGACAGGGGGTTCCTCCGTGATATGCAAAATATCTTTTATTGCAATAATCATATAACGAATACATTTAGCTACTTTTGGCTGTAACTTTGCATCATCGTAGTCGACACTGGAGTCAGAATCCGTGTCGGTATCTGTGTCTCCTATTTGTGATAGTGGGCGCTTTTGAGACCCCGTAGGTCCCGGCGACATAGGGACAGCCATGGGTTGACTCCCTGACTGTTCCCTAGCTTCAGCTTTCTCTTATCTTTTGTGCAATAAATTGACATTAGCACTTAAAACATTCCACATATCCATCCAGTCAGGTGTCAGTGCTGCCGACGGAGACCTCACATTCATACGCTCCCCCTCCTCCCTAGGCGAGCCTTCCACCTCAGACATGTCGACACACGCGTACCGACACACCACACACACACACAGGGAAACTCTTATCTGAAGACAGTTTCCCCATCAGACCCTTTGGAGAGACAGAGAGAGAGTATGCCAGCACACACCCCAGCGCTATATGACCCAGGAAAAAACAACAAAATGTTTACCCAGTAGCGCCTTTTTATATGTATATGCGCCAATTATGTGCCCCCTCCCCCCTCTTGAAAACCCTCTGTCACCATGAGTAAGCAGGGGAGAGTCCGGGGAGCTTCCTCTCAGCGCTGTGCTGTGGAGAAAATGGCGCTGGTGAGTGCTGAGGGAGAAGCCCTGCCCCCTCGGCGGCAGGCTTCTGTCCCGCTCAAAATTCTTAAAAAACTGGCGGGGGCTCTTTATATACATTTACAGTGCCCAGCTGTACATGTATATATGTACTTTTGCCAAAGGAGAGGTTTTATTGCTGCCCAGGGCGCCCCCCCTGCGCCCTGCACCCTTACAGTGACTGCCGTGTGTGAGGTGAATGGGAGCAATGGCACACAGCGTTACTGCTGTGCGTTACCATAGTGAAGATCATGAAGTCTTCTTTTCTTCTCATACTCACCCGGCTTCTATCTTCCGGCTCTGCGAGGAGGACGGCGGCGCGGCTCTGGGACGGACGGCGAGGGTGAGACCTGCGTACCAATCCCTCTGGAGCTAATGGTGTCCAGTAGCCTAAGAAACAGAGCCTTGAAACTCACAGAAGTAGGTCTGTTTCTCTCTCCTCAGTCCCTCGATGCAGGGAGTCTGTTGCCAGCAGGCTCCCTGAAAATAAAAAACCTAACTAAAATTCTTTCTAACAGGAAACTCAGAGCTCCCTGTAATGCACCCAGTCTCCACTGGGCACTGTATCAAACTGAGGTCTGGAGGAGGGGCATAGAGGGAGGAGCCAGTGCACACCCATACCTAAAGTCTTTCTTAAAGTGCCCATGTCTCCTGCGGAGCCAGTCTATCCCCATGGTCCTTACGGAGTCCCTAGCATCCTCTAGGACGTAAGAGAAAAATAGAAGGCATTAGAGCCTTCTGTTGTGACCAGAATAAGCTGTAACAATGCAAAATATTTCTCACACTTCTATAGAGCAAAAAGGGATCTACTGTAGTATTTACTAAGCACTGGAGAGAGATAAATAAAATGGAGATAGATTAAATGGTCTATGCACTAACTCAGTGGATCTCAAACTGTGGGCCGTGGCACCCTTGGGTGCCTAGGGACACTTACGGGGCGCCTTGGATTTTTGGTCCAGGATCAATTCAAATTATTTATGGTTATTGTGATAGGCAAAACTAGTGCTGGTGGCTTCCAATCATAAAATATGTGGACAAACAGAAGTGAATCCTGTCCCTCATCACATAGTTGAACCTAAGGATGACATATAAGCGCAATTTATTTAATTTAGTATGTTTTTCTAAATTTCTCAATAAGAAACTTTTGGCCTAGGGATCCTGTGAATTTTATTTTTCTATACTCTAGGGCACTGCGATTTGAAAAAGTTTGGGCAGAGATAAAGTACCAACCAACCAGCTCCTGTTATTTTTTGAAACACAGGGACAGATGCATTAAGCCTGGAGAAGTGATAAAGCAGTGATAAGTGCAAGGTGATAACGCACCAGCTAATCAGCTCCAATATGTAAATGTACAGTTAAGATCTGATTGGCTGGTGCGTTATGGTCCAGGCTTAATACATCTGCCCCCTTGTCTGTAACCTGGCAATTAGGAGCTGATTGGTACTTTACTGTATCTCTCTCCACGGCTTGGTAAATAGAACCCTAAGATTACAAAATATATGCCTACATTGTAATATCCCCCCGTTGATGGAATAACATTAGCATTTTGCCATGTACCCAACATAAATGTATAGCGATTCTCTTGGGGGGAAAAAAAATAGTGTTTAGGCCACTTTTTGCAAAGTAAATTGCAATCACAAATCACAGACTCTTCTGGTATACAACTACAAGCTGTTTACTTACAAAAACAGAGCACCACCCTGTAGTATAAACTGGAAAGAAAAACACTAGCTCACACACCTGCAGCTGCTAATTACCACAGCCTTTAACAAAGTGCGACTCTAAGGCGTCCTGTGCAGGGTCATTCAGTGCGCTGAAATATTTTCTTTTGTAAACTTTCCTCAATACATGTGCTATTTCAACATACAGAAAAGCTACTAGATCATATAGTTTGCCTATTTTAGGACCTGCCCAGATGTAAGTTCAGCTAGTTTCCACACAGAAGTCTACAGTTGCAGGACAGCAGAACATGATTTTTATTGGAGGGCATATAAAATATCAACTCAAACAGAGGGGGGAAAAAAATAAACAGAGATCTGGACTTATGCGCCCGATTTATAAAAATAGAGACTCAAAAGATCTTTTATAGGCCAACATTCTTTCTGCCCAAATGCTCCAGACATAACCACACATTTTGGATTTTTGCAGCATAAAAGGCTTCTCAGAAAACACAGTAGGAGTGACCAACAAGCAGTTACTTCAATCAACGCAGAACGCTTGGCTGCTCACAATCTCACACAGCTTTCAAATATCAATATTAGTCAGAGGTGACTTACAGGTGGTGCACAGACCTTTTGAATACTTAAATGATTGGTTTAATTAAAGATGTAATTAATAAAATGCTCTGTAGCTCACACTAAATAAAATATGGACTTTGATCAACCTACTTTAAATGAATTACTGATTATTTTATCGCAATATATTAAAATAAAAAATGTGGATGATGAAAAGAAAACGTAAAGCTGCAGGTAGTTTACAAATGTAAAGCTTTGAAATTACTGGTTAATTTGTTTTTTGTGTGGTCATATCAATTCAACACTAGAATACTCAATAATACCCCTTTCACACCGCAAAAACAACCCGGTATCGACCCAGTATATTGCCAGGTCTACACAGTTCGCTGTGCAGTGTGAAAGGGGCCATGGACGATGTCCCAGGTTGCCTGACCCGATAATTCAACTCAGGAATAAAGAAGTGTTATTCCTGGGTTAAATACCGGGTCAGGTGTAGTGTAGACGGGTTGCCGGGTTGATGCGACCCAGGACCCGTTCAGTGCATAAGGAGAGGCGGCGCGAAGATGCTCTCATTTCCCAGTGCCGCCTCAGGCTCCGCCCCCGCCATAGCGCAGGTCGAGGTGGCAGTGTCCAATGTCAGGTCCCATCCGGGAAGGTCCCGTTTCCAATTCCCGCGTGGGACCCGGCATTGCAATATGAAAGGGGTAATAGGGACTAGCAGGGGCACATATTCCAGACACATTTACAATGATATGCGGACATAAGACAACAGACCCCTATTTCAGCGACATGGCCTTATGTTTGTTAAGCACAGTTATTCATTCTTGTTTCAATTAACCTAATCGGCCTTGACACAATATTAGCTGTAACCACAACCCTTTCAGTAGAGTGCTTTTTGCTGGCAACGTTACAACTTTGTGAATCTTAAGCGACATTTCCCTAAAGCATTAACTAAAAATGTGTTTCAATGCCAGAGCGTCTGTATACCACAACCGTGACATGTGAGTGACGATACACAGGCTTTTTTTCTGCGCAGCGAAGGCTGTTCGTGAGTCTCTTGAAGGCAACAATATTACCAGTCTAAAACCACGCAATGCCAAAAAGTTCAGAATCACAGTAACAGAAAGATATGGTGTTTCCTGGAATTGCTTTCAAACTAACCAAATACATTAGTATTAGTGTCATAGTAGTACTGGATTACACAAACTCTAATGTCAACTCAGATTGCGTAAGTTTAAATACAAATTTTACAATACACTAGATAACACCATGAATACCTTTTCTTTATCATAGAAAGCGCATTTATTACAAAGCTCCAATATGGTTTTCAATATTATGTATATTACTTTGCATTAACGTTTTTGAACGCTGCAGTAGATGCCAATAAACAAAAAAAATACAAAATGAACAGTGATCTTTTTAAAATTTAAGACTGTGACTTATGCATAGGCTTTTAAGTATTCAATATTTAACGTACTCCACAAAGTATTGGGGCAGTAAAATATACAGGGTGAGGCAACTAAACGTCCAGGATTTTAAAGGTTAATAAAAAAAAAAAGTCACGGTAAATACGATTTATAATTTTAATACATAATCTTAAATGCATGAAATAGTTTATTTTCAAGTGGTTTTGAATAGGATATTGTCCAGATAACGGCCATTATTCGTGATATACATTTGTAGTTTTTTTTCTCAATTCCGTGAGTGATCCAGAAGTTATAATGGGATACAAGAACAGAGCCTAATTTAATATTACCTTAATGTTACCTGCTGCCAACACTTCAAGAACAAAGTGTTCACTTGCTGTCTAAAGGTGCATACACACGGAATAATTTGTCTAACAATCGGGACATTCCCGATCAATCAGACGACCATCTGTTCTGTGTGTATGCATGATATCGTGCATGGCGCACTCCTATAGGGCTGTCTGCCACCTGCCCTGATCTTACTGCACGTTCAAAAGATCAAGGGAAGTGGGTGCCGAGCCCATGCAGCACTATGCCTGGGGGCAGCATAGCGGGCAGTCGTGCACCGGATCGCTTTGTGTGTATGTCCGCCCGATATGTCGGTCCAAGGAGCGTCCAATGCATCGGTGGGTACACATCATACAGTGTGTACCTGCCTTAACATACCTTACCCCTTGACAGGGACTATTATAATGAGATAATCAATGTTTTTCAATTAATTTGTCAGTGGTTTCAATGTAATGGCTGTTTGGTGTATATAGGCTTTATTTTTGAACAAACACAGATTTTATACGAACACAAAATTGTTTCCTCAACTAAAAGGTAAGCATGAATTACAGACACGTGAAAACTTGCACCTGCTTTTAAACATACGTTTTGCACATATCATAGCATAATTAACAAATTTTATCCTCAAAGTTCTGAAATTGGATAAATCTAACCCATAATTAGATCATGCAAACGACAATGATCTCACCGGAAATCTATAGAATAACTAAACAGACTTAAGATTTTTGAATGGCCAAGTCAAAGTCTAGGGAATATATTTACAAAGCAGTGGAAGCATACACTTAATCTTAGTGCCGCTCTAAATTTTCACCTAAAAGCCGCTGTTTCATTAAAAAAAAAATAAGAATTTACTTACCGATAATTCTATTTCTCGTAGTCCGTAGTGGATGCTGGGGACTCCGTCAGGACCATGGGGAATAGCGGCTCCGCAGGAGACAGGGCACAAAAAGTAAGCTTTTAGGATCACATGGTGTGTACTGGCTCCTCCCCCTATGACCCTCCTCCAAGCCTCAGTTAGGTACTGTGCCCGGACGAGCGTACACAATAAGGAAGGATATTGAACCCCGGGTAAGACTCATACCAGCCACACCAATCACACCGTATAACTTGTGATCTGAACCCAGTTAACAGTATGACAAACGTAGGAGCCTCTGAACAGACGGCTCACAACAAATAACAACCCGATTTTTTTGTAACAATAACTATGTACAAGTATTGCAGACAATCCGCACTTGGGATGGGCGCCCAGCATCCACTACGGACTACGAGAAATAGAATTATCGGTAAGTAAATTCTTATTTTCTCTAACGTCCTAAGTGGATGCTGGGGACTCCGTCAGGACCATGGGGATTATACCAAAGCTCCCAAACGGGCGGGAGAGTGCGGATGACTCTGCAGCACCGAATGAGAGAACTCAAGGTCCTCCTCAGCCAGGGTATCAAATTTGTAGAATTTTGCAAACGTGTTTGCCCCTGACCAAGTAGCAGCTCGGCAGAGTTGTAATGCCGAGACTCCCCGGGCAGCCGCCCAGGATGAGCCCACTTTCCTTGTGGAATGGGCCTTGACAGATTTAGGTTGTGGCAAGCCTGCCACAGAATGTGCAAGTTGAATTGTGCTACAAATCCAACGAGCAATCGTCTGCTTAGAAGCAGGAGCACCCATCTTGTTGGGTGCATACAATATAAGCAGTGAGTCAGACTTTCTGACTCCAGCCGTTCTTGAAATATATATTTTCAATGCCCGGACCACGTCCAACAACTTGGAATCCTCCAACTCGTTAGTAGCCGCAGGCACCACAATAGGCTGGTTCAGGTGAAACGCTGACACCACCTTAGGCAGAAAATGAGGACGCGTCCGCAGTTCTGCCCTGTCCGTATGGAAAATCAGATATGGGCTCTTATATGATAAAGCCGCCAATTCTGATACTCTCCTGGCTGAAGCCAGGGCCAGTAGCATGGTTACTTTCCATGTAAGATACTTCATCTCCACCGATTTGAGCGGCTCAAACCAATGGGATTTTAGAAAATCCAAGACTACATTAAGATCCCACGGTGCCACTGGGGGCACAACCGGGGGTTGTATATGTAGTACTCCTTTTACAAAAGTCTGGACTTCAGGAACTGAAGCCAATTCTTTCTGGAAGAAAATCGACAGGGCCGAAATTTGAACCTTAATGGACCCCAATTTGAGGCCCATAGACAATCCTGTTTGCAGGAAATGTAGGAATCGACCCAGTTGAAATTCCTCCGTGGGGGCCTTCCTGGCCTCACACCACGCAACATATTTCCTCCAAATGCGGTGATAATGTTGTGCAGTCACCTCCTTCCTGGCCTTTACCAGTGTAGGAATGACCTCTTCCGGAATGCCTTTTTCCTTTAGAATTCGGCGTTCAACCGCCATGCCGTCAAACGCAGCCGCGGTAAGTCTTGGAATAGACACGGTCCCTGCTGAAGCAGGTCCCGTCTTAGAGGTAGAGGCCACGGATCCTCCGTGAGCATCTCTTGAAGTTCCGGGAACCAAGTTCTTCTTGGCCAATCCGGAGCCACTAGTATCGTTCTTACTCCCTTTTGCCGTATAATTCTCAGTACTTTTGGTATGAGAGGCAGAGGAGGGAACACATACACTGACTGGAACACCCACGGTGTTACCAGAGCGTCCACAGCTATTGCCTGAGGATCTCTTGACCTGGCGCAATACCTGTCCAGTTTTTTGTTGAGGCGGGACGCCATCATATCCACCATTGGTTTTTCCCAACGGTTCACAATCATGTGGAAGACTTCTGGATGAAGTCCCCACTCTCCCGGGTGTAGATCGTGTCTGCTGAGGAAGTCTGCTTCCCAGTTGTCCACTCCCGGAATGAATACTGCTGACAGTGCTATCACATGATCTTCCGCCCAGCGAAGAATCCTTGCAGCTTCTGCCATTGCTGTCCTGCTTCTTGTGCCGCCCTGTCTGTTTACGTGGGCGACTGCCGTGATGTTGTCCGACTGGATCAACACCGGCTGACCCTGAAGCAGGGGTTTTGCCAGACTTAGAGCATTGTAAATCGCTCTTAGCTCCAGTATATTTATGTGAAGAGACATCTCCAGGCTTGACCATACTCCCTGGAAGTTTCTTCCTTGTGTGACCGCTCCCCAGCCTCTCAGACTGGCATCCGTGGTCACCAGGACCCAGTCCTGTATGCCGAATCTGCGGCCCTCTAACAGATGAGCACTCTGCAACCACCACAGAAGAGACACCCATGTCCGTGGCGATAAGGTTATCCGCTGATGCATCTGCAGATGCGATCCGGACCATTTGTCCAGCAGATCCCACTGAAAAGTTCGTGCGTGGAATCTGCCGAATGGAATCGCTTCGTAAGAAGCCACCATCTTTCCCTGGACTCTTGTGCATTGATGCACAGACACTGTCCCTGGTTTTAGGAGGTTCCTGACAAGTTCGGATAACTCCCTGGCTTTCTCCTCCGGAAGAAACACCTTTTTCTGAACCGTGTCCAGAATCATTCCCAGGAACAGCAGACGTGTCGTCGGGGTCAACTGAGATTTTGGAAAATTCAGAATCCACCCGTGTTGTTGCAGCACTAGTTGGGTTAGTGCTACTCCGTCTTCCAGCTGTTCTCTGGATCTTGCCCTTATCAGGAGATCGTCCAAGTAAGGGATAATTAATACGCCTCTTCTTCGTAGAAGGATCATCATTTCGGCCATTACCTTGGTAAAGACCCGAGGTGCCGTGGACAATCCAAACGGCAGCGTCTGAAACTGATAATGACAGTTTTGCACCACGAACCTGAGGTACCCTTGATGTGAAGGGCAAATTGGGACATGCAGGTAAGCGTCCTTTATGTCCAGAGACACCATAAAGTCCCCTTCTTCCAGATTCGCTATCACTGCTCTGAGTGACTCCATCTTGAACTTGAATTTTTGTATGTACAGGTTCAAAGATTTGAGATTTAGAATAGGTCTTACCGAGCCGTCCGGCTTCGGTACCACAATAGCGTGGAGTAATACCCCTTTCCCTGTTGTAGGAGGGGTACCTTGACTATCACCTGCTGAGCAAACAGCTTGTGAATGGCTTCCAATACCGTCGCCCCGTCCGAGGGAGACGTTGGCAAAGCAGACTTTAGGAACCGGCGAGGGGGAGACTTCTCGAATTCCAACCTGTAACCCTGAGATACTACCTGTAGAATCCAGGGGTCCACCTGTGAGCAAGCCCACTGTGCGCTGAAATTCTTGAGTCGACCCCCCACCGTTCCTGATTCCGCTTGTAAGGCCCCAGCGTCATGCTGAGGGCTTTGCAGAACCCTGGGAGGGCTTCTGTTCCTGGGCAGGGGCTGCTTGCTGCCCTCTCTTACCCCTTCCTCTGCCCCGAGGCAGATATGACTGTCCTTTTGTCCGCTTGTTCTTATAGGAACGAAAGGACTGCGGCTGAAAAGACGGTGTCTTTTTCTGTTGGGAGGGGGTCTGAGGTAAAAAAGTGGATTTTCCGGCAGTTGCCGTGGCCACCAGATCCGATAGACCGACGCCAAATAATTCCTCCCCTTTATACGGCAATACTTCCATATGTCGTTTGGAATCCGCATCACCTGACCACTGTCGCGTCCATAAACTCCTTCTGGCAGATATGGACATCGCATTTACTCTCGATGCCAGAGTGCAAATATCTCTCTGCGCATCTCGCATATAAAGGAAAGCATCCTTTAATTGCTCTATAGTCAATAAAATACTGTCCCTATCCAGGGTATCAATATTTTCAGTCAGGGAATCCAACCAGACGACCCCAGCACTGCACATCCAGGCTGAGGCGATGGCTGGTCGCAGTATAACACCAGTATGAGTGTATATACTTTTCAGGGTAGTTTCCAGCCTCCTATCAGCTGGATCCTTGAGGGCGGCCGTATCAGGAGACGGTAACGCCACTTGTTTCGATAAGCGTGTGAGCGCCTTATCCACCCTAGGGGGTGTTTCCCAGCGCGCCCTAACCTCTGGCGGGAAAGGGTATAATGCTAATAACTTTTTTGAAATTAGCATTTTTCTATCTGGGTTAACCCACGCTTCATCACATACATCATTTAATTCCTCTGATTCAGGAAAAACTACAGGTAGTTTTTTCACCCCCCACATAATACCCCTTTTTGTGGTACTTGTAGTATCAGAGATATGCAAAGCCTCCTTCATTGCCGTGATCATATAACGTGTGGCCCTACTTGAAAATACGTTTGTTTCATCACCGTCGACACTAGATTCAGTGTCTGTGTCTGGGTCTGTGTCGACCGACTGAGGTAAAGGGCGCTTTACAGCCCCTGACGGTGTCTGAGACGCCTGGGCAGGTACTAACTGGTTTGCCGGCCGTCTCATGTCGTCAACTGATTTTTGTAATGTGCTGACATTATCACGTAATTCCATAAACAAAGCCATCCATTCCGGTGTCGACTCCCTGGGGGGTGACATCACCATTATCGGCAATTGCTCTGCCTCCACGCCAACATCGTCCTCATACATGTCGACACACACGTACCGACACACAGCAGACACACAGGGAATGCTCTTATCGAAGACAGGACCCCACTAGCCCTTTGGGGAGACAGAGGGAGAGTTTGCCAGCACACACCCAAGCGCTATAATATATATGGGAACAACCCTATATAAGTGTTGTTCCTTATAGCCGCTTAAATATATAAAAATATCGCCAAAATATGCCCCCCCTCTCTGTTTTACCCTGTTTCTGTAGTGCAGTGCAGGGGAGAGTCCTGGGAGCCTTCCTCACAGCGGAGCTGAGCAGGAAAATGGCGCTGTGTGCTGAGGAGAATAAGCCCCGCCCCCTATTCCGGCGGGCTTTTCTCCCGGAGTTTTAGACATTTGGCATGGGTTAAATACATACATATAGCCTTAATGGCTATATGTGATGTATTCTTTTGCCATAAAAGGTATTATATATTGCTGCCCAGGGCGCCCCCAGCAGCGCCCTGCACCCTCCGTGACCGTCTGGTGTGAAGTGTGTGACAACAATGGCGCACAGCTGCAGTGCTGTGCGCTACCTTCATGAAGACTGAAGAGCCTTCTGCCGCCTGTTTCCGGACCTTCAATCTTCAGCATCTGTAAGGGGGGTCGGCGGCGCAGCTCCGGGACGAACCCCAGGGTGAGACCTGTGTTCCGACTCCCTCTGGAGCTAATGGTGTCCAGTAGCCTAAGAATCCAATCCATCCTGCACGCAGGTGAGTTGAAATTCTCTCCCCTAAGTCCCTCGATGCAGTGAGCCTGTTGCCAGCAGGACTCACTGAAAATAAAAAACCTAAAAAACTTTTTCTAAGCAGCTCTTTAGGAGAGCCACCTAGATTGCACCCTGCTCGGACGGGCACAAAAACCTAACTGAGGCTTGGAGGAGGGTCATAGGGGGAGGAGCCAGTACACACCATGTGATCCTAAAAGCTTACTTTTTGTGCCCTGTCTCCTGCGGAGCCGCTATTCCCCATGGTCCTGACGGAGTCCCCAGCATCCACTTAGGACGTTAGAGAAAAAAAAATAGCCTAATTAGACTACAAACAACGGAGATGCTGTCGCTGGGACCTTAAGATACCAGTGCATAAACAAATGCCCGTAATATAAATGAAAGATTATTAGCAGTATCCTATTACCCACGGTAAAACATCGGGCGCGAAAAATACGTTTTTCGCAATTTTTCCCGATGTTTCACCAATTTGTTTTTACAGGCTATCATATTAGATGGCTTGTAAAAAAAAATGTCCTCTCTCATGAAAACACACAGGCTCAGTGAAACGTGTTTTTATGAGAAACAGCCCCGTTTTTGCTTTAAAACGGGGATGTTTCCGGGGATCTGGTTTTGCCTGCCTGAGGCGGCAACCTGCAGTGTCCCATGCCTCACGCTGGGTTTGCAGTGAGGGCACTGCAGCTCGGGAGCTGGCACTTGGCGCTGTGACGCCCAGCAGGGAAGCCGGGGCAGCGCCGTGACCTGCATCGGCCCCGGCAGCGGTCACATGACGGGGGAGCTGACATGTGACCAGGGTGGATGGAGCGCTGCACCGAAAGCTGTCAGGAGCAGGCACCCGGTGCAGTACACAAAGCTCCGATAAGCCGCAGCTCATGACGGCTTATCAGGGCTAATAGAATAGCCCTGGCCGATATCATTAACCACAGTAATGTACTGCGGGTAACAGGATATCACAATATGCCAATATAAGAGGATAAGAATGCTGTAGGAAACACGCAGAAAACTATTACTATGTGACGGTTTAACAAAAACAGTGCTGCTAAAGGTGCTCTCACATACTACGGAACTGTCCCCTTTTTCACATATGGCTTCCTGCTCTAGGTTGGTTGATTGTTTTTGCTAAATGAATAGTGACAAAGTATATTCTGTTATGGGTAATTTGTCACATCAGGATTTATCCCTTGGAGGTCAATATAATAGCTACTTATTCCCCAGTATGTAAAAACAGATTTGAAAGAAGGTGTGTACTTCACTTTTCACTGTACTCTGGCTGCCCTCAACAACTCTCCAAGTATTGGCAGCACTTGGCTCATGGAAGTCAGGAGAGAAGTGGATTTAAGAATACAATTCCTCACTCTACTGCTGTGTGAATAATCTGAAGACAATGAAGAGGTGCATAGCAAATTGTATCTCAATGTGTTGGTTTCTGTGCAGCAATGAGTACAAGTGTTGAAAGGCATTATCAATGGACAGTGGGGAAAAGTCCCATCATCAGTGTAGGATCCACTGACCGAACATAACTATATTTCAGCTGCAACTGGATACAGCTTTTAAGTTATCTTTTACCCTAACAAGCAGATCCAGGATTTGTAGCCCCATTTGTAATAGAAAAACTAGGTAGTAGATAAAATAAAGACCATCCATCATGAACACAGTAGCTTTCACAGCGCATGCATTGAGGAGACGGGACAGACCTAAGGAAATTATTATATAGATGTGGCACTAATAAGGTTAACCCTTTCTCTGGAATTCCCTACCTCTCCCCCTCTCTACAAAACTTCAAACTAGCTCTCAAGACGCACTTCTTCACCAAACCCAGCCTAATCTCATCCTAACCCTCTGTTCCATGCTCACCGTCTACTCCATCTGTGCCACCTAGTTTGTCTGGCCCTCCCCTTTAGAATGTAAGCTCTCACGAGCAGGGCCCTCAACCCTCATGTGCTTATCCTGCTCTTACTTAAACCATCCTCGACGGCACCTAATCCCACGGTTTTCTTCCACTCTCATACTTATGTCAGTGTTATTTTTCCTGTACTTGTCTTATATTGTCTTCAACTGTAAGTCACTATTGTCCCATTTTGAGTTTTCATTTATGTACTCTGTAATTGGGCGTTGTGGATCCCTAGTGACGTGATATAAATAAAGGCTAATAATAATAATAATGATGCCAGAGCCGACTCTTCATAGTATTACCCCAACATCACTAAAGATTTCAGAAATTTAATTCTACTCTATTTACAATGCACTACAAAGTGTCTGTTTCGCCGTATTTGGAATACAATACATCAAAGCGCTACATTTTATAACTAATGTTTTAGGGCAATGCTGTATACACTTTATTTGCTATCAGTGAAAAAAGCCACATATAATGTGTTATCCATAAATACCAGCCTGAAAAAGAACAGAAATAACATATCTTTCCAATTAATATATTGTACCTTTCCTCTGCCTATGGACCGTAAAACACACTCTGTTAATTAAAATTATTCTGTTATGTTCTGCAGACCAGAAATACAAGTCATATAATTCCTGATAAACCACTTGCCTAATGTGATCGCATTAAATGTGAGTGACCACATCAGGCTGGGCTTTCCCTGTCACGGTCACAGCTGATCTTTTGGCAGCCATCTGGCTCAGTCCACTGTTACGGGCCTCAGTTGCCACGGAAACCTCCGCTCAGCATCCTTCTGTCGAGCCACATAATGGGGACAATACTAGATTTATTTATATATATATATATATATATATATATATATATATATATATATATATATATATATATATACACACACACACACACACACACACAGCTCAAAAAAATAAAGGGAACACTAAAATAACACATCCTAGATCTGAATGAATGAAATACTCTTATTAAATACATTGTTCTTTACATAGCTGAATGTGCTGACAACATAATCACACAAAAATTATCAATGAAAATAAAATTTATTAACCCATGGAGGTCTGGATTTGGAGTCACACTCAAAATTAAAGTGGAAAAACACACTACAGGCTGATCCAACTTTGATGTAATGTCCTTAAAACAAGTCAAAATGAGGCTCAGTAGTGTGTGTGGCCTCCACGTGCCTGTATGACCTCCCTACAACGCCTAGGCATGCTCCTGATGAGGTGGCAGATGGTCTCCTGAGGGATCTCCTCCCAGACCTGGAATAAAGCATCCGCCAACTCCTGGACAGTCTGTGGTGCAACGTGGCATTGGTGGATGGAGCGAGACATGATGTCCCAGATGTGCTCAATAGGATTCAGGTCTGGGGAATGGGCGGGCCAGTCCATACCATCAATGCCTTCGTCTTGCAGGAACTGCTGACACACTCCAGCCACATGAGGTCTAGCATTGTCTTGCATTAGGAGGAACCCAGGGCCAACCGCACCAGCATATGGTCTCACAAGGGGTCTGAGGATCTCATCTCGGTACCTAATGGCAGTCAGGCTACCTCTGGTGAGCACATGGAGGGCTGTGCAGCCCCCCAAAGAAATGCCACCCCACACCATTACTGACCCACTGCCAAACCGGTCATGCTGGAGGATGTTGCAGGCAGCAGAATGTTCTCCTTGGCATCTCCAGACTCTGTCATGTCTGTCACATGTGTTCAGTGAGAACCTGCTTTCATCTGTGAAGAGCACAGGGCGCCAGTGGCGAATTTGCCAATCTTGGTGTTCTCTGGCAAATGTCAAACGTCCTGCACGGTGTTGGGCTGTAAGCACAACCCCCACCTGTGGACGTCGGGCCCTCATACCACCCTCATGGAGTCTGTTTCTGATCGTTTGAGTAGACACATGCACATTTGTGGCTTGCTGGAGGTAATTTTGCAGGGCTCTGGCAGTGCTCCTCCTGTTCCTCCTTGCACAAAGGCGGAGGTAGCGGTCCTGCTGCTGGGTTGTTGCCCTCCTATGGCCTCCTCCACGTCTCCTGATGTACTGGCCTGTCTCCTGGTAGCGCCTCCATGCTCTGGACATTACGCTGACAGACACAGCAAACCTTCTTGCCACTGCTCGCAGTGATGTGCCATCCTGGATGAGCTGCTCTACCTGAGCCACTTGTGCGGGTTGTAGGGAGGTCATACAGGCACGTGGAGGCCACACACACTACTGAGCCACATTTTGACTTGTTTTAAGGACATTACATTAAAGTTTGATCAGCCTGTAGTTTGTTTTTCCACTTTCATTTTGAGTGTGACTCTAAATCCAGACCTCCATGGGTTAATAAATTTGATTTCCAGTGGTAATTTTTGTGTGATTTTGTTGTCAGCACATTCAACTATGTTAAGAACAAAAGTATTTAATAAGAATATTTCATTAATTCAGATCTAGGATGTGTTATTTTAGTGTTCCCTTTATTTTTTTGAGCAATGTATAATATATAGACACTCAGAGCAATGTTTTCTGTTTTTTTTTAAATGAATTTTATAACATTATTTTTCCCCAAAAATGCCTTCAAAATGGTTGCGTTTCTTTTTTTTTTATCGAATTCCATGAACATCAACTTTTTAAACTTCATTAGCGTATAAGTATGTTTAATAAGTTATTATTTACATAATTTGATGATATAACAAAAAACTGTCTTCGTTAAGTAGTTAAAAATGTTTGAACAACAAGGGCAACAACCAATATATCAGAATACCTCCTGTTTGTAAGGTTGAAGAGGAAAAGTAGGTTTAAAAAGTGCTAACATGTTATTACGTAGTATTTAAAGGTCAGTCTGCTACTGGGATTAGCACATATTATAGTCTTTCCAAAGGCAACAGAAAAAGTACTTGAATAGACAAAAATATATGAAAAGGGTGACCACGCAGGGAGAAAAAAAAATCAGGTCACTCACAGCTCTACAGAGTATGGCCAAACAATATCATTATATATACACACACGGTCAAGTCACATCATTATGTCCACGTCCTACATTTGACGCCGGCAGCGCGTAGCCCATGAAGCACGTCACGGGTTGTGCGCTGGCTTGGTGGGTGTATATGGTGTGCGATAGGCTGTCTGCACACATTTCACTCGTTGCTGTCATGGGTAAAAGGGATGATTTATCAGAGTTGCAACAATAAATGATTGTTGGTTTTCTAGTCAAGGGTGGCAGTATTTCTGAAACATCGTAGTTTGGGAACTGTTTGCATGCTGCTGTGGTGAAGGTGTATTGGGACTGGACAAATGGCACCATTGCAAAAAAAACGACTGGGACACTGCGGGGCACCACGTGCCATTGATGTGGGAGGTGAACGTTGGCTACGAAGGTGCGTGAGGGCAGATCGACACTACAGTGGAGCAGCTCACCGTCAAAGTGAACCTGGAGGCTACCAGACGTGTGTCTAAAACGACAGTTTGGCAAACCCTGCTGCGTATGGTACTCAGAAGTGGTTACTCTGGCTATTAGCTGGGTGTTGGCAAAAGGGTTGGCGATTCAGAGCACCAGGGAAATTTCATCATCACATACATGGCAACAGAAGTCTTAGAGGCCCATGTACTAAGGCTTGGAGAGCGATAAAGTGGAAGGAAAAAAATAGGGTTTTAATACCTACTGGTAAATCCTTTTCTCCTAGTCCGTAGAGGATGCTGGGGACTCTAAAAGGACCATGGGGTATAGACGGGATCCGCAGGAGACATGGGCACACTATAAGACTTTGAATGGGTGTGAACTGGCTCCTCCCTCTATGCCCCTCATCCAGACATCAGTTATAGGAACTGTGCCTAGGAAGATGGACATTTCGAGGAAAAGGATATTTGTTAACCAAGGATGAGAAATACACCAGCTCACACCACAACACACCGTACAACATGGCTTTTAAGCAATACCAGCTAACAGCATGAACTAAAAACAGCAACCAGCTGAACATAACCGATACACAACCTTCGTGTAACAGAAGCAATAATTATCAATACAACTGCAAAACACAGTCCGCACTGGGACGGGCGCCCAGCATCCTCTACGGACTAGGAGAAAAGGATTTACCGGTAGGTATTAAAATCCTATTTTCTCTTACGTCCTAGAGGATGCTGGGGACTCCAAAAGGACCATGGGGTCTATACCAAAGCTCCAGACCGGGCGGGAGAGTGCGGACGACTCTGCAGCACCGATTGAGCAATCACGAGGTCCTCATCAGCCAGGGTATCAAACTTGTAGAACTTAGCAAAAGTGTTTAAACCCCACCACGTAGCTGCTCGGCAAAGTTGAAGCGCAGAGACTCCTCGGGCAGCCGCCCAAGATGAGCCCACCTTTCTGGTAGAATGGGCTTTCACTGAATTCGGCAACGGCAATCCAGCCGTAGAGTGAGTATGTCGAATCGTATTACAGATCCAGCGCGCAATAGTCTGCTTGGAAGCAGGAGCCCAATTTTGTTGGGAGCATATAAGACAAAGAGAGCCTCTGATTTCCTAATTTGAGCCGTTCTGGCGACATAAATTTTCAAAGCTCTAACTACATCGAGAGATTTTGACACAGCCAAGGCATCCGTAGCCACAGGCACCACAATAGGTTGGTTTATGTGAAACGAAGAATCCACCTTCGGCAGAAATTTTTGACGAGTTCTCAATTCCGCTCTATCCACATGGAAAATCAAATAGGGGCTCTTGTGAGACAAAGCCACCAATTCCGACACCCGTCTTGCGGGCGCCAAGGCCAAAAGCATGATCACTTTCCAAGTGAGAAATTTCAACTCAACCTTTCGCAAAGGTTCAAACCAGTGAGACATAAGAAATTCCCAGACCACGTCAAGATCCCACGGTGCCATGGGTGGCACAAACGGAGGATGGATGTGCAGGACTCCCTTCACAAAAGTCTGAACCTCTGGAAGGGCGGCCAATTCTTTTTGAAAGAAAATAGATAAAGCCGAAATCTGCACTTTAATGGAACCTAATTTCAGGCCTGCATCCACGCCTGCCTGCAAAAAATGGAGGAAACGACCCAGCTGAAATTCCTCCGTACGAGCCTTCTTGGCTTCACACCAAGACACATACTTTCTCCAAATACGGTGATAATGCTTCGCCGTGAACTCCTTTCTAGCCTTAAGGAGAGTGGGGATGACTTACCCGGGAATACCCTTTCGAGCTAGGATTTGACGTTCAACCTCCACACCGTCAAACGCAACCGCTGTAAGTCCTGGAAGACGCACGGCCCCTGCAGTAACAGATCCTCTCTGAGAGGAAGAGGCCAGGGACCTTCTATGAGCAATTCCTGAAGATCCGGATACCAGGCCCTCCGTGGCCAATTTGGAACAATGAGTACCGCCTAAACCCTTGTTCTTCTTATGATCCTCAACACTTTTGGAATGAGTGGAAGTGGAGGGAACACATATACCGACTGAAACACCCACGGAGTGACCAGGGTGTCCACTGTACTGGCTTGAGGGTCCCTCGACCTGGAACAATATCTCTGAAGCTTCTTGTTGAGGCGAAATGCCATCATGTCTATTTGAGGAATTCCCCAACGATTTGTCACTTCTGCAAACACCTCTTGATGAAGACCCCACTCTCCTGGATGTAGATAGTGTCTGCTGAGGAAGTCTGCTTCCCAGTTGTGCACGCCCGGAAGGAAGACCGCTGACAGAGTGCTTACATGCTTTTCCGCCCAGTGGAGAACTTTTGTGGCCTCCGCCATCTCCGCTCTGCTCTTTGTTCCGCCCTGGCGGTTTATGTATGCCACCGCTGTTACGTTGTCCGACTGAATCAGGACAGGTAGACCTCGAAGAAAGTGTTCCGCTTGCAGAAGGCCGTTGTAGATGGCTCTTAATTCCAGAACGTTTATGTGCAGACAATCTTCCTGGCTTGACCATTTTCCCTGGAATTTTTTCCTTGTGTGACTGCTCCCCAGCCTCGGAGACTTGAATCCGTGGTCACCAGGACCTAATCCTGGATCCCAAACCTGCGTCCCTCTAGGAGGTGAGAACTTTGAAGCCACCACAGGAGAGATATTCTGGTCCTG
Organism: Pseudophryne corroboree; assembly: GCF_028390025.1. NCBI lineage: Eukaryota > Metazoa > Chordata > Amphibia > Anura > Myobatrachidae > Pseudophryne > Pseudophryne corroboree. The sequence goes on from NC_086449.1 coordinate 293,223,370, forward strand.
GAGATAGACTTATTTTCCGGTGCATGTGCGACCCGGACCACTTGTCCAACAGGTCCCACTGAAATACCCGGGCATGAAACCTGCCAAACGGAATGGCTTCGTAAGCTGCAACCATCTTCCCCAGCACCCGAGTGCATTGATGAATCAATACTCTTGCCGGTTTCAGGATCTCCTTGACCATGGTCTGTATTTCCAGAGCTTTTTCCGCTGGGAGAAACACTCTCTGCAGTTCCGTGTCCAGGATCATGCCCAAGAAAGACAGCAGAGTTGTCGGAATCAACTATGACTTTGGCAAATTTAGAATCCAACCATGTTGTTGCAGAACTGTCAGGGAGAGTGCCACGTTTCTTAGCAATTGCTTCTTTGATCTCGCCTTTATCAGGAGATCGTCCAAGTACGGGATAATTGTGACACCCTGCTTGTGTAGGAGTAACATCATTTCCGCCATTACCTTTGGTGAAGACCCTCGGGGCCGTGGAAAGGCCAAACGGCAACGTCTGAAATTAGTAATGACAATCCTGAACTGCAAACCTCAGAAAAGCTTGACGTAGAGGATATATTGGGACATGTAAGTAGGCATCTTTTATGTCGACTGACGCCATAAAATCCCCCCCTTCCAGACTGGAGATCACTGCTCGAAGAGATTCCATCTTGAACTTGAAAGTTTTCAAATAGAGATTGAGGGGTTTTAGGTTCAGGATCGGTCTGACCGAGCCATCCGGCATTGGTGCGACAAAGAGGCTCGGATAAAACCCTTCTCCCCGTTGAGACGGGGTTGCCATGACAATGACACGCTGTTGACACAGCTTTTGTATCGCAGCACTCACTACTCCCCTTTCTGGGATAGAAACTGGCAAGGCTGATTTGAAAAATTGTGTGTGTGTGGGGGGGGGGGGGCACCTCCTGAAACTCCAGTCTGTACCCTTGGGACACTATGTCTAACACCCAAGGATCCAGGCCCGAGTGAAACCAGACCTGACTGAAGAGTCAGAGACACCCCCCCACCGGTACGCACTCCCGTAGAGGAGCCCCAGCGTCATGCGGTGGACTTGGCAGAAGCTGGGGAGGACTTCTGGTCCTGGGAGCCTGCTACAGCAGGCAACCTTTTTCCCCTTCCTCTACCTTTAGAGGCAAGGAAGGACGACCCTCTTTCTTTTTTGTATTTATTAGGCCGAAAGGACTGCATCTGATAATAGGGCGTCTTTTTCTGTTGTGCAGGAACATAAGGAAGAAAGGATGACTTACCCGCTGTAGCCGTAGACACCAGGTCAGCGAGGCTGTCACCAAACAAGACACTACCTTTATATGGGAAAGCTTCTATAGCTTTCTTAGAGTCGGCATCAGCATTCCATTGATGAATCCACAGCGCTCTCCTGGCCGAGACTGCCATGGCATTGGCCCTTGATACCAAGAGGCCAATATCCCTCCCCGCATCTTTTAGGTAAGCTGCAGTGTCCCTGATATAACCGAGAGTCAAAAGAATGTTATCCCTATCCAGGGTATCCATGTCAGATGCCAAATTATCTGCCCACTTACCAATAGCACTACTCACCAATGCCGAAGCCACAGCAGGTCTGAGCAGTGCACCCGTAGTGACAAATAGATTTTAAGGTCGTTTCCTGCTTACGATCCGCAGGGTCCTTTAGGGCAGCAGTGTCAGGAGACGGCAGCACCACCTTCTTGGACAGTCGTGATAGAGCCTTGTCTACATTGAGAGATGACTCTCACTTTTCCCTGTCGTCAGAGGGGAAAGGATATGCCATTCGAATTCTCTTGGGAATCTGCCACCTTTTGTCAGGAGATTCCCAAGCTTTTTCACAAAGAGCGTTCAGCTCATGAAAGGGGGGAAATGTCACCTCAGGCTTTTTCCCTTATACAAACAAACCCTTGTATCTGGAACAGTAGGTACTTCAGAAATATGTAAAACATCTTTAATTGCCACAATCATGTACTGAATACTCTTAACCAATTTTGGATGTAAACTGGCCTCACTATAGTCGAAAAAAGAACGTATGAGACAGCGCTTCTTACTTTGATAACCTTTTATATAAATAAAACACAATAAATTACAATATCACATGTAAATACCTGCCAGTATTATTTAAAAAATATATATATATTATATTTCACAGTATAAGAAAAAACAATATCGCTTAACCCCTTTATGGAGCTGCCAATTCCAGCACTCTATTTGCTACAATAAAGCTACAATTTTAGATTATGATTACAGAGGTATCCATCTATCCTCTCTGGAGGCAAATAAGCAGCTGTAGTATGCAAATTAGAGTCCCACTGCAGATATTTCCAGCGCAGTTCTTTTAGGTACAGCATGTGTCATGTGTCAGTCTGACACTGAGGAAGCCGTTGATGCTAATTAGGAGGCGGAGAAACGCGTTTGTCACGAGCAGGACACCTTGGGAGAGGAAAAAATACTCCTGCAGCATTGTTTGGTAAGCCAGCCGGCTCACATTCAACTCAACACCTAAGTGCTAAGGGGGAACAGAACGGACTCCACACAGCAGCCTGAAAATACAGGCAAGGCTATAAGCGAGAGAAACAGCTGTGAGAAATAACTGGTGCTTTGCATGGTGCACCTAAAAGAACTGTTTATACACTAACCAGCAGTCAGATTGGTGCATGGGCTTAATGTGCCGGAAAGATTTGCTTTCTACTAACACGCTATAACATCTATGCTTGTGCTTGGCATGCATAAACAACTGCCTAATACCTTTTGATTTGATTGGTACACTTGCATGCTGTACCTAAAAGAACTGCGCTGGAAATATCTGCAGTGGGACTCTAATTTGCATACTACGGCTGCTTATTTGCCTCCAGAGAGGATAGATGGATACCTCTGTAATCATAATCTAAAATTGTAGCTTTATTGTAGCAAATAGAGTGTTGGAATTGGCAGCTCCATAAAGTGGTTAAGCGATATTGTTTTTTCTTATACTGTGAAATATAATATATATATATATTTTTAAAATACTGGCCGGTATTTACATGTGATATTGTAATTTATTGTGTTTTATTTATATAAAAGGTTATCAAAGTAAGAAGCGCTGTCTCATACTTTCTTTTTTCTGCTTTCAAATTTGGGGCAATTGGAACTTAATCCCCGAGACTAGTTGCTAAATACTTTGAGGATGGTGGCGCCAGGTGTATATTTTCTGTGAATGTCACTATAGTCGACACTGGAATCAGAGTCCGTGTCGGTATCAGTATCCGCCATCTGGGTAAATGAACGCTTTTGTGACCCTGAGGGGGCCTTTACCTGAGACAAGGCGTCCTCCATGGATTTTCTTCACGTTTGTGTCTGAGAATCAGATTTATCTAGTCTTTTAGTCAATAACGCCACATTTGCATTCAATGTACTCAACATATCCACCCAATCAGCAGTCGGCGGTGCCGACAGAGTCACTCCAAGCTCCTTATCTGCGCCCACTGCAATTTCCTCCGGGGAGGAGCATTCAACCTCAGACATGTCGACACACACGTACCGACACGCACCAACACACTGGCTATAGGGGACAGACCCACAGGAAAGCCTGTTAGAGAAACACAGAGGGAGTTTGCCAGCCCACACCCCAGCGCCTATTCCAGTATTGAGAGCAAATACACACTGCCTCAGATGTCTGCGCTGTTATTATTAAAGGGTTAATAGCACCAAATTACTGTGCCCCCCCCCTGCTCATTGCAAGTGCCGTCTGAAGTGTGTGTGGGAGCATGGCGCGCAGCGCGACCGCTGCGCGGTACCTCTTTACTGAAGTCTCCTGCCGTCACTGAAGTCTTCTGATCTTCTTTATACTCACCCGGCTTCTTTATTCTGGCTTCTGTGAGGGGGTTGACGGCGCGGCTCCGGGAACAAGCAGCTAGGCGCACCAAGTGATCGAACCCTCTGGAGCTAATGGTGTCCAGTAGCCTAACAAGCAGAGCCTTTGAACTCAGAAGAAGTAGGTCTGCTTCTCTCCCCTCACTCCCACGAAGCAGGGAGCCTGTAGCCAGCAGGTCTCCCTGAAAATAAAAAACGTAACAAAGTCTTCAGAGAAACTCAGGAGAGCTCCCCTGGTGTGTGTCCAGTCTCTCTGGGCACAGAATCTAACTGAGGTCTGGAGGAGGGGCACAGAGGGAGGAGCCGGTTCACACCCATTCAAAGTCTTAAATAGTGTGCCCATGTCTCCTGCGGATCCCGTCTATACCCCATGGTCCTTTTGGAGTCCCCAGCATCCTCTAGGACGTAAGAGAAAAGTACCAACCAACCACTCATGTTATTTTTCAAACACAGCCTGTAACGCGGCAGTTAGAAGTTGGTTGGTTGGCACTTTATCTCGTTATATAAACAACGCACTTACTCCCAAACCAACATCGCTATGTGACCGGCTCATACAGCTCACTAACGGGGAGATGTACTTAGCCTGAAAAGTGATACATTTTAACGGTGATAAAGTACCAGCCAATCAGCTCCTAACTGCCATGTCAATGGCTGTGGTTGAAAAATGACAGATAGGAGCCGATTGGCTGGTACTTTATCACCGTGATATTTCCAAGGCTTAGTACATCTGGTCCTAATCGCTTTTTCCCATTGCAATCTGTTCAGTCAATATGGTCTATCGTCAAAGTACTGTTTTCCAATAAATTAGCACATGAAGAGTCAGGGCTCTGCAATCTCTGAAAATTTGTTAGTTCCCGGTCTACTTTTATTACTGGATTTCTTCCCAATTGTAAAGCATTGTACAATATACTGTCACTAAAATAATAGGGGGTAAAAGTATGGTTGACTCATCAATTGCAAGGGATTTTCAGAAGTCAATGTGGGAGATTATGAGGGCATGAATTTAAGTGTTTTTCATATAAACACACATCAGAAGGGTTGTATTTTAGGGAGGAACTCAATCATGTCAAATACATTTTTGGGTGAATAATGGGCTTTAGCCTGATTCTTTTTGCATGATTATTTTATTGGCAATTCAATTGCAGGAATTTTTTTTCACACAACCCCCCCACACACACGCACACAATTTTTTTTTAGGCGCAAACACACAGGATCCGGGATAAGTTTCTGAATCCACGCGATTTTTCGCAATCATGAAAAAAACGGAACTTACCAGGGATTTTGTTTCACCTGCCCCAAACAGGTAAAAACATAAATCAAAAATCCCCAATAGTGCCGGCTTTCGGGGACAACTGAATAAGCCCCGCGAAGTCAATTAGCTGCAGTAGTTTACCATTGCTGACTGAATTCCCACCTTAGTGTAAAACTGCAAAAAAATACATACAAGATAAAGTAAACAAATTAACAATTTATACTGTAGTCAATGTCCATAGCAGCGTATAACTGACAATGTTTCACAAGGAAGGCAAAGGTATGTGCACAATGAGTCAGTTAAAATAAAGGATTAAGGAGATGTATCAAAACCTTCTAAAGAGGTGAAGTTGCCAACTAATCAGGTCGGTCTATCATTTTATAGAATGTACAAGATAAATATCTAGATGCTTATTGGTTGCAATGGGCAACTTCTCTGCATGTCCTCTTTAGAAGGTTTGATCTATCCCCTTGTGAGAGAAATGCGGATGATCATCTTATCACAATAAACAACATACCAATCTTTTTCAAAGGATTGTACCAGCAAAGACAAATTGTGTGTGTTTAACCTAAGTGCAGTTTTATTTTGGTTATAAACATGCATAATAGTGATATCATTTAGCCTTGTTTCTGGACTGAAATCCCATCCATAGATTAGATTATTGCAAGAAACCAGTGGTGGGTGTTGCACTTGTATTTATAGAATGTGTGCCTCTTCCCATAAAACACTTGGACAGCACTGCAGTGTGTGAAAATAGCTTATGGCAGAGAGTTTAGCTGAATGTTGCAATGCATTCAGTACCAATCTGTAAACAAAATGGTACATGACATTGCAAAGTCTATTCTTAAATCGCTTGTACCATTTTAAGTACCCAGAGGATATTTACACTCCAGATAACTATTATTTGGGCATTAAAAGTACTGTATGGTATCTGCTTAATGCAAAATACAAAACAGGTGATTTTGCTGCACCGTGTTATTTTTTAAATAATTGTTCTTTTAAAAGGTTTAATAAAAACACAGCACACCATACTTAGAATGCACATTCTAAGAGCTAATTGCGATAATGACAAGGGATAACCTGGATATTGTCGCAATTACTGAGTCATGGTGCAATGAGAATCATGACTGGGACATAGCTATACCAGGATACAATTTATTTAGGAAGGATAGAATGGGAAGAATAGGAGGAGGGGTAGCAATGTATATGAAAAAAAGCATAAATGCTACTTTAATACAAAATGTTGAGGACAAAACTGAGGCCCTTTGGGTCACCACAGAAACCGGGGAGAAGGACATTATTCGCATTGGGGTGATCTATAGACCACCAGGCCAGGGGCAGGATTTGGACAGGATCCTATTGTTGGACATCTCTAAAATGGCTTTACAGGGAGAAGTCATAATCATGGAAGACTTTAAGTTACCTGATGTAAATTGAGAGGGGTCCTTTTTTAAGTTCAGCTGCAAGTGGCAAATTTCTAAATTCCTTACAGGGAGCATCTTTCAAGCAATTGGTGAGGGAGCCCACTCGGAAAGACTCAATATTAGATTTAATTCTTACAAATGGTGACAGGATATCAGACATATATGTGGGTGAGCACCTGGGATCCAGTGATCATCAAGCAGTATGGTTTAGTATAAAGACAGGATCCAACCCCTGTCACACAAAAACAAAGGTGTTGGATTTTAGAAATGCTGACTTTGCAAAAATGGGGAGATGTTTAAGTGATTCATTGGCGGACTGGAGGAACTTGGAAGGGGTGCAGGAGAGGTGGGAAAAACTGAAAAGTGCAATACTAAGGGCAACAGACCTTTGTATCAAACGGGTTAGGAAAAGCACCAGGAAAAGGAAGCCAGTGTGGTTCACAAAAGTAGTATCAACTAGTGTGAAAGGAAAAAAGAAGGCTTTTAGGAAATACAAACAGTCTCAAAATAATGACAAAGAGGTGTATCTTGACAGACGGAAGGATGCTAAGAAAGTGATCAGACGTGCAATGGCAGAAGCCGAGGAGAAAATGGCCCAGTCAGTAGATAAAGGGGACAAAACTTTTTTTAAGTATATAAATGAAAGGAAAAAATCAAATGGAGGAATAATAGGACTTAAGACATAAAGTGATAATTTGGTGGGGGGAGACAAGGCAATAGCAAATCACCAAAATAATTATTTTTCCTCAGTATTTACTACAGAAGGAGAAGGAAAGGGGCCAAGTTGCAAGGGCAATCATATAAAATAAGGTAGATGAAAGTACATTTACAGAGGAGAAGGTCCTAACTGAACTTTCAAAACTAAAAGTGGATAAATCAATGGGGCCAGATGGGATACACCCAAGGATACTAAAAGAGCTAAAAGATGTGCTGGTGGCACCATTAACAAAATTATTTAACCAGTCACTAAATACAGGTGCCATTCCAGAGGACTGGAAAAGACCAAATGTAGTTACACTGTACAAAAGTGGAAGCAAGGAAGAAGCAAGTAACTAAAGACCAGTAAGCCTTACATCAGTAGTATGGAAAGTAATGGAAAAACTACTAAAAGAAAGAGTTGTGGAATATCTTAAATCAAACAACTTACAGGATCCAAAACAGCATGGATTTACTGGTGGGAGATCATGCCAAACAAATCTTATTGACTTTTTTGACTTTGTGATGAAAATAATAGATCAAGGGGGAGCTGTAGATGTAGCATATCTAGACTTTAGTAAGGAATTTGACACTGTCCCACATCGCAGACTGCTAAACAAACTTGAAAGTGTGGGGGTGGATTATAAAATAGTTAAATGGATAAGAACCTGGTTGCAGGATAGGAAACAGACAGTTGTAGTAAATGGAGTGCAATCTATGGAGGAAAATGTTACCAGTGGAGTACCCCAGGCATCTGTACTCGGACCAGTTCTCTTTAATATCTTTGTTGGTGACATTGCAAATGGTATTGAAGGGAAAGTATGCCTTTTTGCAGATGATACAAAGATAAGCAACAGGGTAGACACACCAGGAGGGGAAAAACAAATGATTGATGACCTTGCTAGGCTTGAAAAATGGTCAAGAACATGGCAACTACAGTTTAATTCTAAAAAATGCAAAATCATGCACTTGGGTCTCAAAAACCCAAAGGCTAAATATATGCATCAAGGGTACTATAATGGAAACTACTGAGGAGGAAAGGGATTTGGGAGTCACTATTTCAAGTGACTTAAATGCAGGAAAGCAATGCAACAAAGCAATGAGAAAGGCAAGTCAGATGCTTGGTTGCATAGGGAGAGGAATCAGTAGCAGGAAAAGAGAAGTAATAATGCCACTGTATAGGTCATTGGTGCGGCCTCATCTGGAATACTGTGTCCAGTTCTGGAGACCATATCTCCAGAAGGATATAAATACATTAGAGAGTGTACAAAGAAGGGCAACTAAAATGGTGCATGGCATACATCACAAAACTTACCCGGAAAGGCTAAAAGATCTTAACATGTATAGTATGGAGGAGAGAAGGGAAAGGGGAGACATGATAGAAACTTTCAAATATACCAAAGGTTTTAACAAAGTTCAGGAGGGAAACATTTTTCAAAGGAAGTGAAGTATTAGAACCCGAGGACATACATGAAAACTGGAGAGAGGCAGGTTCAGGGGAAATTTAAGGAAAAATTACTTCACAGAAAGGGTAGTGGATAAGTGGAATAGCCTCCCATCAGAGGTGGTAGAGGCTAAGACTACAGAGCAATTTAAACATGCTTGGGATAGGCATATGAATATCCTTACAAAGAATTGAGTTTCAAAAAGGGTTGAGATTACCTAAAGGATTAAAAAAAAAAAAAAAAGGGGGGCAGACTAGATGGGCCAAGTGGTTCTTATCTGCCGTCAAATTCTATAACAAAAATTTGTACAAGTACTCTTAATGAAATGGACCAAGATTCAAAGTGTGAAGTACTGTAATAACCATTTCAGACCGCCAGCAAAAACACGGATTATTGCACATGAACCCGGATCACGGTGCAGCCTGAAAAGGCCCAGATCAAATAATCTGGGTCGAGCAACCTGGTATTTCAACTCGGGTAGTGACCAGGGATGAACACAGTTTCAACCCGGGTTGCGGTGCAGTGTGAATTGGTATGCCGAGTCGGTGCGACCCGGCACATATCCACACTATAGGAAGAGGCTGCTCTTGGACATAATCTCCTAGCGCCGTGTCCAAATGCACCACTGGTGATATCACCAACCCGGCAATATGCCGGGTTGGGTCACGGTCTGAAAGGGGTTTCTGAGTCGCACCGGGGATGTTCCCATGTACAAATCCTTGGTGCGACCCGGCTTATGCTGCCTGAAATGATTAACAGCCTTAAGGAGGCATCCAATAAGCCGCTAATTGTCTCGCCGGGACTATCCGGCGCGAGATGTGGCTTACCTGGGTTTTGTTTCACTGAACCTGTGTGTTTTCATGAGAATTCTTTTTTTTTTTTTTTTTACAAATTGGATTGACTGCAAAAAAAAAAACATCAGAAAAAAAAGTGCAAAAACCGTCCCGATGTTTCACCACTGCTAATTGGATACTGCCCTTAAAGTATCATGTATGATAACTTACAAATGGCTTCATAAATGAGCATTCACTGAAAGTACTGGTTAAAAACTAGACATCAGCTTTAATGGCATAGACTTGGGTATGCATGATGATGGTGTCTACTAACAGCATGTTGAGATGCATACAACTCTGCATATCAGCAAACATATGCATAATTTCTGTACAGCTTTTGGACAATGTATGACTGATTTACTTCCAACTCTCCATCAAGCACGTTATACAAGTTTTATTATCTTAGGAGCTGCGGTGAAGAGCACAGCACTCAGCACACACCCAATATCAGGATCACTTCAGCAGAAGAGGGAGTCACCAGCAATATTAAGAATTGTATCACAAAATGTATATTGTAGGCATCCTTGAATATGACTTTTGGTTGAGGGTGGTGTAGTATGGCTATAGCTTTACAGCATATTTTTCTGACGCTATCTACCCGCAATCTATCTGAAAGGTGTGACATTTGTATGGACGAGCCCCCGAAAACTGTGCATGCAATGTAGCAAACATACTCCTCTATGGGCAATTCTCTGTCCCTGAAATGGGAGTTTCTGGGTGCAACTGGGCGTACGTACGGAAGAGAAGAGTCTTTTGTGCAGTGGCGTAACTAGAAATTTGTCCCCCAAAAAAAGTAAAGAAGAAAAGTAAAGTACTTGCACACGCCAAAGGTGCATGGCCAAAAAGGTGTGTGGCCTCACTAAAAGGGACGTGGCTTCCCTGCAAGGGGCGTGATACTGCAGGAAAAGACGACCTTATACCTCAGTTTTGCAACCTGCACACCCAGACATTGGCCACCACAGGAACAAAAGAATTCCAATTCATGCCCATTACATTGTTTGTCATTTTTCATGCTTATAGTAATGCCCATTACACATTATGCCACACACCACAAAGACCCTTAAACATTATGCCACACAACGTAATGCCCATTACACGATATGCCACACACCGTAATGCCCCCGACACATTTTGCCACATACTGTAATGCCGGTCATAAATTATGCCACACAGCGCAATGCCCGTTATACATTATACCACACACCATAATACCCGGGATACATTATGCCACATACCACAATGCCCGATTCATTATATTATATGCTCGTTGCCAGGGGTTTCACGGGCTGGTGTGTAATACTTTTTGCAAAGGGGTTTCATTGCTCGTTGCCAAGGGTGTAAGGCTGCATAGGGTATCATGCTCTCCGTCAGGGTGTAATGCTTGTTGCCAGGGGTTTCATGCGCTGGGGTGTGTAATGCTTATTGCCAAGGGTTTTCATGCTTGTTGCCAAGGGTGTAAGGCTGCCACAGCCGCCAGCACTACCCAGCGCTATGCGCTCCCAGGCCCTGAAACTTTCCCTGCTCTGTTAGACTCTAGAGGTCAAGTATAACCATTAGCATCTGTCTCCTCAATGGCGGCAGCCATTTTGGCAAGGGACATTTAGCAGATTGACATGCGGACGACTAATCCACATGTCAATCTGCGCTGAATCAGCGGCAGCGCCCCCACAGCCCTGCACCTCCAAGCCTCCGCAATGGCTGCGGGGGCTGTAGTTACGCAACTGCTTTTGTGAGTGCCATGGATATGTTTCAAGCGTTAGACCATACTCTGCGCATACCGAGGGGACACCTATTACGGGATAGCATATTATAATAAGAATTTACTTACCGATAATTCTATTTCTCATAGTCCGTAGTGGATGCTGGGAACTCCGTAAGGACCATGGGGAATAGCGGCTCCGCAGGAGACTGGGCACAAAAAGTAAAAGCTTTAGACTAGCTGGTGTGCACTGGCTCCTCCCCCTATGACCCTCCTCCAAGCCTCAGTTAAGATACTGTGCCCGGACGAGCGTACATAATATGGAAGGATCTTGAATCCCGGGTAAGACTCATACCAGCCACACCAATCACACCGTACAACTCGTGATCTGAACCCAGTTAACAGTATGATAACTGTAGGAGCCTCTGAAAAGATGGCTTCCAACAATAAACAACCCGATTTGTTTGTAACAATAACTATATACAAGTATTGCAGACAATCCGCACTTGGGATGGGCGCCCAGCATCCACTACGGACTATGAGAAATAGAATTATCGGTAAGTAAATTCTTATTTTCTCTGACGTCCTAGTGGATGCTGGGAACTCCGTAAGGACCATGGGGATTATACCAAAGCTCCCAAACGGGCGGGAGAGTGCGGATGACTCTGCAGCACCGAATGAGAGAACTCCAGGTCCTCAGCCAGGGTATCAAATTTGTAGAATTTAGCAAACGTGTTTTCCCCTGACCAAGTAGCTGCTCGGCAAAGTTGTAAAGCCGAGACCCCTCGGGCAGCCGCCCAAGATGAGCCCACCTTCCGTGTGGAATGGGCTTTTACAGATTTTGGCTGTGGCAGGCCTGCCACAGAATGTGCAAGTTGAATTGTACTACAAATCCAACGAGCAATCGTCTGCTTAGAAGCAGGAGCACCCAGCTTGTTGGGTGCATATAGTATAAACAGCGAGTCAGATTTTCTGACTCCAGCCGTCCTGGAAACATATATTTTCAGGGCCCTGACTACGTCCAGCAACTTGGAGTCCTCCAAGTCCCTAGTAGCCACAGGTACCACAATAGGTTGATTCATGTGAAACGCTGAAACCACCTTAGGGAGAAATTGAGGACGAGTCCTCAATTCCGCCCTATCCGAATGAAATATCAGGTAAGGGCTTTTATAGGATAAAGCCGCCAATTCTGATACGCGCCTGGCTGAAGCCAGGGCCAACAGCATTACCACTTTCCATGTGAGATATTTCAAATCCACTGTGGCAAGTGGTTCAAACCAATGTGATTTTAGGAACCCTAAAACTACATTGAGGTCCCAAGGTGCCACTGGAGGCACAAAAGGAGGCTGTATATGCAGTACCCCTTTGACAAACGTCTGAACTTCAGGCACTGAAGCCAGTTCTTTCTGGAAGAAGATCGACAGGGCCGAAATTTGAACCTTAATGGATCCTAATTTTAGGCCCATAGACAATCCTGCTTGCAGGAAATGTAGGAAACGACCCAGTTGAAATTCCTCCGTAGGGGCCTTCTTGGCCTCACACCACGCAACATATTTTCGCCAAATGCGATGATAATGTTTTGCAGTTACATCCTTCCTGGCCTTGATCAGGGTAGGGATGACTTCATCTGGAATGCCTTTTTCCTTCAGGATCCGGCGTTCAACCGCCATGCCGTCAAACGCAGCCGCGGTAAGTCTTGGTACAGACAAGGTCCCTGCTGGAGCAGGTCCTTCCTTAGAGGTAGAGGCCACGGGTCCTCCGTGAGCATCTCTTGCAGCTCCGGGTACCAAGTTCTTCTTGGCCAATCCGGAGCCACGAGTATCGTTCTTACTCCTCTCCTTCTTATGATTCTCAGTACTTTTGGTATGAGAGGAAGAGGAGGGAACACATATACCGACTGGAACACCCACGGAGTTACCAGAGCGTCCACCGCTATTGCCTGAGGGTCCCTTGACCTGGCGCAATATCTGTCCAGTTTCTTGTTGAGACGGGACGCCATCATGTCCACCTTTGGTTTTTCCCAACGGTTTACAATCACTTGGAAGACTTCTGGATGAAGTCCCCACTCCCCCGGGTGGAGGTCGTGTCTGCTGAGGAAGTCTGCTTCCCAGTTGTCCACTCCCGGAATGAACACTGCTGACAGTGCTATCACATGATTTTCCGCCCAGCGGAGAATCCTTGCAGCTTCTGCCATTGCCCTCCTGCTTCTTGTGCCGCCCTGTCTGTTTACGTGGGCGACAGCCGTGATGTTGTCCGACTGGATCAATACCGATTGACCCTGAAGCAGAGGCCTTGCTTGACTTAGGGCATTTTAAATGGCCCTTAGCTCTAGGATATTTATGTGAAGAGACGTTTCCATGCTTGACCACAAGCCCTGGAAATTTCTTCCCTGTGTGACTGCTCCCCAGCCTCTCAGGCTGGCATCCGTGGTTACCAGCATCCAATCCTGAATGCCGAATCTGCGGCCCTCTAGAAGATGAGCCTTCTGTAACCACCACAGGAGAGATACCCTTGTCCTTGGAGATAGGGTTATCCGCTGATGCATCTGAAGATGCGATCCGGACCATTTGTCCAGCAGATCCCACTGAAAAGTTCTTGCATGGAATCTTCCGAATGGAATCGCTTCGTAAGAAGCCACCATTTTTCCCAGGACTCTCGTGCACTGATGCACTGACACTTGTCCTGGTTTTAGGAGGTTCCTGACTAGCTCGGATAACTCCCTGGCCTTCTCCTCCGGGAGAAACACCTTTTTCTGGACTGTGTCCAGAATCATCCCTAGGAACAGTAGACGTGTTGTTGGAATCAGCTGTGATTTTGGGATATTTAGAATCCACCCGTGCCGACGTAGCACTACCTGAGATAGTGCTACTCCGACCTCTAACTGTTCCCTGGACCTTGCCCTTATCAAGAGATCGTCCAAGTAAGGGATAATTAATACGCCTTTTCTTCGAAGAAGAATCATCATTTCGGCCATTACCTTGGTAAAGACCCGTGGTGCCGTGGACAATCCAAACGGCAGCGTCTGAAACTGATAATGACAGTTTTGTATCACAAACCTGAGGTACCCTTGGTGAGAAGGGTAGATTGGGACATGGAGATAAGCATCCTTGATGTCTAGAGATACCATATAGTCCCCTTCTTCCAGGTTCGCTATCACTGCTCTGAGTGACTCCATCTTGAATTTGAACCTTTTTATGTAAGTGTTCAAAGATTTTAGATTTAAAATTGGTCTCACCGAGCCGTCCGGCTTCGGTACCACAAACAGCGTGGAATAATACCCCTTTCCCTGTTGTAGGAGGGGTACCTTGATTATCACCTGCTGGGAATACAGCTTGTGAATAGCTTCCAATACTGCCTCCCTGTCGGAGGGAGACGTTGGTAGAGCAGACTTCAGGAACCGGCGAGGGGGAGACGTCTCGAATTCCAATTTGTACCCCTGTGATACTACCTGCAGGATCCAGGGGTCCACTTGCGAGTGAGCCCACTGCGCGCTGAAATTCTTGAGACGGCCCCCCACCGTGCCCGAGTCTGCTTGCAGAGCCCCAGCGTCATGCTGAGGACTTGGCAGAAGCGGGGGAGGGCTTCTGCTCCTGGGAAGAGGCTGCATGGTGCAGTCTTTTTCCCCTTCCTCTGCCCCGGGGCAGGAACGAGCGGCCTTTTTCCCTCTTGCCCTTATAGGGACGAAAGGACTGGGTTTGAAAAGACGGTGTCTTTTTCTGCTGAGAGGTGACCTGGGGTAAAAAGGTGGATTTTCCAGCCGTTGCTGTGGCCACCAGATCCGATAGACTGACCCCAAATAACTCCTCCCCTTTATACGGCAATACTTCCATATGTCGTTTGGAATCCGCATCACCTGACCACTGTCGCGTCCATAACGTTCTTCTGGCAGAAATGGACATCGCACTTACTCTAGATGCCAGGGTGCAAATATCCCTCTGTGCATCTCGCATATATAGTAATGCATCTATAGTTAATATTTTCAGTCAGGGAATCCGACCAAGCCACTCCAGCGCTGCACATCCAGGCTGAGGCGATCGCTGGTCGCAGTATAACACCGGTATGTGTGTATATACCTTTTAAGATATTTTCCAGCCTTCTATCAGCTGGTTCCTTGAGAGCGGCCGTATCAGGAGACGGTAACGCCACTTGTTTTGATAAGCGTGTGAGCGCCTTATCTACCCTAGGGGGTGTTTCCCAACGTGCCCTAACCTCTGGCGGGAAAGGGTATAGTGCCAATAATTTATTAGAAATCAGCAGTTTTTTATCGGGGGAAACCCACGCTTTATCACACACCTCATTTAATTCATCTGACTCAGGAAAAACCACTGGTAGTTTTTTCACACCCCACATAATACCCTTTTTTGTGGTACTTGTAGTGTCAGAAATGTTCAATGCCTCCTTCATTGCCGTGATCATGTAACGTGTGGCCCTACTGGACATTACGTTTGTCTCGTCACCGTCGACACTGGATTCAGTATCCGTGTCAGGGTCTGTGTCGACCATCTGAGGTAACGGGCGTTTTAGCGCCCCTGACGGTGTCTGAGACGCCTGAACAGGCACTAATTGATTTGTCGGCTGTCTCATGTCGTCAACAGTTTTTTGCAAAGTGCTGACATTGTCACGTAATTCTTTAATTACTACCATCCAGTCAGGTGTCGACTCCCTAGGGGGTGACATCACTAACACAGGCAATTGCTCTGCTTCCACATCATTTTCCTCCTCATACATGTCGACACAATCGTACCGACACCCAGCACACACACAGGGAATGCTCTGATAGAGGACAGGACCCCACTAGCCCTTTGGGGAGACAGAGGGAGAGTTTGCCAGCACACAACAGAGCGCTATATATATACAGGGATAACCTTATATAAGTGTTACTCCCTGTTATAGCTGCTGTATTTATATAATAGCTGCCAATAGTGCCCCCCTCTCCGTTTTACCCTGTTTCTGTAGTGCAGGACTGCAGGGGAGAGTCAGGGAGCCGTCCTTCCAGCGGAGCTGTGAAAGAAAATGGCGCTTGTGTGCTGAGGAGAAAGGCTCCGCCCCCTTCACGGCGGCCTTTTCTCCCGCTTTTTTCAGGAAACTGGCAGGGGATAAATGCATCCATATAGCCCAGGAGCTATATGTGATGCATTTTATTTAGCCATATAAGGTTTTTATTTCTAAGAGCTCAGGAGAGCCACCTAGCTTGCACCCTTCTCGTTCGGGCACAAAAATCTAACTGAGGCTTGGAGGAGGGTCATAGGGGGAGGAGCCAGTGCACACCAGCTAGTCTAAAGCTTTTACTTTTTGTGCCCAGTCTCCTGCGGAGCCGCTATTCCCCATGGTCCTTACGGAGTTCCCAGCACCCACTAGGACGTCAGAGAAATTATATTATTTTATAGTAATTGTAAGCTTGCTGCCTCACAGCACCAAGGTCTTGGGTTTGAATCCCACCAAGGCAGTGTGTGTGGTGTTTATATGCTCTCCCCATCTTTGCATGGGTTTCCTCTGGGAACTACGGTTTCCTGCCACAACCCCCAAAACATACTGGTAGATTTATTGGCTGCTGACAAAAAACACACTCTGCAACAGAGTTAGCATTCCCTAAATAGCAATACTGTGGCAGGGCATGCTGGAATGTGTAGTTATAGTAGTGACAATACTGCGATGGATAGGCATTAAGTTATATGTGAAGTTGCATTAGCTTTCCACTTGTGATCTATCCACCCTGCAAATGTGGTCGCCTAAAGAACTGCGTGTGACTCAATCACGCCCAGCATAACTATGGAAGGATCACTGAAACAGAAAATCCAATACAAATAAATGTGTGTGTGTATATACAATATATATATATATATATATATATATATATATATATATATATATATATATATATATAACAAAGATGCTGACAATTCAAGATCTACTTATATCCCACATCCTTTTCTTTAGATGCAGGAATACATTTCTCTTGGCCTTTTGTAAACTACAATGTTCAGACTTGCTTTATAATACATTATACATTTTATAAGGCAATGAACTCGACTGGCTCTTACACTTGTTAGGGTTATACCATTTATATACAACATTACTAGTTTTAAAATGCTACAAAATAAATAATTTTAAGAAAAAATACAAAACCTTTAAAAAGAATATAATGAATCCAAGAGTTTTTTATACCCTCCACTATAGCACTGTAAATAAGATTTATAAGTGAATAAAGTAGACAATGTATTAAAAACAATCAGGTACACCAAAATCAATAAAAATAATAATAGTATATAAAACAAACAAACAAACAAACAAACAAACAAACCAAAAATGAAAGCACAGATTCCAGGAAGTAAGAGAAAACACAAGCCCCTACCTGAAGACAGTGACATTCGTCAGTTTACCATTTTACACAACAGAGCAAGAGTTACACCGTTACAGGTTCCATTTCACACTGAATTTCAGAAATCCATCCTTAACAAGCTGTTGATTATTGAAGCTGGAAACTTGATATTATGCTACTAGAGGGTTTAAACCTAGGCACACAAGCAAAGAATGTACAGACCTTTCAGTGATAGCAGGGCCTGACCAAAGCACTGATTTAATTTCATGACTGCTGTGTACAGATAGCTGGCATTACTAAATGCTGCTCTAATATCAACTTGTTAAATTTGAACCCACACTCAGCATATCAGTATACACGACCAGACTAACTGGAGTCAAGAGAAATATTTTGGGAGCTGTTTATTTTTAACTTGGTTACAATGTTGTACTATAGCTGGATTGAACACATTCAAAATGAAGGCCCACACAAACTTTTATTGTAAGACTCCATTAACTGCAACTGTTTCATGTATTCTTATATTAAAATAAACTATATAAATAGGATCTAAAATAAATATACAAACACACTCCTTGGGGTAAATTTACTAAGATGGGAATTCTATTTAAGATGGGATGTTGCCCATAGCAACCAATCAGATTCCAGGAATTATCTTATAGAAAGTTCTAGATAAATGAGAAGTAGAAGCTGATTGGTTGCTATGGGCAACATCCCATCTTAAATAGAACTCCCATCTTAGTAAATTTACCCCCTGGTTCTTAAAAAACAAAACAAAAAAACAAAACAAATAAACCCAAACACAACAACCTCCAGAATCAACACTATAAAAGTAGACATACAGACCTTTTCATGGGCAAAAAAACATCAAACAAAAACAGGATTCTAAAAACAATCACATACTAGAAAACTCAAGTTAGTAACGCATGATATCCCCAAATATTGATGCACTTATTATTAATTTGATGTAAAGTGAAGAAACTTCAGTTTGTGTAAACCTAACGGAGAGATTTTCATTTACAAATGGCAAAACCTGTAACATGGGAAGCAATGCTAAGAAATGAAAACAAAACACCTACCTTGTAGCATTTCACATAGGGCTTACCAGCCCCATCACTAGAGGGGGTTCTTATGGATTGTCTTTTAAAGCTACTAATCCTGCTTTCACTTCCAGGTGCAAACTGTATGTGCAAATGGGATGACCCTAACTTTGGATAATTATACTTAAGACTAGAAGGGGATAGTTTTGGGGGAGGTCCTTCAGATACACTTCTTTGGAAAAGATGGCTTGATTTGTTATTAGTAACACTTGTGCACCCACGGTCTCCATTAATAGTGATCTGGCATTCAGTAATTTTATTTGAAGACGAACATGAGGAAGCACTGCGTAAGAGGCGGATGTGATGATGTGACTGAGTTCCATTGTTAAGCTGGGATTCCTCGACATGCCCGCTTGATGTGACCTGCTCTCCAGTAGATTTGTTGCTCGTCAACAATGGTCTCTGGTGAGAAACATGCACTGAAATACAAGGAAATCCATCCTCTACAGTTTGTGTCTTCTGAAGGCCATGGGACGGATAGACACCCCCTTGTAAGGAGTCATTCAAGTAAAGTGGTTTAACATCTCTAGCTTCACCAACAGTGCAAGCGTTTTTGGAAAGGCGAACTCCATTGACAGCGGTTGAAAGAAATCCCTTCGATAATGTTTGATCTTCATTTTGTGCAAGCTCATTAGAACAAAGCATAAATTGGTAGGAGGTTTGATAGGGACCTCTGTTTAATGGAGGGCTTAAAGTAGTTGGAGAGGTTGGCGGTGTCTCAGAAGGGCTACGAGGGAAGATAACCAATGAAGAACAGCGCCGGAGAGGAAGCTTTGTTTTCTTTCTTGATGGCAGACTTGCCATATTCACCTTTTTGTCTAGTTCATCTTGGTCAAAAGGAAATGTACTTTTACATCTAGATAAAACCTGTTGCACACGATTGTTTTTGGAAGAAATCATTTCTGCATTCAAACCAGATGCATTGCTATTAAGCATATTACTTAAATAACTGGCATCTCCTAGAGAAAGAGTGCAGCTACTATTGTCACTTAGAATACTATTCGTACATGAATCGATGTCACTTGTTGTACTTGTACACGATCCGTAATCACTGCTGTTGCTACTAAATGATCCATTGTCACTAGTAGCGATGCTACTGGAACTGCCGTGTTCAGCTGAGGCATTAGTTTGGAAGCTGGTGTCATTTACGACTGGGTGACAGCTATAATTCCTGCTCATATTAGAACTGCAATTTATCCCATCTTTGTAAGCACTGACGAATGAAAGGTCTTCTGTACAAAGTTCTGTGTTGCCAGATTGAGGACATATATTGCTTTTACTGGGCTGTAAAGAAATCTGCACAGATGTGCTTTTTTTGCTAGGTGGTGAAACAGAATTACCTTGCTGCGATTGTACAAATTCTGGTGAAGATGAAAGCTGTATGGTTTGCCGTGGAGAGAGCCTCATCTGTATCACACTCGGGGCTGCCGATTGGGAGAGTCTTTGAAAGCACATGTGGATATCACTATCCGGGCCATCTCCGGAGCTTTCTGGCAACGGATCAGTGTTACTTCTTCTGGTAGCAAAATGCAGTCTTAACCGACGTGCCATTTGTTCTTTCTGTACATATTACGAATTCAGATGTGCAATTCTCTCTCTTTCCAGGAGCAGCCCAGAAGCAGCAGTAAAACATGTAGAACGTTTGTATTACACTGCGGGGATGCACACAAAACTGCCTCATGTGTCCCAGTCAAACACAACAAAATGATGAGCCACAGGGTAGAGCAGTGCACGTCATGAGACAAACAAACCATTCCTGACTCCACGGTTTCTAAATCATCTTGGATCGCTTGTACTCCAACTGCATTCACTTACCAAGCACTTGATTTCCAGCGACCTTTAAGCTCAGCTCTGCTGCTGCATACTGGCTGAAACACTGCCAAGCTTGATTCAATTATACCTTCTCCAATATGCATGAATGAGTCCTTCCCAAAAACAACAGAGTGCTTGCATTTCAAACCTAGCTGTATTTTCTTGCTTTAGTCGCCCTGGATGAACACGTCTATAGTTTCTTCTGCAGTGTAAAGGCTCTAATTTTTTTACCCAGACATATAGTGTTACAGGAAGTTGCAGGGAACGGAGCTCCGCATAATCGAGTATCAAAGTTGGGATTGAATTACTCAAAACTATCCATAATAGGAAACTATTGAAGATTCTGCTACGCAGGAAACTGCCACTGGTATTAATTTCAATTTCACGTAACAGAAAAAAAACATTCCTATTCTCTAAAGTTTTAAATAGAATGGTGTATGCCATTCGGCCATAGTTTAGCACATTTTATAAATGTGTGTGTATGTAATGTTATCAGATCATCTTTATTTATTTTTTAGAAATTATTTTCATTATATAAGGATTTATTTTGTGAGTGTGAGTGATGAGAGGATATATTTTATGTATATAGGTTTAGTATGTATATAGGTTTAGTTTAGTAATGCCATGCACTGATAGGGGTGTTTTTATTTACAGGTTCATATATTAAGCTCATCATTCCTTTAAACACTCAACTAGCCACGGGGGGATTCAACTAGCCACGGGGTTTACCAGCAACTGATTGATCACACCGTGAGGAAAAGCATGGGTTAAACACATGGAAGCCCACCGATGCTGAACTGAAGAAACTAATGGGTTTCCCTGCACGTTAGATACAGAGCTGCATTTAACCCAAAAATTCTCTTGCAGCTCCTGAGGAAAATTCTCCTGCATCACAAAGATTAGCGTGCAGGGCTCCTGCACCTAACTGAACCAGGCAGTGCGATCAATTAGCTGTGGGGTAAACACGCATCTAACTGAACTCCCCCTCTGTTGTGAATCCTACATATAAAATATGCATAACATTTTAAAGGAAAAAAAAAATATATATATATATATATAAATATATATATAAAAACAAGTGGTTTTGTCATTCTAAACATATTGCTTTATTAGATTTGTGTGTAGCAGTCCTGGTATAATAAAAAAACAAACCTAATATTAGCTGAAAATATTTGCTTTCATATCAGAGCATACAATATGCCTCTAACATCTACTGAAACTAAGGCGACATCTAGTGGTATATAAGATTCCAAAGGAAAAAAAAAAAAAAGACCCCCACAAGAATTCCACAGTACATTTTTAAAGTCGAGCTTGACAAAACATCTCTTACTGTAAACTCTTAATTTACAATAACAGTCTAGAAATGAAACAATTTATTTATTTTAAATGACCAAACGGCAATAACCCAATTCATCATTGCAGATGGATTATTAAAAAAAAAATTGCTGCATGGTGTTGGTAGAGAATGGGGAAATCATAGGAGACTTCCAGAGCACAAACAAAACCATAACAGGGCTGCTAGCCACTCTGGGCCTGCCACATCCCCTGACCAATCGCAGCACAGAGGAGGCGGGGCAGCCAAGCCAATGACGTTACAAAGGGACAGGGCCACAGACACTGGTGAGTGCAGCATTGCTCGTAAAATCCTCAGGACGCTCAGGGAGGCTGCACAAACTGCAGCATCTGGTGCTGCATCCACAGATCCCGGCTGCGGCACCCTGCTAGCCACATGCACGTGGGGCAGTGACCATCCACAGAGCACTGCATGGCAGCACCGCTCGCACACCCCTAGTTACCCCTGGTTATGTTAAAAAGCTGACTTTACATTGATTTAAATTCGAGAAAACACTTTATATATTAATTCTTCTTAGAGGCCCAGTTGCCATAATCAAAGTCTGTAGGATATGGTCATGCTAGTGAATTCAGCATCAGATTTTTAGTGTTCTCTGTTTCATGCGATTCTTAAAAAAGGTTTTTATTTGTTTTAGAGTAGAAAATCCCTTTCAGCTGTGCTTACAGGTATAGTCAGTCCAATAGCAGCTAGCTTTGCTACATGTGGAAAACACTGAGCTCAGTTGTAGAAAATGTATGCATTATTGGTTTTGCATCTTGTTTTTGCAATACTCTGGTTTAAATGAGTTTAATGCAATTGCCAATTCTAGTTTTCTATTTTCATTGTTTAAAGACTGCAGGAATTCCATTTTTAGAATAACACTCACAAAGAATGTCAGAAGCCTTATTTTGATCATGGCTTTCTATAGTAAAAAAAAAAAACAGGATATGATTGGCATATCTGAAAATCTTACTTCTATGTGAGTAATACTGTATTTACCATATACTGTATATCGGTCTTAAATGCGATAACATTAGCACAAGTACCATTTATTCATAAGTCTGACCATTCACCATGACATGTAGGAGGAGATTTTTAAAATGAGTAGCAGGTGTGTGTTGCAAGCAGTGGCGGATCCAGTGGGGGGGGGGGGGCGTGCCCCCCGTCATTTGTGGCTCCGTCCCGTCCCCACACAGGGAGATGACGGGATTGTGTTACCAGCGAGCGCCCGTCTCCCTGCACAGCGGCAGCCGGAGGCAGGAGCTCAGTACTGAGCTCCGGCTTCCGGCGCTGTCACTGTGCGGTGTGCGCTATGGGAGAGACGTCAGTCATGACGTCTCTCTCATAGTGCTGAGGAGCGGACGCCAAGAGGACGACTGCAGCGGTCTGGAAGCGGAAACGGGGCTCGGTAAGTATGATGGTTTTTTCTTCCTTAATGCAGCAGGGGCATCTACTGGGGGAAAACTACGGGGGAACATTACTACTGGGGAAGGCATCAACAAGGGGCATTACTACTGGGGGCATTATTACTGGGGGGCATCATTACTGGGGGGCATCATTACTGGGGGGCATCATTACTGGGGGGCATCATTACTGGGGGGCATCATTACTGGGGGGTCATCTATTGGGGGCATTACTACTGGGGGCAGCTACTGGGGGATATTTTTACTGGGGGCCATCTACTGGGGGTATTATTACTGGGGGTCATCTACTGGGGGCATTACTACTGGGGGCTCATCTATTGGTGGCTAACTCCTAGGGGGCATTATTACTGGGGGCAAACTCCTAGGGGGCATAATTACTGGGGGGAATCTACTGGGGGCAAACTACTGGGGGACATTATTATTGGGGGTCAACTACAAAGGGGCTAACTACTGGGGGCATACTACAGGAGGGCATTACTACTGGCGGCGTAACTACAGCGGCATTACTACTGGCTGCTCAACTACAGGGGGATTACTACTTGGGGGCCAAATAACTGGGGGCATAACTACAGGGGCCAAACTACTGGGGGATAACTACAGGGGCCAAACTACTGGGGGCATTACTACTGGGGGCCAAACTACTGGGGGCATTACTACTGGGGGCTAAACTACAAGGGGGGCATAACTACAGGGGCTAAACTATAATGGGGCAAACTACAGGGTGGCATTACTACTGGTGGCTAAACTACAAGCAGGCAAACTACTGGGGACATTACCACTGGGAGGCTAAACTAAAGGGGGCGGGGGTAAACTACTGGGGTCATAACTGCAGGGGCATAACTACTAGGGCGCTAAATGACTGGGGTCATTACTACAGGCAACATTACTACTGGGGGCAATACGAACATTGCATAAGGGGCACCACTACTATGGGGTCTATATAAGGGGCACTACCAGTACAGTGGAGATTGCATAATGAGCGCTACAACTGTGGGCATTGTATAAGAAGTGCCACCTCACATGCACCGAAGCCGCACGCAAATGTACTTGCCCCTTCCATGGTGCCCCCCCTATCATTTTCTTCTGGATCCGCCCCTGGTTGCAAGTACATAATGTATAGGTTTGTAGTTTCTAAGATAGGGTCTATATTAGTTAACACTAACAGCTTGCCTTTGTCAAGACAAAGGAGGCAGCACATCTGAAAGTCCATATGTTAAGCTACGAAATTGTATGTTCTTAATTACATTTGCTTAAACCTTCAGGCATGATGTCATTTTGTTCAGTGGCCTCTCTTTCCAGTGCAGCAATGACACTCAGCAAGGATTACCAAGAGACAGCCACTTATACCGCTTTCACATCGCAAATGCCGGATCCCACCCGCTAAGAGAAACGTGTCCTTACCGGGTGGGATCCGGCATTTGGTCTCCTTTGATGGCTTTCCGACCAGGCAATATACCGGGTTGGTTGCCATAGCAGCGGGGGGGCGCAGCAGCAGCAGGGGCGGAGGCGGCGCTGGGAGATGAGCTCATCTCCTGCGCCGCCTCTCTCTATGCTGTGAATGGGAACCGTGTCCCATCGACGCGGCTCCCATTCACACTGCGCCTGACCCGGTATTCAACCCGGGTATAATCCTTCTTTTATACCGAGTTGAATTACCGGGTCAGGCGACCCGCTAATTCGCCGAAAGTGCTTTCACATCACACACTGACCCGTGTCGACACGGCAATATGCCGTGTCGATACCGGGTTATTTGTGCGATGTGAAAGGGGTATTAGTGTCACTAGCCACTTAAAGGTTAATCTGAGGACTGTTCAGTATATTTTAGATTTCAGTTAAACCAGACATTCTAATGGGGGAATTTTGAAAACAGAAGTACAGTTGTCTTACGAGATTGTTAATGGTTACTAACTATAAGGCACCTCAGCAGCTCCATGGGCACTAGTAAGAGAAGGTGGTTGTTTATACAATGACAGTTGTTCACACACACACACACACACACACACACACACATCAGGTCATCCCTGCTGTACAATATATCTAGCAGATATATCTTCACGTCTGCCAGTGTGTGCGGACAACCGAAGACTGTACAATAGCTAAGCTGGGTACACACCGGGCGATATATCGGGCTGAGGCCTGGTAAGTGTGTATGTACACACTTACTGCGGACTGCTGATCTGTCATCTTAGTGTATACAAAGTAAAAGGTTAATTGCCCAATAATCTCTGAACAGATATACGATGGTTGTTTAGTGTGTATGAACCGCTTCGTTTGTGCCCCTTCGTCAAATTGATTGTGAGATCCGTCAATCGTTCAGACACGTTGGTTAAATCAAATGGATTTAACCAATTTGTCTGCTGGACCATTTTTGGCAGTTTTACAGCATTTAGGAGCAAATGGTAAATTGTCATTTGCGCTCATCCATTACCAGATTTTGAATCCAACCAGCCAGATCTGGCAATAAATCTTTAGGTGTATGGGTAGCAGCTGGCTGAACATAGATATAATTTAACAGTGGCCCAGTTACTGCCCAATGGCTTTTTGGACAAAAGATATATATATATATATTTTTTTTTTTTTTTTTTTTTTTTTTAATCGGCAGCCAGATTACTGCTCCACTTACTTTTTGGACACAGGTAGCCAGCCCCACTTGCTGGCTACACAAAAGGGCTCAGTAACAAACATGGCTGCTGAAACGGAGATAGTGGACTCAAGCATATGCTTTATCTTTACGGTTCACGACTATTGTTCCCGCCAGCAACCCAGCCCTTCCTTTTATACTAGGGTTGGATCTGCTCTGCCATCCAGTCTAACGCCACCTGGCAGTGTGAAGCACCCAATAAATCACTCTGAACTGAAGTGTCTATAAATGAAAAGTCAATTCGGCTGTATCAACAGTGTCGGGCAGCAAGGGAATTTTGCCGGGCAGACCGTCCAAGATATAAAGCATGGGAAGAA